>NC_080794.1:34779281-35454281 GCF_028018385.1 Neofelis nebulosa | reverse complement strand
GCGGGAGGTAAGATCCTTCCTTCCCCCTCCTGCTCCTCCTTACCTTTCGGCCATGGTAGCCCTGGATTCCTGGGTCTCCCTGGGGGAACGAAGAGAAGACCGTTAGTGGGACTTTCCCAAATTCTGGCTCGCACTGTCGCCCTCACATTGCCCTTCCTCGCCTCAACGACTGCGAATCCTCCCGACTTCCAGCCAACCCTGGATCAATAGCTCTGCTTCCTCTGAAACACACGTGCCACGTGGTTGGGCACGGTCAGTGCTTTGCGACTTCTTGTCCCCAGAGCCCCGGGGTCCCCAGCTTCAGAGGGAGAGTCTGACACTTTGGGCCTCCACACAAGGTCTCACTAGAAACCCGATGACCCTGCAGGCCCCTTCCGGTTCTGACTCCAGGTGAATCGCTCTTTTATTGGGATGTTGTTGTGCCAGTGCCCCGGGCATCAACCTGGAGTTTCCAGCCAGACTCTAAGCTCCTCGGAGGGTGGGGCCGCGGCTCCCACACTCGTCATCGTGCCTGCACACAAAAGTGTGCAATGCCTAGGGGACCCAGGCAATTCCCAAGAGGGGAGTGGCGCTTTGGGAGCGGGCCAGGCGTGATCCGTCCCTCACTGAGGTCCCTCTCAGCTCCTTACTCGGCAGCTTTAGGTGCTGAGTCTCCCCCTGCAGACAGCGCTCCCACCCATTCAGTGTGTCACCCCAAAGGGCCCTCACCTTTGGTCCTGGAGGCCCAGGTAAGCCCTGTGGAAGCAAGAGCAAGGTGAGTAGAGATGGGCTCTGCAGGGAGACAGTGCAGGTTAGGTGTGTGCGCGGTGGAGGCCGGGCCAGAGGAGGGCCCGAGCAGCGATAATGAGTTCTGGATGTGCTAGGGAGCGGGTCTAGAAGATCCTGGACCGGTATCTGAAACCTGCCGAGGGCACACGGGGACGACAGGCTCGAGGGCCTCTTTGGTGCCATGTGGGCACCGTGGGCATCTCTGCTGTGCCCGCCCACTGGAAAATAGGCATCCTGCTAATTTGACAGTGTGGTTTGGTCCAGGTCCCCGCCCACCCGCCTCCTAATTGGGACCCCTCCCTGGGAAGCCGACCTTGCCCAACAGAGCCTGGGTTTTGCCTTTCTTTGGCCCTGTCAGCCTCCTGAAGAGCCTTCTGTCTCCTTCTGCCCCAGGGCGCTGTGACCACGGCAGTTAGCCGTGGGGAGGTGGTGTGGGCCCAGGGCCTGCAGGAGCCCAAGGGAGAGGCGAAGGAAGGCTGTGGTTCCTCTGTGGTCTGGGGCGTAGGTGTGGGCAGCAAACGTGGGCTGAAGGAAACCAAAATGCCCAAATCTGGTCTGTTTCAATTGGTTTCAAAACATGCTTCCTGGTTTTTCTTCTTTATAAACAACCTAACAAAGAAAACCATCTGGCTTGGGTCCAGTGAGTAGGAACCCAATACGTTTGGGGGGGCGGGGGGTAGGGGTCCTCAAAGAAGTGGATTTTGAGTACGTTGTTGGTTTTCTTGGCTGGGTTGGGTTCAGGTCCCTAAATTTCACTTCCTTTCAGGCTTTCCATTTTCCCATCTCCAAACCCATAGAAGTGAGACTAATATTTCTCCCCGGGGTCCAAAACAGAAATATTTAAAATCTATTGTGGAGGTCAAGCTGGGCGGGAGAGCTGGCAAGCTAGGTTTTCACACTGCTGAGGTGCCAAGCTGGGTGCCCTGGGCGGCCAGGGCTGTTGCCCGGCATTGGTAGCAACCTCAGCTACACCGGGACCTCAGCATCGGTGGCAAGAGCAGCTGAGGGGCCCAGGTATGTGGCCGAGTGACCTGGAAAGTAGCTGTTGTCATCGAGGACTATTTGGCAGGGACATCGCTGACCTAGCAATTCCCCACCTCTGGGAATCTGTTGCAGCGAAAGAATCAGAGATGCACACACACATTTATGGTCAAGGCTATATATTACAGAAGGAACTCATTAACTATTTGTAAATAGGCCCAGCAGCAGCCCTAAGATCCACATCACGGGGGACTTCGGCCGTAGGAAAGGGAGTGGTTTATGATATTAAGTAAAAAACATAAGAGGACACAAACCGTTATATTATTCAGCACGCTTGCGGACCTGGAAAATGCGTGAGTGCTGCTACGTCTAAGGAGAAAAATGGAAGGTGCCCTCCGAAATGTTAATAACGGGGAACTCTATGCATAGGGCAAAATAGACCCTTTAAAACACTTTGTCCATCTTCGAAATTTTTCTCAATGAATGTATGATGCTTTTGTCATAAGAAGGATAAAGGTTTCTTTCAATCATGTGAATAAACCATGTTGAACAGATGTTGCCTTTAACCCTGTCCCTTCAGAAACATATGGCCTTAGTCTTACCTCGAAGACTGAGAGGACCCATTTTCTGCAAAGAAATCCAGGTTATTCTGCCCTGGTTCTCTGTTGCATTAAATAGGCCAGGAGAGCGGGGTCTTGACCAAGGCTTGGAAATCTTGGTGGCTTGACCTACTGCCTGAGTGTGGTCTGGTCTGGAGGAGGCACCTGTTGACCTCCCTTGGCTACAGCATTGATCCAATCCTCAGGCTTGATTCAGGGTCCCCCTGGCTTACCAGACATCCAGATTGGCTGGAAGGCGGCCCAGGGGTGCAAAACCCACATACAGCAGCAAAGGCATATTCATTAGGGTGCCGGGTGGTCAGATGGCCCTTAGCTACCTTCTTCAGAACCCACTGCCCCCAACTCAGGTTTTTCTAAGCCCAGGGGTCAGGGGACAGCCTTCAAAGGTGGCCCTGGGAACTTTCTCTCCAAGCTCTTCTCTGCCGAGGCTGGGAAAAGGGCAGCCTCTTAGTGATTTCCTGCCCGGAAGGCAAAGACTGGAATTGAGGCCTGGCCCCAGGAGCTGGGTTTTGAGAACCAGAATGCAACAGTTGAGTTGGGCAGGGATGGGTAGCTTCTTGCGTGACCCGCCTACGTCCAATGGCCTTGCCAAGGTGTTTCTGCCTGTTAGGTGGGGACCCAGATTCTTGTCAGTTATGCAAAGTTGGGATGCTTCCAGAGAATTCTTGGGACAAACCTTGGGAGAGGAGGTGGTAGAGAGAGGAAGGAGATACTTACGGGTGGCCCCATGGGCCCTGGCAGTCCCGGGGGCCCCAGAGGTCCGCTCGGTCCAGGGGGGCCTGGTGGCCCCGGTGGTCCTTGGATACCAGCCTGGCCCTGTTCACCCTGAGATTGGTGGAAATGAGAGTTAGAGGGAGACCCTCAGGGCTGGGGAACAGCTCCCGCCCCAGTGCCATGCACCCGGTGAGGGCCCTATCGTGGGCTCTGGTGGGAAGGCGGTGGGGCGTGACAGTGATGATGCCGTGGTGGTGACTGCATGCAGGGACCAGTGGCAGCAAGGAGATGGCCAAGACACTCGGCTCCCAAGAGGAGGGGTCCAGAGAGGGTCTGCCACACGAGCAGCTGGCCCCTGCCGGGACCAGAGGCAGAGGAGTGAGCGAGAAGACCCCACCTGACCTCGAGCATATTTCCGGCCTGGTCAGATGGCCGGGGTCCAGCCCAGGTGGTCCTCAGCCTGGCCTGCCTCGGCTCCTCCCTCCGTGTGAACGGTCACATCCTCTCTCTACACCCACCCGCCGGGCATCGAAGGAGAGCAGTACATTCCTGCTTCCGTTTCCTGCCGCAGGATTTTGCTGTCTGATTGTCTGACTCGGACGGTCAAAGGAGGGCCTTAGGTCACACGCCGCAGAAGTTGGTGTGGCTCACTAAACAACTGGGTGAGTGATTTTATGTAAAACATTTGGGCTGGGGGCTTCTGATGGCACAGGGAGAGCCCTGTCCCTCGAGGCCCACATTCCTGCGGGTGATCACGGACGGAGCCCGGGGTCCAGGTGGCCTGGGTTTCCCATCCCCCATCCTTTCTGTGTGAGGCCTGCTTCTGTCACCTACATGATCTGTGCCTGGTTTCACAGGACAATTGAGTTGGCAACCCTGAACTTGGTTGAGTTTTGAAACCGTAAAGTGCTTTATGCCTGTATGGGTCTCAGTTAGTGTTCTTTTGCCCCACCCCTACTCCTCAGTCAGCTGCTCTGAGCCCAGCCTTTGTCACCCACCGTCCCTGTGCCCAGGGTGGACCGAGGGCCCAGGGAGCTAGGGGTGGCATCGGGTCCCCCTCAGGAGGAGGAGAGAGCCTGGCCATGTGACCCAGATCATGGGACTGGGGGCCAAGCCGAATCATCCTGGATCTAGACCGATGCTGTCATATTATTTTCTAAGCGACCTCCCCACAGACCATCTGGGCTCGGCTCCTGGGAGAGGGAGCCCATCCCTGCGGATGGCCGGGCAGGTGTGCGAGAGCTCCAGGCTGGGATGCAGGGGGACACAGGCGGCCGGAGGTGTGGCTTCAGTGTGCTCTCGGCAATTCCCACAGGAGGAAATGATGAGTACGGGTGGGGACGCCCAGCTTCAGAAAGAGGACTGTGGGATCCTAGCTGTGTGAGGCCTCAGCTTCAACCTCCCTTGGCCGGGACGTGCTGGCGCAGATGACCCGGGGTTTTGTCCTGCTGCCCGCTCTGAGAAGCCGCTGGAGGGCGCGGAGTGTCCATGGTGGAGGAGGCAGGGGCAGCGATGGGTCACAAGTCGCGTTTTGCAGAAGAGAAAACGGGCTCGGAGAAGTGGACCTCCCTGACGGAGGCCACGTGGAGAATTCAGTGGGGAGCCGGGACCCAAACTTGGAACTCCGGACTATTCTTATTCATTCCAAATAAGCCCCCTCCCCCAGAAAAAACGACTCACTGTCCAACTTTCTGCGCTTTGGAAGTGACCTCCAAAGCCATCTGCTAAGTACATCGTATTTCATACAGTGTCCTCTGTCAGCAGATGTTAGATCCAACGTTTAAGCCTCTTTACAGAGCCTGTAAAATCAATACTGGTTTATCGATAGGAAATGGACAAGCCTTTCTATGTCCCATGAGGGCCGACAGCATAAAAATCTTATTCTCTGGGCAAAACCTGCGGCAGGCAGAGGAGAGGCCCCCGTCCTTCCCTCCGTACTCCGGAAACCAGGTCAGGGCAGCACAGAAAGTTCTGGCTCACCCGCGCCCTGCTCTTGAAAAGGGAGGCAGTAACACGCAGTGGCCTGGATCGAAGCCTGGGCCCCTCTCAATTTCTTCATCTGTAAGATGGGGATGACGATGACGGCACCCGCCCTGGCGGGTGACTGGTGTGACATTACAAGAGCTAATCCGTGTGGCATTCTTACAGCAGTGCCTGGGGCCCGGCGAGGGCTCAGCCTACAGCAGCTAAAGCAACAGAGGCCAGGAGGTGGCTCTCGGGGGTTGAGGCGAATGGCCATTCTGACAGCAAGACAGCTCTTCTGGAACGGGGTCTGACATTGGGGTGCGGGAGGGGGGTGGTGACAGAGGGGTGGGCCTGGTGCCTCTCTGAGCGGCCGGGGGGGGGGGCCCCCCCGAAGAGTCACGCTTGGAGTAAGCCTTGGGAGCACATGGAGACTCTCGAGGATTTGGCCGCTGTAATGGGATATGTGGGCTCGGGTGGCACATGCATCACGTGTCCCTCTGTATTTTTAGTTGTTAATTGGAGAGAGTTTTCAGCCTCGTGCAGCCAGGTGCCTCAACACGCTGGCCTCTGGGCTCGTGACTCCTGAGTATGGCCAGATGGTGGCTCCAGGCCCTGCCGTCAGGCTTTCAGGGAGCATCTCAGAGCCCTGCCACGTCCAGCATGCCCACGGCCTTGGGGGTAGCTCCTGCCCAGCGTGAGGAAGGCCAGGGGCATCAGCGGCAGCCGCGGGCTGCCTGGCCTGGAATCAAGCTGCAATGCTTCTGCCTGGATCCCTGGCTCTGTGGTCTCTTGTTTTCTGTTCTTGGTCACCTGGTCCTCTCCCAGCCGCCTGGGGTTCATAAGGCAGGAAGAAGGAAGCAGTTGCTCATAGCCATTACACCTGTTGGTCGTGGGCCACATTCCCCCTCCAAATTCCCTCACTCCTCAGACTCAGGTTACAAGCGATCAGGTGCTAAGTGATCCATTTCTAAATATAAAGGGTGCGGGTCCAACTGAGCGAGCCGGGAGGGTGGGGTGGGGTCTGAAGACCCGGTTGCTGGGCTCCCATTCTGCCACTTGCTGTTTGCGTGACCTTGGGCACAAATTTACTTCTCAGAGCCTCGATTTAATCATAGCACTGAAACAATGCGAGGAGCAATGCCAAGTGCTTTGCACACACAATACCCCCGTGCGGTAGGAACTGCTATTATCCTCGTTTTACAAATGAACACCTGAGGCACAGAAAGGTTAAGCAATTTGCCCCAAAGCCCACAGCTAATAAGAGTCCGAGAAGCTGGGTGCTCTGTAAGTTACTGGGTGCTTGACCTTGGGCAACTGACTTACTATCTCCGAAACTTGACTTCCTCATAATAATAATAATACTAGTAATAAATAGGGATGATCATGCCTAAGTCATAAAACTGCTGAAAGAACTAAATGAGGTCACATCTGTACAACGCACAGGCCCAGTGGTGGCTGTCGCTGGTGACTGTTATGAGGAACAGAGGTGTGTGACAGTTGTGGATCTCCTGGGCTTGGGTGTTGTGTATTTCCACATCCATGACATTTGTGGGTCCGTCTTCGTCTAATTGAATGTAACTGAAGGAGAGTGAGGTTCTGGCTTTGTCTATCGTCCCCGCTGGCCCGTCGGGGCCGGGAGACCCGCCAAGCCCCTGGGGAAGCCACTCGTGGTCTCGACAAAGGGAAGGTGTCTACCTGGAAGGTCCGCCTTTTTATGACTGGGGGTGGAGCCAGTCGCACTGAATTGAGGAGAGGCAGCAGCTGAGGAGAAAGATGAGTTGGAAGGCCAGAGGGCAAAGGCCAAAGATCGCAGATGTTCAGAAGGATGCCGAATGTCGCCAGGAAGGCAGGGTGGCCAAGTGGGAGGGGAGGAGAGGAAGAGAGAAGAGTGATTAGTGAGCATGAGGCACAGTGAGGGAAGGTGTGGACGGGGCCCTCTCGTGGCTCGTGGGGTGCAGCACTGAGCTTGCCCTTGGATGGCACAGCATCCCTGAAGGGCAGCGGCCCTCGGGGGTTTGGCCAGCAGCAGCACCCCCGGCCCGGGAGAGTGGGCCTCTTCGGCTGGGCCATAGAGGCCTCGTGACACACAGCCCACCATTGCACTGCTGTCCCTTCCTGTCCCTGGGGGTGGATGGGGGCTGTCTGGCCAAGGGTGGAGCACAGAGAGGCTCTGGTGGGGAGCCACGGGACTGGCTACATTGGTACTCGAAGCCAAGCTGGTCTGTGGCAACCTCTGGGTCGAACGAGAAGGGCTGGTGTCAGCAAATCTGGGGAGGACGGTCAGGGGCCGTGCCAAGTTGGGCTCCCAGGGGCTGAGCCGGCCGAGGGTGTGGCTGGTGTGGGCGCAGGCTAAGTGCTACTGAGGTCTCCCCCCCGCTCCGGGGGCCGGTGGGTTTGGAAAATAAAGGCTGGGCAAAGATGTCTCCAGCCTGTTCAACCACTTTTGGGGGGAGGCAACTCTCCATCACATTATCTGATGTGATTTTCATTTCTGGAAATTCTCGTTGCATTCAGTCTCCCTACCAATCAAAACTGAGCACCCCATGGCTTTAGGAAGTGGTCAGAACCCGTGTGACAGCAAAGATGCACACAATTGACCTCTCATTTCTGAAGGCATTTTAACTCACACGAAGCCCCCGGGATGAGTGTTAAGAAGTGGGGGCTCCCTGGGCTGAGAAGGGGAGCCCAGCTGTGGCCCTTCTAGGTCACTGCTGCCTGTAGGGACTGCGGCCGCCCCGAGAGCCCAGCCATCTCCCACTGTGGGGTCTGGGGACGTGCAATGTTGGGCTCTGTGTCCAGGGAGCCTCTCAGCAGAGAGGGGCCCAGAGTCCTTCCAGAATCCACAAACCTTCAGGGTAATGATCTGACTGGAGCGCAGAGACGAAAAAGTGCCGCTCGGGTGCTCCTGGTATGGGAGGGGACCGAGGTGGCAGAGACAGGGCGATGGGGGCGTGAGGGCTGAAGCCCACACACACCAGGGGCCCTGCTCCCCGCCCCAGGGCACTCCACCCCTCCCCTCCCTACCCCTCCCTTCCCTCCCTCCCTGGGATGCTGCAGGCTGGAACCGGGGCAGGGACCAGCCTAGGTCCCCCATTATCTTGTGGGCCTGGAGGCCTGCCACCCCACCATGCCTGCAAACCCCTCGGAGAACCACCAGAGCACTCTCCCTAGATGCCCCCTGCTTTCCTGCCCACGTCCAGATAAACTTCCAGCTGCCTCTCCCTGTCCGTCAGCTGAGCCCCCAACCAAATCCACTCTCCTCCCGGCCTGACTTGTGCCCTACACTGCCATCGTCATTGGTTTGCTGCACTCCGTGGCCAAGGTGCTTCTGGAGCCTTCTATTACTGCTCTCTCCCTCTTCTTGTCTTCGGTTGAGGGGCAGAGAGCCCTCCCCCACCTCCACCCCCACACGTTCACTAAGGAAACACTGCCAAAGCGTCTGCTGCCCTGTTGTCTTTGGTGCTGGGGGATGCTGTCTTTCTTTCGGGTAACATAACAATCCTGTGAGCCCATCGTTTCAAATAAACACAGCTGACCTTCTATTATTGTATCAGGATCAGGCTGGCCGGAACACCAGGGCCCCCACGTCCCTGGAGATCATGCCACTGACGGGCTAGTTCTGTCTGTGCTGCTACCGGCCTGTGCCCCCTGCCCGGGCCCGGCCCAGCTGCCCATGTTGTGGACCCCCTGCATCCTCTCCCAGGCCCAGGAACCCAGGGGTCAGAGTCCGGGTGGCTGACCACTGCTAGCGAGCAAGGCCCTTCCAGTGGCCTTCTGGAGCCAGACGGACTCCGAGCCTGACTTGTGCTTGTCTGCAGTCCCTCAGTCCCCTTGCCCCGTGGGGCTGGGCAGCCAGGGAAGCCACACTGTGTGTGTGTGTGTGTGTGTGTGTGTGTGTGTGTGTGTGTTTCTGGGCACAATAAGGCCCAGGGCACAGGGATGGGCACCTAAAGATGCTAGCCCTCCCTACTCCTACCGCCGGGATCCGAGAGTGGCGTTTTTCTGGTCCCAGCTCACCGGGGCCCTCGATGGAGGGCACACGTCTCTGCCCTCCCTGTCCCAAGAATGACCCCCTGCCATCAGTGCACCCATTTGAAACTTCCTAATGGGCTGCAGCAGGCTTTGGGCTCTGTATTCAGGGGCAGAGCAAGGAAAAGGAAGGAGCTGGGGCGTGGGGGGCGATTGGGAGACCCTCCCAGCTCAGAAATCCCCACCCTGCTCGGAGAGGGCCTCCTCTGTTCCTAAGGAGGCACAGTGGAGATTTTATCCTTGAATCGATGCGGCCAGCTCCCAGTTGTCTCCCACCACTGAGGTTGGGGTCATCTGAAACAATGACTAACCCAAAAGTCCCTCTGATTCAGCCCGGGCGGGCCGCCAGACACACGCACTCAGCCACACACACACGCACACTTGCACAAGCCACACAGCCTCACGGAGGAGGTGATGCGCGGAGGAGACGTAGGGCTGGACGCCCGGAGTTCCAGACACAAACATGCCGGAAGGCTGGCAGGCCCTCCAGCACAGGGACAAACATACAAAGACACACCCCGGGGGTAGGGGGGGGAGAACATGGGCGCTGGAGACCAGCTCTGCACAAACACACCGCTGACCCCCGGGCGCCCTCCTGGGGGCCAGCCATCCCCACGGCCACCGCGCGGGCTGCTGAGTGTTCCCCAACCTTTGTAGGTGCTGGGGGCCCAGGGAGGTGAGGCTGAGCAGGGGGCTGTGCCCCAGGGAGGCTCAGTTTTAGGGGTTCACTTACCCGATGTGGGTACTCTCCACACTGACCCTGGGGAAGGGAGAGGAGAGGCTGGCGTTAGGCACTTTTAGGGGCAATCGTGCCCTCAGGCCCCCCCCCCCCCCCCCACATGCTCATCGCCCACCGGCCCTGCTCTGGTCCTGGACCAACTCCCTCCCTCGCCCCTGGCTGGCAGCAGAGAAGAAGCCCCAAGGGCCTGCCTGGCTCTGGCCCCACGGACCCCAGGCAGGATTCCGCTGCCATACCCCCACGTGCCAAGACCGCACTCAGGAGTTATGCTCCTTGCCTGGCTGCAGGTATCTTCCAGAAAGGTCGATGCTCTGGGTGCGTCCCCCCAGTGGCCCTGAGCAAGAGCCCGTGGATGGGAACTCCGGACACTAAGAGGGCTGGGGGCCACGGGGCTCTCGGAGACACCTTCTCTGAGGTGGGGGTGCCAGGCTCCTGTGCCGTTTGCCTGTGGCAAGTCCAGCAGAGCCTCCGTCAGAAACATAAGGAGGTGGAGAATGTAGGCAGCCAGGAAGGGAGCCAAACCAGTTTGCAAACTGACACCTCAAAATCCTAGAGCTCACGGCGGCGCATCAGGAAGCACTTGGGGGTGGCGGGCGGGCAGGGGAGTCTGAGAAAGGCCGGGCTCCGGGCCACCCCTCCCGCCGAGGGAACACCTCCCAAAGGCAGCTTCTCTCTTCTCTCTCACACACCGCAGCACCGCCGGGGATGCCCCGGTTCTGCTAACATTTGAAAATAGCCACTCTGGACTGCTTTCTAACGTGGGGGGCGGGGGCGCTGTTTCCTGAGATGAAAGTTCTGGAAAATTTCCATCAGGCTTACCTTTTCTCCTTTTTGTCCTTGAGGTCCCTAGGAAGAGACGGAAACGACAGAGTTAGAAAGTGAAGCTGAGGCCACAGGGGCCCGAAGCCTCCCCTCTGGGGGCCCTTAGGGTCAGGTACTAACCGGCTGTCCTCGGGGACCCATCAGGCCCTGCGGGGAGGAAACACACACAGGTCAGTGGGCACTGGTACTGGGTACGTGGGGGGGGCAGGGCAGCGCTGTGGACACTGGGGGCTTTGGAGAAACGTTTGGTGAGAGACAGGAAGCAGGATGTTGGCGACTTAAGCCACGTTCCGGGCCCCTCAGAGGAATGTAAGGGGCCTTGGGGCTCCTCCTGGGGTGTCTTGTCAAGTTTGCACGGCTGAAAAAGAAGCCTGGGTTCAGGGTGGACCCTTGGTCCTTGAGGAGGACACAGGGTTCAGCTGGTTGTCTCAGGAGCTGGCCTGAGGCTGGTGTTGGAGAGCCCGCACGACCGGCGTGGAGGTTAGAGGGGAGGACCGGTGCATCAGGCTTTGAGGACCCGCTCTGAGGCAGGCTTTCAGCATGCCGCACACACGCTGGCCCACGAAGAAGGTGCTCATGTCAGCTCCGCCTCCCAGATGAGGTGACGGAGACAAGGTCCTGCGGCTCAGTGAGTGGGGGCACTGGGACAAGAGCCGGGTATGCTGACGGCAAAGGTCCAGCTGTTTCCACTCTGCCACACTCTTTGAATTGGGCTGAGGCTCAGAAGGCAGGGCTTCTAGACTTGGCTAGAGCCACAGCAGTGCCCCAGGCCCTGGGGCCCTGAGGTCGCTTCCAGCCACCATCCTGAGGGCCTGTGAGGATCCACCTCCTGGACCGGTCTCTTTGGGGCTTAAAGAACTCAGGGCCCCCTGGGTTGGGTCCACGTTGGGGAGAGGAGCGTCTCTGGCCCCTGACTTGTCGACTGGACCAACCACCAAACTGGGAAATTGCCAGGAGGTTCATGGGAGGGGACAAGTGGCCTCGGGACAATCCATGTGGCATCCAGCCCATGCGGTTGACCAAGTGTTCAGAATAAGGCCAGCAAAATGCGACGCATCCGGCAGGGAAGCAGACTGCAGGTGGCCGGGCCACTCCCTCTCACGACAAAGACAGGCATATGACGAAGGGGAGGGCCGGGGGCCGAGGAAAGTAACACCAAGGTTGGGGACCGCAGAGACTTGGAGCATCCGGTCCAGATATCCCAGACGGTGGCCCGTGGGACAACAGTGGTCCCGGAGGTATCGTGTTGATGTTTTATTTCAATTAGCTGCTAACAGTTAAGAGCAAGGAGAATACAACACAAACCTGGATTTCAAGTCTCTCTAAATATTTCAAGGTCCAACAACAGATGGCACCGATGAAATCTAGCTGGACAGCGGCTGCCCCTTTAAGAAAGGTCGTGGATGATGTGCTAAAGGCTCTTGTCACACCTCCCCTGTGCCAGGCACTGTTCTGAGCTCTGGGTGTGAATGAGCTCCTCCCACCCTGATGGGCGGCCCTGAGCCGTGGGATAAGACGTGAATTCAGAGTCCTGGCTCTCCTTTTTTTATTTTTTTTTTATTTTTTTTTAAATATTTTTTTTTCAACGTTTTTTATTTATTTTTGGGACAGAGAGAGACAGAGCATGAACGGGGGAGGGTCAGAGAGAGAGGGAGACACAGAATCGGAAACAGGCTCCAGGCTCCGAGCCATCAGCCCAGAGCCTGACGCGGGGCTCGAACTCATGGACCGCGAGATCGTGACCTGGCTGAAGTCGGACGCTTAACCGACTGCGCCACCCAGGCGCCCCAGAGTCCTGGCTCTCCTTAATGGCACGTGTGGGATCCCTGATCCTGTCTACACCTTACATTAGGTTCTCGGAGCTACTGTGGGGTGGCCGGGGCAGGGGTGATCCCCTTTTGAGGGGGGGACACAGGCTAAGCACATGAGAGTGAGCCCCCCCCCCCCCCCATATGGGATACCTAGCCGAGGGGAAACCATCTGGGGATGGAGGTGAGCGGGAGACAGACAGATGATAAGCAGGCCAAGATAATTACACTAGACAGTGTGTTGAATTAGTAGCTGGGGATCCCTGGGCCAAGCCAAACAGAAGCTTAATGGCTCTGTGGTCTGACCGATTTTGATGGATGACCAAGACGCAGGCAGGGGGTCTATCACATCGATGTGGCTCATGGGTGATGGGACCACCTCACCTTTCCGCCTCCCCCCAAGTTACTTCTGACCCTCAAACAGACAAGGGAGACTCATGGTGGTTAAGGGGGAGGCAGAGGGATGGCAGAGGAAGAGCCCCATAGAAGGGTTCCTGTCCTTCAAGACCGAAGGCCCTGGCAGCAGAAAGGAGGTGTGGTGGACAGGTACGATCTCACCCCATGGGTCTCAATCCTAGCCCTCTTATTTAGAAGCTAGGTGGCCTTAGGCAATATGCTCAACCACTCTGTGCCTCGATCTCCCCTTCTGTAGAGTGGGGATAATAAGCTTTTATGAGGATTACAAAACAGTGCCTAGCTGACCATCATTATCACTTCTGGGTTGCCACGGACTATGTTATGGTAGCATCCAGGCCAGTAGGAAGGGGAAGAAGGTGGCAGGGAGAGGGTTGAGGGAATAAGCACCCCGAACTCCTGGCATCTAAGCCCCTGTGCCTCTAGAACAATGGCAGCATGGAAGTGTATTCCTGCCATGGTCTCCATTGCTTCATGCATGTGCACAGCATGCTTGGAACGGGGAGGCGGAGGGGGTGGGGGTGGGGGGACAACAAGAAATGCACCTGAAGGGGAGGTGGCTGTGACGGACAGGAAAGCTGGTTGGGCCCCTGGATTTCAATGCCAGCCCTTCCACCCACAGCCTCCAGGGCCTCACTGTTCTATTTCCAGTTCTGTGGCTATTTTAAGGACTTGCCTCCCTCAGGGCCTTTGCACATGCTGTTCTCCCATGTCCAGGGTGCTCCTTCCCATTCCTTTTTCTCTTAGTTAAACCGTCATCCCTCAGGCCCTGGTTCAAGTCTTTCTCGGAAGGTCTCAATGATCCTCAGCCTGGGTGAGATGTTGTTACACCAAGGTTTCTCAGAGTCACTGGCACTGCCTTTTTGCAGCACCGATTGCCAAGGCAATTTGTTAATGACTCGAGTGATTATTTAAGCGTATGCTCCCCCGCTAGACTGTGAGCTACAGCATGGCAACTACTGTGTCTTTCTTACTCCTGTCTATATCCCCGGCAGCTGGCGCCGTGCCCAGCATAGTGCAGATACTCGACAAGAATGTGTTAAAGGAAGGTAGGAGGCAGGGAGATAGGGAAGGAGAGAGGAAACTAAGGAGGGAGAGAGGCAATGAAATGTGGAGGGAAGGAATTAGAGAATTGGGTTTGGACCCTCTTTTGGATCCTCCCTGGCTGTGTGACTTGAGGCCAGTCACTTAGGCTATCTGAGCTTCCGTTTCTACAGCCGTCACGGAGCTCCTAGTAGGATCTGGAGCACAGGGTTATAGTGACGATAAATGAGATAACACACGCATTGCGCTTAGCCCTGTGCCCACCACGTAGAAAACCGTCAATTAACGTTAGCTGGGTCTGAGGGAGCTGAGTTTTCAAGGGTCCTGTGCGATGTAGGAGAGGCTGGGGCAAAGGCCAGGTCTCCCTACCCACCCCCGAAGCTATCCACCTCTTCCGGCGGGCAGGGTTCTGGCCTCCCGTGCCCTGGGCGCACCCCAGTTGTGAGTGGAGAGTGTTTTCACGTCTGCGCTTGGAGCAAGACACGCACCAGAGCCGGGCTGGACGGGGAGGCGGGGAGCCTGCACGTTCCGGCCGGTGGCAGGAGTGTTGCTCCCAAAGTAAAGGTGACCACCCCGCGAGGCTGGAACGGATCCCAGCCCCGGGCTGGCCCATCTGCTCTTAATGGCCCAGCAGTTCCGCTGCAAAGTGGCTCCCTCCCCTGGAGTGGGCGGCCCCTGACAAGAAGAGGCCTTTCCCTTCTGGAAGGAGTGGCCTGAGGGAGACTGTAGAGACGGGAAATTCCTTTAAAAGGCTCTGTAGAAGGTGGAAGGGACCCGGAAGCAGGTGCGGGTAACAGTCTGCTTCTCCGAGTCTGCTCTGTGCCCAACAGGGGCAGGAGCGCCCAGACTCCAGAGCCGGTTGCAGAGAAAGTGCCAGATGGGCTCCCCGCCCGTGTGAGTGAATGCAAACTGAGCCCCAAGGCCAAGACCAGTGGCAGCTGGGGAGTTTGGGAGCACCAGCCTCTGCCCCTGTGGGACACTGGCGACCTCAGACTCTCTCTGGACCTCCCTTTCCTCATTTATCAGGTGGAGAAGCCCCCTGCCCAGCTCTCCCTGCTGCGTTGATGTCAAGACCTAGGGGATTCGTTGTGTACAGCTGGGGAGCCACCTGCCTGTCCCTGTGGGCCCCCTCTGCCGGGCGGTGCTTGGCTGGGGCCCATGAGGCCTGGGCTGATCCCCCCACCCCTCAAGGGAAGGCAGGAAAGCTGGGGGTCTTACCATCTCTCCTTTGGGTCCGGGGTGGCCCTGGAAGGAGAAGAGTGTGAGTGCCAGGTACACAGCACCCCAGAAGCCCCCAGCCTGCCCCGCGTGGCTGCTCCCTCCATCACCCACTGTTCATTTTGCACGTCCTTCCTCCTCACCTGTGTTCTCGCTCCCTTAAGCTAGCACCCTGTCCTGGACCCACTGGCTCAGACATGGCCATTTGCCTGCCGCCTTTGCTGGGTCTTTACTTAGCAGAGGCCAGCCTCTCAAGAGCCCTGCCCCAGGCACATAGCCGGGGAAGCTTTGGGGGACGCCAGTTCTGGGAGAGGAGACAGATGGCCACTAGACCCTTCGCTGTACTCAGCTCTGGCCTGCAGTGGGGGACTGACCAGGTGGGCGGCCAGGCCCTCATGTGGAGGATGCCAGCCGTTCGGGGGCGAGGGAGCGTGTGGGGGCACTGGCTGCCTTCCCTTGTCATCTCTGAGGGCATCAAAGGTGCTGAGCTCACTCCCCCAGCCCCCAGCTCACTCTTTCCCAGGAGTGGGAAGGGGTCTCTTTCCCCCCCACAAACATTTGGGTCTCGGGCCCACGTTGAAAGGATTGAAATGGACAGAGAGAGGAGCCGTGGATGGGGGTAAGGAAACTTGGGTGTGTGGGGGGCTCAACCGGGATGGGAGACCCGAGGAGAAGGGGAGGGGCCTTGGGGAGCAGGTGCCCAGGCTCCATTTAGAGTCAGTGCCTTGAGCTCTCCACCCCTCTTCTCTCCCTGCCACCTCCTTGCCTCACTCCCTACCGCAGCCCCTTCCAAGGGCACCCCAGAATCACCAAATTCTAGGAGTGGCTCTTGCTCTGGATCTGAGAGCTCAGCTCGGTGGCTGTGCATGGGCTTCTGCCCAGGGGAGGCCCTCTGGGGCCAGGGGCACTTCATTCTAATGGCCCCTCCCCACCTCCCATTGGCAACAATTTCCGGCCCCAGGAACTTTCATTCTATCTGGAGCTCCTCCCATGGAGTTAGGGTCTTGCAGAAGGACTAAGGACCCCGAGAGGGTGCACTCACCGGTTTTCCATCTAGCCCGATGGGACCCTGAAAGAGGAAAGAGGCCAAATGTGAGGATAGCATCACAAGTCTTCTGCCAAAGAGGCAGCTCGGGGCAGTGGTTAAGGGCACAGGTTCTGGACTCCAAGTTAGAGCTCAAGAGTAGGCTCGACGACTTACTGGTTTGGTGACCATGGGTAAGCTGAAGCCTCAGTTTCTTATCCTAAAATGGGGATGAGACTAATAGAGTCTTCCACGAGGGGTCTTTTTGAGGAGTGAATGAAATGCCCCCTGTCCAGTGCATGAAGGACAACCTGATGGGTGACAGTCGCCATTGCGATCACAGACCTCCTCTTTGCTCCGAGTGGAAAGTGAAATGTATGTTCCTAGAACGCCTGGGGCTGGCCAGCACTGGGGCCTGGGGAAAAGGAGAGCCAGGTCCCTCTTAGAGCCTATGGTAGACCCCTCGGGCAGGGGTCACAGGACATCCCGATGGCCACCACACAGCCTCCTGCAGGCGGATCTGCTCTCCACGCCAGGTCGGAGGTTGCTTCCCTGAGGCGCATCGTCTGTTCCACATTCCAGTGTCCTGCTGGGGCTCACCCGGCCTGCGACTTCACTCGCCTGTCCCTGTCCTGCTGTGTCTTCCTCTCTTCCTCTCCCTGCGATTTTCCCTGCACTCGGGGCCAAGTGCTAAGCTGCTCTCCTCGGCTGCTCTCCGTGAGAGGCTGCAGGAGAGGGTCCTTACTGACCAGGGTTGGAAGGTCAAGAGCAGCTTGAGGGCTGGCCCCACAAGAAGTTGAACCCAGCCAGGCCCAAGGGTCACCGGGGACACAGCCAATCTCAGCCCTCCCTACTTACCGGAAATCCAGGAAAACCTCGAGTGCCCGGCTGACCCTGGAAAGAGCAGGAGAGGAGAGAAGATGGGAGCTAAACCAAGTCCCCTGGTTCACTTTCGCTCCCAGGGGGTCTGTGGTTTCCCTCCCACTGCTCTGGGGTCATCTGTGGGAGATGGACAAAGATGGAAATGAACACCAGAGAAGCCTCCTTCAGGGACGGGGGAAGGGGAGCAGCAGGGAAAAGGAGATGCCAGCACCCCTCGGGGGTTCCCGGGGTGGGGCTTCACTGCCTCCATGCTCTGGAACCCCGACATGGGAACAGGTGGCTGGAGAGCAAGAATGGCGGGGACCAGCCTGCAGCACCCCAAACTCCTGCTCTGCGATCTCCTGCGTCCTTTTTATCGACACAGTCATCACCCGTGGCCCCTTATGTGAGGTTGGTTTGGATATCAGCAGATATCAGAACCTAACCTTAGGAATGTGTATTTCCTGACCCACATGGGTCAGATTGCTGGCTTTTTTTTATCCACCCTGGCCGGCAGGGCTCCCTGGTTGGGTAACCTCTGGGTCCCCCAATCTTTGTGCCCATTCACGCCCACTTTCCTGGAGGTGTAGGTGTTTGGGCTGGAGACTAGAACCGGCTGGTCACAGCCCGGTGGCTTGTGGCCAAGGCTCAGGACAGCGTGAGGCCACGTGGACCCAGGGGCTGAGGAGGGCTAAGCAGGAGGTCAAGGCTGGCGGTCTCTTCTCCTCACGTATCGTTCACAGCCGACCTCAGTCTCACCACTGGCCCCACTTTCCCTACTCTTTGCTCAGGCACACGCTCACCTGCTTTCCCCGGACACACCGCACCTTTCACACGGTTAGCCCTCAGCCTGGCATCCCCCTTTGACTGAGATGGCTACAACGTCCTCTCAAGCTCGGGCTTTTGAGCCTGGCAGACTGAGTTCTAGTCCTGCCTCCACCCGCGGCGGCTGTGTGACTAACCTCCTTGGACTTCCCTTTCCTCATTTGGGGGTGGGGATCGCAGGATAACCTCACAGCGTCATTGAACTACATTCGATGACACTGGGAAAGCCGGGTGAAATGGTAGCTGTTCCTTGGACTGAATGGAACCTAGGAGCACCAGAATGAAGCAAGGTTGCTTTGACCCGGTACGCCTTCGGGTCAATGGAGGATGGTCCCTGCCGAGGGGTGGTTTCAAAATCAGACCCCATTCGGAGGCAGATTTCTCTGCATCCATCTGCTGTGAACCTAGAATATCTCCAGGCTGCTTGGAGAATTAATCTATGCATAAATTTATAATCCATAATTATAATATGATCCCAATCCCAGTGAACTGGGTTGTTGCTGGAGGCTGCTTCCTCGAAGCCACGGACAGGAGTGCCTGGAGGCCTCTGCTCAGGGGACACAGCTGAGTGGGATGGGGACCCTGCCATCAGGGTGGGAGCACCAGTCAAGTCGGGAGGGAGCCGCAGCATACGACAGGGTGGGACGGGCTTGTGGCAGGCAGCCAAAGGGCCGGAGCGACGAGATGCCACTCATATATCAGAGGGACCTGGGCTTCTCTCGTCTCAAGGATAAGTGATGCTAAGAATAGGCCTGAGGAGAAAACCCGGAAACTGTGTGGTGTGGCCTCTGGAACCTCCCAGCATAAACTTTCAACTACTCTGAATGCTGAGAGGCCTGAGGACAAAGGTCAGGAGGACAGGATTCCAAGAAACATCTTCAAGTCCCACTGGGGATAATGTTTACATGGTAGGGATAATCACATGGTTTGCTAATTGCAGAGCCGGTCCCGGGAGCAGGATGCCTCCCCGCGCCGCAGAGCCAAATCGGGGCTCACCAAGGCTTTTTCAAGGATCTCGGGAAGAATGTTGTCACTGACCAAATGGAAACTGGGACTCTATCTACTTCCTGGAGATGCTGGGCTGGCTAAGGCGCTCAGGGAGGCCTGGAACTGGATTTTAATCTACGTCTCTTCAGTTTCAGGCTGGAGTCGGACGTCTCTTCCAGTGTTTAATGGCCGGTCATTTACTCGTGAATTGCCTGTTTGTATTCCTTACCAGCAAGCTCCCCTAGCTGGTTTGTTTCCCATTGACCTGAGTACAGCTCTTTGTCAAGGACAGTAACTCTCTGAGAGTCATGTGTGCTACAGATATTCCTTCCAACTTGGCATTTGTCTTTTTTACGCTGTGTTTCCTGCCAGATGGAGGTTTTACGTGTGTGTTGACAAACTTATCAATCTTTTCCTATGGCTTCTGGGGTTTCGTGTCATGTGTCCAAGGGCTTTCCTCAGTGCGGATGTAATAAATGTTGGCTCACGCTTTGTCCTTGTATTTTATGGTTTCATGTTTTATATCTAAGTATTTTATCCATTTGGTATTTATTCTGATCTAACAAGTGAGGTGGACATATGCAGCTCTTTCTTTTTTTCTTTTTTTCTTTTTTTGGCTTTACCTTTTGGTGAATGGCTTGTCAGCTCTCCCCGCCTCATCTCCTGGACCATCTATTTTTCTCTTCCCATTGTGAAATGAAACCTTTACCACGGACTAAATTCCCAGATGCGTTTAGCTTTATTTCTGGCCTCCCCATTCTGTTCTATTTAACTGTTCTGTTTTTACAATACATTTGATATGTAGTAAAACAGCCAGTCCCTTCCACCCCTGTCTCCTGCACTCAAGTTTTTCAGTATTTTCCTGACATCCTTATGAAAGCTTATTTTTTTGTTGTTGTTGAAAGCTTATTTTTTTATGAATGTTATTCTGTTGGACTCCCAACCCCATCAAAAGTTCACTGGGATTGGGATCATATTATAATTATGGATTATAAATTTATCCATAGATTAATTATGGATTAATACTATGTCCTTCCATATAAGAACAAGGGAAGTAAGTTTTATTTGCATTGTTCTCCAACATCTCTTCCCTTAATTCAGGGCCGGGGTAGAGAAGGAGCCAGGAGGATCCCGCTTTTTGGAAGTGGACCCCTGCTACCTGCAATTCATGCGGGGTAGACATACATAGACAGACAGAGGTTCTCTTTCCCTTCCCTTCTGTCTGACCCCTGAAAATGGATCAGTCCTGTATCTGCCCAGAGCCAGTCTCCTCCTCCAAGCATGTGCTGACTATCTTTCAAACAAGATCCTGCGTGGTCAATGTTTAATCGCTGGCTGAGATGACAGAGAGTGGGAGAGGAGAGTCCTGCTTGGCTCAGTATTCACCAATCTCTGTGGTGTAAATATACCTCCCACCACAGCTGATTTTAAGCTACCAACATGATGCCACTGAACAGAGGGATCGGAGGGGGGGTACATGACCTGCTCTTGTGAGCCAGTCGATGAGGCAGGCAAACATCTCCCCTTGGACGTTACAAGAACATCTCAAATTCATCCTGTTCCAATTAGACTCCTCTTCCCCGGCACAATGTGCTCCCCTCTCTGAAGAAAGGCACCATCACCCACTTGGTGACTCGGGGGGGGGGGGAGGGTCAGGGGAGCTTTTCAAACCGCAAATCTGATCAAGTTCATCCTCCGCTGAACGCAAACCAAGGGCTCTCCACTGCCCTCAGGACAAAGTCCTGACTCCCGAACACCCTATCCAGGTCCTTCACAACTGGGATCCTGCTCCCCTTGCTAGCCTGACCCCTGCTTTGCTATGCAAAGAACTTTCCTGCTATCCCTCACCCGGTGGTTTATAAGAACCTCTCTTGCCTCAGCGGCTCCTCCCCAGCCTCATTACCTGGGAACCTCTCCTCAACCTTGATCACAGCTTGGTCATCCCCGCTTCTCGGTCTGCCCCCACCCCAAGGCAGGTGCCCCCCACTGTCTGTATTATAATCACCATGGGGTTGCTGGTCTCTCTGCCAAGGGGCGAACAGGCTGTGGTCAGACTGTCATTGTCTACCCAGCACCTAGCCCCCAGTCAGTGCCTAACAACTATTAATGGAATGAATAAACAAAGAAACACAACAGGTGTATCGACCCAGCATGGCGGGTCTCCTTGCGCCTGAGGGCTGGGCGTTCAAATGGCTCCTCTTGGACCCTGAAGGAAAGCTGGGGGCCTCGGGGAGGAGAGAGTTCCCCTTGAGATGGGGTGTGTTTCCTGGCCTGGCAGATGACCTGACCAGGGTCTGCCGGGCCAGCCAATGTCCCGGCCTCCCCCTCAGTTTAATGGGGCGGCCACTCCAGCATCTTGCCTCACTGGAATGTGAACCATCCCTTTCCCAAGTGTCTGGATGGTTCCCCCTTTGCTCGGACTATTTAGGAAGAGATCAAAAGAGGCAGGTGGTCCCTGAGAGTGGCAAGGTTGGTTCTTGTTAGGAGCATTTATTCTGAGTCCTTTCTGGCTGTGCGGAAAGCCACATGTGCCCCATAATCCTTGGCCACAGAGAGTTTACCCGCCTAACCTCCACCCCTGAATGACAAACATCCCTTTTGTCTTCCTCTGTCCCCTGCTCTCACCAGACCTGGGTGGCTTCCGGGTGGCGCTGAGGTGGTTTCCCCGGTCTCTAGTGAGGGCCCATCTGGGGAGACCACCGTCATCTGGGTGATGGTCACCCCCACAGACCAAAGTAGAAGGAGGCCGGGCTTGGTCAAGCCTCCAGGTACCATAAAACCTCTCCCACCACCAGCGCTGCACCCACAGGGAGAACTTTTTCTTCTCCTTAAGGAAAATCTCCCTTTTAAACATTTTAAAATTTCCCTGGCCCAGGCCACGCTCTAGCACCGACCAGCCGAAGGGATCTCAGGTGGGTTATGAAACCCTCAGTTTCCTTCTCTGTGAAACGGGCGGACGGGCCTGCCTCCCGGCTTTGTTGGGGAGGACTGGTAGAGGCCTGGGCAGAGGGGGGCTTTCAGCATAGGAGCTAGGATAAGACAGGTGCCTAGGACAGGTGCCCAGGAGACAGAAGTCATCACTGCTACCTGAACAGAGGGTCCTTTTCACCACTCGAGTCAAATGCAGTGCAGGGGGTGTGGTTCCTGACGAGGCCTAGGCACGGCTGGGCCAGAAGCCAGGGGAGCTGGGGCAGACTACCACCCCCGGGGCCTGTTCTCCAAAGTAGGGCCTCGTCAATGACTTCTAGAGAGCTCGTTGGCATGGTATCGCCAGAGAGGTGTTGGAGGGCCAGCATGACAGACACGACGGAATCTGTGGTCAGACTACGAGGCAGGCAGAGATTTCTCTGTGAGCTTCTCATCTTCTAGTGGCCCCCTGGCTGAGCACCACCTTCGCCAGGAGCAAGTGGGCTCAGGGCATCCCTGCAGGGGCTTCTCTGAGACACACAGAAGCTCGTAGCCCAACGGTGCCGCGGCCACATGAGCCCAGAAGCCCAGATGTCGGTGACCCCGCGGCCTGGGGGTCTGCTATGGCAGCGGGAGTGCAGAGTACGGACTCGAAGCCGCACGGCCCGGCCTGAGTGACCGAGCGTTCCTAGCGAACGGTCCTGGACAAGTCACACTGCCTCTCCGTGCCAGCCTGGCTTTTCTCACCTTTGAGATGGAGGTGTTAATAGCCCCTACCTGTGAGGTTCTCATGAGGATTCGACGAGTCACTGTGCAGAAAGGTCTTAGAATACCGCCTGCCACAAGTTAAGGTCCAAGTGTGAGCCCTTAACACCATCGCTGTGGTCTGAGCCAGAAAAAGTCTTGCCTGTGAGGCCATGTCTGTGCAGCCCAAGACCCCTCCGACTCTGTCTCCAGCGTAGACCCCCGAGTACCTGACCCCCGATCGCCAGCTCCGTCCTCTGGGGTCCCTCTGACTTGCTCCCGCTTCCAAGCGGCCCTGAATGGCCCCCCCTCTCAGCTCCCAGCTCTCAACACAGCCCTCCCCTTGGACATAACTTAGCAATGTGTTCTCTGACCCTTCTCCCTAGACTGTGGGTAGGAGAGACTCCTAGTTGCCACTGGCTCCCTCCGGCGAGGGCAGGGGCATAGGCAGGCTTGACCCCACCCATCCATGGGGCTAGCCTCAGACTCCCCGAGGCTAGCCTTCTGCTCCCCTCGGCTCTCACTGTGCAGGGCGGGGCAGGAAAAGTGCACGGCAGGGCGTGGGGATGGTGGCCTGGTCTATGGTGAAAACCCTGGGTGCCAAGGGTCTTGGGTTCTAATCCTGCCCCAGCCTCTGGGCCTCCCTAATCCTGGTCCCTCTCTGGGCCTCAGTTTCCCCTTCTGAGGAGGCTGTGTTAGACCTTCGCTGAGGTCCATTCTACCCTGACATTTGGTGATTGTGCTGAGGCTCTGTGGTTTGGGCCCTCCTTCCCGCAGTCCTAATATCTTCCCACATCATCACCCATGTCCACTTTTGGTCCCTGAGGAAGCATCTGAGGGGAAGCCTCTGATTTTCCCAAGCCCCTGCGAAGGGGCAGAGGCTACCAAGAAGCAGGACCCGGCAGTCTGCCCGGCAGGGAGCCTTTGAGGACGAGTGGTAAGTTGAGCCTCTGTCAAGACCAGGAGCGGGTGCTTGGGGCAGTGAATCCGGATGCTAGGGATCTGCTCCAGAAGCTGCCAGAAACAAGGTCTGTCCCCTGGAAAGCTGGAGCGCCCCATCTGAGGAGGAGCGAGTACTTTCTCCCCCTTGCCTGTAAACAGCAGGGCCGCCTCACAGCTGCTGGTTTCCTGGCCAAAGGGTGGCCCTTGTGAAGCCTCCTGAGGGGCTGTAATTTAGGGATATTTAGTCAGGCCTGGCTGGGTTGATCGCATTATGGGCGGTGGCCGCCAGGCCCGGAGGCACAGCCAGGATTTGCTCTCCCTCCAGAGCCCTTGTTATTAACTCGCCCTTCCCCCCACCCTGAAGAAGAGTAAAAACCACTTACAGGGGGGCCGCGGGGACCAATGATGGACATGCCGGCATCTCCTGGGGCCCCCTGTGGGAGAGAGAGAGAGAGGAGAGGGAGAGGGACAGGGGCAGAGGCAGGAGGAGGGGAGAGGTGGGCAACGGAGGAGGGAAAGAAAGGAGCTGGCAGGTGGGGAAGGGGAGCAGGGTGGGTGGGGGTGCCCAGGCAGGGGCCAGGAGGACAGAGGGTGTGGAGGGAGGCGGGGGATCAGAAGAGAGGAGACACAGGGTGCGTGGAGCATCCAGGAGGGAGTGAGAAGCAGGAGGAATAAAGAGGGAAGACAGGTTAGTGGTAGCATGTGGGACCAGGGACAGAGAGCGGTGGGACCCCAGGCAGAAGAGAGAAGAAGGGATTCAGTGCAGGGATGAGCCACAGGTGACATGGGGACGGGGAGGGCACACGGCTCAGCCACACCGCTCAGGCCCCAGAGGCCTCCCGCGTGCCCTGCTTGGCGCCCTCCAATCTGCCCAGCCCCACCCGAGTCTCAGAGCCCCCGTGGCCTTTTAAGCCCAGCGCAGCCCCCAAACGCCCATGTGGCACACACACCCCGCAACTGGTGAACCCGGCGGCCCCGTGGACGGGGCAGCTAAGGACAGAGGTGGGGACGAGACACACACTTGCTGTGTGGGTCCCGTGGCCCTGAGCCTGCAGGTGGGAGCTGCCTCGGGCCTCCTAGTCCTGCTGTGAGAGTCACACAAAAGGGATGGTGGCCGCTGCTGGGCGGGGAGCGCAGGTGCCATCCGAGGGTGACTGGGCTACCAGATGTCTACGCCTGTGTGTGTGCGCACGTGTGTGTGGTGGGGGCAGGGACGGGAGACAGAAAGGTGAAGGTGCGTGGGACACAGATGGGGATGAGAGGTGATGCCCTGCTGGGAGGAGGGCGGCTGCTGCTTCCCACCAGGAACCACCCCTTCCGGTGGAAGAGATGCCCAGGGCCCCCCTTCTGGGTCTTTGCTCTGCCAGAAAGGCAGAGGACAGCACAGCACAATAGTTAGGAAGCCCAGCATTGGAGTCAGACATGCCGGCACTCCTCTCCAGCCCTGTCACTTTCTGCTGTGTGACCTTGGGCAAGCCCTAGCCCTTCTCTGGGCCTCAGTTTCCTTCTCTGTAAAGCGAACTGGTTGGATGTGCTGCTCTCAGAATCCACCAGGGCTAATGCTCCAGGACGGTCTCTTGGGCTCCTGGCTTCCGAGGGGGCTCTACTCTACCACCCCGGGGGGTCTCCCTCTGGGGCAGCACAAAGCATTTCTACGTGTGAGGGCACTAGGAGTGGGCTGGGGAGGGACTAGAACGAGCTGTGCCAAACAGCGATCGATCGGTGCTCCCCTCCCTCTGGGAAGGGTGAGTACGAGGCCACAGGCAGCCTCGGTGGCTAGGGAGACTGGCTCAGCCCGGAAGCTGAGGCCTGAGCCGGGAGTCAGTGGCCTGGAAGCTGGGCCGGGAGAGTCTGTGAGAGCAGAGTGCTGCGGCCTGCATGCTGGGGGACGGGAAGGGCTGAGATGGGGGCCTCGGAAAGCACCCCCGAAAGTCCAAGGGGAAGAGACTGGGGCGGAAGGATGGAGGGGAAAGCGAGGACTCACCTTCTCGCCTGGTTGGCCCTTTACTCCCTGGGGCAGCCACATGCAACACAGGGTGTAGGGAAGAGAGAGGTGGGGAGAGAAAAAAGAAAGGATAAGAGAGAGGCACACACACAAGAAGCTGTGTTAACGGCACAACGACCGAACAAAAGAAATCACTGTGAAATAAGAAACAAAACAAAACACAGATGCTGACACGTGACAGGTTCCGCGTCCAACAGGCACAGCACCTGGACGGCTACCGCCTCACCCCCGGGCCCGGCCCCAGCCAGCCCTTCCGGATGGATAACCAAGAGAAACAGTGGCCGGGGCCTTAAAATTAAGGCCCTCTCAGAGTGTGTGTGTGTGTGTGTGTGTGTGTGTGTGTGAGAGAGAGAGAGAGAGAGAGAGAGAGAGAGAGAGAGAGAGAACCCACCTAGGTCAGAAAATCTGTCTGAGAAGCCATGTCCCCAGGGCCTGGGTCACTTGAGGTGGGGGAGGGGGGGTGGATAGGCAGGAGGCAGACTGCTGTGAGCTGGAGTTTAGTTGGTTTGAAGGTCCAACTGAGTACCAAGCACAAAGTTTTGCCAAGCTTAGACACACTGAGAGTCCTCAGGGCCGGCCAGGTAAGACGGTGGGAGGAGGAGGACGGACAGTAGGACATAAACATCAGGGTGGATGGGGGATGGGTCCGGGAGGTAGAGGAAACTGGGGAATCACCACGGGTCCCTGTAACCACAGTGACTGGCAGGTAGGCAGCTCCAATCCACTGAAGCCAGTGACGCCAGCTCTGTGGAACCCTGGGAGCAGCTCAAGCATTTCACACCCACTGGCCGAGGCCCCCCCCCCCCCCACCGTCCTTATCAGGTG
Source organism: Neofelis nebulosa (assembly GCF_028018385.1). Taxonomy (NCBI): domain Eukaryota; kingdom Metazoa; phylum Chordata; class Mammalia; order Carnivora; family Felidae; genus Neofelis; species Neofelis nebulosa. Next base: position 35,428,039 of record NC_080794.1, on the reverse strand, counting down.
GCTCAGGTTAGGACGCCTGCTGGGCAGCCAAATGGGTCCGCTGTCACATTTAAGTTAGCCCAAGTGGCACGAAAGCCCCCAACTGGCTTGGAAAATAGCCTTGTGTAGAAAGAAATGGGGAGACCTCCTGGGGCCTGCCCTTCTGCCCCCACCACGGAGGATCAGAACTAGGCTCGGATGGACACTTCCTGGGGGCACGTGTCCACAAGGGCCCTAGGAGGAGGGCAGAAGCAGGGCAGGACTTTGCGTTTTGCAGTCGCCCCCTGCAGGCTGGCAGGGGCACTCGGCGTAGAGACCCCTGAAACCTGCCTGTTAGGAGCGAGGATTGTGGCATCTGACAGTCAGCTTGGGTACAAACCCCAGCTCCTCCCCGATCCTGGGCAAACCGAGACTCAACATGCTTATCAATAGAACGGGTTCTTGCAGGGCTATGGTGGAGAACGTGCCGGCCCAGGCCCACGCACGGTGAGCTCTGGAGAAAGGCTGGCTGGCTCTTCCTTCCCTGCCTCGGTGACAGCTCGGAGGGGGGCGGGGGGCAGGGTTTGGAGGTAGAGAACTGAAGCAGAGGGACAGGGCCGGGCGGGAGCTTGCGAAAGACACAACATCTGAGCCTGGATATTCTCATCTGAAAAATGGGGGTGGAAATCGCGCCTGCCTCAGGCAGCGCCTGTGGGGCCCGCTAATGCGGTGAGGCTCTCAGCACATCAACGCCCAGCACGCAGTGAGCGCTCTCGGGTGTTAGCTGTGATGTGCCTGCCTTTTCTCTGAGCTCACGCCAGGCACAAGTAGGCCACACCAAGGCCTAAGGCCAAGCCAGTGAGGAGTGAGGTTACGAGGCAAGGCATGTGAGTGGCGGCAGGATGGCGTGGGGGTAGTCAGGGGGCACGGGGGAGCCAGGGTGGACGTCGGGGCTGATGGCCGGTGGGGGAGTCGGGGGTAGACCGGGAGAGTAGCTTGGGCAGGTATGTTCTAGACTCGTTGGGTGGCGGTGAGGCCAGCATGGGGCCATCACTACATTGGGCCGCCCGCGGTGCCTCAGCTGCCCTTCCTGGCCCCTAGAAGCCAGCAGGGACGGCCCTGGTGCTGGGACCCGCGGCCTAGTGCCGGCCTTCCCATTCCTCAGCTCCATACCTTCCCTGCCGGACATTCTTGTTTCCCTTTCTTCACCTAAGGGTTCAGCAGGAAACATTCAGCGTTTTAACTCCCAGCTTCCCTGTGAGGATTTGGAGACACTGTCCCCGCCAGCTTCTAGTCTCTGTCTAGGGAAGGTGCCTCGGGAAGCCAGTTCCACAGCGGCTTCCGTGGGGCATCTTGGGCCGCGTTTCTCACCATTTTCTGCTGCTCTTGCTGGGGGGTGTGGAGCCTCTGGGGAGCCTCGGGGGTGGGGGTTGGCGTAGGTGGGAGTCCTCCTGATGTCAAGAGGGGCTTGGGCCTCATCCTGTCACCCAGGAGGTGATGGTCCAAGAACTTGATCGGTGCAATTTCTTGGGTTTTTCCTTTGCCCTGGGAGCCCTCAGGAGAGTCAGACTGCAAGGTCTGAAGGACTGGAATAAAACTCCTTCCCTTCTTCCCTGCTGTCCCTCTCTGAAGCAGACCTGGGTAGGGGGAGACAGAGGCCTGACCCCCTCCTTGGGGCTGGGGACACTGCCATGGTTTGGAGGACAGGCCAGCATGAAGAAGCAAGCAATGGCCACCCAAGCAGGTACGAATGCGCCAACTCACCACACGTCCAGGAATCCCAATGGCACCTTTGTCCCCCTGACAAAGGAGGCAGAAACGATTAGATGTGGCTGGAGCCGGGCCAGCATATAAAGGACCCCGTGGGCCAGCTGTGCACCCCAGACCTGCTTTACATAGGCAACTGGGATGATGGCCAGGGGTCACGTGGGTGAAGTTGCCCATTCAGCCCCCAAGGACTGTTGGGCAAGCAGCCACCCCATCGGGCACGGTGCTGTGGAAAGTGCACTAATGCAGGAGTCTGGTCCCTGGCCTGAGCCTCCGTTTCCCTATGTGTTTCATAAGGGGTCTAAGGCCCTTCCTCTCTTAGACTTCTGCTGTCACAATCTCTTCCAGCTATGGCCAGGATGGGCCATATCCTTGACCAGTTCAACTCCAAGGCCCAGAGTAGGGTAAGTGGTGGCCCCACGTGACAGGTGAGTGGTTTATCTGTGCTAGAGCTGGGGCGCAGTGCCCATGTCCCCCGGCTCCTCCCCAGGCGCTCTGTCTGAGAAGGTTACGAAGGAGCCCTTCTCCATGCCCTTCCCGCACCCCCAACAGGGACGGGAAGGACGGTGAGCCATGGGGATGTGCCTGCATCACAGATGTGAGCTGCTCAGAGGGAACCACTGCGTTTTGGAGCCAGGGGTTACATCTTCTCACTCTGGAAATCTGCTTAGTAAGTTTTGTTCCTCTCCTTCTTGCTAGAAAATATTTTTTTGCAATCGCATGTGTGAAGACATCATGAAATCTGGGGCGGGGCCTGGGGTTTGCTACGAGTCCGGAAGGACGGAAAACAACGGGGGCCAACAATTAGATGGTGTCTGCCCCGGCTTCCTAGGCAGGAGACAGCTGGGCTTGCGGCTTCCTTGAAGGGGGTGGGCATTTCTGGGGTGATTCTGCATCTGCTGACCCCACCGAGGCAAAATGCCTTGAGGGACAGCTAGCATCTCAAGATGTGTGTGGACGCACAGAGAACAGCATGCGGCTCTGAAGTCAGGTCCTTGTCACACACACAGGCCAACGGGGTCTCCAGGAAAACTTTCACCCTTTGCAAGAGTGGTGGGGCAGCAGTGTTGGTTATAAGCCTGGATCTGTTTTTGTAGCCTCCTTGAGCACCCGTGTCTCTCTCTCACGGGGCTGCTGGGAGGACGCCATGAAATGGGGTCCCGGGAAAGCCTTCTCCCAGGACGTGGCACCTGGTGAGTGTCGCATAAACGGAGTCTACAGCTAGTGAGCCCAGCATGGCCGCGGGCAAGGGAATTTTATAAGCGTGTCGGTACATCACACTGTTTGCATTTGACAAGGGGCTGGGAGCAGCAAATCTTTTTGTGGGTCGTTCCCAGGTTCCCTCCGTGGACGAGTGGCCCGCCCTTCCTATTGAGGACACCAGGGCCTGCTGGACACTGGCTGTGCCACCCCCCACGGCCCACTCACTCTTGGGCTTTTGAATGATATTGCAGGACGTGTATACTGGTTTCTTTTTGTTTCTTTTTTAAAACTAATGTTCTTTGCAGTCCTGGCCATAAAATGCTCGGGTTAGGGACAGGCATGGAAGGGCCAGAGACTGGGAACTCTGTGAAGCAGTCCCTGCTCTGTGAACTGCCCCAAATGCTTTTTAAAGGTGGAAGTTGTCAGAAAAAACAAAGTCTGCCCACGTTCTCCCCAGTCATCTGATTTTTCCCCTCCTTGGGTTTCATGGGACCGACTGACCCGTCCTTCTTTGCTCCGGGGCTCACACTTAACTGGGAGAGTTTCCATTTTCAAGGCCGAACACTCTCCCACATGCATTTCATTAAGAAAGTCACTGCTGGGGCGCCTGGGTGGCTCAGTCGGTTAAGCGGCCTACTTCGGCTCAGGTCACGATCTCACAGTCCGTGAGTTCGAGCCCCGCGTCGGGCTCTGTGCTGCCGGCTCAGAGCCTGGAGCCTGTTTCCGATTCTGTGTCTCCCTCTCTCTGACCCTCCCCTGTTCATGCTCTGTCTCTCCCTGTCTCAAAAATAAATAAAGTGTTAAAAAAAAAAAAAAAAAAAAAAAAAAAAAAAAGAAAGTCACTGCTGGACATGAATCCTAGAAGCTGCTGGATTAGTCAAGAGGCTACAGCATAATTCATGTCTAAAAGAGGAGAAACTGGGATGCACAGGAGGGTCTGGGCTCCAACGGATGCGGCCCCTGGCGCAAGGGAGAGAGGGCAGCCCGGTGCCAGCCCTCGCTCACCCTCCATACCCCACCTTGGCCCTCTGCCTGGCTCCAGCATCTTGCCTGACTCACCAGACATCTGAGGCCCCATGATATCTAGTACTCAATGCATCTTTGCCCCAGGCTACATCGCGCAGAGCAACGTCTGTGAAGACTTCAAAGATTGTTCTCAAACGTCAAGCAGAGACTACAGGAAACAGGTATGAAATGGTGTGTGATAACGTGGGCCCCCCCACAGTTCTCCACTGAAGCTTGGACAACTGGACAAGGTATTTTACCTCTCTGGGTCTCAGTTTCCTCAGCTATAAAATGGGTATACTAATAGCCATTTCACTGAGTCGTTGACCGAATCAAATATATGAAGAGTGATTAGCACAGTGCCTGGCATGTATTAGGAGCTCAGTAAGAGAGGGCTATTAGTATTTCTTCCCCTTTTATTCCAAAGTCCCCAGGGTTCCTTGGCACAACCTCTCTAGCATTCAGAAATGGTAACTGGCGGGGAGGGGAAACAAAGTTTTTGAGTCTACTCTTATCAGAGGTCATAGGACAAACCAGAGACAGTGGTCTTAAGCTAAGCTGGTATGCAGGATACCCAGGAAGGCCAGTGAGCTGCCTCCCCTTCCAGCACCCCCTTAGCGGGCCTTCAGTCTAGAGGTCAGGTCCAGCCTTAGAAGGGCCTTCATGCTGTCATCTGCCTGCTTGGGGCCCCAGGAGAAGTTTTCGAGGTTAGAGGTACTGGACGGAGGCCTCTCACCCAGATACGCCTGGAGGAAAGCAGCCACCCAACCCAGCCAGCCCTTAGTGGAGGAGAGCAGGCGAGAGAGACACAAAGGAAGGAAGAAATGCAAACTACTTACTGGGAGGCCGGGTCTTCCAGCGGGACCCTGAAATAAAGCGGGAAAGAGTGAGGTTTACAAAGGTCAAGGGATAGTAATACCTAAGCATTCCACCCTGCCCAGCCAGCTGTGTGACCTTGACGTCACTCGTGCTCTAGGAACCTCTGTTATTTTATGAACAAAATGAAGGTAGGGCCTTGATTACTAAGCTTCCTTTCAGTTCTAGTATTCATTCATTCATTCATTCATTCACTCATTCATAGAGGTCTCCTCCAGGCCCAGGGTAGGTGCAAGGAAAAGAAAGACACGAGTGTCACCTCCCGTGTCTCTGCCTCTCATCACTCAAGGATCATTAGGGCTGTGGGCCTCACCACCACATCCCCTTCCTTTGAGCCTTTTGGTCTCAGTCAGTGCAATATGCTGTCGGCCAGGCCTGCGTGCCGGCTCTGGCCTGGGAAAGGGCCCGAGGGGGTCGGGGCTCGTTCTTCCCCATTCTACCACAAAGAAGAAGTCAGATGCCTGCTCTGACGAAGCAGGTCCACCAGGAGATGCATCTTCTGGCTCCAGGGAGCATGACCAGGGAGCGAGGGGGTGGGAGAGGGGGCGGCACCCCGGGGGGCCTCTTTCCCTCTGTTGGGATGGCGGAGGAGGCAGGACTTCCTTCCTCTGACGCCTCCAACCAGCATCAGACCTCTCCATGATGAGCCGGGGCAGGGCATGAGGCAGGAACCTGGTCCCCCTCATACATGAGACCCCGTGTGGCTCCAGGAGCCTGTCCTCACGGACCACATCAGTGTCCTTCTCAAGCCCTTTATTCTTATTTTCCTAGTGCTCCTGTCAAGCACAATTCGGGGCATAGACTAAAGGCTCCATGTAATAGATCTGAAATCCCACTGAAAAGCGGGAGACATTCGACAACATGTATATTAGTGCTAATAATTGCCATAGTAGCAATATGCAGAGCTCAGGAACGAAGCAAATTCCAAGAAAATCATGTCTTTTTTGTTCTGGCACTCAGCTTCCAGATGGGTCTGCTACAAGAGGGTGGCAGAGAAACTGCTCAAGGAGCGGTCTCGGGGCATCACGTAGCACCTTGTAAAGGGAAGGAAACACCTGGAGAGGGCTTCTGGAACTGAAAGGCGGCCCTGGCATGGCTGGGACACGGAGTCCAGGAGAGACGGTAACAGAGACACTAGGACTGAGTCACAAACATGGGTTCCGGAGTCAGCCTGTCTGTGCTCAAATCCCGGTTCTGCCACGTCGCGGTCGGTGCCATAAGCGAGCTGCCGGGCCTCCCTGGATCTCAGTTTCCTCATCTTGTAAATGGGAGAACAATCATAGCTACTTCTTAGGATTAAATGAGATAATGTATGTATAGCACAGGGGCTGGCACACAACAGTGCTAAATAAATGCTGGCGATTACGACAATTAGAGAAGAGCACGGGCAGGAGGTACGTGGAGCTGGCTTCGGTTTCTCCCTGCCGAGACTTAGCTACCAGATGTGGGTTCTCTCCTTCTAGACATCCTGCTCTTCGCGCAAAACCCAAAGCATGACCAGGGGTGGGTCTCAGGGTGCTCACTGGAAGACGAATCCTTCTGCTGCAGGGCTCGGACAAACCCAGGCAGCACTGGGAGTAAGTCACCTGCTCCGGCCCTTGCTCCTGAGGACATCCCGGAGGCGGTGGGGCAGTGACTCCCTCCTAAAGAACCAAGGTAGGGCCCAGTCAGGGAGTCCCTGGGGAATGCTAGGTAACGGCACGCACGGGCGCAGGGCCTGTCCCCATGTGTTCACTGCGCTTGATTTTGCCCCCACGGCACTAAAACATAAGCTCCCGAGGCTGGGATTTTTCTGTTTTGTTCACGGATGTGTCTCTAGTGCCTCGAGGAGTGCCGAGTTCTTGGTGGATGAATGAACCTGCGGGCGATGCTCCAAACCTGGGAACTCAGCCTCCTTCTTTCCCGGGCCCCCCACAAACACAGCTCAGCCGCCAAATGTCCTCCTCACCCCAGGGCTTTTAGCCCTGAGCCCATACCCTCTTCCTGTCACTTCTGCACTGCCTGGGCCTGATGTCACAAGAAGCCGGGCAGTCGCCGCCTCACACCCCAGGGGAGGGACTGGGCCGACGGTTTCCAACCTCGCGATCTACCCCAAACAGGGACAGAAGGGACCTACCACTTTTACCTACGGCTCCTGTGTCCCAACTACCTACTCCTCCTACCTCGTTTGCACACGGAAGGGACTTCTCTTGGGTCTCAGTACCAGGAAAAGCTGTGTTTCATTCGTGTGCCTTCAACAACCCTGCTTTCCTCTTTGTTCTGAGCACCAGGAAGCCCGAAGCCAAGTCAGCGGCTCGTCCTGCCCAGGGTATTGTGGTGGCATCAGCTCTGGATCCTTTTGCTTTCCTGCCTCTGCTTTCCACCCTCCTCCACTATTTCCGTGTCTAGTTTCTAAATCACCCTGAAATAGTTTTCAGAATAAGGTGGGTGGAGATGTACGAAATAGTAAATAAATTAATGAAAGCTCACAGAATAATCATTTCCCCCTTAAAATTAACAGCTTATTGGAATCTTTGTGGATCACCAAGGATTTAGATGCGTTAATATATTCTAACTGGAAGAAAATACACACACACACACACACACACACACACACACACACGTACAATTACATATATATTCCTCACAATTCCTAGAAGAGTCACATACTATTACTATCCCCATTTTACAGATGGGGAAAGCAATGTACAGAGAGGTAAAGCAGCTTGCCCGAGGTTACACAATTAGAAGAGCCACGATTTGGACCCAGGCAGTCTGGTGCCACAGTCCATGCTTGTAATCACTATATTAGGCTGCCTCCTTACAAACGTGTACTAAGTGTTAGCTAGTATTTCAGCAAGGATCACCTTCAGTCAGGGTAGCAGCTGGCCATCACATATTTCCCTGTATTTCTCTGGAGGAAAGACACCTCCCTACTTCCCTCTGTCATCTGTTTTGATCTCACAGAATCCATTAAGAAGTTCTCTCTGAAATCCACAGCAGGCATGGCCAGCAGGTGTCAGCTTGAGTGCAGACTCCAGTGGATTGGTAGTGACCGAGTCAAGCATTACGCTAAGAAGCCTCCTGATTGATTAGCAATGTCTGCCATGGACACAAGGAGTGGAGTAGCGGTAACTACAAGGTTTCTACCAATTAAGTGACTCCTGCTGCTACTTAAATCCATCCTCCGTGGTTGTGTTCTCCGGGCACTGGCCATCCCGTGCCCGCAGGAGCCTGGGTCTTCCAACTGGAGTCCAGAGCGACCCAGGAGGGGTTCCAAAGAGACACTCAGAGGGTGGGGACAGGTTTGTGACCAGCTGCCATCTATTTCCCTATCTCTTGACTTCCTCAACAGGATTCTTCCTCTGCAGGAAGCAGATAGAACAGGGCTAGGAGGCGATTCCCACTCTGGCCAGCTTCCCATTTCCTCCTTGTGGTTTCAACCAGAGTTGAGTGAAGGTGTAAGACACACACAGACGCTGTGCAGACCCCCCGGGGGTGGGAGCACCTGCTCTGGCTGGGAACGGTCTGGGGGCGAGGCCGGCAGGGGCTCTCAGAAAGCGGCATTTCTGGTGAGGGCAGGGACCCAGAGCTGCCGCTGGCAGGTCAGCCCAGCCGTGGGGCCGGGTGTGGGGGGGAGGCCCGAGGAGTGGGGGAAGTGAGGACTCTTTTTGGCTTCGGCAAAAAGAAGAGGGGGGAAAGCAGCCCATTTCCAGCAGGTGGTCTGTTGAAGTTTCCTACGGTGGAGTTTATTTTGGAAGATTGATGACAGGAATTGAGATCTGACATCTAAAACATGCCACGATAAATCATCCCCCTGCTTTCAGAGACTGACACGATTTTCCTCCCTCTGTAACCCGGCAGTCAGAGAGCTGGGCAGGGCCGTCAGCGCGGGTTCAATGTGCCTTTCGGGACCCGACGGAATAGCAAATAATGGTCTTACGGCAAATCGGGCCGGCCGCTCTCGCAGGACAGACCGAGAGGGAAACTGGTGTGGCAGTGGCTGCTCTGAGGAAGGGTGAGCATAGAGCAGCTTTCGGGAACCTTGACAAAGATCTGATGTGAGGGCTCCGCCCTTTCCACTCCAATCCCCAGCTCCCCCGGCAACCTCTGGGCCTTTTGTCCAGGTATCAGATGCTGCCCTCAAAGCAGACGTGCTCCTATTCTCTGGATCCATTACTTCGGGGAGCCAGTCTCTCTGGGCTCTTCTCAGGTTCTCTGGAAATGACTGGGCTCCCTTGCCCCGCCCTGGGCCTTAGGGCGACGCCAGGGGAAGAAGCCTGACAAGCTGGAACTGGTATTGTCTCCCAACCCAGCCCACTGAAATTGATCCCCTACATCAAAACACCACCACCAACAGCCACGACCACCTGCCCAAGGTAAGTGGGCCAGAATGGAGCTGCCACACAGCAGCGTGGACAGCATGTCCTCAGGAGAAGTCCACGCTCAGAGCCACGCACTGGCCTGTTTACCGCAAGGCCAGGAGACCTTTCAAGGACCAGAACTGAGAAGAGATTATCTCTTTCTTCTTGCTAATACCCGGAGCTTCTTTGAGTCCAGTTGCTTCTTCTGGGGACAAAGGAGCTGGGCTGACAATGGGGCAAGCCAGCCTTTCAGATTGAAATTGGGACCTACTTTGCCCCCGGAGCCGCCATTGTCTCGCCCTGAGAGGTGCAGAAGTGGTTGGAAAGCAAAATGGCGGCCTCCTTCCCTGTGTCAACATTCTGGAGGGACCCCGCAGGCTTCTGCAGAGGAAGGCCCAGGGGCGCCCCTGGAAGAGAGTGGGGCCGGCTGTCAGTTCCCCCACCCGGGGCCCGGTTACCAGCAGGGAGCAGGGCCTTTCAGATGTGCAAGACCGGGCCGCGGCTGGAGTTACTTACAGGAGGTCCTGAAAGAGACAGAGAAAAGGCCAGGGTCAGTGTCACTGCTGGAAGGACAGGCAGAGCTGCCTTAGAAGCAGCATCCAAAAATTCTTCGGCCGAGGGGATTCCATCTGGTCTTTGGAGTTTGTATTTTCCTGGCCCACTTTCACCGATATAATCTCTTCCCCCTTTATTTCATCTCCATATTTGCATTATTGGATGAGAAATCCAGAGGTCTGGGCCCCAGGCGCAGCCCGGCTGGGGCCCTAACTTCCCGAGAATAGTCCCCTCTCGCTTCCCGCCCCAACCTGGGTACGCGGCTGCTTTCCAGGACACAGGGCCGTGGGCACCAAGGCAACACGGCCAAAGGCCAGCTGTGCGACAGAACCTCAGGAGATGATGGTTATTAGCAGGCTCCTTGTCCTCTCCATGCTCCCATGAAATGCAAGGGAAAACAAGCAGGAAGCAGCAGGGGCGAACGACATTTCTCGCTAGGTTCCTTGCCTGATGTCCCTCTGGCCTGGTTTCTGTTAAGCGGGTGAGTCAGGCATTTCTACCCTCCTGGGTCTGCTGCCCGTTCCCTCCTCCTCCCCGCCCTCCTGTGCCCAGGGGTCTCCCTCCCTCTGCACTTATCTCTTGTCTCCTTCTCCTGTCCGCCCCCCTCCCCCCGCCTCAGCAATAGCCCATGCCAGCCAAGAATTGCAAATTCACAGAGGGGGCAGGATGGGTGCGGAGGAAAGGTGGGGAAGAGGCAGCAGCAAGTTAGGGAGCTAAAATCATGTCTGCCGAACATGAGTCATGAGACCCCCAGGGCCAGTGGGATCTGCAGCTGGGCCTGGTGTGTCCGCCGGGCCCCTAGCGACCTGGCCACGTTAACACAGCTGCTACTCTGTTGCGTCTTTTATGCTCGGCCAAGAAAGACTCCTTAAGTTTCCCCTTGCTCCTCACATTCCCAAAGCCGGCTTCCTTCTCTCTGCCTTCATCTGCCTGCCTCTCCGTCCGGCCAGGAGAAAACAGCCTCTTTCATGCTGGCCCCTGTCAAGCCATCCCGTTAAGGGGGAACAAAATGTTTTAAATTAGGAAAATAATAAGTCAAGAGGAGTAGTGACTGGGCGGAGAGGCCCGAGGCAGGCCGGGGTGGTTGAGAACAGCAAAAGGGAGGGAGGTTGAGGGAGGAGGGGAGCGTCTGGGACCTATTAGGCAGAGGGGCAGGGGAATGTCACCCAGAATCTGAAAATATCCCCTGAGTGCAGTTTGCCAGAGGGGCCAGCCCAGCTGGAAAGTCCGTGCCTCCTGGCTGGGGGAAGCATTCTCATGAGAAGCAGGCTGGTGACAAAGTTCAGTACACGGCAATTTGGGGACGGTTTAGCCACATGGAGGGCAGATGCCCCGCATCCTCCGGGCCTGACAGGGCCCCAGCTCCCAGCGCTGCAGGCTCCGGCGAAGGCCCAGCCCGCTGCTAGCAGGCTTTCTGCTGCATGTGTATGCCCCATGAGGCGGGCCCGATGAGGCTGGCACTCAGCCAGCTCCCGGGAGAGCCATTTGTTGGGTCCACCCCGGAGCGATAGAAATTCTATTAAAGATTCCGCGAGTTTTGGGGGCGCCTGGGTGGCTCAGTCAGTTAAGTGTCTGACTTCGGCTCAGGTCATGATCTCATGGTTCGTGAGTCTGAGCCCCGCGTCGGGCCCTGTGCTGACAGCTCAGCACGTGGAGCCTGCTTTGGATTCTGTGTCTCCCTCTCTCTGCCCCTCCCCTGCTCAGACTCTATGTGTGTGTGTGTCTCTCTCTCCCCCAAATAAGCAAACATTAAAAAAAAATTAAGAAAGAAAAGATTTCAGGAGTTTATTTATTTATTTATTTATTTTTATTTTTTTAGTGTTTTTATTTATTTTTGAAGGAGAGAGAGAGACAGAGCACGAGCGGGGAGGAGCAGAGAGAGAGGGAGACACAGAATCCGAAGCAGGCTCCAGGCTCCAAGCGGTCAGCACTGAGCCCGACGCGGGGCTCGAACTCACAAACCGTGAGATCGTGACCTGAGCAGAAGCCGGACGCTCAACCGACTGAGCCACCCAGGTGCCCCAGGAGTTTTTATATCATCCTCACCGCCATCATCACGGCACACGCCTCCATGGTCCTCCCTCGGTGACAGGCACAATTCTAAGTGTTCCCCATTATGGTGAAGGTTCTTTTTTTTTTTTTTTTTTTTAAATTTTTTTTTTTCAACGTTTTTTATTTATTTTTGGGACAGAGAGAGACAAAGCATGAACGGGGCAGGGGCAGAGAGAGAGGGAGACACAGAATCGGAAACAGGCTCCAGGCTCCGAGCCATCAGCCCAGAGCCTGACGCGGGGCTCGAACTCACGGACCGCGAGATCGTGACCTGGCTGAAGTCGGACGCTTAACCGACTGCGCCACCCAGGCGCCCCTATGGTGAAGGTTCTATTACCCCCACTTGGCAGATAAAGAAACTGAGTCACTGCAAGTCAGAGCTACTCCACCCAGGCCCTTCACTACAGTGCCCCTCTCCATACCTCTCCCTCAGCCGCATGCCCAGCTTTTCAGCCTCTGGCTCCCCTCTTTAGATCCTCCTATCTCTCTGTTTTGGGCTCCTTTTTCTTATGCAAGGGAAGCTGGCTGGGTCAATCTCTTCCAGGCCACCACTCCCCCACCCGAGGCTTCAGGAATGGGAAGAACCCAGGTTTGTCACTCGATTCTGTACCTTAGGAAGGGAAAGAGGTTAGGGGAGTTATATAAAAATGACATGTTTCTCCGGTCAGTGACGATCCTTAAGTGTTTCCCCTGAACTCTTCAGGCCCTTGGAAAACCTCACTGCGGCCCTGCCCCTGCCAGCACTGGATTTCAGAGCGCTCCATTCGGTGCCCAGCAGTCAGAAGGTGGCTTGGGAGCCTACGGCTTTGCGAGATCCAGCAGTGCCTTGCGGTTATAGATGGGCCTCCCAGGTGGCCCCTTGGCCATTCCTCAGTAACACCGATGCCGACTGACCTGTTCCACGACCCAGGCACCAGAGGACAGGGTCAACCCCAAGGCAACCCCAAGTCCTCATTGTACAGATGGGAAAACAGAGGCCCAGGGAGGGTAGTGACCATGCAGTCACTGTGTGGGTAAATGATTGGGATGGGGCCAGAACCCAGGTCTCCTGACTCCCCAGCCAGGGGTCTTCCTAATAAATCCCACGCTCACACTACCACAGCCGGAGGGAGGGGGAAATCACCTGACTCCATCCCTGGGCCTTTTGCAGCAGGGAGGATTATGAAGATTGTGCCAAGGTCCTGGGATGAGCCCAGCAGCCTGTGGTGAGGTTCCCAGGGTAGGTCCACGGCAGAGGTTCTGCCTGAGACCCTCCTCCCCCCGCCTGATTTCTGTCACCCACCACCTCTCTGAGGACACTGCTGTCCTCTCCAGGGTATGGCTGACCTACTTCAAGTAAACAGCAATGCTCCTCTTGAATGGACCTGTAGCAATGAACTTCTAAGAAGAATCCTGGGGTAGTGTTCTAGATCATGCCTTTCTTCAACCATTTTTTGTATATTCATTCATTCATTCATTCAACAAACATTTGACAGTTGCCTGCCATGTGTCATTTACTGTGTCAGGATGTGGCTCTGTCCAGAAAGAGAAGGCATAGTCATCACTCTTTGAGGAAGGAAAACTTCATTAGCTAAGCACCTAATATCCACCAGGCCCCAGGCTAAGCTCTAGTGATACGGAGATGAATCACTCATTTCCTCCCCTTGAGAAGTCAACAGTTTCCTGTGTTAGAAAGCTGGCAAAATTCCAGACAAGAGAAAATGAACACAAGGATTTCAGGACAGAGGTTTGCCACAGGATCCATTCATTGAATCAGTCGACAACATTTACTGAGTGCCTGCTGTGGTGCTTAAGGTGGTCTCCTTGCGGTGTCTGGGGTGTGTGTGTGTGTGTGTGTGTGTGTGTGTGTGTTAGGTTTAATTTCTGTCCAGCAGAGCCTAGATTTGAACCAGGTCTCTCTTACCCAGAAGCCTGTGCTCTCCAGCCAGTGGTCACGAAAGTCATCAGGGGTAGCACAGCCCGGCCCTCAGCCCCACACCTTTCTCATGTGGGCGGGTAAGCCCCCTCCCCCTTTCCGGAGGGTTTGGCCCTGCCCAGACCCTGGGTCCAGTCCTGGTCCTGGATGGGGAAGCCAAGAGCCACAGGGTGAGCTCATAAGCCCACGTCTTATGAGCCGTGATCTGATCCTGCGGGATTGCTGTGCTCCCAGCAGCTGAAGTCCTGGCCCTGACCCTTGCTGGTCATGCCGTGCCAGCTGGAGCAGGGTTTCTTGAGCGGGGGTAGTTTTGCACCCCAGGGGGTTGGACGTATCTGGAGACATTTGTGATTGTTACAACAATCTGCTTCTGGTCTCCTGCAGCTTCCTACAGCAAAGAATGTCAATTCCGCTGCGGGTGAGAAACCTTGTCCCAGACTAAAGGGACCAGTCCTGCCTTGGGGCTCCCAGTGTGCCTACAGTCCCGCCTGCGGCCCTATGTTGAGGCTGCAGCCTTCCCTCAACCTGGCGCTCTGCCAGCTTTGGGGATCCCGTTCTTCTGAAGGCTGGCCTGTTCTACCTCCACTCAAGACCTTGTTAGGACAAATAATTCATTTATTGAGCATTTACTCTGTTCCTGGCACTATGCAAAGAACTTTACGTATTTTATTGCACTCAGTCCGCCCAACAACCCAGTGAAATAGATTCTATTCTTCTTCTTCCCATTCTACAGATGAGAAAGCTGTGGCCCAGGAAGAGCTTAAGAGCTATGCTCACGGTCCAGAGCTAACGCATGCCTGAGCTGGCCCTCGCACACAGATCTTCCCGGCACCACCGCGGCACGAGCACAACTTGGTGCAGCCTTACAGGACCGGGGGGGTCCCTGAAGCTTGCGGAAGGTACACGCGTGGGAAATAAATGGAGCCCCTTCTGTCTTAAGGAGTGGCCAAGGAGGGAAACACGAGTAGCTTCCAAAACCATTACAAGAAATTCATCAGTGACGGGCGTGATGGCCGGTTAAGGGAAACTGAAGGAGCCTCCAGGCAGCCTCTGTCCTTTGAGTCTGACATCAAAATGAACAACAAGGCTGTCTCCTTTTACAGCCCCGCGGCAGGAACACGGACTTTACAGAGAGGGCCAAGGCAGATTTCTGGGCAGACGCTCCGGGTGCCGTGCTCTGAGAGGGTGTCTGACAAGTCAAACTTTATGACTGGGAGCATGCTCACTGAGCTCTACCACAACCCAGCTCCCATTTTACAGATGAGGACGCTGAGGCTCAGATGGGACATAACTTGACTGTGGGTGGTGGCAGGTAAGTGATCCCGACTCCTACTCCAGTGCTATTCCCACAGCAGCCTACTACTGGCAGAGCTTTGAGGGGGAGGAAGGAGGCTTTCCGTCTCTTCGAAAAAGTACACAACCACTCAGACGGGGTTGTGCTGAAGCCAGCTCATCCTACGGCCTTGTGAGAGCCAGCCGTGTGCATCTCTTTCCAACTCCGTTCAGGGACTTCACATTGGCAGCTGGAAATTGGCCATTATGGGAGTATTCACACCACAGAAATTGGCAAAAGCTACAAAGCAGCCCCACCCCCCCGCCCCCGCCCCAAGAGCCATCTGTTAATCATTTCCCAGCACGGTGCAGCTCAGATCTGTCCCATGATATCTCTTGGCCACAAAACATCTACAGACCTTTCCAGTTGGGGCTGGTGGAGAGTAACAGGTCCTGGGAAGAGTGGGCAGCAGTTAAAATCACACACGCCACATGCTTTACTTCTGCACTCACTGCAGACATTGCTAATCAATCACAGCTAGTCTTTCCCCAATGAGCCTTGACAAGGCTTCGGAATTCTTTCCAACACAACCACTATAAATCAGCAGGAACTGGCATGGGAGATGGAACCTATTAGTCATCTTGGAACTAGAGCCACCTGGGGGCTGAGACACAGGGAGGCAAGTAGGAGAAGCCTGAGGGTCCTTTTCTGCCTTTTCAGGTGAGCTGGGTCTAGCCTTGGGGCATAGCAGAGATGGAGGAGGAGAGGCTGGGTTTCCAGGACCCCTACACACGCCGCACACTTGGGGTAGAGAGTAGCATTAACGGCAGCCCTCTTCCCCACCCCCATCCAGCTGTCTAGAATGGCATTGGGAGTGGGGAGCCCGAGCAGGGAAAGGAGCAGCCAGTGAGATCCCCCCCACCCCCAGTTCACTTCATGCTCTGGCCCCAGGATGTCCCCGGGCCCCGGGACCTAATGCTGCCCCATCTGGAGCTATCAGAGGGCAATTCAAGTGGCCACCTTCCTGCAGACACAGTGGAAGTGGCCTTTGTCCCTGGCGGGGCCTCAGGCCAACTCCAGGGGTTTCTGGAACACTCTGCCCTTGGCAAACCCTTCCTTTCGATCTGGAGGCTGTGCTCTCTCGTGTCCTTCCTTCCCATCTTCTTTGGTGAGTGCGTGGGGACAGGCAGAGGGTGGTGGGACGAGGGGGGGCTCGGCGCCTCGCCTGGCACTTCTGGACACCGGGTGTACACCTGGGTAGCAGGCTCTCTCGGTTGTGTGCCCCACATTTGTTCTCCCTTCCTCCTTCCCAACGTGATCCCTGTTTTCCTCAGGTCTCTGACATCCTCCACACGGCCCCATGTCTGCAGGGAAGCCAACCCCAGGCCAAGCACTAGGAACGGGCGAGGGGCCCCTGTCCCTGGGGCCAGGACCCTTGTGAAGATGGCTCTGGTGGGGTCAGTATGAACAGGCCAAGGGGGAAAGCCACGGCCGAGGACACCAAGGGACAGGGGATCTGTTCCCCTGTCACCGGGGAAGCAGCCCCAAGGCCCTGGGGGGTGGCTGAGAGGGTGGCCACAGGCTGCAGCAGGGAGGAGAAGAAGGGAGGACCTGGCCGTGGGGGTCCTGCCCAGGGGCAGAGGGCAGTGCTCAGTCTCAGGCAGGAGGGACAACAGTTCAGACCACAGCTGGCCCCCGGCCACACCTGTGTCCCCGTCCACAACAGTGCAACCACAGCTGCGACGCTGGGAGCCTGAGAGAGCAGGGCGCCGGGAAGGCTTGGCAAGGGCAGGAAGGGGCTGAGTTAGGCCCGGTTGGTCTTCCCGCCCTCCGCGGAGGCAGAGGCTTGAGGGCAGCCCGAGCGCAGTATGAGGAGGGTGAAGGGAAAGTATGCCCTGGCTCACCGGAGCCGCGTCCCCACCGTGCTCGCTGCACAAATGTTTGTTATCGCAGACAGCTGCTCAACGCCAGCCCCGTGGCCAGCTGTGCCGGGGGTGCTAAGAGTCAGACACTGTCGCTGTTCTTGGGGGACTTCCTCTCTAGTTCAGGAGATGCCTCCCCACCCCAAGTGACTCCCCCCCCACCCCCACCCCCGACACTCTGTCTCCGGGCTTGAGCTTCCGGCCAGCTTCTCCCTCCGGCGCAGGCCGCCTGCCGGTCACCCTACCTACTGCCTCCCGCAGACCTCCGAGACCGAGCCCAGAAACCCAAGTCAGACCGGGGCCCCCGCGCTGTCCCCCCGCTTCAGCCCTAAGCCCTGAGTGCCATCCAGATTAGGCCTAGATGTGCTGTGGGTCTGGGTTGCCCACTCCCTGGGGAGCTCCTGCCCGTCGTGCTATGTGGCTGGATTTTGCCTTCTCCAGGCTCTTGTTTCACCTTTCCTCCTTTGATACACACACACACACACACACACACACACACACCCCTGAGAGGTGGGAGAAGGTAAAAGCAGCCCCTTTCTGGGTGGTGAACCAAGGTACAGGCAGGGGACGTGCTGCCCACGGCCTCATGAGGATCGGCCTGCACCGCAGGGCCAGGGTCCTCACCAGACCCTCCACCTCCACTCCCAGCCCCGAGCCAGGGCTTACTTTCTTCCCTGGGGTGTCACGTGGGTCCCCGCAGGAGGATAAGCCTCCGAGGCACCACACCTCTGACCCTGGTCCTTCTTCCTGACACCGGATCTTGCCACTGTATCCGATGTTCCCGTGGAAGGCCCTGCTTGGGGCAGCTCAAACGTCACCGCTCCCCTGGCAGGGCCCCACCAGGCCACTGCTGGAAGGAGAGGAGCGGGGGGGGGGCCAGCCAGGGGCCGCGGTCCTGGTCAGACCCCCCATGGGGGGGCCAGGACCCTTGTGAAGGACTCCCCCTCCTGCCCCCACATAGGACAGGAGCTTCCCTCAGAGGCCCAGGACAGGCCACAGGCTCCGTGGGGCTTATCTTAACCTCCTGGGGAAAGGGCTTTATCCTTTTCTTTTCTTTTTTTTAAATATTTTTTTAAATGGTTATTTATTTTTGAGAGACAGACCGTGAGCGGGGGAGGGGCACAGAGAGAGGGAGACACAGAATCTGAAGCAGGCTCCAGGCTCTGAGCTGGACAGAGCCCGACTCGGGGCTCGAACCCACGAACCGCGAGATCATGACCTGAGCCGAAGTCGGATGCTTAACTGACTGAGCCACCCAGGCACCCCTAATGCTTTTCTTTTTAACTTCCGCATTTATTGCTTCAACTGTAGAAGCAAGTAAGAGTCAGCAGAACGTAGATGATAGGTCCAGAAGGGCAGACGGTAGAGAAAGATAATCGGCAGTAGGTCGTTTCTAGTTCCTTTGAGAACTTCGCGACCTCACCCACGGGCTTATGTCAGACCACTGTCATCTCTCAAGTCCAGCTCCCTGAGCGCTCCCACTGAGGACTGATTGCCAGCACCACCCAGACGCTGCGCTCTGAGGGGGAACTAGGCCCAGCCACACTCACACATCGTCTCATGGTTTCACTGTTCCTTCTTTTGCTTAGAAGTAATGGAACAGAAGCCTGACTTGACACCTTGGGTCTTTTGCTTATCAAACTGGTCTCCCTCCCAGAACGGTGGGTAAGAGCGTCGGTTTTGGAGACAAACGGCCACTGGCTCAAATCCCAAGTGTGCTCTTTGTGAGCTGGGTGACCTTGAGCAAGTTGCTTAACTTCTCTGAGGTCCAGTGTCCTTTTCTGTAAAACGGGTAACAGTAGGGCCAACCTCATTGGATTTCAAGGAGTAAATGAGAGACTTCTGGTAAAGGGTTTAGCAGTGTTCCTGGCTTGGAGTAAGCACTCAGTAGATGAGAGCTCTGGCAATTATTATAGTTCTGAAATCCGGGCATCCCATCCCAGAAGGGCCTGCTACCTTCCTCTCGTTCCAGCCTGAAGAATGGCTACCACTTAGCTCTTTCCATGTGCCAAGCATTGTTCTTAACGGGTTAGGGCTATTAACTAAGCCTTATCAGATGGACACCTTCATCACTCTCATTTTACAGACGAGAACACTGAGGCACAGTATCTCCTGCTTGGGGTCACAGGCTGCAGCACGCTGACTCCAGGGCCCACGCTGTTAGTCTCTTGGTCGCACTCACTGCCTCGCAGACGAGCCCCCGAAACCCCGGAAACCACGGAGAACAAACAGGCAGGGGTCAGAGGGTGTGGAGATAAGCAGAGCAGGATGGAGTCGGGTGACCATTTGACCAAAATAGTACCGGTTAAAGTCACCAGCTCTGAACTAGTGGGACGAATTACGTACGCATTTTCTTGCTTCCTTGGGCCCCTGACACTTCCAAGTTGGGGTCAGAATCAGAAGTCCTGAGTAAGGAAATCTGGAGGATAGGTCTTGGGGGTGGAGATTACAGGACCAATTCTGCAGATTCAGGCAGGCATTGTTTTCTGGCTGGTTTCCCGGAACAGCCTCAGGCTCAGGGCAGAGGGGTCCAGCTGCCTGAGCGCAGATGAGGGCAGTGGGCAGGGGGTTGGGGAGAGGCTCTCCATCAAATCACCCCTGGGGTAGTCAGAGTGGAGATCAATCAAGAAATCAAGGATGAGGCTCCCATCAAGATCTGGTGGCTCTGACCACCCCCCCCCCCCCCGCCCCGACTCTATTTTGATAAGGATCTGGAGTCTCACTTGAACTTGTCACCTTTGACGGAATCTCCAAGAAGCAGTGACGTCGGCCTGAGTGACCTGGAGATATCTCTCAAGGAGAGTCACTTCCTGCCCCACCCCCACCCCTCACCTCAGGTCCTTCCCGGGAAGTGAGAAGCTGAGGAAGTCAGCCATTGAACAAATAAATGGTGCTCCCCTGGCAGGAACAGTTCTCCAGCAAAAGTGGCAGCAGAAATAGGGCAGGGGCACATCACCTCTTCCAAGCAGTCGGCTTTGATTGACCACAATGCCGTGGTGCCACACTCGGATCTCTCCCAAGCCCTCAAAATATTCAGTTAGTTGTCGTTCTCATTTTTATGTACAGATGTTAATTCCCTATCTTTCCTTTCGGGTCTTTTCTGCTAGAACGTACGATTTCTGATGGGTGTGGTCATTTATCTTTTAGCCACTACTCTAAGAGGAGTTGAGGGAGATTAGATGCTGCAAACCCCAGTGCCTGCAAAGAGCCAAGGAAGTACCAATGAATGAAGCAGGCGATAGGGCAGGATAGAGACTGTGGCAAAGTGCTGAGGGCTAGCCTGCGTGCCTAAAATGGAGTTACCACTCGTCAGCTCCAACCAAATACCGCCAGGTTGGGATGCAGACTCATTATTATTGGATCTTGAAAATATTCAAGAAAGATTGCAGATTTTATTCAAAATCCTCTGGTTTCTATATGTCCCTATTCGCTTCAGAAAATAGAGAAACTAGTCTGCAAGCCAAAAAGGAAGCTGCATTTGGTCCTCAAGTTGCCAACTCACAACACACAGCCTCTGGGGGGCCCTCCAGGCCTGATGCGTTCCAACTCCACAGCCCAGAAGTGCTGGCCCAGAAAGTGGGCTCGGTAAATCCTTGCCAAATTCACGAATGAGTACACGTAGGTCCGCTGGCTAGCACTTGAGCTAGGGAGCTGTGAAGACACGATGTCGTAACGGAGTCTGGAAACTGAACTTGTGTTTGAGCATGAGTTTTAACCCAGTGTGGAATGGCTCGGCTGTGCCACCTTCGAGCGTGCTTACATCCCTCGCCCTCCGTCTACCACGCATGGAAGCCCAGAGCCGAAGACCAGCATGACCAAGGCCCCAGTCTCCGGATGTCAGGTGAGTTAGAAGGCTGAACCTTACTCGGGCCTGGAGGGAAAGCAGGGTTATGTTGAGCAGTGACTGGGATAAATTAACAATCAGTTAGGTACTTAACTGCCCTGGGTATCCATTTTTCTTAAACCTTACTTTACTTTGTACACATTTAAAAATATATAGCGTAGGAGTGCCTGGGTGGCTCAGTCGGTTGAGCATCTTGACTCTTGGTGTCGGGTCAGGTCATGATCTCACAGTCTGTGCGTTCGAGCCCCACGTCGGGCTCCGTGCTGACGGTGCAGAGCCTGCTTGGGATTCTCTCTTTCTCCTTCTCTCTCTGCCCCTCCCCCACTCACTCTCTCCATCTCTCTCTCAAAAAAAAACAAAATTAAAAAAATTTTTAAAAAATGTATACCATAATTAGTAATTAATAAATGATAACGTTTGGTCATAATACAGAGTGCTTTAATTTATAGGGGCATAATCAAGTGAAAAATTTGCCTGTCTCTGTCTCTCCATCAATTATGCGTTAAGCAGCTAGCTGTGTTATTTGCCAATAAGACCATGGTTAAGGCATGTGTGTGCAGGTATGGGCCAGGGAGCCATAAAGAAATACATGGGCTCATGGGCAGCAGCCTGGAGACCCTGGATGCATCATCTGCCATACCACCTGCCTGAACAGCACCCCCACAGCCCAGCCCTTGAACCTCATGGTGGTCATGAAAACACCCACTACGTGCCAGGCAGCAGACTGGGTACTTTTCATTCCCAATTTTTAATTTTCATAACACAACTTTTCTGCAAATATGTTCACTTACAGATGGAAGTTCAAGGGCTCGATAAAGTTAAAGGGATGGTCCAAGATCAAACAGCTACTAAATGGTGGAGCTGGGATTCTCACCTGGGTCTATCAGACTGTAAAGCCTATCCTCTTTCCACACCAGTGCACTGCCTGGGGAACGGGGTGTTTCCACTCTTCCTTACAGCATCCGCCATTCTCCAGGGAACCACTGGCAGGGTTGAGACGAAACCCAGATGTCGGAGCCCTATTTTTAGTACCCAGACTGCCAATACCTGAGACACATACCACGGACTTCTATCCGTGGCCCATGGCAGACATAACTAGTCGATTTCAGCACTGCCCCTTGTAATTTTGGCAGCCATAACCAATCAATTAGAGCTGGCACCTGTGACGAAATATATTTGCCTTCCATGGCCAGGGTCTCAGCAGCACAGCAAGTAAAAGAATTTCCGTAACGTAGGATGTAGAAACTCTAGCCAGAGTCCAGTGGCAAGCAGAGATAGACGGAAACTGCTATCTTAGACATGCGACAGGAAAAGGGGCAGAAGGAAAAGGAGAGGGTGAAGTGAGGCCCCGTAGCATATACGCCAGGCTGGACAGGCTGGGGGGGCAGGGCTGGCATGGGACCCCGCCCGTACGTGTTGGGGCTGTGGGGTGCTGGGGCGAACGAGGAGCCAAGGAACTGGATACATCTGAGCCGCGAAAAGTGAGAACGCTTTGGGTCTCACATTTGGCTTAGCTTTCTAAAAAATAGTTTGGTTTGTTTTTCTGACGTTTATTTATTGTTAAAACAGCTCTTTAAGAACATTAAAGGACATTTTTGTGAAAGAAAAGCATCGTCCCTAACCCCGCAGCGCCCTGCTCTCCCACAACTGTTTCCATTTTCTTTTCTTGCCTCTGGCCCTCCTCCGCGTGCATACATACATTTGCAGGGTGGAAATTAGCACGCACGCAATAGGGCGCACTGCCTCTTTCGCTTAAACGTGACAAGGTAAACAC
This sequence comes from Neofelis nebulosa, assembly GCF_028018385.1. NCBI lineage: Eukaryota > Metazoa > Chordata > Mammalia > Carnivora > Felidae > Neofelis > Neofelis nebulosa. Next base: position 35,405,552 of record NC_080794.1, on the reverse strand, counting down.
ATCCCCACACGGTGCGGCCCTTCCAGATGACAGTTTTCAAATGGCTGCACAATACATCATGATTTACCTAGATCTGTTGGCTGCTAGTTCTGGAAGTTTCTGTGCTTTTTATGTTTTATGCTACAACGAATACCTCTGTGCACGGAGCACTTTTCTTTTGATAGATTATTTTTATTTTAAGCAAAGGAAGTGGAGCTGTGGGGTCAGCGCGAAAACTCCGTAGGAGCATCGCTATGACTTTTTGCACTGGCTTTTGACCTCACGTGTGCAAACTCTTGAGAGTTTTCAGAGCGGGAGAGGGGCAGCGAGAGGGGGAGACACAGAATCCAAAGCAGGCTCCTAGCTGTCAGCGCAGAGCACGATGCGGGGCTCGAACTCATGAACCGGGAGATCATGACCTGAGCTGAAGTCGGACACCCAGCCGACTGAGCCACCCAGGTGCCACCCCCCGTACGACTTTTTAATGAAGAGAAAACGCTTTTGGGGGGGGCGGGGTCACCCTGGCACACCAGGTTGTGTTATCAGGTGTTGATTCGCATGAAGGAGCTCACAGCAGAGAAGGCTCTACTCACTGCATCTCTGCACAGAGCCCCTCCACCCCACCTTCCTGCAGCTGGACAGCCCCCAGGCTCGGGCTTTGGTGGGGAGGGCAGGCGAGTGTGAGAACAGAGGAAAAGGCTGGGTGGTCTCCCAAGTTCTGGTCCTTTTCTGCCCGAGGCACCAGGAAAGTACAATAAACACAGACCGAGCAACCCCTGCCCCAGCCCCGGCCTCGGCCCCAGACCAGCCCCTGCCTCTGCCCCAGCACTGCCTCTGCCGCAGCCCTGCCCCTCTGTCCCAGTCCCAGCCCCTGCCCCAGCCTTACCTCTGCCTCTGCCCCAGACCCAGCCCAGCCCCTGCCTCTGCCCCAGTCCCAGACCCAGCCCAGCCTTAGCCATTGAGGGTCCCCCTTGACTGAGAGCACACTTCACTGCCCAGGAGAAAGGTCTGTCAGTTTAGCCCTCCAGGCCCCACTCCTCTCCCCACTCCGCCCGCTGGGGTCTCCTAGGATTGAATGAGTGTCACTCTAGGTCATACTCAGCGCCACCCCGGACCTTGTCCCCAGCTCCTTGTTCCAGCTTGGCGTTCCGCAGAGCTGCAGGGCCTTCCTGGGCCCACGTGGGCCCAGCCTCCTCACCTAGCAGAGTTCTAGCCAGCCCATAGTCACAGATGCTTATGGAACCCTTGCTTTGGGTGCCTGGCACTGTCTTAAGCTGCTGCTGGAGCTGCAGTGGCGAAAAAGATAGAGTGAGTCCTGGCGTGTGACCTCGGGCAAGTCAGCCTCTGAGCTTTGGCGTCCCCATCGGTAAAAGGGGGAAGAAGCCGCAAGCATCTGCCGCCGAGAGGTGTGGTGGGAACCACGTGAGGTGACGTATGTGAAGCTCGAGCCCGTGCCTGGCACACAGTAAGTCCGTGTGAATTACTGCATTCTACATTGATCGTTATTACTCTTTCTGGTTGCAAGCAACACACATCAAAAAGAAACAATTAACTGAGAACATTCAGGCATTGATAACTGCCATGAAGAAGTCCGTGGTGTACCCCCCTGGAGGGGGCCTGGAGCTGGAGAAGATGCTTTAGCCTAGGTGGTAGGCAAAAGCCTTTCTGAGGAAGGGATTGGAGTTGAAACTTACAAAATGAGAAGGAGCTGGTTTGAGAGGATCCAAGGGCTGATCATGCCACACAAGCCACAGCAAGTGCAAAGGCCCTGAGGCAAGTACAAGCTTAGGTCCCCGGAGAGTAGACAAAGGCCTAGGTGGCAGGAACTGTGATGTCTAATATGGTAGCCGGTAGCTACCTGAGGCCATTTATATTAAAATGAAATAAAATAAAAATTTAGTTCCTCGATCTCACTAGCCCCATTTCAAGCATTAATAGCCACATGTGATTAATGGCTCCTATATTCGGCAGCACAGGTGTAAAACATTTTCATCACTGTAGAAAGTTCTATTAAGCGGCTCTGCCTTAGAGCTTTGGGAGAAGAGGAAAGATTGACACAAGATTTGGCAGGAAGGCCAGGCAGGGGCCAGACCTCAAAGGATCCGGGAGGCCAGAGCAAGGAGCCTCGGATCGTCCCAAGCGCACTGGGAAACCTTTGGGGGTGCAGACTTCGGCTTAGGGATAGAGAAGGAGCACCCGCTGACTCTCCCACGTGTCCGAGCCTGCGGAATCCTTCCACGTCAGAGCTGAAGGGGAACAGATGTGTTCACCGAGTATGAGAAACCTCCCAGTTCTGAAGAGTAAACGGGAATGCCACAGAAACTTCCAGGCGGCTGGCATTTTCCCAAGGGGTGAGTGACTCCCCTTCGCGGAGGCAGAGGTGGAGCTCCTGGTCCTGGCTATGTCCTGGCACCTTACAAAGGCCCCAGTGGTGGAAGCTGTGCTGTGCCCCCCAGACGCCCCTTCGGAGGGTGAAAGACAGTACCCTGGACCCTGAAAGTGCTGTCGGCACAGAGCCTTTATCGGCAGTTCCCTTCAGGAACGGCCTTGGCTGAAGAGAGCCACCTTGTCTCAGGGCCCCCTCAGTGGCCCGGACCCCGTGCCCGACTTGGGACAGTCCCCGCTCAGGAGCTACCTGGGGTGGCCGGAGGCCTTCCTCGAGGCTCCATCACAGCTCAGCCGCTCCTACTCCCTCCTTCCGCCTCCCACATTTGACCTGAGCTTCCCAGGGCACCCAGTCCGCCTCAGCCCCTCAGCTGAGGGAAAACAACTGAAAAACAGACAGAAAAACAGCCTGTCTTTTAGCACACGGGCGGGACACAGTTGAGGAGTCAGACCACAAAGTCGTCGCCACGAGGGCAGCAGGAAGTCCAGTCCAGCCCTGACCAGAGGGGGCGTCCTCCTCTGAGAAATCCTATGTTCCGAGTCCCCCCCTGCCACACAGTTTACACGTGCGGGTCCAGGTCCCCTCCCCGGGGCCTCCAGGAGCAGTGTTGCAATCGACCCCCTGCCGGAAGCGAGGCCCAGGCTTTGAGAGAGTCCGTGACGAGCCCAATTTCCCACAGCTCCCAGAGGCCAGGGCTGGGATTTGAACTCAGACCTTACTGATTCCAGAATCCACTCTTTTCGCCTGCACTGCGCCATGCAGCCCAGACTCGCAGAGTTTCAAACCCCAGGTTTCATGCGTTGAAGGACGAATTTGCGTCAAAGAACACGGACATTCGGATCTCCTCTCGCCTTTGCCGCAGTCAAGGACCAAAGCGACACTCTCTTCCCTTCACCCCTGCTCACCGAGTGGGCTTGATGGGGTGGCTACAGCTACCAGCTACCGTCTGTCATCTGTCATAGTCACTACTTTTCCAGGCTCTATAAATACTGCTTTGATGTGCCAACAGCCCCTAATGGAGACAGAGGCCAATAAATCATTCAATGGAAACCAAGATGGTCCACCCAAGCTACTCTCATGACCTCTGACCTCACTCAGGAGCTGGCTCCGGGACCATCGTCTATCCCAGGTACTGGGGCAGGACAATTCAGGGAAGCTGCGATCCGTCAGGCCGCCCACAGTGGGCAAGGCCTGGAAAGGGGCCAGGAACATTTGTGACTTCAGCAAATGGGAAAAAACATCCATAAAAAAGTCACTTGGGGATGACAGTGGTGGCCTGCCCTGGGGACAGTTGAGGCAGCCTGGGGAGATGTCAAGAGACACTGCCCTTGTTGCCCTGAACACGACGCAAGACTATGCAAAAGCTACACAAGGCTTCTGAGGAAACAGTTCCTCCCATCGACTAGGGTCATAAAGTTCTCAGAATTGGGGCCCGGTGATGGGGAGGGCTGGGGCCAGGATCAAAAGGAGATGAGAAAAAAAGAGAAACAACATTCTTTCCTCTTATTAAAAAGAAATAAGAATAGAAACCTGCCATCATGAGGGAATCATCCCACAGCCCTTCCCAAAGACAGGCAGAGGACTGACCTGGCTGCTGAGCCTCGTCCCAACCGTGGGCCTCCATGGTGGGGTAGAGGGAAAGGCCGAGGTCGACGTTGCCCACTGAGTCCCCCTCGAGGGTCTGGGTAGGCCACCAGGGCGTCAACGCCAGCCTCCAGCCACCCTCTTAGAAGAAGTGGGAAAGGGATTCCAGGGGAGGGAAACTCTGTCTTGTCTCTGCTGGGACCAGAGAATGGGGCTGAGGCCTGGAAATGACCTTCCTTTGGTTTAGAGCCAGAAACTATTGCTTGAGTCTATGGCCATATTATCCTGAACATGGGATCTTGGAAGCTAGGCAGGGCCGGGCCTGGTTAGTACTTGGATGGGAGAAACCCACTGTTTGTAAGCACTGTGATTTCAAAACCCTTTGGGGGGGGCGCCTGGGTGGCTCAGTCGGGTAAGCGTCCAACTTTGGCTCAGGTCATGATCTCACAGGTCACGAGTCCGAGTTCGAGCCCCGCATCAGGCTCTGTGCCGAGAGCTCAGAGCCTGGGGCCTGCTTTGCATTCTGTATCTCCCTCTCTTTCTCTGCCTCTCCCCCACTCACGCTCTGTCTCTCTCTCTCTTTCTCTCCGCCCCCCTCAAAAATGAATAAACGTTAAAAAGAACTGTTGGAATGCTGAGACGTTTTAAAAAATGGTTTTGATATTTCTCTTTATTTTGGTAAAACCATTACGGCAATTCCAGTCCATCTGAGCTGGAGAGAATGTGGAGGCGATAGCTGTCATGGCCCAGGCAGAGAAAGGGGTCAAGGAACCTGGGGCTGCTGGGCCTGGTGGCAACGGTGGGAAATCCCCTGGGGACAGTGTTGCAGGAGTAAATGTTGGCTGGTTGTGGCAGCCCTTGGCCGGACAAATGTCCAGCCTGCCTATGGCACGCCAGGAGAAGTGAGCTGTCAGAGAGGGGATATCAGGGGTGACGGCACAGCTTTGCTCGTCCTTAAGCTTCCTGATAGTGCCAGCTGTTTTCTCAGTGGGAGGTGATTTGTTCTATTCTCTTTTCTTTCTTTCTTTTTTTTAAAATTTTTAACATTTATTCATTTTTGAGAGACAGAGGGAGACAGAGCACGAACAAGAGAGGGGCAGATGGAGGGAGGCACAGAATCCGAAGCGGGTTCCAGGCTCCGGGCCATCAGCCCAGAGCCCGAGGCGGGGCTCGAACCCACGGACCGTGAGATCGTGACCTGAGCCGAAGTCAGACGCTTAACCGACTGAGCCACCTGGGTGCCCCTCGTTCTATTTTCATAAGGAGATGGGGGTCCCTTTTTGGTCCAAGGAATCATCCTTGTCCATATGTCTCCCAAAAGAGACACCACAGGAGTCCGGGGCAGGGAAGCAGGAGGAGTCTCTCAGATGCCATCCGAGAGACACAGAAAGTCAGTGCTCGCCTGCCGGCTGACCTCCCTTTCAGAGTGCGGTTTTGTTTACACTCCCAGCAGTCCTGACAATACCAGAACAGACGTTTCCTCAGAGGCACCTAAGCTTTGGAACCAAACAGACTCTGGTTCAAATCCCAGCGACTCAGGAGCTATGGAGCCCCCCCCCCCCCAAGTTCCTTTTAATTTCGCTGAGCCTCAGTCTCCTTATTTATGAAACAGAACCGACCAACAGCACCGGCTTGCAAAACTATCGGGAGGGCAGGACATATGGACGTAAAAGGTCTCGCACTTCATAAGGACTCAAAATAAACTCCAGCTTCGCTTCTTGTTAGCAAGCCATCATGTGAGTTGAGGATGTTTGCCACAGGGTGATTTTCATTTCTTTCAGGCACAGTTCACTGGCAGTTTGTCAGTGGCCTCAGCCTATGGCTTCGTGGTACTCACGCAGCCAGCTGATCCCATCTGCTTGGCCACCTCTCCCCCGGAGCCCCTCATCTCAGCTGGTTCCCGTGGCTCCCCCACCTAGAGTCCCAGGGACCCAGACAACCCACTAAAGGACACAGACAGGCGGGTAGAGGAAGCCAGCTGGAGCCAGGGGGCAAGAAGGGGGCTGTGCTTCCTGACTCTGTTCCTCCCCTGGTGCGGGGAGAGGTCCCCTCCCCCACTCCCTCTCTCCCGGTGGGCCAGCCCCACGCCCGCAGAGGACCTTGCTGGGAAGAAGCTATTGAACGTTCTCTAAGTTTCTTGGCTGATTTTGCGGGGCCTGCCTCATTGCTTTTGGGGGTCGCAGATGGGGAAGGCGAAGGGGGAATAGGAGCCCCTCCCCCACCTTGGCCAAAGGCCCCTGTCCCTCCTTCCCAGGGCTCCTAATCCCTCCCTGCATAACGCCTGTCCTCCCAAGCTGAGATGCTGCAGAGCCAGAAGTTTATACACAGACCGGTTATTTATTGAGAGGCTTAGGGCCAGGATGAGATTGTGGCCACATTCTCTTCTGCCCTGGCTCTTCTCACCTGGGTTGTAAGCAGAGAGGGAAGGAGAAGGGGCAGAGAGAGAGATAAGGGGATGGGATGGGGGAGAGGGCACTCACGTATCGAGGGCCTACTCTGTGCCTGGCCTTGGATGAGGTGCTCACAGGCGTTTACTGGAACAGATTACAATAGGTCGCTCATTCGCATGCACACGTGAGCAGCGCAACGGTGGCTGTCGTGAGGAGGAGAAGCTAGGGCAGACGGGGGTGACAGACAAGGTGAACAAAGAGCAGAGGGTGAGGTGGAGCGTCTGAGCTCGAGAGCTCATCGCTCGCCTCCACCTGGGATTTGGCCCGCTTCCGCTTTCTAGCAGCATCCCGGGGATGGGCCGCTAAGGAAAGGTGGATGGCAGATGGTATATCCCGCTGGGAAGGCCCCAGCTAAGAATGATGGAGGGGGGACCAGAGGGCTCCAAGCAGCAGAGCTGTCACCGCTGCCCCCTCCTCAAATTCCTTGATCACTGCAGAGGGACCTCAGGGGGTGGGAATTTGGTTCCCCGCCCCGGGGTGGGGGGGGGGGCTCCTTGCTGAGAACCAAAAAGGCACCCTGTGTCTTTAAGGAGGCGCCTGTTGGGAGCGCGGGAGGGAGGAAGGTTAAGATGATTAGCTGGTGCTAACAAATTTAGGATGTGGAAGAAGTCTTTTCTTGGCTGTCCATCAAAGGAAGGATTGAATGTCCCTGAGCTTGGAGAGAGCAGAGGAGGGGAGAAAAGCACTGGGGGAGGGGAAGAGGAGGGCGGTAAGTGTTTACCAGCTGAGACTTCTCCCTGGACAGGCCTTCCCCGGGCACTGGGGGTGTGTGGGAGCCGGGCAGGCGTGTGGGGCGGTTGGCCGTGGGTCCAGACGCTGGCCTTCCCATCAGCCTGTCTGTCTGTCGTCGCCCCTCCCCCACTGCCCCAACCCCAGCTCAGGTTATGTCCAAGCAGCTGGGCTGAAAAGTGATCCTGGAGGAAGAAGGCCCTTCCTGTTGATTAGGAACCAGGACGCTCTCCCCCAGCACCCCTCCAGCCTGACCAGACCCCCTCCTCATTCAGGCTCCCTGTTCTGGGGCCACCCTCCGGCCCCTTGTCACTAAGGGCTGGGCCACTCTTCATCCAGGTTCCCCTGTAACCAAGGGAAACGTGCCCGGCCTCCCAGAGAGATGGAAAACCACTCAGGAAGGCCTTCATAAAAGGTTATTTCCGGCACAGGCTGGAAGAGGGGGGCATGGAACCGTGCCCTGTGCAGGAATGGTTCATTCCGAACAGCGTGGGCACGGCTCTGTGCCAGGGCTTGTGCTGGGCACTGGGAAACAGATAGCAAGGCACTGTTCCTGTCCCTGCCTTAGGTCCTGCCCCCGGGAACTCGCCATCCAGGGGTGGGGGTGGGGTAGGAAGAGAGAAGAACAAAAAGAATGCGCTAAAAGGAAAGGTATATATAACAGTGGCTTTCAGAAAGCAACAGGAAAAAGATGGCCTGGAAGGATTATCCAAATGCAGCTTTCTAGGCCACACCCTCGGAGATTCTGATGCTGGAGGTCTGGTGTGGGACCTGGGCATCTGCGTTTTTAAGCAGAGTGGGTGATACTGATGCAGGTGGATGTCAGCGTTGATCTGGAGGAAGGCTGAAATGCAGGGGATGGGCGCGGGGGGGGGGGGGGTAGTGCCGAGAAGAGGTGTAGGGATGGGTGCCGGAGACAGGAGAGGCTTTCTAGATCTGGTGACCTGAGCTGATTCCTGCTGGGGAGGAAGGGGAGGCTGAGGCAGAGGAGGGGTGCAGCAGGCTGGTGGGTCGCAGAATGCCTAGGTTGGTGCGGCTGGAACACAGGAGAAGCCCAGCCTGAGCGAGAAGTGAAATCGTGGAAGTCCCCCCGGGGGAGTTTGATGTCTTCGGCAAGGGAGGTCTTGCTTGAGGTTGCAGTTTAGAGAACGTTCTAGCTGCAAAGTCGCATGGGTGGAGAGGGCCAGAACGGGGGAGGGGGCAGTTATTAGGAGGCCAGGGCAGGAGTCTCAATGAGGGCCAAGAGTGGGGTGCGGAAGAGGGTGGCAGGAGGTCGGGGGGGAGCGGACAGTCACGAGGAATGCCAAGGAGGCTGAGTCCACAGGACACGGTGCCTAGTGGACTGAGGGGGAGGGCCATGGAGGAAACTGCAGTGATTCTCAAGTTTCTAGTCTCAGAGGTGGGTGGAGAGCGCTGCTTCCCCCTGAGGCTGAGGACACGAGAGGATGGGCCGGTTCAAGGGGAAGTTGGGACATTTGGTTCTGGACCCGGAAACCGGGAGCTCTCTGTGGGCCCTCCTCGGAGAGACGGGCCCTGGACGGGCAAGTAAGGGGACATTACAGATCCAGGGGAAAGACAAACAAATAAAGGTGTGGATTTGGAGATCGCAGGGCCCAAGTCGTTGTGGCTTTCGAATTTTCAACCGACCTAGTATAAGAAGGTCAGTCCCCCGCAGAAGCAAAAAGTTTTGTGAATCAGTAGTTCCCTTCCCAGGTGCAATGCACTCGATACTTTCGACTTCATTTTTCTTTATTTGATTTCATTACATCAGAAAAAAATGCCGGTCACAGCCCCCTAAATTGATTGTACGCTGACAGGCTATGACTGCGATTTGGGAAACACTGATCTCCGTGGAAAGGGGAGTCACTGCAGTGAATGAGGCCACGAGGGGGAGGGTTTGGGGGGCCAGGGTGGGTTCAAGGAACCCCAACACCACAGGGAGATGAGGCAGCAAAGTGGACTGAGGAGGGAGGCACGAGCAAACCCAGGAGAAACAGGGTCCTGGAAGAGAGGAGAAAGGAGGTGACAGAGAGATGTCACCGAGCATGAAGTGTGAAGAGGGGACCCAGCAGGGCATGGCCAAGGAGCGCCCAGAGCCTGGCCTCTGGTCCAGACTCAGGGAAGGGGAGCACAGGACGAGGTCTCAGAGGCACTCTGGGCATGCTACAGGTGGGGAAACTGAGGCCTATGGAGGTGCAGGGCCTCGCCTAAGGAGACCTAGGACTCTCCCTCCTCCCTATCTCCGCTCCTCACCCCGTGGCCTGTGAGGGGCTGCCAGCCCACCCCTCTGTTACCCCATCTCTATAGCGTGCACGTGGCCTCTCTAGGCGTAAGGGGAGCCGTGTGGAGATATGCACTCGCATCCCTGTTCACGCCGAGACCTGCTTGCAGCTGAGTGGGAATGTGTGCTGAGGACCAAGGGCCTTGGTCCCCCATCAGCTGCGGCACTTATCATATGCTGATGGCCTACTATGTGCCAGACATCGTGCTAGGCCCAGAATGTAGGGGACCTAAGCTAATCTGGGTGAGGGTTCAAGGCAGCTCCCCTTGCATGGAAACTCTCATCTAAGGCCTGAGGAGTGAGTAGGCGTGAGCTCGGCCATGGACAGGACAGACTGTTATCAGGGGCATGGAGTGGTCTCCCATCCACTTCCCACGGATCCTCCGGGACCGAGTGGTTCTTGGGTACAGAAATCAGGGACTTTGTCCTGGGCTCTGAATGTTGGAAAGGTATCGGGAGCTGGAGACTGGAGGTGATCTCTCTCTCTCTCTCTCTCTGTCTCCCTCTCCCTCTCACTCTCCCTCTCTCTCTCTTCCTCTCGAGAGAGGCCAGTGGCCCCTTCGGCATCACCTACTTCCTTTCCAACACAGGCCCACACTGTTCCACCTTTGACTTCTCCATCCTCCCTGATGCCCGTGCACCACTGGATGCAGAAGTTATGGGAGGGGGAAAGTGCCTGTGGCCTGCCCCAGGCTGGCCCCTTCTGGGAGAGGAACCTCCAGAGAAGTCCTAAGCCTTCCATGGAACAAAACAGAAGATACTACTCAGAAAGGATCTTAGGCACCATCCAAACATCTTCTTCTGCAAATCAAGAAACTGGGGGACAGAGAATCACATGACTAATGAGGTGACTAGGTGACATGGTTCTCTTGCAGTCCTCTCCAGTAAACTCCCACTCATCTCTCAAAACCCAGATGAAGTCACTTCCCTTGGGATTCCCAAAACGAAACCCAGGCGCTCCAGAACAAAACCAGTATGTCAACTCAGGAACCGAGACTTAATCCCATCCGTTTCCCCAGCACGCTGTAATCGACAGTCTGGGGGACTCCTCTCTGAGGGGGCGATCACCTGGCTTCCGTACTTAGGGTTTCAAACACCCTTAAGGCAGGTAAGGCATGGCTGCCATGATTTTAGGAACCTAAAGGATTTAAGTCCTTCTCAGATGAATCAGACAGGTCAGCCGACGCTTCCCTTCTCCAAGACAAAAGTGGCCATCTTTGCTCTCATCCTGCCGACGTTGACAGCTGACCCTTTTATATAAAGTGTTCGCTTCGTGTCTGCTATCGTGCTGGGCATGCCACATGCATTGACCTGCTCAATCCTGATGACGACCCGATGGAGTGACTATTATTTCCCGATATTTTGAAGTTTACTTATTTATTTTGAGAGAGACAGGGACAGCGCGAGTAGGGGAGGGGCAGACAGAGAGGGAGAGAGAGAGAATCCCAAGCAGGCTTCACGCGCTGCCCGCGCGGAGCCTGATGCGGGGCTTGAACTCACAAGACCGCGAGATCACGACCTGAGCCAAAGCCGAGAGTCGGACGCCTGACCGACTGAGCCACCCAGGCGCCCTTGTTATTTCCCAGTTTTTCAGATGAGAACTGAGCACAAAGTTCAGACCGCCTTGTACTTGTGAAGGGACTGCTCTCGACGGCAGGATGTTCTCACCTCACTTGTGTGTCTGTGGGCATCTCCCCTGGAGGAGGGGGACCGCGTCTCGTCTAGGTCTGTGATCGGTCACAATCCGGCCACAGTGCCTGGCCCAGAGCACATGCTCGGCACCTTTGACGCACAAATCCGGGTTTGTTGATGTGCTGGTTGACCGCAGCCTTCGTGGTGGACGCAGCAGGACACAGGTGGAAGTGACCGCACCGTCATCAACCTCGTCACCGCCTTCGCCGTCCCGGTAAACGTTAGTCGCGTACCTACTATACGCTCGGCCCCACGCAGCCTGCTGTGCATTCATCATCTCACTCCCATCACGATCCACACCGGAAGCCCTGCCCTGGTCTTCGCTTTCCAGATCCGAGCTGTCCGGTGGCACATTTCGCAGTCACGGAATGTCCTACGTCTGTGCTGTGCAGTACAATTTCCCCTCGCCAGTCAAGTACCTGAAATACGCCTGCTGTGACCCGGGAACTAAATTCTAAATTTTATCTCATTTTAATTGATTTAAATATAGAGCCACAGGTCACAAAGGGTGGTCATAACAGACATGGTGGTTATGTCATAGATGAAGGGAGACCCGAGAGGCTAGGTAATTTGTCCAAGAGCCTGCGCCTGATGAATGACAAAGGTAGGACTCGCGCCCAGGGGTGTTGGACCCCCGACGCCCGGACTTGGACCTCCCCATGCCGTACCTCCATCTTCCTTGCCTCACCCCTCGATGGTGGGTGCAGTGGGGAGGAGCTAGACCTCCACGACCTCCGCGGCCTCCCGTTGAGCCCTCGGACGCTTTGTGGACTGGGGTGGACCTGTGGGAGACCCTGGACCCCCCCTGGGTCCCCTTTCTTGCGGTGACAGTGGGCCCCGGAGGAGATGACCCCACATCCTCCCTCGCTGACATCCCACAAGCCACAGTCTTTTTGCAAGAGGCCTTTGGCCACCAGGGCTGGGATCCCTGGTCGTCACAGGAGCAAACGAGAGTGAAGCAGTCCTCGCCCGGCGGGTGCCGTTGCTGACACTGCCTCGCACCCCTGGGGCAGCACGTGGGGGTCAGCATCTGGGAGCCCACAGCCTGTCCTGGCTGCTAGAGACGAGGGTGTAGAGAAGACTATGGCATCATTGGAAGCCAGTGTTTGGGGTGGGGATGACGTTAGTGTCGGCAAGAGCCCGGACAGATGAATGCCGCAGGGGTGGGGGGGAGTGGGATGCCGTCCTTAGAGAGGCAGTGGCCTGGGGTGAGGGGGAGGGCTACGGATATGAGCATCACATGGGGCCTGGGTGCAAGGACACCCGGTTCTGATCCCTGCTCTGCACAGAAGCCAGGGAGCTTCTCGTGACCCCAATCCGAACGGGTTCTTCTCACTATACTTCACTGGCTCCCTGTTGCTCTTAAGATAAAGACGAAAACCTTAACACGGCCTGCAAAGCCCGTGCTTTCCAGCTAAGCTGACCTTCGGCACCTGTCTCCTACCACCCTCTCCCAAGCTCTCGGCTCTGGCCACCCTGCTCTTCCTTCTGTGCCTCATTCTTGCTACACTCCTTCTCACCCCAGGGCCCTTGCACAAGCTGATCCTCTTTGCCTGGTTAATTTCTCCTCCTCAAGGATCACCTCTTCGAGGGAGCCTTCCCAGAGACCTTAAGGACTTTTTCTAGTTTTTCACGAAGCCCCGTATTTCCCTTCGGTAGGGCTGGTCACCATTGCAATTGCGCATTTGATGGTGCAAGTCGATGCAGGTTGCCTCCCCTACGCAACCTTAAGGGCCATAGGGTCAGGTGTCATGGTCTGCTCACCGTGGGGTCCCTGGCACCTCACAAAGCCTGGCATGGAGTAAGTGCTCAGTAACATGAATTGCACGAATGCATGAAAGGATGCTGCTGTCATTTTGTGCCAGGCAATTGTGCTCTCTGAGACCGATACGTTAAATTACGACTTGTTGAGAATCTACTCTATGCCAGGTGCTGGGAAGGGCACAGAACTGACTATCTAGAGGGAAGACGGACAAGTAAACAGGCCATGATGACACAGCAGGATAAGGTTTTGCTCAAGACCTACAAGCGTTTAACAGAGGCATTTGGAGGGGTGAGGCTGGGAATCAGGGAGGACTTCCCTGATTCAAGATTATGCTGGAGGGCCCGCTGGCCGAGGGCAGAGCATGGGCAAAGGTCCGGCAGGGGGAGAGCCCAAGGAAGGCTGTGCAGCAGTGAGGCCACAAGGCAGACAGGGAGCAGTGGGGAGAGAAGGGGCCAGACGGCCGAGTCAGACTTTGTTGTGAAGGCACTGGCGCCACTGTGGGGCTTCAGGCAGAGGGGCGACAGAGGAGTGTCTTGCGTAAAAGGAGAGGACTGAGTTTGGGGGCCCTTCAGCTCTGGCGTCCGGGGGTATGAGGCCCATGGGGCTAGGCTGGGAAGGTTCCGGATTTCACTGCCAGCAGAAGCCTCAGGGGACTGGTTGCCTCGCTGACGTCAACTCAAAGGTCGCACAGATCCCAGGTTTCCTCTCAGGAGCAGTTAGGGCTCCAATCTGTCCTTTTACCCAGATCCCTTTGGGATCCCGTGACGTCCCCAGCCTGGACCACCTCGCGGGGTAACTGGTCCCCTGAGCTCCCGAGTCACTGTGAGAAGCGGGACTTCCTTTAATTTGTCCTAAACTTACCTCGCTCAAGTTTCAAAGTGGGGCCCATGATCCTAGTATTTCGGGAGTGGGAAGAGAAGGAAACGCACATGAGCTGCCACGGTGGGAAGGGGAACTCAGGACATCTTTCACTCCGGGGCCCTTTGCATCTCATCAGCCAACACGCTGTACTCCCACAACCCTAAGGACAGGCTCCCCGTCTCTCCCTGCCCCTGACCCAGGCCCTCTATGTGGGGTCTAAGCAGGGCAAGCCTGATGAACCAGAGGTGAAACGAGGCCATTCAAATGCTTTCTCACATTTGTCGCAAACGGATGCCACAGCTGGAGCCAGGGGTGTCAGGTACAGGACCTCCAAGCAACCAGACTTCTTCCAGTCTGTTCCAGCCCATTCTTCTGTGCCATCCTTCCAGGACACCGGCCTCCTCCCCCAGCACCTTGGGCCACAGCCATTCTCCAGTTCACAGCCCAGCCGCCAGGCCCCCCTTGGTCTCGCACCCCCACAAGCAGCCCGGACAGTTGTTTCAACATCAACGCCAAAACCTCTCCCGCATCTGTCCGCTTTCCCCATCCCCCCTGTCAACGTCATCTCTCACCTGCACACCCACAACAGGCTCTCCTCTCCCTGCCTCTCCACCTCTGCAATCCATTCTTTATCAGGGCCAAGAGGAATGTGAAATCTAAACCTGAGGGTGTGGCTCCCTCTCTTAGACCCTCTAGTGGCTTCCTGGTTCACTGAGGGCAAATTTTACAAACCCACCGGCCAGAGGCGTGCAAGGCGCCCCCAGGCTGGCCCCATGACCACTCTGAGCTGTCTTCTCTCTCCATTTCTTTCATCCCATCAGGCCACTTTGACCTTTTTCTTCTTTAGACACAACAAGCTGATTTCCACCTCGGGGCCTTTGCACACGCTGTTCCTGCTGGTCAGAACACTCACTCCCCATCCTCTGATTTAATTACTTCATTAATTTATTCAATGGGCACTTTTATTGTGCTTTATCTTATGCCAGACTCACTCTATGCACTTTTCAAGTTCTGAATCATTTGTCAACTCTTTGCATGGCTGGTTCCCTATCGTCAATTCAAATGTCCCCTTCTCGTGGACGCCTTCCCTGACCACCATTAAACACAGAAGCACTGCTCCCCACTGACCAGACCCTGTAGAAAATATGTCTTGATTTCATTTTTGTCATAACCATCAATGGTATTTTCTCGTTTATTTCCTTACGTGCTTACTGGCTAATTCTTTTACTGGACTAGAAGCTTCAGGAGGGCAGGCCTGTCAGTGACGTTGATCCTTATATCCCCAGAGCCTAGCTTGGTGTCTGCCCATGAGAATGAATGAATGAAGGGGTTATCTCTCCCCAAAAGGCTTCTGAGACCACCATGCTTTCTAAATGCAGGGTCTAAGCGGGAAATGCTTCCTGTGGACACTGCTTGAAGATCCAGTGAGGGGATGGGTTTCTGGAAGGAGAGGGTCAGGTCTTGCCCACCTTCATGTAAATACGAAAATAACAACCAGCAGGTTCATGGCAAATGGCAACATCCACGGTAGAGCTTTCAAAGAACCTTCCCAGAGATGAACCCCCGGGCCTCTCCCAGCTACTCAGTGATGTTGTCATAGCCCCATTTCACAGATGCAGGAGCTGAGGCCCAGAGAGTCAGGGCCACGCAATGTGCACCAATGCCAAGACTCGCCCTCATCTCCCAGTGCAGATACCAAGCCTTTACAAAGGGCTGTGCCCACCTGACCGCTGGGGCCCTGTATACAGCAAGGGGGCTCAGTGGAGACACCCACATTTGCTGCGGCCACCAGACAGCCTAGAGGGGCTCCTGTTGACAGCCCTCAGGAAGGGCTGGTCCCCAGGGCAACTGGGAAGAGAGGCAATGCGAACAGTCCAAAGGGTGCAGGGCTGGGGTTCAGGACAGCGGGGTGACGGCAGCTCAACACCACTTATCAGGCACCCCCTCCCCCGCCACGTGCCAGGCACTGTCCCAAGTGCTTTATACACATTTCCTTAAGGCCCACGACATGTAAGTGCTTTATACACAATTCCTTAATGCCCGCGATGTAAATGTCATCGCCCCCCATTTTACAGAAGAGAAAGCTGAGGCCCTGTGAGGGTAAGCCACTTTCCCATTGTAACAGTCGGATCCCGGAACTCAGCCAGCTGACAGTCCTGTCACTGGTTAGTGGAGGTACTTCTAGAAACGGTTGGGTAACCCCGGAAGAATCTCTTGTCTTCTCTGGCTTTTCGAGCCTAGCTGCAAAGCCTGGGCTCACACGAGATCTTGTCTAGGCCTGTCTGACTCTAACATGAGTCAGGGAGGGACGAGACAAGATATGTGGCCACTGCTGTCTCATGTGGCCCCCTGCAAGGCGAGGAAGGGCTTGCTTGTTGCCTTGGCTCAGGGGCAGACTGTGCCCTGCCCACGGCACCACGGATGGAGGGTCCAGGGACAATCTGTCCACAGGGCCCAAGCCTCCTGTGCCAGCCGGATGACAAAGACCAGGGTACACAGGAATGGAGAAGGGCTGGCAGACCTCGGAGCTTCTCAAGACCAAGAAGGTGGCTCACCGTATCCGCGGGGGGCTTGGTGTCTAAGGTGGGCAGATGTTATGAAGAACATGCACCCCACTGGACAGCTATGGCAATGGACATCAGGATTGGGCCCCCAGCCGGGGCTTCCTTCGGATAATTAAATCTGGTTCCTTCTCTGTATGCCTCTCTCTCCTTTTCTCTCTCTCTCTCTTTGTGCCTCTCTTCCTCCCTCTCTCCCTCCCTCCTTCCTTCCTCCCTCCTTCCCTCCTTTCCTTCCTCCTTCCCTCCCTCCTTCCTTCCCTTCCTCCCTTCCTTCCTTCCTTCCTTTCCTTCCTCCCTCCCTCCCTTCCTCCTTCCCTCCTTCCTCCCTCCCTCTTCCCTCTTTTCCTCTTCCTTCCCTTCCTTCCTTCCTTCCTTCCTTCCTTCCTCCATCCCTCCCTTCCTTCCTCCCTCCTTCTTCCCTCCCTCCTTCTTCCCTCCTTCCCTCCTCCTTCCTTTCCTTCCTTCCTTCCCTCCTTCCTTCCTTCTTCCTTCCTTCCTTCCTTCCTTCCTTCCTTCCTTCCTTCCTTCCTTCTTTTCTCCTTCTTTCCTTCCTTCCTTCCTTCCTTCCTTCCTTCCTTCCTTCCTCCCTCCCTTCCTTCCTCCTTCCCTCCCTTCCCCCCTCACTCCCTCTCTCCCTCTCTTCCTCCCTTGCTCCCTCCCTCCCTTTATTCTTTCTTTCCTTCCCACAATTTTGGAACCTGTTATTCTATGGACACGTGATCCTATTGCCTCAGGGACCCCCACAAGGGGCATGAGCATAGACGATGCAGAAGTGAGAGCCAAGGCCAATTCCTGACTCGCAGGGGATCTGTTACCCTCCCCAGGGGCAAGGAGAAGCATGAGCGAGGAAGTGCCCCGGGGAGAGCAGGGAAGGCTGGATCTGACTTCATTCCTAGAAATAGTTGTGCGGTGGGTGGTGGCCTCAGGGGCCAGTCGGTCGTAGGGACGTGGCAGCATGTTTTGTTCTGTCAGGAAGAACAGGCTGTCTGCCGGCTTCCGGAACCACACACCCAGCTTGGCTACAGCTCTTGGCCTCGGGAGGCAGCCAGGACCTGTGCCGCTGGTGGACCCTGGCCAACGGGCTGTTTTATGTCCCTCAGCCTTGCCTTCGTGTCCATGAAACCCCTGCCTCCCGGTGACCCCAGCGGTGGCCCCGGGGACCATGTGGGGGACAAACGGAGAGTGCCTCCATTCCCCACCTGGCTGTGCAGGTGAGGGCACGTTCCTTGTGTCCCCTCAGGGCCTCATTTTCCTCCAACTACAAAATGGGGACACCAGTGGACTTTCCATCCTGCTCCTAGAGCTCTGAGGTGGCCAGAGGGGGCTCCAGGGGGACCCACGCTGGGCACCCAAGTCCCCCTCCCCACCCCACCTGTGGGGCTCTCCGCTCTCACACTTACATGACGTGTATGTCTGACTCTGTAAGGTTCTCTTCCACAAAAGGGTTTGTCACTGACCCGCTCTGCCTGAGGTGACCCCTGACCTCCCTCTGGTGTGGACTGGGCAGCCAGACGGAGGAGGCACCCGGCCTCGGTCCCTGCAGGGCTGGACAGGCAGAGACTCCCCCTCCATATCTGCTCATGGGGTGGCTCTTTGGATGTGGAATTAGGCTAAGCCCACCCCCAGAGTAGAGGCTCCTTGCCCTTCCTCCCCTAATGCGTGGCTTACTCCTCCTGCTTCTCCCTCAACCACGCTGGGGAGCACAATGAGAGTGCCATCGTAAGGGTTGGGAGCTATACTCTTCTAGAGTCGAACAGACTTTCCAAAGTCAAGTTCCCTCTCACGGTTGGCGGAGAAGAAGCAAAGTGCTGAGGCGGGGACGGAAAGTGAGCGGTCTGCAGCTACAAGACGTTAGGCGCCGCGGGCATCGCAGACACGCACAGCCCCGAGTGAGCAGAACAGAAGCTCGGTTATCCAGAGCACGGCCTTTTAGGAGAAAGGGGCGCAGAACTTCAGGATGACGGAACGGCGTTGAGAAAGAAAATCTCTGGGGACTTCCAGGGCTGTGTCTCAGACCCAGTGCCCTTTTCGGTCCCATGAGTCGTCTACCCCTTTCTCATACCCATTCCTTGAGGTAAAAACAGAGCACCGAGTGCTGGCCGTTGCTCCCGAGGGTGCCGATCAGGAAGACTAACAGAGCAGGGATGACCCTGTCAAGGATCTGGGACTGTAAGAACGCGGGACCCATCCATCAGGACCAACACCTCCGTACAGTCGTGATTAATGGGCAAGGCCACCACGCCCAGACTCATGAGCACCATGAGGGAACGGAAACTCCTTATTTGAGAAGGACTGGCAGCAGATTCCAGGCCTAAAGGGCGATGAAGGGGACAGTTAGGCTGCCAAAGCCCTAGAGCCCTGGGCGTCCCGGAGCCTGGGGACACAGACCGGTCGGCCATCCATTCCCACAGCAGGCAGGTCCGGGAACACGTGGCCTCTCTGCTCCGTACATGCTGCCCCCAGGAGGTCTGGGGCCTGCCCCGCCCTCCTGCCAGCTTGTCGTGGTGCGCCAGGCCATGCCGTGATCGCTTGCATAGCTATGAGGAGAGCCAGCATCCACTTATATACCCGTCGCCCGCTGGGCATTTTCCTATGGCTCCACGCCAGGCCGGCTCATCGCATTCCCTCCCGACTTAGGCGGGCTGGGGCGCCAGGCAGGCTCTGCTGGAGCCCTGCTCCCAGGCCCGACCGCCATCCCAGCCTCCGAGAGCCTCCCCGGGGTCTTCCCCGGGTGGGGGGTTGGCCGGCCAAAGGAGGTAGCCCTGCGTGCCCCAGCCCAGCCACCTCCCACCTCCAGCTCCTTCGGCTGCACCCCCGTCCCACTGGGGACGCTCCCAAGGTGCCTGGCCCGCCGTGCCCGCCACACACAGACAGATGGCAAAGGCCAGAGGGGATGGGAAGAAGTCTGGAAACAAGTTTGTGAAGTGAGCTGGAAAGAATGACATCCCAGGCCAGCCCCGCTGCCACTCAGCTTCCGGAGGGTCTGACCCTTTCGTAATCCTCTCCTCCTTTCCTTGTCTGCCCTGCCCCCGGCAGCCTCTGCCGTGCCCCCACAGGCCCAGCCATCTCCCCGCTGTGCTGGGGGCCCCTCCTGCTTCTCACCCAGAAGCTGAGCCCCGGGGCTGCTGGTGCCTTAAGTAAAAACAGGCCACCATCAACAGTGTGGTTCTCCACGGGGTCCCTGCCTTGTGACTCACCTCTTAGGGGCTGGGATCCCGGGGCCGGGCCCGGGACACAAAGCACGCACGCACGGGGTCACCACCTGCGGGCCGGCCCCACCTGAGCCCTTGGCCTCTGCAGCAGCCGCGGCTCGCCCCTTGCATCCTTCCCCGGACTGTGAGTTCCTCTTACTCTCCTGAGGACGAGGCAGGGCACCGAGCCAGGGCTCCAGAGTGAATGAAAGACACAGAGACACAGAGACAGAGAGAGGGAAAGCAAGTCTGCCTTCTGACTGTCCCGGTTCCCTTTGAACAAGAAAATTCCGGCTCCAGCACAGACCAGCTCCGTGACCTTGGCCGCATCGCGCAGTGCTTTAGGCCTCAGTCTTCCCGTATGCAAACTGGAGACAATGACAGCATCGGCCATATGAAGCGAATATGAGGTCTGCACGAGCTAATGCGATCAAGTACTCATGACAGTGCCTGGCACAGATACACGCCGCGGTCACTGCGAGCGAATGTCCTCCGGCCTCATCTGGCCTCACTGCCTCCCTGGATGAGCAGTCTGGCCGTTGCTCAGCCCGGGTTCCCTTGTCGTGCTGCGGGGAAGCGGGCGGCTCGCCGGAGGAGGTGCCCCGAAGCCCTGCTGCTTCCGGAGCCCATCTCCCTGATGGAAGTGCCCGGCACTTTGGGGTCCTCATCTGGAAAACGCTGGTCATGTGAGGCATCGCCTCGGAGAGACACGGGGAGGGTGAAGTGAGGTGTGCCAGGCGAGACCGTCCAGGCCGCCCTGATGGTGGAGCAGGAGCCCGCCGGGGAGTCACCAGTGTGAGAGGCTGACGGGGCTGTGACAAGCACGGGGGCAGCCGGTGACGGAGCGGGCGGCCGGGGAGGCTCCAGGAGGAGAACCTGAGGTCTGCATCCGCGTATCCAGCATATCCCACTTTCTAGTCCCTTATAGGGGACTTACTGTCCCTTTACTGTAAAGCAGCACTGGCGTGCCTTTAGTGTCACCATGGTGGGGCCTCCCTTGGGACCCTATGGGGCACAGGGGGCAGAGGCCGGACCCGGGGCCCTCCGCTGCGTCTGCGCAGGGACCCCTCTGCCCTGGGCAGCCTGGGACAAGCCCCTAGCTCCACAACACACGTGGGGCCGGCGACAGCACGGGAGGTGACTGTCCAGCAAAACGTGCCCCTGGCCTCTCTGCCCTGAGCAGTGACCTCAGCAGCCGGCCAGATGAAGGCCTCTCCTCTCTGAGGCCAAAGGTCGGCGCTTTCCTCAACCCACCTTTGCTGAGACGCGCCCTCCCGGGGCCCTCAGCTCTTCCATGGGGACACCCTGCCTCCCCACCCACCCCACCCCCAGATTGTCCCCAGGAGACCTCTGCCTCCTTCGTCTCCACCCGACTCCCTTCTGTTCTGTCCCTGTGGGCAAAGGCGCTGGCATTCGAAGACTTGGGCTCAAGTCCTGACTGTCTCCCAGCCGCCGACCCAGGGCGCTCTCCAGACGTCAGGGCCTCAGCGGCCTCGTCTTCGAACTGGGCAGAACCGCAGCCCCACATCGCAGGCTGCGTGATGGGACTATAAGCTGTCCTGTGTTTAAGGCGTGAGCATGATGCTCTCTCTTAATGTAAACGCAGGCGGGATCGTTACTGGTCCCCGGGGCCCACAGGCTCACCTCTGCCGCGAGCTGTCCCTGGGCCACTTGCCCAATGGCCAACGCTTGCCACTTTACTTCTGTACCTTCCCTTTTACCACTCCCCTTGCCCCCTCCACATGCCACCCCACATCTTCTCTTAGTGGGGCCACTGAGGCCTCTTCCTGGCTCCTTGGTTGGCTCTGATTTGTCCTCAAGCGTGGCTTCGCACAGCGGGATCGTGTCGCACCCTTTCGGAGAAACCCTCCTGGCATCTTCAGGGTGACGTCCAACGCCCTCCGTGCCTACCTCCCGCACCCCGACTTTTTCCCAGCCTTATCTCTTTCTCTATCCCTCCATGGGAGCTCGCTACTGTCATTCTAGATGATTCCTCCGTTCCCAGAGTGGGGAAGGGGAGAAAAAGCACATTCCTTAGGTCTCTACGCTTTTACTACACCGTTTCCTTAGCTCACAATGTCTTCATGTGTGTTTTTACTTACTGACAACTTCCTTGTCTTTCACAGCTTGCTTCAAATGCTCCCCCTTCCACGAACCCTTTCTTGATTCCTCCTTTTAAAAGTAAGCACTCCAGTCATGATCTCACAGCTCGTGAGTTCGGGCCCCGCGTCGGGCTCTGTGCTGACAGCTCAGAGCCCGGAGCGTGCTTCGGGTTCTGTGTCTCCCTCTCTCTCTACCCCTCCCATGCTGTCTCTCTCTCAAAAATAAATAAACATTAAAAAAAATTAAAAAAAAAAAAAAAAAAAGTAAGCACTCCTAAGGGGCGCCTGGGCGGCTCTGTCGGTTAAGCGTCTGACTTTGGCTCGGGTCATGATTTCATGGTTTGTGAATTCGAGCCCTTCATCGGGTTCTCTGCTGACAGCTCAGAGCCTGGAGCCTGCTTCAGATTCTATGTCTCCCTCGCTCTCTGCCCCTCCCCGCTCCCTCTCTCTCTCTCTCTCTCTCTCTCTCAAAAATAAACATTTAAAAAATAATAAAAGTAATCACTCCTTCTCTTGCATTTTCCAACCTTGTTTAGCATTTACCTCACCCTGGATAGGAAGGAGTATGATTCACCTTGTATCCCCAGGGCACTGAACAGCTTATAACCCTCCGTGGGCTGAGGTCGCTCGCCGTGCAGCCCCCAGGCAGCCTACAACCCTAAAGGGTACACAGCCAGCCCAGAAGTCAGGCCACTGGTGCACAGCCTGCCTCTGCGGGGCTGGGGTGAGGAGGTGGAAAGCGGGGGTTTGCTGAACTCGCCTGGCCACGGTTTCTGCCCTCACAGGGCAGGTTCTCAGGGAAAGACTCTGACGGGTGAACGTGGGATACGAACACGTGAAACCATAGCAGGAGTGGATGGCCCCCTGGGACCTCGGGGAGCATGGTTTCTTCTTTCTCCTGGTCTCCTCTGCGGGCCTCTCTGAGACAGGGAGGTGGACAGACGGGGAGAAGTTGACACGCAGCAGGTGCCACTGTCTACCTGTGAGTCCCCCCTGCCGCACAGCTGGCCATGATTCTTTGGAGTTCCTGCAGATTTCCAGAATCACCCACGCCCCAACCAACAGCTGCTACAAAGGTGGCTTGTTCCTCTCTCGGGACACAGCGAAGCCGACAGCCTGCCTCCATATGGGTAACGAACTTCCAGAAAAGCCCCCGCCGCCCAGTGGTTCCGGGCTGCGGCTGGACACAGCGGCACGCAGGGAGGGTGAGTCCCTCCGTAAACCGCAGTTGTAAGGTCCTCTGACCGTCACCCCACTTGTGACCGCCCCTCCCTCTGCCGCCCCCATGGCTCTTCACAGCCCCCAGCACGCACACAGCCTGCGTCCCGCGACGTGACTGCATGGCGGGCGAGCCTAGCTGCTTTTCCCCTAAATGTGTTTCACGGTGTGGGACTCCACAGTTGACCAGGTGCTTTAGCAGTAACCCTGTGAGATCATTATTTATATGTAAGAGATGAGCTCATGGAAACTCAGAGAGGTTAGTGGCTCTTCCAATGCCAAAGAGCGAGGCCTGGAGCGCTGGGCTCCACACCGGGGGCTCCTGCCCTGCAGAAACGGCCACCGTGGCCTCTCTGAGGGCTGGCCCGTGTCTCACCCATCTTGTGTCTCTTGTAGCGCATTGCACGGTGTCCTGTGGATAGAGGCATCCAGAATTTTTCGGTGTTGGAATGACTTTGTCTTCAACAGGGCAGAGAGGGAAGTAGGAGCGAGTCGACATCTTCCACAGCCTGAGCCACGTTTCCCCTCCACCCCCCCCCCCCCCCCCACTGAATTCAGCGGCAAGACGGGGCATCCTCTTCCAGAACCTCACGTGGCTGGGTACCGCGGCTCCTGCCGCCGGACAGTCGCTCCTCCCTACAGACAGCACAGCCCCGACCGGCCCATCTTCCTGTCACGCGGGAGTCAGGGTCGCCAGAGCCGATCCTGAACAACACCAGGCGAGGTATAACGGACGCACAACTTACTTCGTGGAATATTCATCTGTGGCCGGGCAGGCGGGCAAGGGCACCTTCAGTTTTACAGTGGCAGAAGCAGATACTCAGAAAAGCTAAGGACCTCGCAGGGCTGGGCGCTGCCCCCTCACCGGGGGTCCAAACAGCTGTTGGAGCACAACTGTGGGGGCAGCCAGAAGGAAGGGCCACCAGCCACGGCTGGGAGAGTCACGGGAGACGTGACAGAGGGCAGAGGAGGGGAAAGGGGGCGGTGCAGCATCAGGGGGACTAGGTGTTAGAGTCCGGTCGTGGGGGGTTTCGCCCCGCGGACGTGGGTCCTGGGAGGCGTGGCCCCCCACACGGGGTCTAAGCCCCGAGCAGGGACATACCCTTATGGGTGGAGAATGCCAGTTATCACAGAGTCCAGCCCGAAGGGCTCCGTCTGCTTCCTCTAATCCAACAGCATCCTCTGTGCAACCTTAACGCTTAAATAATGTTTCCTCTGGAAATATTTCAGACATTCAAAGAGCTATCGAGATAAAATAATGTATTATTTGGCAATGAGAAGGAATGAAGGACTGATACATGTTGCAACGTGAGTGAACCTTGAAAACATCACACTAAGTCCAGAGAAATAGAAAGATCAGTGGTTATCCGGGACTGGGAGGGCTGGGGGGACATGGGGGCTGGCCGCTAAAGGGCCTGGGGTCTCTTTTGGGGGCGATGCAACGTTCTAAACCTGATTGCGGTGATGGTGGAATTCTACCCTTTAAGTGGATACATTGTATATGCAAATTACATCTCAATCAAGCACGACCCTGGCATACCCACCATCCAGCTTAAGAGTTTCCGATATAGCCAAGCCCTCAGGCACCCTGGCCTCACCGCGTCCCTCCTCCCCTCAAGTGTGATCCCTCCTCCCCCCCCGGAACGTGATGTTTATCACCCCTGTGCATTTCTCCATGTACTTATTGCTGAGGCATATGTTCCATGAATAATGCGTCGTGTTGTTTTATATGTTTCTTAATTTCATAGAAATGAATTATATTGTAAATATTCTCTCTTTTTTTGAGAGAGCAAGAGAGAGAGTGAGTTCATGTGCACACAAGTGGGGGAGGGGCAGAGAGACAGGGAAAGAGAGTCCCAAGCAGGTGCTCAGCATACAGCCCGATGAGGGGCTCGATCCCACAACCCTGGGATCACGACCTGAGCCAAAATCAAGAGTGGGACACTCAACCGACTAAGCCACCCGGGTGCCCTGTAAGTATTCTCTTGTAATTTGTTTTTTCCCCTCGATAGGATACGATGCATCCAAGGTATTTGCCTGGCCTGAGGTCAAGTTCATCCATGCTCACTGCGTATATTTCATTGGCGAAACTACCGCAGTTTAATATCCCACAATGTGTCTCCACTCTGCTACTGACAAATATTTAGGTTTTCTTTTCCTTTTTCCCATAATACACTTGGTGTCGCAGTGAACACCCTTTCCTCTCTTATGCATGTGTGAGTGTTTCTCAAGGACATCCCAGAAGGGGCAGCAACACTTGACCAGATGCTGCCAAATTATCCCTCCAAGTCATTTATCTCTCTTTACACGTGAGGAACCTGAGGCCCAGAGAGAGGACCGTGACCCGCTCAGAGTCCCTCAGGGTCTGGGACTGATTCCCAGTCCAGGGCTCTTCTGGCCACAGCACACTGCCTTTCCGGAACTCTCCATTTCCTTATTTTTATTTCTCCACAAATCCCAGTGACCACCCAGCGGGCGTTATCAGAGCCGATCTAGGAGAAACACATTATCAACGTTGTCCAGGAGGGCTGGGGATCTGGAAGTGCTTTGGGGAGGAAACGGGGAAGAAATTAACTTTGGAGAATTCCCCAGGCGGCTGGCTCTGAAGTGCAGAGAGGACGGCCGCGAGACAAGAGGCATTTCCAGGGGCGGCCGTGGTCTCCGTGCCCTTCCCACGCTGCCTCCCTGGCCCTTCCCTCCCGGCGTTGGGGACTTCCCTACCTCTGCAAGGTAACAGCCAGCCCTCCTCTGGGGCAAGTTGGTTGCCTGAAATGGGGCCACAAAGGCCTGTATTTGGAGCCCAGGGTCTGAGCTGTATTGACTGGCCATCTGATTTCAAAAGCACGACCTCTTCGACCTCTTTGGTCTGGTTTGACCCTGGCTCCCTTTACCCACAGCCTCTGCTCTAAAGGATGTCATCAGCACACAGGTGTCACTAGGGAGCCTGCTGGGCATGCAAAAGGGACAATGGCAGGAGGGGAGGCCTGTGGGGACAGCAGGCCACATTAGGGACTGGGACCTTTCACCTAAGGGCGAATGAAAGGAGGAAGTGCTTTCAAGAGGGTTATGCAGTAGTTTTTCAAAGATCATTCAGGCTTCTGGATGAAGAAGGATCCCAGGAGGCCAGTTAGGGGCTTCTACGGAGACTAAGGTGAGAGGTGGGGCAGTTCTAACAGGAGCGCTGGGGAGGAGCTGGATGCAGTCGGCAGGGTGGGAGGTGGGGTGGGATCAGTGGGGCTTGCTGGTGCATGGGATGGGAGGGAAAAGGCAGTGTCCGGGCTGACCCCAGGTTGAAGCCCAGGTGCTGGGCATGTGTGGTGGTGACACCATTTCCCAGGACCAGGGATGTTGGACAAGGGCCAGGCCTGGGAGAAAGAGGCTGGCTTTGGCTGCGTGCACTCTGAAGATGGGCGGCCTGTGACGCATCCAGGTGGAGAAGTCACGGAGGCCACCTAGTGTGGTTCATAGGTGGGGAAGGTTCTCCTGCCTGGAAACCCGCAAAGGCTCCTCTCAGTGTGTAAGAGCCTCATGCCGAGTTTTGCGGCCAAGCGTCTGTAGAATCTAAATCAAACGATTAGTGATGGCAGCCAAAGAGAAACCCTCACAGGTGTATCCATCTTGGTCTGTTTCCACTTCCCATTTGAGGACAAATGACTTGCCCCGGTGGGTGGTTTTGCCTAGATTATACACGGAGCGCACACCGGGCATTATGTTTGCATAGACAGCAGAACTAAGGGACAAGGCTATGGCAGGGGCGGAGGGTGGAAGGAGCTTTAGGGATGCCGTAGCAGGGCCGGAGGGGTTAAGAGTTTGTCAGGTAGAAACAGAGAGCAAAGCAATCAGAGCATCATGAGTGGATGTGAACCCATGAGACACTAGGATATGGGCAGGGCAGGTGACAAGTCCATTTTACTGAAAGAAAAAGGAGTACAGCATAATGGGAGACAGGTCACAGATCCTAGGCTTGAGAGACTAATGGCCTTATCATTGGGGTGGGGTGTGTAGGAGCACTAGGGAGCCATGGATGGTTTTTGAGCCATCGAGGAGAATTGATAGGACCCAACGATGATGGCGTACATGGATGAAGGAGAAGAAGGCATTGATGTTGCCACTGGCTTGGAGCCTGGGTGTTTGGGCGATCAGATGGGCCATGAGACAGGACTGCAAAGACAGAAGGGGAAGGTGGAGGTGGGAGAGGGGGAAAGAAGCTGACACAGCACAAAAGCCTGGGGGAAGAAAGCAGCAGAAATAGGGAGAGTTGGAATCCAATAGGAGGGTCTCTTATCAGGCTGGCCCTCAGGGATGTGCTTTAAGGAATAGCCAGGAATGACTCAGAATTAACCCGCCAATTATTTGCAAATAAAGCAGAGTTGACCTGACCACGGTCTTTCTTTAGTGTAAATGTTCTCCCTAACACATCCAGCAGCTCTGCACTCTTTTTCTTTATTAATGGCCAGGGACCAGGGACACTTTGGTCTAAATTCTCCCTTTTCTGGGTTAGCTGAGTCGGTGTGCGTGTTTGTGCGTGGAGGGGTCTGCTCTGCGGCAGTCCGAGAGAGGTGAGGGGGGGTTTCTCCAGGCTGGAAGCTATGGCCATAGTCCCCATCCATGAAAATGTCCTGAGACTGTTGGCAGTGGGGGGATTGGGAATCTGCCGCCAGGGCAAACAGGACAAGGCTAGACAAGGTTCAGGACATGTGGACACCAGCTCCTCTCACCACCTATGGAAAATAACCAAGTCCAGAGAGGCAGTTCCAATTCGAACATAATAGCAGCACATGAGATAATGGAGCCCTGCGCATAGGCTCACAGACTTCCGTTCCTGGAAGGGGCTTCTCTTCCCTTAAGCATCCTCCACATCATTGCTAGCATACAAGTTGGATCAGGTCACATCCCTGCTCCCCAAACCTTCACTGACACGACATCATCTCCTGAAGGGGAACAAAGCCAGGCCACAGGTGTTCACTGCTCTCCACGCCTGCACCCACAGCAGACATCATTAAGCGATTACCGCATAGTCTGCTGAGCCTGCATGTAGCCTCAGGATCTGACTCTGCACTCTCCAGGCAGCCACTGCTAATCGATCACCCTCGGGATGAAAACCATCTCCCTCTCTTTGGAGGAAGAGAGCTGGAACTCCTCAGCCTGGCCTTTTGCTATCTTTTCCCACCCTGATTTCAGATCACTGCTTCTATGCTCCAGCTTCCTTCACCTGCTCGTCATTCCCGAACAGTCTGCCTTTTTCTTATTCTCAGAGCCTCTGTCCAGGCCAGTGTCTCAGCCCGGAATGCCCTCTAGGCAGATTGCTGGTTGTCTCTCCATTATCTGTTCTTCCACGTCTGACGGCAACAGACTTGAATCTGGGCATATGGCTGCCCAGCCAAAAAAAAAAAAAAAAAACTCTGCCTGGCCTCCCTTGGCCCCGGTAACCATGTGACTAAGAGCTGACCCCTGGGATCCGAGCAGAAGTGATGCATGTCGGGATTTTCTTTTTCCTTCCAGTTTTGCTCTTAAAGGTTTGGGTATATATTCCCCCAGCCTCCTTCTTCTCTCACGCTAGCCAGGGATGGTGAGAACAAAACGATTGTCAGCATCACGCCACAAGAAGATGGCAAGGCCACCTTCCCAGCCCTGAACCACAGTCCTCTGGTATGCTAAGGAAGGGACCTCCCCTCTACCTTGTTAGGGCCCCTGTATCTGGAGCTCTGTTGTTATGGGGGCAGCTCAATCTATACCCTAACTGTATGCCCTCCCGCCAACCTCCAGTGCCACCTGTTCGGGGAAGTTTTCCCTGAGTCCCGAGCTCCTCTGGGATCCCTGGCACTTCGTATGCCTCTCATCAGCACACTGTAAACCAGTGGATGGCCATGGGCTCTCCCATGAGCCAGGCTGAAGGCAACTTCTCTCCTGTCTGTACCAGGGCTGGCTAAGGTGCTAATGCAAAGATCTCACCATCCCACCCGTCATCCATGCTGTGGCAGTCCAAACCTCTTGGCCTGGTGGCCAAATCATGACTCTGGCCTACACTTCCGCCTCAGAGGTGAGGCCCCACAGCCGTCTGCACCAGCCGCTCAGCTGACGAGGCTCCTTCCGTGTGAAATCCCTCACCGTGCCAACCCCACCCAGCCCCAGCGTGGCGGGCCTGAAGGAGCTGCTTCCTTGATGGCTGGCGCCCATATTGTCCTGCTCCTCATTTGTTGCGAAGAACAAGGAGTGGGAGCTTCCCTAATCTTTGTATGCTTCCTCAAGTGGCCTGGGAAGTCCCACAGTGTGTGCATTGGTTCCCAAGGCCCTTCCCCTGTCCCACCAGGCCATATCCTTTGCAAACGGCCCACGCTTACTCCTCTGAACTTCTGGTGGCTGTGACTGTCCTAGTGAGGCCCAACCTTCAGCACCCTGGCCCAGGCCTGCGGGCCCATCACGGCCCTGGAAAACAGCGCATGTGGCCCAGGAGCGGTCAGATCTCAGCCAGTATGTGGCTATTTTGGGACAGGGA
Organism: Neofelis nebulosa; assembly: GCF_028018385.1. Taxonomy (NCBI): domain Eukaryota; kingdom Metazoa; phylum Chordata; class Mammalia; order Carnivora; family Felidae; genus Neofelis; species Neofelis nebulosa. The sequence continues at coordinate 35,376,257 of NC_080794.1, read as the reverse complement.
GGATCCTGGGAGGATGCTGGCGAGGTCACAGTAGGAAGGGAAGGAGGTGGGTTTTCTGCCCATGATTATGTGTCCTGAGCCCTCTGGAGGCCATCCAGGGGCCCAAGGCTGCCACTAGGAAGGACACACCCAGGGCTCCGCCTTAGCCCAGCCAGCCACAGAGGCAGACTGGGGGCAGGCATGGGCTCAAGATTCCAGGCTCGGATCCCAGCGGCCACAGGAGGCACAAAGAGCGTGTGTTTATGTGTTCTGTACCAACAGCAGTGACTTCAGCATCAGGCAAGACTCAGGACACTCTCAGGGTGGGGTGGGGTGGGGTGTGTGGTGTATGAAGGCGGGGAGGTGTCAGAAACCAGCCAGAGGGCAGATGAAGAACACAGGAAAGAATCCAACCTCTCAGGAATGATCCCTGATGCTAACTTACTGAAAATGCGTTGAGCATCTCTGTACGGGCACGTTCTTAGATGCCAGCGGGACAGAAATGATGATGCTTTGACTTTGTGGGCAGCACTTTCCAGCGGTATAAGTCCTGCAAATATCAGGAACCTCAAACTGGTTCACAAAGCGGTTTTATAAACTCTGACCCTACGGAAATAATCCGAGAGGCATCATTTAGGTGCAAGAACGAGAGTGGTGTTCTACTCATGAGTCTGGACACCAGAGATCCACGCTGCCTGTTTGGAGTGTTCTGGGAGCGGCCATCTATCAGTATGAAGTGCTCGGTACTGTTCCTGGCACGTAGCAGGTACCAGGTTAGGGGCAGTGGCAGCGAGCGCTGTTACTGGCAACAGCTTGGCAGCCGTGTGGCCTGCAGCCTCCAGTGTGGAGGGGGTAACTTCACCATGGGGCGAGAACCCTCGGGCTGGACAGAAGGAGAAGGTGCAGAGACCCACCCGAGAGGACCTAGCCCATCTCGGCAGATGCATTTTACTCCGCGGTTCCGTTGTCTGAGATGCTTCCACATGGCCCTTCCAGTCCTTTCCTGCTGCTTCTCCAAAAAGCTGGGAGAGCATCTTAGCCTCCTGATTTTTGCCTCAATTTGGGGTCCTCTCATTAAATTCTCCTGATGTTACCCCCCTGTCTCTGATCTATAATTTGGGCCAAACTGACCTCCGGGTGATTCTCCAGCACCCTAAACACCCCTCCCAGGAGCCTTTGCTCTCTCCTCCCATCTCCTGCCTGCCTGGTCCCTGCTGGTGGCCCCTCCCCACCCCTCCGCACTGTTGTCTCCTTCCCACCACCTCTGAGCGCTCGCCCTTGCTTTACCGCTCCCTCCTCCCAGTCCAAGACCCCTGGGTCACACACAGACTCCCAGAAGTGAGGAGAGGTGAAGAACCTTTCCTCGGAAATCAGAAGTGAGGAGAGATTGGAACCTTTCCTCCTTCCTGCCACATCCCGCCCCAGCCCCGAGCCTCCCAGGACTGCCTGAGCCAGACTCTCCCAAGTGCAAAATTGACGCCTGTCCCCACTTGGAGGGCAGGCAGGACACGTGAAGCCCAATCAGGAAGGAGAGGGAGAAGCCTCCGCCTCACCATAAATGTGCAGCCCACACGGCCCCCAGCACCAGGGCACGGTGTTTGACAGGACTTCTGTGCATCTTCAAGTACAAGAGGAATGGGGGCACTGACAAGAACAGTACTTTCTAAGAATCAGGAAAAGCGCTAAGTACTTTGCATGACTGTCTCACAGAGTCTCGACCACACACCTGCAAGGTGGCTACTATCCCCCTTTGTCACACCAGGCAACTGAGACAGAGAGGTTCAGTAATTCTCTCAAAGTCACACAGCTGATAAATGTCAGAGCGGGACCCCAAACCTCTATTGTCTGTGGCTCCAAGTGTCCCGCCCTTCAGCCGCCTTCTAGACTTGGAGCAGAAGACGGTGGCAGTTCACCGAGAGCTATGGGGACAACAGGCAGGCTTAGCTGAAGCATGGGCTGCCCTAGAGGGCCCGACGCTTACGGGTGCTCCGCCCAGGCCCTGACACCCTTCCCTCACCTTCATCCCAGCTCATTAATCTTGGCATTCTTTTGCCAACAAGTTTCCCAGATGCCAGCACTCAACGTCCTGGGCCCTGTGGGAGGGAGAGAGCTTCCCAGGATTCTGGACACCCTTTTAATTAACCCCGACGACCCTCTCCCGACGGGCCAGCTGAATCCCGTCATGGCCCCACCGTTTCCCGTGGTGGCACCCTCAACAGTCAGTCCGCCCCAGCTCCCCTCATTCCTCTGACAATGTGGGCTCTCCATTTGCCACACGCCCACCACCTGTTGGCCTCCTTGCCCTGGCCCGGGGACCCTGGGTGAGGACTACCGGGACCCCTGGGCGCCTGTGCCCTGTGGGGGTCCTGCCATTGTCACATGCCCGCAGAGGGTGAAAAGGAGCCTACTTGGGGCTGACAGAGGCCCTGAGCAGGGCAAGCCCCTCTGTGATTACTCGAGGGTGTCCCCGCTCCTCATTGTCTTTTTCTGGAGCTTCCTTCCTGCCCCACAAAAAAAAAGGATAGCCCATCCCAGTTACTCATGGAGCGGTGACACTTGTCCATCTGTCATTCTCATAGCTTAATCCTAATGACTACTCACCCGGAAGAGTCCTCCTGAGCTGTAACTGGTCACTATCATTAACGGTGGACTGTGCCATTGAACTCACCACGCAGTAGGGAGCCCAGCACGGAGTGGGAACCCCGGGTGAGGAGCACAGGAAGAGCACTCGAACAGGAGTCCTCACTAGTGATCTGAGCAGATAGGGCCGGTCGACGGCAAAAGCGGGATCCGAGTCCAGATTACCACCCCCCCTGACCACCTTGCAGCCTCGAATCCGTGTGTGAGTATGCATTGACGCGTGTCGCCTAGATGCCGTCCAGCAAACGCACAGCGCCCCGAGCCATCCGGCTAGGGCAGGCAAGTTTTACGAGGATGGACTCATTCATTCGTGTAACAATTTTGTACACCTACTGTGTGTCGGGAGTTGGGGGCACAACGGTGAACTTGACGAGCCAGGTCCCTGCCCTCGTGGGCTTCTGTTTTCTTCAACTCTGCATAACACTTCGTAATTTTCTGAACGCAGCCATGCCCATCGTCATACGTGATTTCACCCCCTGGCGGGCTCCCCCTCCTCCCACAGAAGGGTTTACAGATGAACGAATACGTGAACAACTGAATGACAGACGGCAGGTGGGCGGGCCAGTTGACCAGCAGAGGGGAGGTAAGCATTTCAGATCCCGTCATTCCCATCTTTCACATCAACAGTGATGCCGCGAGCAGGTGTGGTGAGATCACGCCCACTAAGGGGGCCTCCGGTTCCAGGCCCCCTCCCGGTCACCTATTCGCAGGGCTCCTTACCTGGTGGGCAGTGACACCCTGCAGACGTCTTCGGGGGGGCCTCCCGGCGCCTCCGAGAGTGGAGCTTCCATTTCTGCGAAAGGAGACAGAGAAGAGGGATCACGGATCGGAAGGCCAAGCCCTGGGAAGGGTCTGCAGGCTGGTGGGGATGGAGGGGGAGAAAGGGCCACCTGGGGGCCGGTGGGAGGACTGTTCCTGGATCAAAGACTGGCCACAGGCGTCTGCGTAATAAGAAGCAGATGGAGAAGGTCCTATCTAGGGAATCTCAGTGTCTGATGTCTTCTGAGTGCTCTTAAAGAAATTAACCCCAACCCCAAGGCCCTATAAACCAGTTGTGGCCTCCCTGCACTCCACAATCACGGGCACAATGACCCACTTTTCTCGGCTCTCTGCTAATTGTTTCCTGTCTAGGTCTGGGGTCCTGATTGATCCTGGCGTCAGGGACAGTGACTTCTGTTCTGGTGTCCCGCACAGCCAGGCACAGGCGGGCCTGGGCAGCGGTGGGGGAGAGGGGTTGAGCAGACCACCTTGCCCCCCTATGGGAACTCTTCTTTGCAAAGCACCGAGCCAATCAGGAAGGGCCCCAAGGAAGTGGCGGCAAGAAGACCGAGGCGTCTCCTGCCCTCGGAGCTGCCATTTCCGTGGTGGCGATGGACAGGCACACGGCTGTAAGCACCAGCATCCCAACTTTTCAAAGGGCAGTGCGCCGAGCGCCTCGGTCCCCCAGCCACACAGCGTGGGCCACACTGGCACAGAGGCTACAAGGGACGCTTCCGGGGCGAGGCTACCCGGGGTCCTACGCAGTCCTCCGACCCTGAGCAGGATTAAGCCCCGCTGGGTTAATGGGAGGATTGAATGGTCGATGCAGAGAAGGAGCGGAGCCTGCCCGCCCCCCGCCCCACCCCCGCCAGGAGGCACACACGATGCGATGCGTTGGCTCTTGTCACACTCCCAGGTTACAGGTGAGGAACCCCACGCACAGGGCGCGGAGACTAACACGGCCAAGGTCAGAGGGAGTATGGCACCGGACTCGGATGCTAGTTCGGCAGTTAGAACCTGGTATAGCCCCGGGGCCAAGTTAGCCTTTAGATGTGTTTTATTCGGTTCCTCCAGTGATGTGTTTTTTTTTTTTTTCATTGACTTTGTTTCCAGTAGTTTGAAGTGACTGATTCCACATGTAAAGCTGCCACAGCCACAGCCACAGCCACAGCCACAGCCACCGTGGCTCGCAGGCGCTGACTCTGACCAGTATACTGAGGTCCCTGCATGCGAAGCAGGTGGGAGGCCAGCGGCCCAGCCCCCAATGCACATTTCTCCATCGTCTGCCTCCTCAGTGCTGTGTGGTTCTGCCGCTCAGGCTGGGCCCCGGGAGAGGTAAAGAAAGTCATAGGATTTTGTGTCACCTGTTTGAGGGGGTGGACACGGAAGGTCAGGAAAGCTTCATGAGGATTTGTAATGTCTGCGGAGCCCCCCACCCCCACCCCGGGGAACTACCACTGAGCTGGCCGATTTTGCCCGGAGAATCACCTCTATTTCTCACAGTCTAACTCTAAGGGAGATTTAATAGTGATCTCATTTTCTACGTCAGGAAACGGAGGCTCAGAGAGGCTGAGTGACCTGGTGGAGTCACACAGCTGTGTCCGCAGTGGGTCTGGGATGAGACCTCAGATCTTTTGACCCAAAGTCCACTCCATCCTGCTGGAGAGAGGTGCACGATGCCCGCGCGCGAGAAAGTACAGCAGACCAGGCGGTGGGGGCGGGGGGGGGGGCGGGTTGCTGGGCAGAGGCTCTGAAGGCAGAAGGGGGCTGAAGGTCAACATAGACAGGAGGGAGGGGAAGGGAAGAATGTTCCAAAGGGGAGGCCCTCGCTCACAAAGGGCGGCTGACACACACATATTAGGTAGACAGATGTTGAGGTCAGGCTGCAGGTGGATCCCTACCAGGCAAACAAATGACCCCCCAGCACAAAGTCTGGTGAAGGGCCCAGCTCTGAGCCCAGCTCACGAATCCACTCATCGCTGGGGGACCACGTGCATCCACCTGCAACCTTCCCACCAATAACCTGTGGGCTCTTCAAGGGGCTTATTTGTGGCTGTGCCCGGCACACAGTTAGGCATGTGCCTTACGTCCGCTAACAGGCAGGGCCAGCCAGCGAGTGACAAGCCAAGGCCAGCTGGGTTTGCACAGGGTTGCGCTCACTCAACCCCAGCGACATGCCAAGCAGAGGTTGGGTCCTGGAGCTAGAGAATGCAACGCAAGGGGTGGACGGGGCCCCTGCCTTCGCGGGGCTCACCTTCTGGTGGGGGAGACAGAGAAACAAACAAGCAAACAATTCAGTGGTAAGTGTGGCAGAGAAAAATAAAGTAGGGTAAAGCGGACAGAGTGATGGCAGGAGGTACTGGAAACTCGGGGGTCAGAGAAGGGGTCTCTGTGGAGGGGATGTTCAGCACTGACCTGGCGCAAGCAAGGAAATGAGCCATGCGGAGACATGGAGGGGGTGTGTTCCAGGCAGAAGGAAGCAGAGGCAAAGGCCCTGAGACAGACCGCGCAGAGGATTAAGGGTCCTAGAGGGGGTCGGGGCAGCATGGCTGGAGGGCTGAGCGCGGTGGGAGGGCACAGGGCAGGGCACTGGCAAAGGCCGAATTTATAGTGACACAGGCCCCTGACATTTCCATGCCCTCTTGACAGCCAGGAAACTTGCTGCTTACAGTTGGATGCTGTGGCCTTGCTCTAATTCACTACCATTATCCCGGATGAGAGCCCAGCAGGTGCTCGGTGCTTCCCTGGATCCTTCAGCTCCCGGCCCCTGCTTCTCCCGCCTCCTTCCTTCCCAACCCCAGCGCCCTTCCCCCAACATCCCTGTCAACTGATGACCCTGAGAAAACAGAAGCAGCCAGAAGAGGCCTGCCAGCGGCTCCCGCCACCGTGCACACCCGCCCACATGCGCCTGCGATGGCACCTGCCCCTTCTCTCTGCTTCTCCCACTTGAGGCCAACCTTGCACCTGCACACCAGGCTTTCCCCGCCCACACACATCAGCAATTCCCTGCTCTAGGCTCCACCCTGGGCTCTCATCAGGCTCGGCCTTTGCTATAAAGGGCCAGCTACGGAATAGTTCAGGCTGTGCGAGCTGCACGACGACACAACCACTCAGCTGTGCTGCTGGAGGCGAGAAGCAGCCATAGAAAACACGAAACGCAAAGCTGTGTTCCGGTAAAGACATATTTACGAAAACAGGCTGCGGCCGGGATGTAGCTGTCGCCTGCCCGTCCCTGATGTAATCATTAGGCAGACACGCTGCTGTTCCTCCCACCATAAGGAGAAAGGAAATGAAAAATCCTCTCTTGACCACGCTCTTTCCCAGGCAAACTTCTGGAGCACCCCTGCAAGGCTCTGACCCTCCCTCCACCAAGCGCTGTCCCCCAGGTCGTCAGTGACCCCCATGTTGCTAAGCCCAGGGCACAGTCCTTCTCATCTCAGCCTGTGACAGTATTCGCTCGCCCTTCTTCTTCCTGACACACCCTCTCCACCTGGCTGCCAGGACGCCACCCTCCCAGTTTTCCTCCGTGCTCCTCTGTCTCCTCTGTTGGTTCCTTCTTATCTTTTTGGAGGCCGCAGGGCCCTGGCTCACCTCTTTTCTCTCTGCTCTGGCTCCTGGGGGCCCTCGCCCTGCATCACGTCTCCTCTGTACGTGACGATGCCGCCCCCTCACTGCCCCTCCTGCTTGGATCTTCCTCCAGAACCAGACGCACGTATCCAGCTCCCTCCTTAACATCTCCATTGATAGGATCTGAAAATTAGCTCGGCAAAACCGGGCCCCTCATATTTCGTCCCCGCTCCCCTGGGCCTGCCCCTCCGCTGTCTTCCTCGTCACAGAGAATGGTGACTTCATGTCACCAGACCCTGGAGGTCATCAGTGATGCTTCCTTTGCTCTCACCCCACGCCCATTTGGCCAACAACTCCTGTTCTCCACTTTCTGGACACATCCGGGATCCGACCCCTTTCCACCACCTCCGCACTACACCCAGTTCAAGCCTCATCATCTCTGTCCCAGTCACCGTGATAACCTCCTGGTGACCCCCTCGTGATAACCTCGTGATAACTCCCTGCCTTAACCTTGCCCCACAGAGCATTCTCAACATGGCCGCCAGGGGGCCACACAGGCCTCCTTGATGCTCCTGCTCATGCCAGGCTTTCTCCTACCCCAGGGCCTTTGAACTTGTTGGCCTGTCTGCTTAGGATGTTCGTTTCCTAGCTAACCACCGTCTCACTCTCAGAGAAGTCTTCTCTGCCCCCAGTGCCCTCCTGCGACATACTTCCTATCCCTCCTCCCTGTTTTACTTTTCTCCTTTGGATTTCGTTGCGTTGTTGGCTCATTTATCTTGCTTCCTGTCTACGCTGATCACAGGAAGGTAAGTTCCACAAGGACATGGTCTGTTTTCGGCTCTCCCACTGTGTATTAAGCAAGAGATATAGCCCCTCGGGGCCTCAATTTCCTCATGTATAAAACGGGGATGACATTAGTTATCCCCGGGACTACACAGGCCAGATAGAAGGATAAAATGAGATGAGATCAGAAAACAAAAAGAGCGTCCAGATGTGAACAACGGGAAGCGTTCGCTGCCATATCGCCCGTGCCTAGAACAAGGCCCGGCATATGGTAGGTGCTCAATAAACAGCGGTTGTTCATAAATCAGGAGATCTCACATCGAGGTGTGGACTTCCGATTTCTCTTATACAATGGGGCATCTGGCAGCACTGGGCCATGGCGACGACTGGGTCGTGCTGAGAGATGGCTGTCCCTTTTATGTGGGCATGTGCTGTCCAGGTCATCACAGTACCTCTCCCTGGCCGGCTTCGCTTACTTAGGCCACCAGCCTGGCCCCCTTAGGCATCTGAGCTTGAGATCCCTGGTGAGAAATGTCCAAGAGGAAGCTCAGGGGTGGGTGGAGACCCTGCCAAGACTGCAGCATGGACCCCCAGTCACCCTGGATGGAGCAACCCTCCTGCTCCACCCCTGCTGGCGGCCAGGGCCTCCTGGAATGCCCTGCATGGCCAGAGCCGAAACATGACTGCCTGATCTTCGCAGCTATTAAAATGCCTGTATCAGTATCAAAGGGAAAATGCCAGGCGGCTGGCTGGCTACTCACTCCCCCCAGAGAAGGCATAGAGGCCTGGCCTTGGGTTTAGGGGCCACTCCCTCCCTGTGCTTAGCTCCAGGGCTCTTAAAGGGCTCAGGCTCCACCTGGGCCTCTGTAATACGTGGCTGTGTCCAAGTGGTGGTGGTGGGGGGGGGGGGGGTGGAGCCCAGAGCAGGTGAGCTCCACACTCCGCGGCTGTGACCTTGATCCTGGCACCTCCCCTCCCACAGGGAATCTGTAAAATGGGGCTATTGCCCCCCCTCCCCCACCAACCTCCCAGTGTTGCTGTGGAAAACGCCTTGGAAACCATAAAGAGGGTCCTGCCTGCAGCCCTGCCTTTCGACCTTGAGCTGCCCATTGACATGACCACACTGAGCAGAGCTCCAGTCCCTGCACCAGCGTCTGATTACAATACCTGGCCCACAGCGGTGTGCCATCCCATCTGCCAGAACCCCTTTCATCACCCCGTGCCACACGGTCAATGGGATGGCGTCCTGTTGGAGATCAAGCCAGTTCTTGGAGGGCAGGGCCTGGTCTGGTGTTTCGGGTCCACACTTGAACTGGATTAATCGCTTGGAGGTCTGCCCTTCCCTGGGGTGCAGGGGGACGTGGGCTTCGGCAGAATTTGGAAAGAGGGAGATGGGGGAGGGGGGGCGTTCTGGTGAGGAGCAAAGACACAGAGGCTGGATGGAGGCGGCGCAGAGCCAGTCCGTGGGCCTAATCCCAGGGATGGCGGGCGGGGGCTGGCCCCGCAGACGGGCTTTGTTAAGGGGACAGGCCCATGGCGGAGCGCAGGAAAATCAGCGCGGGGAAATCAAGACGGAGGAAATTGAGACACTCAAGCCACACCCGCCCAAACTGGACTTGCTCCGGGGGCCGGGAGGGGGTGCCATGGGGTGTGCCCAGGGAACTGTCTTCTTCCTCCCTCCACAGTCCTCTTTGTGCAACGCACTTGGCACCTGATCACAGACTCCCAGGGCCGTGAAACAGGGCCCCGAGGGGCCGCCGGATGCCACGAGCTGCCTCCGCCCCCCTGTTTCACCAGAACTGCACAGGGGTGTCGCTCCAGGTTCCGCAGAGCAGAAAGAGTTGAGGGAAAGGAGGTGAATGCCCGGGGTGAGTTTTCCAGCCTTCATACGAGAAAGTCCTTCCTTTCAGCTAAACTTCGGCCCTGCTGCTGCCTCAGGGAGTCAGGGAGTGGGGCCCTTGGAACTATGCGGATGTGGGCGGGGGCCAGGCTGTCACGAGCCTAGGACTAAAGGTTCCAGGGGCCTGGGGTAGTTTCGGAGCCCGGTGCAGGATGAAGCAGGGGTCCCCTACACAGAGCAGGGAGGGGCTGGGCTGAGAGGGCTAGAGTGGAAGCCAGGAGCCTCTACCCTCCTTCCCTCCTTCTAGCAAATGGGTACTGAGGACCTATGCATGCAGAGCCACGGGAAGTGCCAGGACACGTCGGGGCAAAGCAGACACAGAGGCTGCCCCGTGGAGCTTACTGTCCAGGCAGAGGCACCACGAACCACACACATCAACAAGAAGCAGCCACAGTCATCGAGCTCTGGCGAGTAGGGGTGAGGCTCTACAGGCTGGGGAAGTGACGGCAGGGCAGAGACCCGAGGATGACCCTGAGGTGCAGGGAAAACGGCTGAGACCTGACACCATCACGTGTTTCTTACGAACCGGGCGGGAGTCCTGCACAGATGAATTCATTCAGCACTCGCAGCACCCCACTCATGAGGAACGGCACGTCGCTTGCACGGCGACGGGCAGCCAAGACGGGCAAGGCCGGATTCGAACCGGGAAGCCTGGTTCAGAGCCCATGTGCCTCCACTGCACAACTGTGATGGGGGCGGCGGGGGGGGGGGGGGGGGGGGCTCTTTCCGGGAGATTGCAATACTTTTGACTGGAGGGCCAGGCACTGCTCAAAGCACTTGTTTAACTTTTTAAATTCTAAAAGCAACACTTAATGAGAGGGAGACACTCTTATCACCATCACCCTCCCAGTTCTTAGAGGTAAAACCCAAAGCACAGAGAGGTTAAGCGACTTGCCCAGTGTCACACAGCCAGTCACTAGCAGAGCTGGACTTGAACCCAGCAATCTGGCTCCAGAGTCTGTGCTCCTAGTGGTGACAGTGTATGACCATGTGGCTGGACTTTGAAAGTGAGGGAAGGCGGAGCCCTGAGGCAAGAGAGGGTGGCGAGGGCCATGCTCTTCAGGCCCCATGAACCACATAAGAAATGTAGTCTCTGGCCTGATGGCAATAGAAAGTTACCAAAGAGTTGTAATTAGGGGACTGTGGTGACTGTATTTAGAGCTTTCTTTTTTTTTTTTTTAAAGTTTATTTATTTTTGAGAGAAAGAGACAGAGTGTGAATGGGAGAGGGGCAGAGAGAGAGAGAGAGAGAGAGAGAGAGAGGGAGACACAGAATTGGAAGCAGGTTCTGGGCTCCAAGCTGTCAGCACAGAGCCCGACGCGGGGCTCGGACCCACAAACTGTGAGATCGTGACCTGAGCCGAAGTCGGACGCTCAACCGACTGAGCCACCCAGGCGCCCCTGAAAGATCACTCCAGCTGCTGTGTGAGTGCTGAATGGGACAGGGCAGAGTGGAACAGGAGCAGGTGAGCTAGGAGGCTCTTGTCACAGCCCAGAAGAGCCTCGGGTAGCCTGGGTGGGGACGGGCGGGCAGTCGTGGAGAAAAGAGGACAGTCTGCAGGAGGCCGAGATGGTGCAAGCGGCGGGGTCTGGGAGGAGGTGCAGCTGGAGGCCAGCGCATCCACAGATGAAGGGGTTGCGGGGAGGGGCGGGCTCCTACTCGGTTTAGACGCGTGGAGTTTGAGGTGCTTTCAGGACACGCTGGAGGGGTGGGATGGCAGGTGTAGGGACGGGCGTGGTGCTCTGACAAGACGAACACACACATTACAGCCGGAACAGTCAGCTGCATGTGGCAGTGAGCTCCCTGTCACTGTGGGTATGTAAGCCTCAGAACCAGGGATATCCGGGCGGGGGCGGGGGGGATTCCTGGTACAGCTCATCGCTCCCTTCCTTCCAACACTCTGATTCTATGGAGCGGGGGGAAGCTGGAGGCAGCAGGATCATCCTCTGACCTCCCATATCACCGAGTCTCCCCCTACCCCCAGGAAACCACAAATGCCAGCTCACTGGGACTAAGGCTATTCCTGGAAGAGCCCCAGGTAATGCCCCTTTAGCCAGTCCCCTTTCTGCATCCTTGTCTCCCGAGGTCACCCTTCCCATCCTGCCCTACAGGCCGCCTTGGCAGAGTGTGACCCGATAGAGAACACCTGACAACAGGGGCTCGAGAGGCACTGCAGCATGACAGGCAACTGCAGGTGTAAAGTCCCTTGGACGGCGGGATGGCAGGCCCTGTCACAGCCTTCCTGGGGAAGATGTGTCCCTTGGGGGCGGCAAGGCCTCCCCGCTGTAACTGAAAGAACATAAAGGCAGGAGCCTGCTGGCAGGAGGGCCGGATGGACAGGGAAATAGCCGAGTAAAGGAAAGACTGAGACTGGACTGCGGGCATTAAGGAAGCCCGAGGCGGGGGTGGGCATGGGTGGCGAGGAGAGGCAAGGAGGCTGAAGAGGCAGGAGGGGCCCAGGCCGCGTGGACTCTAGCCACGCGGGGCTTCGGGAAAACCTACAATAGACTCCAGGCTAGGAGACGGGGAGCCCCTGTGTCTCCCTGGAAAGCCGTGCCCAGCCGCTTGGGCAGGAAGTTCCTCCCCTCTGTGCGTGGCTCGCTCCTGCTCTGTGAAGGACCAGAGGAGCCCCTGCTGCCCGCAGCTGCGTCTCTGCCCTTTTCGGCCGTGAAGAATTTTCTGGAGGGAGGCCCCCACCCAGGGCAGGGGGCATTCGGCATGCAGATGTTGGGGGGGCGTCAGTGTGGAGCTGCGGCTGGGGTCTGCTGGCATCATAGACACCGCCCGGGAGAGCCGGGGACCCCGGTCCGCCCCAGCCTTCCCAGGCCCTCCCCAGATCCCAGCACCGTGACCCTCATGACTGCCGGCGCCAGCCTCTCGGCACTGCTCGGGACCCTCGTGTAGTGGCACGGGTAAACGCTGTCTCTCTCCGTCTCAGGGGTTGCCAGCCATGGGACTTGCTAAATACCCCACCGCAAGACCCTACCCACAGGGATTGCATCAGGGTTCCAGGAAGGGGGTCGGCCTCGGTGGGTTTTACAGCTCCCAGCTGATGCTCTGCAGCCAAGGCCAGGTCTTTGAGGACAGGCAGGTACGAGAAGGAGGGGAGACTAACTTTAAAGAGTTCAGTTGTTAAAGCGCTTCTCCCCCGGCCTTGCTTCAAAAGGAGCGATTCAGCTGGCTGCGTGGACAGACAGACATGTATTATTCCGCAAGGCAGCTGGAGGTAAGGGGCAGAAAGAAAGGCGAGGACAGGGTGATACACGGGGACTGGGATTGGGGCTTAGGCAGAAACTTCTGCCCGAAGGACTAGCCCGTGTCACAGGGTGAACCCCAGGTTGGGTGCTAAGCTTTCTAGAGGGCAGTTCAGTGTCCAAGAGACAAGACCTGATCCATGCCTCCTGGAAAGTTCTGGACAGTGATTTTCCTAAAGGTGTTCATCACCAAGGCCTGATGTCACAAACGACATCCTCTGGGGCGTTTTACAGCAAAGATGGTCACGTAGGCCTGATGCCAAGTCAGTTCAATCAATGCCACCGCTGCGGAAGCTGAACCAAACTGAACAGGTCCCTAGCCCCTGGTCTCCACGACCTGTCTCAGCTGGCTTAGTAGGGTATGGTACTTTCTACAGATGGCGTACCACTAGCCGCCTTAGAGGGCTAGCTCTGGGGCCAGAATGCTTGGGTTCAAGGCCTGCCTCCGCGACTCACTGTGTGACCTTGGGAAAGTCACTTAACTTCTCTGGGCCTCCATGTTTCTCTCCTGAGGGAACGTACAATGAAATATATATAAAAATATAACCACTTCAGAGGATTATTTTGGGAAATAAATGGAGAGGTGGTAGAAATCTTGGAACGGTGGTCAATAAATATTAGCTATGAATCAATGATGAGGGAGGTGGTGAGGATTACAGCTGCTATTAATTGAAAGGTTTCATCTAATCCGGCAACAACCCGTGAGGAGGATGTCATCGTCTCCATTTCTCCGACCAGGACGCTGAGGCTCAGGTCACACAAGTAGCTAGCGGCAGAGGTCCATGTGACGTCACATGCTGTGGGCTTACCCACCTTACTGTTTTGCCCCAGCCAAAAATGTGCCAGGCGCCTGGGCGGGTGGAGAGGAAGCTGCTGGCCATTGGGGGTCGTGGACGGGAATGGATGGACGCTTCCAGCCGTTCTGTCCAGGCGGGAACACATCACCCTGAACCATCCCCACTCTCCTGGCCAGCGCACTAGGGACGCAGCTCGGATTTAGGAGTTCATCATTTCCCCTTCGGCTGGTTGCTCTGAAACACCATTTCCAGGGCACGCCCCTGAGCAAATGCTGAGCATACAGCTGCGTCTTGGGTTGGGATGGGGGAAAGAGAGTAATCTGTAACAGAGGGACCTGAAATCGGCAACTAATTGGTGAGGGCTGCCTACATTACGCAGTCCCTGGGCTCCGTAAGGGACCTGGAGACCAGTGAGCTCTCATCCCTGCTGCTGGATTGTGTGAGATCAAATGTGAGACAAGATATGTAAAGGCAACAGAGAGGAGAACACACTGCACAGTGTGCTGGGGGCAGAGCCACAGAAGGCAAATAGGGATTACGTTGCACGTTGACGCTAAGACACAGGGAGGGGCAGTCTGGGCGGCTGTGTTGAGAAGGATTCTGAGGCTGATCTAGGCTCCCTGGGCATGTGTTGAGAGGTTAGGAATGGCTGCCGTGGGTCTGGGACAAGAGAAGTCAGCCCATGTCATGTCTATACTTTCCTTCTCCCAGCTAGATGTTTGGCATGGCCAGCAAGTTCTGCAGGAAGTCAGAGCAGAGAGAGAGCCCGTTTTGGGTTGGAGTGGTTTGGGGAAGGCTTTCCAGAAGGCACTGGGGCAAGATGAAAATGATTAGGAGTAAGGGAAAAAAGGCATCTTTCTGAGGGTGTCAAACTGTGAATCTATGCTTAAGGCAGACGGCATCGTGTTTCAGACGCTTTGACTCTCTCACCATTTTCCTATGAGGGTTTGCTACTTAATGAGGTCCTCAGTTTGGTCTGGAGCTACCTGATCACTTTAAGGCCTTTGGAGAAGCTGTAAAATGTTACCCCCTCTCCCTGGTGTTATCTGTAATAAATATTGCTCTGTATTTTTCTTTTAACTTAGAGTCATGAGATGGCTCTTTATCTCGAACACCGACTCTCACTAATTAGTGGCAGCTTCCTGGGGCAGCACTGAAAAGCATTCTGAGGCCGTATGTAAGCTCAACGGGGAAAGTGTGCTGCAGTCGATTAGCAATGTCTGCTGAGGCCAGGGAATGGGGAGTGGAGCATGCCAAGTCTTTACCACCACTTCACCAGACAATTAACTATTGTCTGCAAGGGGGAAGGTGTGGTGTGGAAGACAGATGCTCTCCAGAGAGGGGGATCCTACCTCTGGCTCTTCTGATCCCTGGCTGTGGAGGATTCAGACCTGTTTTTTATCTATAGAGAGAAGGGGCTGGAATTGAGGGGCTCTGAGGATCTTCCCTCCATTAACTCCCCACAAGACCGCTCAGGCACTGACCACATATGCAAAGTCAGATGCAGTGGAGGCTGGCTGCATATGAGGGGATCTAGGGTCTGTCTGATTATGGAGGCCCAGGCTGCTGTGATCTATAGGCCACACCCCCAGAAGCACATACTTCCTCCGTAAGAGCCCCCAGTCTTTCAGACGCTGCTTTGATCTCTCCCCTGAATTCTCCTCTGGAAAAAAACCAGTAAAAGGCCCCTGCACATACCCTCTAAATGTAAGACATTCCTGTTACAGTGGTTGGTATTGTTATTTTTATGGAGGAGGGAGTCTGCCCAGGGTTCTTCAACTTTTTAGCCTAGAGGTTTCAACCCTCCCTTGACCCCCAGGAAATTCCTGAAGGTGGAAAACGCCCTTCCCACCCAAAGGACTGGATCATAGATAGCAGGATGGAAGGACAGTGACATCAGTCTTCTTATCTGTAAAATGGGGCAATGAGAGCGTCAGTCCCTCAGGGAGGTTGTGGGGATTGAAAGAGATAACGCTCACAGCAGCGGCTGCTGTATGGACCCTATAAACGTGAGACGTTCTCATCAGGGGTGCCGTTACTCTCACTGTTGGGGGAGGAGAGTCTGCCTGGCACCCCCCCACCCCCCCACCGGTGCCCACCTGGAAGCTGGCTGCTGATACCACAGATCCTACAACTTGGATCTAGCTATTTGAACTCGGGTCCCTCCTGCTTCCCAGCACACCCTCTGCCCAGCCCCTGGTGACATCCGATTTCCTCCATTTGGGACATTCCAGTTTCTTTCTTCACAGCAAGCAAATCAAGTAACAGGCAGCTGGAGCGCTCATTAAGGGTCCCAGCCCAGAAGAGAGGCACCGATGGGGGAAGAGTGGGGGCCTGAGGACTGGAAGCCACACTGCCAGCTCCCCATGAGCTGGCTCCCCGCCCCCATCCTTCTCTCCCCGCTCTGACCCTCCCCTCCCCCACGGCCAGGCCCCTCAGATCCAGGCCTTCTGCTAGCATCTGCCTCTGGCCTGCCTCATTCCAGGCTCCTCTCCCACTGGGTCCCCTCAGCCTGGCCTTCCCTGCTGGCCCTTTCTTCCACCCACCTTCCAGATCCCCACACCCAGCATGCCGCTTTCCCCCCTCGGCGGGGGGTGGGGTTTGCGGTGCCCCTGGGTTCGTGCCTCCAGGCCACCGCACAGGCTGTGTGCTTCACCGGACTGCCCTGTCCAGTGCCCTTCTTCCATCTTCCAGGGAGTGGCCAGGCCCACCTGCTGCAGGACGGATTGTCTGCCCCAGCTTCCGGGGAGCACTCGTACAGTCCTGGGCACGGCCTTTGGTGGGGGCACCTTCCAGTGCATCCTCCCACCTGCCATCTCCTGAAAATCTCACAGCAACCCCAAGAGGGAGGCAGAGCCTGGGCGTTACAGAGGAGGAGCCTGAGGTTTAGGGGGTGGCGTGGCTTGCCGAAGGCCACATGGCTGGGGGCAAAGCCCAGCTGGAATCCCGGGGTGGGGTCCCTCCACTCACGGGGTGCCTGTGTGCCCTTTACAGAAGGAGCCCTCCACATGTCCACGTCGCAGAATCACTCTGCTAACAAAGCCACGGCCCGGGCTCTCCTCTGCCTTTTCTTCCCTCTGGGGGATCTGATGGCCCCCGCTTCTCCCTTCCCTGCCTCACCCCTGCCTCACCCCTGCCCTCTGCTCAGCCCTGGGAGAGCACACCTAGGAAAGGGACTCCTAGGGAGGAGGGAGCCCTCAAGTTGCTCCCGGACACCTTTGCTGGCCCACAAGTGGCTTTGCTCCTAGTGCAGTGCTGTCCCACGGAACTTTCTGTGAGGATATACATATTCTGTGTCTGCGCCGTCCAACAACTGGCAACCACTAGCCTCGGGTGTCTCTTGAGCCTACTTGAAATGTGGCCAGTGTGACTGATCAACTTAATTTTAGATTTATTTAATTTTAATTAATGAAGTATAATGGGTCTCACGTAACTGCAGCGGACAGTGAAGCCCTTCGAGTGTCCCTTCATGAACCTCTGGACCGCAGGCCCCACCCAGGGCATGCCTCCTAGGGCCACTCCCCATGGACAAGGCCACCTGCCACCTCCACCCATAGGACTGGCCCCTCCCTCTGGCTCCGGTGCCCTCTGCTGTTGACCTCACTTCCCACCGGTTTCACTCACTCCTCTCTGTCCCTACCTGCAGCCCAGTCCGGGCCCCAGCCCCCTCTGGCCTGTGCTAGCCGCTTGTTTGGCCTTCCTCTCTGCCCTACTCTCCGCCCCATTCTAGGAACATACCTGCCCTTCTATGGCTCCCCATTGCCCTCACATAGATCTAACGGTCTCTGAGGCACCTGCTGACCCAGGCTACCTGTCTCTCTCCAGTCAGATCTTCCACCATTCAGCTCCCCAAGGCAAACTGCACCCCCGCCCCCCACTCTTCCAACCTTCAGAAGCTGTTCTCTTTGCCCCTTGGAACAGGCCCCTCCACTCATCCCTTTTGCCTGGAAGTCTCCTATTCACCCTTTAAGGCTTCACTTGAAAATCACTTTCCCAGGAAGCCACTGCCGTCAGGTACGTTGCATGTTGATACATTCCCCAGACCTCCTCCGCCTCTATTATCGTAGCATGTTCCACATGACATGGTCACCGCCCGTTGTCTTTTTTTGTGTCCCATTTGTCTGTAAGTTTAGGAGGGCAGATGTGTGACACCCGCCCCCCACCAATGCCTGATCCACGCCAGCTCTCAGAAACATCTGCCGAGTGAATGAATGAAAATGGACAAAGGAAGGTGGCAGGACAGAGTGAAGAACCAGGGAAGTGGGGTCAGGAACTTAGGTTCTAGTTCTGGGTCTCATCATATGACTCGGGGTAACCTACTGCCCCTCTGTGGTCCTTAGTTTCCCCATCTGTAAAACGGGGGTCAGTTCAGATGCTCTAGCAGATGAGAGGTCTCAGAAGTCAGTAGGGACACAGGAAGCTACAGGTTGCAGAGGAGGAATCAGCACGTCAGATAACGTTGTCAGTCCCAAGGCCCGGAGAGCGAGAGACTTGACATGGTTAAGTCTCAAGCAGAGGAAGCAAGGATCTGGGGCATGCCCTGACCAGCAGGAGGGGCCAGGAAAAGGAAAGGATGGAGAGAGGCTTTGAGAGGGGCTCCCAGAGCCAGATGCTTGTCCCTCTGCTGTCAAGGACCCTGAGATACCTGGTGGGAGCCCTGACTGCCCGAACACGATCTCCACCACCCAGCCAGTCCCACGTGCACTGTCAATCAGCTGGCAAAGGCTGCCTGCCTGTTGAGCCCAGACACTTCCCAGGGGACTGTGGGTGGCCATCCCCTGGGTCCTGGCAGGGCATGGGAATGAGCTGCCGGCAGCGGTCACGGGTGTGCCGCTAGTCTCAGTAAGCTTGCCCTGGGACCACCCTCTCTGCTCTGGCCCTGTGGCCTCCCTCTCGGTGTCCACCCTGGAGAGGTGCGTGGCAAATTACCAGCCTTTGCCTGGCAATGGAACCTGAGAGAGGCCTGGCTGTAGGGAACTGGTACATTGTGCCAGAACGGTCCCAGGGCCCACCACGGTTAGAACTGGGCTCGAATGCTCACCACGACCACAACCATGTTCGAGCTCAGAGGAGTGAGGGTATTTGCCCCAGGCTGCACAGCTTTTAAGTAGCAGAGTGGGGATAAAAACCACCTCCCTGCTCTTTACTGCTCCCACTAAGAGGCCCCCTCCAAGTTCTTTCTCAGGGGAACTTTCCAGGCTGTTCCAGGACCACTTCCCAGGCCACTGCTGCCCTTACCTGTGGGTCCTCCCCTTCATTTGGGCCCTGGATCCCTTGTGCTGTCCAGATCCTTATAAGTCACCAAGACTCACACTCTCACTGCCCAGCTTTTCCTCTGGTGGCACCAATGAGACTGTATGTCCCTCCTTCCCGGGTGAGTTCTTTTCATGTACTCCTAAGATTGCCATGGCCAAGAAACACTAGTGGCTTTTAATCCACTTAGGTTCAAGGACATTTCGGAAGTGGAGAAAGCTCAGCATCCTTTCCCCAGAAAAAACACGCAAACACGAAATGGTGGGGACCATCCCAGGGGACCAGGGATAAGAAACAAGAGAGTATGGGCTTACTAGGTCCCAAGGACAGTAGAACCAGGGCGACCCACACCTGGGCCCTAACAACCTGGGGCAATGGGCCGTGATCGGGACACCACTCCCTGCAAGGACTGCCCCTTCTGTCCCCCTCAGTCCCTTGGATGACTCACTCCCTCACACCCTCTTCCCAGCTGAACGTGGCAATAAAAGTCAGGCAGCGCTGATCCTCGAGGGATGGATGGGGAGGGCCGCGGGGGCCCAGCCATCCCTGGTCGGGGCCACCGGGCACATATCCCGCCGCGTGGGCGCTGGGAGGCTCTCACACCGCCCTGGCGGGCTGCCTGGAGGGAGAAGCAGGGCCTGGCAGCTTCCGCGCGCCTCCGCGCGCCATGCCTCGCTCCACCTGCCCAGCGCGCCCAGGCGCTCTCTGCGCGGGACGCTGGGGGCGCCTGCCGGCGGCGGGAGCGGAAGGGTCCCACGCAAGCAGCCGGGATCCTAGGGTTCCTCCGAGTCCACCGCAGGGCAACGTCCGTCCCCGCCCCCACCCCCCACCCGCCCCCCCACCAGCAGACGGCTCCTGCGAGGCCCGGGCGCACCGCGCCGCTTGGAGAGCAAGAGCCCGCGGGCACCGGCTGGCTGGTCGAAAGTTTGGAGGCTGCGCGAGGGGGCGCCGCGGGCAGGGATAAAAGCCAGTAACAAAGAGCACAGACCTCATCCAGCAGTTGGTTGACTCGTCCCAAAATAGCCGTCTCCATTTGCTGCTCCCCACGCTCCGATTCCAGGCGCAGCACCCGGGCCTGCAGCTCCGCGGTCCGAAAGTGGGCGAGCAGGCTGAGCGCCAGCGAACACAGGGCCAGCGCCAGCAGCCCGCACGACCCCGGGCTCGGCAGCCGCGCGCAGCGCTCCGCCGGCGCCACCGCCAGCGCCACCGTCGCGGGCGCGCTTAGCTCCCCGGGGCCGCGGGCACCGGCGGCTGCCGCTTTGCGGGGGCGCTCTGCTACCATCCCCTTGCGTCTTGAGAACCAATAAATAAATAAATAGAATAAATAAAGGCGAGAGCCGCTGCCCAGAGGCGCGATCCAAACTGCGGGCAAGGAGGGGGGAAATGTCCCTTTCCTTTGCTCCCGGCAAAGACGATGGAAAAATTAGCGGCAGGAGGGGGAGAGCCGAGAGAACACAACCAGCTGCCGCTGGCAGTACAGCGGTAGTAGACCCAGGTGAGAAGAGAGTTACTTCGAAGAACGTTCCAAGTCCAGGAAAGTTAGGGGAATCCGGCCGGCTCTCCTTCTCTCCGCCGTTTCCCCCTTCAAGTATCTGCAGAGTCCCGGAGTTGGTTCCGCGCTGTCGGTCCTTCTTGGTGTCTCGCGTCTCCCGGGCGAGCCGGCTTCAGTCCCGGCGCGAAGGGGCGCACACCGAGGGCCCCATGGGCAGAGGTGGGTCGTGGCCGCCGCCGAGAAGCGTTGGGGCCGATTCCGGCGCCTCTGTAATTTGACACACTGGCTGCGGCTGAACGGATCGGATGAGCAATCCGTGCTACTTCCCAAACTAATCTCTCCCACCCCCTCCCTCCTCCTCCTCCTCCTCCTCCTCCTCCTCCTCCTCCTCCTCCTCCCCTCTTCTCCTCCACCTCCTGCGGGGCCGACGGCTTGGATTTATTTATTTATGCAAACTCGCCCGGGGTGGGGGGCGTGGTGTGCTGGGCCCGCTGCCCCAACCCGCGGGCCCGGGAGCCCCTCTCCCGCGCTCCCTGTCCCCTTTGAAGTGACACTCGGGGTTATTTATAGGCAGGAAGGGGGTGTGGAGTGGAGCGGGGGCTCTGCTTCTCTCCCTTTCTCCGGATTCACACCGAGGGCCCTCTGCCTTCCACCGAAGTGGAGGGGCCAGGCATCTCTCTGCTTTCGGACAAGTTGGCAAAGGCAGCCTTTGGGATCCTCCAGAGAACCTGGCTGAGTTGTGGTCAGGCACCTAGATGGATCTCTATATCCTGAGCAGGAAGCTCTAAATCTTTTCTGCCACCATTGTCTCTCCCCACCCCCCCCACCCCCCACGTGTCCCGGTGTCTCATTCCCTCCCCGCTCACCCCAAACCAGTTCCACCTTGGGCCCTGTACCTCCCGAGTCCTGCAGCTCTGCGGAGCCTTTGGTTGGGCTCATTCCGCCTAGCACATCTTTAACATCTTTATTCCGGGGTGAAAAGTCAGCCCTCCAGAGGGCAGAGGCATTGGCCTCCTTTTCTCTCTTTCGGGACCAAGATGTAACAAGGTACAGGAGAATGAAACTGAGCAGAAAGGCTTAATTCCAAACAAGGTACCTGAGAGTCAGGTCCCGGTCCCTCCCCTTCCTGCCTGTCATTGATGTGAGACCCCTTCCATCCCACCACTGTCGGAGGAGCCTGCCCCAATTCGCCCAGCCATCAAAGGTGAACTATTCTCTAGGGCACGCGCAGTCAGACTCTCTCCCTGCAAGAGTCCTTCTCTGGAGCTCACCCGCTCCCTCCTGCTGTCATTTCCTAGGCTCCTGTAGAGAAACACTGGTGGCCTGAGGGCAGTTTGTAGTTTCCTCTCCTGTCATCTCCCCCACTTTCAGTAACGTTTGTATCCCAAGAGACCTTATCTCCCTGCCGCCTCTTGACATTCTTGCAAATGAGGTGGTGGGATTGAGCTCTTGGAGAAAGCCTACTTCCCAGGAAGGGGGGGCAGGGGACAAAAAGGCCGGCCTTTGAAATGTGAAATGCGGGTTGGGGTGACCAGAGTGTTGTGATTCCATCTTATAAAAGCAGGGTGTACAACTTGACAAGGTATATACTGATTTGGTGGGGCCTGATGTATAATAGAGTGACAAGGCACACCTAAGGGTGTAGCACAGTTAAGAGAGTAACATAGTAACGTAGTGCTCATATGTAATAAACGCTTTAGCATTGCAGGCTTGGTCAGTCAGCCCCATGGGGACTACAGGGATACCAAATTATGCTTGGGAGAGTGCCGTTGGCCAGGGGTTCCAGGTCAGTGCAAGCTCTAGCATTTCCCTGAGATGGAACGCGGGGTAAGGGCGCCTGTGTTCCCCCCAGGGGAGATGGGTGCCTCCCCCCAGCCACTCAAGACGATCCCTGAGAGAACCCATGGGTGTTGGAGACCACCAGGGGGCGCCAGAGAATTTCTGCACTGAGTTGCCTGCCAGAGATTCTGGAACTTGGATTCTCTACCTTCACCCCCGGCCGGCCCCCCAGGCTATTGGGAATGGAAGGACAGCACAGGGGGCTAGTTTCATTCCTTCCTTGTTCCGCGAGCTGATCTTTCCCCTTTGCGGACTTTAGGAGCCCCCAGGAATGCTCAGCCGGTGAGACCGTTGACTTGGAGCTGGAAACAGGAGGAGGTGCAGTGCTAGCCTGACCCTGGCATCGCAAACCGCATGTCTGAACCTCAGGGGCTTCCAGGGGACTCTGGAGTCAGAGAAACCTGGGTATAAATCACAGCTGTGTCAAGCTTGGGCAGCTTAACGAGGTAATGCAGGAAAAGCGCTCAGCAAAGTGCTCGGGCACAGAGCAAGCCCTTAAAAATGGCATCTGCTTCTTCTTTGGGATTCATAGTTGCTGGTGCCAGCTAAGATACAGCTGCTGCTGGGCTCCCCGTTGTGAAACAGAAAGAAATTTCAATCCCAAGGGAAAGCAGATGAGTCACAGACTCCATTTCCCCATCACTGAAAGCTGGGGGTAGCAGCTTGTAGGAGGCAGGCCTCAGTCTGAGTGGGGGGGGGGGGTCTTATCCCCCAATGTCCCTTCCCTTCTCTGTATACCATCTGGGGAATTCTCCCCCCCAGCGAAGCATTGCTTACCACAGACACAAGGTAGCCGGGCTTATCCTGAACACTCTTTCTGCAGAAGTGGGGGCTGGGAGCTACGGACACGGGGAAGAAAAGACCCTACTTTTCAGGAGCTCAAAATCCAGCAGGGAAGATTGGATATGTTCGAAAACAGCTGCCACGTAAGGCAGAACAGTGAAACATCCCCCAAACAGTGCACGGGCCACAAGAAAGTGCTGTGGGGGTTCCCGGGAAGAAGGGCAGGGATCCTGTGGCTCAGGAAGAATTTCTTGTTTGTAGTAAGAAGTGGCTTTCAGCATTAACCCAAAGAGTTTGACTTTGCTCTGTGGCCATGCTTATACCCCTGGAGGAAACAGATATTCTGGATACCAGGATGGAAAGCTAAGGAAAAGTGCCCCTATGCACATGGGCTGTTTCCAAAGTGTTTTCTGTGTTTTTCTGCTTCCACGTATTTGCTCCTGCTGGACCCTTTTCCAGAAAGCCCATCCTTTGCTTATGGGCTCTGGGCACCTTAAAATCCTATTGTTCTCTCCAAACCCAATTTTAGGGTGCAAACCCCACTTCTCCGCTTCTCAACCTCCCACTTCCTGAAACCTTTACTGCCCGGCAAGTGAGACCCCACCGCCTCGTCTACTCCTGTCTCTCCAGCCTGATTTTTAGTCCTTCTTGAAGAGTCCTCTACTTCTCCCCGTGTCAAAAATGGTGGTTACAACTCCTCAGGAGTCACAGCGTCGCTGCTGAGCTGTGCCACCCGCTTCAGAATCACCCATAGAGGCCACAGGAGTGCGGACTCCTGTTGTTTTATCTCCGGAGCCTACTCTCACTTCTCCCCATGACTGTGGCTCAGGTTCCCTTGGGGGAGCCCCCTACTCTCAGTCCATGTGGCTCTGATGGGATTGACCCCATGCCTAGCTCCTATCTTCTTTTTCAAAAAATTTATTAATGTTTATTTATTTTTGGAAGGGGGGGCAGAGAGAGAGGGAGACACAGAATCCGAAGCAGGCTCCAGGTTCCGAGCTGTCAGCACAAAGCCCGACGCAGGGCTCAAACCCACAAGCTGTGAGATCATGACCTGAGCCTAAGTCGGTCGCTCAACCGACTGAGCCCCCCAGACGCCCCTTGGCTCTTATCCTCTAAGGTTGGGAAGGGACAGCTATTTCTCCACAGCGGGCTTTCTAAGAGAGCACCAACCAGGGCTACAGGAGGCATCTTGCCACAGTTCATTAAGATCTTGCCTGAAAATGAAACGAGTGGAGGCAGGCAGAGACGCAGAGAGACTGAGTCCTGAAGATATTTAAACTCTTGGATCAAACTGTGCCTGAAACTCATCCAGGCCTGCGCTCTTCTTTTAAAAAATTTTTTTAATGTTTATTCATTTATGAAAGACAGAGAGAGACAGAGCACAAGCAGGGGTGGGGCGGAGAGAGAGGGGGGACACAGAATCCGAAGCAAGCTCGAGGCTCCAAGCTGTCTGCACAGAGCCCGAGGCGGGGCTCGAACTCAGGAACTGCGAGATCATGACCTGAGCAGAAGTCGGATGCTCGACCGACTGAGCCACCCAGGGGCCCCAAGGCCTACACTTTCCAATTACAAGAGTCATATTTGCTTAAGCTAGTGTGAATTGGGTTTCTTCTCCGAGCCCAGAGTCACAGATAGGGGCTCCCCACCTCACAGAGCCAGAAGCTCTTTGTGGTCGTGGAAGGGGCACAGGAATCCCAGGCTCCCATCCTGTTTATAGAAGTTCCCTGGCAGATTGGGATGTGTGTGCAAGGTAGAAAGTCCCTGTGCTGAGCACTCCTCCTGGGGGAGCGTGCCTCTCCTGAGCTCCGGTTTCTGTCTCTCGGATGATGATTCTCCAGTGCAGACCCACAGCCTGTGCCTAGCACTCCTCATGCACCTCCAGCTGCCTCCTGCCAGCTCCCTTAGGAGCTCCCTTCCCCGCCACCTCATGTCACGCGGAGCATCCCCTGTTCTGCCTTCCTTCCGTTCCTCTGGCACAGCATTGGCATCGTCCTGTGGCTCAGGCTGGATGTGTGCCTTTGCCCTCGTCCTTACTTCCTCCATCCAGTTGGGACCAACCCCTGTGGATTCTACCTCCTTAGTGTCTTTCAAATCTGTTCCTCCCTTCGGATCCCTTTGCTTCCACTGCCTGTCCCATGCCTAGCGTACACCAACTCAACTTTCCCCCCATAGTAACCACAACTGGGAAACCTAACCCAAGGAAGCCTGGCCCAGGACCTGCCAGAGCATTCCCCCATGCACAGCTTTTTCGCACTTCCTGTTCCTCATTTCGCCCTCAGGTTTTATGATCCCTGCCAGGCCGGCACTCCTCCCAGCTCTGCTTCTGATGCCTGCATGTGGTAAGCAACAAGATAGAAGGGGCCTGGGCCCCTGGTGGCTTTGTGGGATTGAGTTGCCAGACAAGCCCAGACTTTCATGTGAGGGAGAAGTAACCTGTCTCAGCTGAGCCACAGACTAATTATTCTGGACTGTCTCGTGTAGCCTAAACCACATCCCATGACCTGTGTCAATCCTCTCCCCGAGGGTGTGTGTTGCTAGAGAGCAGGCGTGGACCGTGTTTATTTCTGTATGCTCAGCACTCGGCACAGCGAAAATGTCCCCAGAAATGGTATTTGAATGAATGAACGAGCGAATGAACGGATGGATGGATGAACTCCCAATTCCCACTCTCGCCCAGCTATATTGCTTCACCTGTGCACCTACCTCCTCTTATGCAAGATTTAGAGGTTGATGGGCAACGAGGGGAAAGGAGAACTGGAAGGGATAAAGGCCTTCCCCGCTCTGAAATTCACCCACTCGGCAAATATTTGTGGAGCTCTTTCTAGTGCCAGGCCCCAAGCTGGTGTTGGAGACACCTCTGTGCACATGGAAGGCTCGTGGTGGAGGTGAACGGGGACAGTGCTACGATGAGGTCACGGGGGGGGTGCTTGGGGAGGCAGAAGGGAGTCCCTACTAGGCTTGGGGTGCGGGGGGGGATGGGGCCTGAAGGATGAGTGGAGTCAGTCAGATAATGGGGTGTGGGGAGGGCTTGCCGCACAGAGGCATCTGCCTGTGCAAAATCCCGGAGGTAAGAGGGAGCATGGTGCTTTCGGGAAATTGTAAATGGCTCACCGGGCCTGAAATACAAAGTGCAAAGGAGAGAGAGGGCTTAGGGTGAAGAGTGGGTGGGGGCAGGGCAAGGTAAGCGTGTGGGTTTTGTCCTGAGGGCAGAGGGGAGCCAGTGAGGGGCTGTGCCCCGGTGCCGGCTGTTGCGGAGCCGCTGACCTGCCCTGTGGAGGCCGCTTCCCAAAGAGCATGACCTGAGCTCAGGCTCCGGGGAAAGAGGGTGAGCGAGGCAGTTCTCTTGGGCTCCGGCTGTCAATTCTGACTTTGTACAAGCTTTGAACGAAACGCTCGGCCCCGGTTAGAGTACAGTAGCATGCGGCGTCTCTAGGGAGAGCGCTCTGGGGCTTGGGGGCCAGCCGGAGGCCCCCCAGCCTGGGGCTGCCGATCAGACATTTGGAAATGCCTTTTCCCGCGTCCCCACTTCCTTCCCACGCAGCCACGCCAATCAGTTCACTGGCTGTGGCTGCAGAGCAGGGGCTGGGGGTCAAGGGGCAGGGGCTGCAGATGTGCGGGGGAGGGCCGGCCTGCCCAGGGGGCTCCCGGGAGCCTTGTTAACTGCGGCCAAAACAAACTCTCTCATTAAGTAGAGAGCGAAGCCAGGTGCGGAGGCTGCGCTGATGAAATCGCCGGGGGCCCCCTCGCGCCGACCCAGGGGCTTGGAGGAGCTTGGGGGGCATGCGGCTTCGGGCCACGAACGACCACGTGCACATACGTGGGGCTGTGACCCTTCACTCCCCGCCCCCCAGCGGCCGTCTGTCTAGGCTCCCGCTGCGTGTACACGCCTTTATCTGCTCTTGTGTTTTGGCGCGTGTGACGCATGCTCCTTTCTGCGCACGCGCGCGAGAAGGCACACGCAAGGGAGGGCGCGTGCTCTGGCTGCCCCGGGCTGCCCCGCAGTGCGGCTGGACTGTCTCCAAGCCACTCGATGTGTGTGTGTGTGTGTGTGTGTGTGTGTGTCCGCGCGCGCGCAACTGTGCACGTGCTGACCTCTGCGCGTGCATTTGGCTTTGGTCCAGATGTGTATGCAGAAACACGTGTGTGCTGCTGAGTGGTCGGGCCCCCCCCCCCACCCCCCCAACGTGTCTCAGAGCGATGAGGGCAGTAACCGAGGGCGGTGTTGCAGTCATCTATAGCTGCATGACAAAGCTCCCCAAAACGTAGTGCCTTCAGCAGGATGATTTACTCTTTCTCACATTTCTGTAAGTCGATAGGGTTCAGCAGAGTGGTTCTTCTGTTCTATGTGGCTGCGGCTGCACTGTGGCAGCTTGGCACAGGCTCGGCTGGGGGTGTAACATCCAGATGGCTTCTCATTCTCCAGGGGCCACTCTAGGTGGCTTCTTACCCGTCCACGGTCCATCCCGAGCCTCTTTACAGCGTGATGGCTGTCGTCCGAAGGGAGAGTTCCGATAGGACATAAGTCCCCGTGGGCGAGGACTTATGAAGCCTCTGCTGGTATGACACTTGCTAATGTCCAACACTTGGCCAAAACGAGTCACATGGCCAAGGCTGGTTCCGTGTGGGAGGGAACTACCCGCGAACCTGATTCCGGGATGTGTGCTCCTTTGGGAGCCACAGATGTAACTGCCTCCCCCAGTCTGGGAAGAATGCCTGGTAAGACAGGTCTATGAGTTCATCTGACCCTAAGACGTAAGATTTGGGGAATATCGTGTTAGCAAAGGCCATGCCCAACTGTGTACTCTAAGTGCCTAGACCCTTCCCAGACCAGCAGCTGGAGACCCCAAACAGCCCACATCCCTCGGGTCTCAGGTGGTGCAAGGATAACTCAGCAGACATCTCCTCTCTGGTCCCATTCCATCACTGGGCCCACACCTGTTTTCTGCTCACTCGGAGGCTGTTCTGAATGGTTTCAGGGGCTGGCTCCGCTGTTTCCCGGCAGTGTGACTTGTGACCTCTCTGCACCTGGTTTTTAAATCTGAAATATGGCGAGAAAAATTCCTGTGTCCTAGGGCCATTGTGAGGATTGGCTCCATGGGGCCTGCTAAGTGCCACGTCAGCACCCAGGACAAGACCATCATCGCCGCCATAATAACTGCAGAGATTGGAGGTGTACAACAGAGACCCAAGCAGAGTTTACACCTCTCCTCTAACCCTGTGTTCCTGCAGCTGAGGGGAGGGACGGGGTAGGTCATTGACCCATCCGTCAGTCCACGCCTATGATTGAGCTCCTGGTGGAAGCAAAACCCAGAGTCGGTGCTCACAGAATCTGCAATCCCCTGGGGCCTCTGTAGGGACCTGTGTGGAGTGCCAGGGTGCATGAGCTGAAGGCCAAAAATACAGGCAGGTGAGTGAGCTGGGACTTGGAGAAGAGGAGATGGATGGAGACTTGGAGTTGGGATGGAGATTCAGGAAGGCTCCCTGGAGGAGGTGAGTCTCGAGCAGGATCCTGGAACGTGGCACGATCCAGATTTAGAAAAAAGTGGGGGAGGGCCAAGAGAATAGAGCAGAAGTTCCAAACTTTTGTGGTTGATTCTTGCTAGGGGGGCATTATGTGATCATCTGACCCCCAGCAGCCCCAACCATCCATCTCTTCAATCCCTTTCTTCTCAGGTGCCATGGGCAGGGCATGTTTGGCCTACATAACAACACCCTCATTGCCGCACCATTGGCAGACATCACTAATCAACTACAGAACACCACTACACACACACGCACGCACACGCTCCTTCGGCTTCTCAAAGCAGGAAGCTCATTATCCATCAGTGGAGGTTAGTGCTTGGGGTGAAACCGTTTTGCTAACTCAGGTCAAGTTGAAATAAAGCACCATCTTTGAAGCCTCGAAAGCTCTCCATGTGCAAACTGTGTGCCTTTCAGTGCCTTCACCTCTGGATCTCAGCCTCCTGTCAGGGGCAGGGGAATATTATTCCTACTCGGAGGAACCTGGGAGCCGCCAATGAGACCATGTGTGTGAGGCTCTAATACAGTACAAAATCCAGAAGAAATGATGATGACGCTGCAGGCAGATGTCGGAAACCATGAACAAATGTATCCATCCGAGTCCCATTTGTAGCGTTTTGGAGGAAGGACAATCCATTGAGGAGTGGGAGTCGGGTGCGGACCCTCTGAGCTGTCAGCTGTGGACACACGGCTCAGAGTCTGGGGCTCAGAATCTGGGCCCCCGTGCAGGGACAGAGGAAGGGCATCACAAACGTGTGCTCAGAGGAGCATCCTGGGATTTGCGCTGTCCCTGATGGGGGGAAGAGATGTCAGAAAGGCAAGCGACTGCCGGTTAAGAGACAGATGTTTTTGTTTGATGACAGACGTGTAAGGAAGAACACAATTAGTTGACGAAGCCGATCCCTGTTTACCAGCATCTGGGAACTGCAAGTTATGGTGTCGTGTCTCTGGCTGCTCTCCTGTCCCCCGCCCTCCCCCCAGCCCCACCAGCGACCGCCACCACCGTGAAACTCTTCGTCTGGACTATGCGAGCTCAGTCGTCAAGTCTCCCCTTCGGAGCAGCTCTCCTGCTTTGAACTAGGGAGTATCCCTACCCCTTGCCCGGAAGAAACTTGATAAATTCCCCAGGGCTTCACTAGTATATGGGACCTGCAGAAACTGCACAGAGAGGTCAGAGTGTGGTCCAAGATCACACAGCACACTAGTGCAGAGCCAGACCGGGGCCCAGCCTCTTCCCTCCCAGGCCCCCAAGAACACAGCCCCCAAGTTCAAGCCTAGCCCAGGGTTTGGACTGCGGCCAAGGGCTAGTAAATCCAGAGGGGGCTTTGCCCTCCCTGCAGAGTTTTTCTCCCTCTAGTTCCTTCTCCGGCAGTAGCTGTGAAAGCAGACCTGCTTGGCACATGCATTCCTGTAAACCTCATTACAAGGGTCTTTTTTCCCCCCTTCTCTTTTTTTCTAAAGGTTGTTGCTTTTGTTAAGGTTATTTCTGAAGCTGGAGAGAGAAATGCCCTGTTTGTCTTTCCTATACAGGCCTCCCTCCATCAGGAAGCGAGGGGTCTTGCTTTCTTCGAGCAATCCATTCCTGACATGAGATCACTGCTGACAGTCGGGTCTGCTGTAGATGTATTAACCTGAGTCTTCCCTCCGCCGTATAAGGCTCTGGGACAACATGTGGAAACAGATGTTTGCTTGGAGCAGGAGCAGGAGGCACTGGGCCAAACGCAAGGCCCAGCCCCCCGGGGAAGGGGGACAGATGTGCCGAAGGCTGTGGCAGGCTGTGGGTGATGGGTTAGCGTGGGAGCCTGGCACATCTGAAGGGGAAGCTCCCCCTCTGGGCTGGGCACAGGGGCCCGTCACACTGGGCCTGCCCAGGGATTAGAACCAGCGCTGCAGAGGCACTGAACTCTGTTCTCACAACCTCCCTTTTTGCTCCCATCCTGTGGCCAAGGACTAGGAGTCCAGCTCCTTGAACGTGCCACCTTTCCTATTTCCCAGAAATGGGAAATCCCTGAAAGGCTGGGGACGTCATCAAATTCAGATCTGTCGAGGTTTCAAACATCAGGTTCGGGGCTTAGC
The DNA here is from genome assembly GCF_028018385.1 of Neofelis nebulosa. Taxonomy (NCBI): domain Eukaryota; kingdom Metazoa; phylum Chordata; class Mammalia; order Carnivora; family Felidae; genus Neofelis; species Neofelis nebulosa. The sequence goes on along the minus strand of NC_080794.1, from coordinate 35,345,612 downwards.
ACGTTATAATTCTCAGGAAAAGAGTAATGATGGTGGAGGTGATGGTGGTAAACGGGGTAGGTGAACGTGGATACAAACCAGGAAACCCACCTGCTCGCCAAGTTTCTCCCAATTGCCGTGTCTGTGCTCAGCACATGACCAAGCTGGGCCAATTGCAAGAACGGATGCATCTTGCCACTGTGATTGGCCCGAAGGGTGACCAAGCTGCACCAATCAGGGACTTTCCTTGGAGCTTTCCAAACTACTTGGGAAGACGGAAATTCTTTTACTTTATGTCACTATGTAGCAAGGATATAGATCCTTGGCTCACTTGGAGACGGGTCTGTATGCAGATGTAGGGAATTAAACGGGCAGCAGAACGAAGCAGGGATAAGAGATGGAGGGAAGGAAAGCATCCTTTTGGTGTTTGGATGGTACAGTCCCTTGGGCAGAGTTATCCCTGTGATGGTCTTGCCCTTTTGAGTTTGGGTGTGTACACCCCCACCTCTTCCTCTCTCTCTTTCTCGCTCTCTTCCTCTCTCTGTCTCTCTTTAAGCTAGCTGACTTGGTTTTCCGTCACTTGCTACCAAAGCGTTCTGACTGACCGTGAGCGGAAGGTGATCATGGAAGTGTAAAGATGATCGCGTGAGAGGAAGCCTAATAATGATGACAGTGGAGACGAAAATGGCAAAGACAACATCAGTGATGGAAGTGGCTCTGATGCTGAAATGGTGTTGCCAATGATAGAGGTAAACAATAGAGAGGATCATGGTTTACATTAGATGGTGGCACGACAGGAATGATACTGGTGATGACGGAGGCGGTCATGGGATCAATCGTGCGCATCATGGTGAAGACGCTATGGCTTTACCAGCCTAATGTGGGTATATGTCTGAGAAACACAGCTCCAAAAGATCCAAGACGGGACCATAAAGAAAGGATGGGTGAAGGGGGACAAGTGTTTCCACAATTTCAGGTGCTGTCCTTTTTCTTAACTGAATAAATCCTAGCTGAACCTGGACCTGGAGGGGAGGGTTGCAGATGGTACCCCACAGAACTTCATAACTATATCGGAATCTTCCGGAACAGAAAGACTCGGGGTCCCCAACCAGGTCCTTTTGAGAATTCTAGCGGCCTCCGAGGGTTCAGACATCAGGCAAGATGAGCCTGGGGTGGGGGGTGGGGGACAGCAAACATAAAAAAGCACCACATCTTGTGTCTGACCATTTGCAGTCTAACCGTGTGTGTCTGTGCCTGTCTGTTCATCATGGTCCGCTTGGTGAAACTGATCGCTTCTGGAGAATAATAGCAACTAATTTTTGCCAAGCATTTCCCGTGTGCCAAGGATTGATCTAAGTGCTTTATAGAGACCACCTTGCATGATGAAATCCTCACAACTACCTCCCAGTTAACCAATGAGGACGCTGATGTGCGGAGAGGTTGTATAGCTCACCCGAAGTCACAGTTAGGGAAGGCAGGGGAAAAACCACGCCGTCTGGGCTCCACGTCCCATCCCCTGACTCCCAGCCCTCTGGGAAATGTGCTCAGGATGGGTAGGGGCCCCAGGAACTTCTGATCCAATCCCTTCCCCAGGGCCTCCCCTTTAAAAGCCAATGGGGACAGGGGCGCCTGGGTGGCTTGGTCGGTTAAGCGTCCGACTTTGGCTCAGGTCATGATCTCACGGTCTGTGAGTTCGAGCCCCGTGTCAGGCTCTGTGCTGACAGCTCAGAGGCTGGAGCCTGTTTCAGATTCTGTGTCTCCCTCTCTTTCTGCCCCTCCCCTGTTCATGGTCTGTCTCTCTCTATCTCAAAAATAAATAAACGTTAAAAAAATTAAAAAAAAAAAAAGCCAATGGGGACAAAGTGAAGTCCTGGGGGCCTCATGGAAAAGGCCACCTGCTTTAAGGAGCTGCCTGGTCATGCCATTTCCCACACGGGGAGGATCTCTGATGGAGGAGGGCTGGGTTATTGGGAGGACCTCCACCTCGTCTTTGAGGTTTATTTTCTTCTCCCCGAGAGAGGGTTCTTGCCAGCAGTAATGAGCTCTATGTTTCAGCCTCAGGCATGAGACGGTGGCTTTGGGGTCAGACTTTGGGGTATGTGATTCTCATTTCACCACTTTGGGCTGGTAACTACTTCTCTGAGGCTTGATTTCCGCCCCTTGTAAGGTGTAGACAAGAATTCCCATTTCCTGCTGTTACTGAGAGCATTCAATGTGTAAGGCGCTTAGCCCAGTGCCTGACACATAGTAAGTACTCAATAAATGTCAGCCAGTTACTATAATGATATTTCAATTCTCTGGACTTCCCTCTTCTTTGGCATTCTCCTTCTCATTCATGAGCAGGATTTCTATTCTGCTATGAGGAGAGAGGCCTAGGAGGGAAGAGTCCAGTGGTTAAAGGAACCCAGACCTGACTTTAGTACAAGAGGGTCAGTACTGGCCCCTAAGCCATCTCTCTCCCCCAGACATTATAGATCCCTGTAGCTGTACTTTTAAAAATAAACACATGCCATTTCTACGATGGAAATTTTTCTTAAAAAAAAAAAAAAAAAAAAGGAAGTAAGTAAAACACTCTCCTGCCTTTTCCCTCCGCCAAGCAGAACTAAGAAAGATAAATGAAGCCTTTTACACACACGTAGGAAGTTCCAGGTCCGGCCCCCACCCTGACATGGTTCGGGCTTTGTTAGAGGCTTCCGCAGCCTCAGGAGCGAGCACCCACCCCGGGTGCCCCTGGGAGGCCTATGGGGGGCTCCCCAGAGTGCATATCCTCTTTTGTGGTGGGGGAGTGGGCACTCCCTGCCTTTTAGTTTTTTCCTTCTCCACAATGCCCCCTGCAGGCTGCCAGAGCCGCCGCACTGGTTCACCTCATCCGTTTATCCCTGGTTGACCACGTGTTGGGCACCCCACACTGTGGCCTCGGCCAATGAAAATACTGGTCCCAGATCACCCAGCCAGTAAGTGGCAGAGTCAGGACCAGAAGGAAGGCTTTGATTTTCCTGGACTAACTTCCTCCCACACCTGTCACTCTCTGCCCACTCAAAGCACCAGCTCCAGAAACTCTGACATCTATTTGTAGGTCTGGGCGGTGGTGAGGAAATCTGAATCTGGAGTCAGAAGCCACGGGCTCTGTCCTACCTCACTTTCTGTCCTCTGTGTAACCCTATAGGTCACCCTTTTCTGCAGGAAGGGGTAAAGCAGCCTACTACTTGGGTTTGTTTACACTCAAAGGTCCCAGTACATAGGAAGGACTCAATACATACTTTAAAATTCGTATCACGAGAAACCATCATCGTTTCACACGGAACGAGGTGGGGGTATTGATTAATGGATCTGGCTGTTCTGAATGTCCCCCCCCCTTTTTTTTTTTTTGCAACGAACATTGATTGCTTCGTTAAGAAAAAAAAAATGTTTTAAATAACATACAAACAAGATGTCTGTGCTTCCCCACTATATCTCCTTTCCTAGAACTATTATATGGACACTTGCATGGGCTGTCCAGACTTGGAAGCAGCTCAAAAATGTTTTGAGTGAATCAGAATGCTTTGGGTTGCAAGTGATAGAAAGTCTCACCTATGGGGTAACCCAACCCATCCCCAAGAAGTTGGTGGGAGCCCCAGGGACAGTTTTTTTTCTTTGTGAAGGGCAGGGCCCCTTGAAGTTCTCCCCTGGAGAGGGGCCTGCGCCTGAGGCGTTGGGCGGGGGGAGTCTCACCCAAACTAGCAAGAACAATAAAGTTGACTCACAAAATTGAAAAATCCATAGGCAGATCTGGTGATGTAAGCAGCCTAATCTATAGGCTTCAGGTGATGTTTGATCTAGAGTTTAACAGTTTCTCTCTTCCCCCCGCTCTCTCTCCCTTCCTCCTTTCCTCCATCCTTTTTTCCCCCTTGCTTTCTTTCTTTCTCTTTCTCCTCCCCCATCTCTCTCTTCCTCCCCGACTCCTGCTTCTTCTGCTATGGTGCCCTCAGTCTTACTTTCCTTGTGGTCCTAAGACGGGTCCCGACGCCTTCCAGGGCTACACACACTTTCTCCTTCATATCCTGCCAGAGAGAAAGAGCATCTTATCTTAGCGTTAACAGCAGGAGTCCTAAGAGTCATTCTAATTGGACTAGCTCAGGTCACATGCTCACCCCTGGGCCAATCCTGGTGGGCAGGAGGATGGCCTGGGCTAACTGGCTTCTCCCGAGTGTGGAGTGAGGGTAGAGTCTACCTTCCTGAATCACTAACCCCCAGCAGAAAACAGGGTTACTGGCTAGAACAATTGGGTCCTGGGAAGTAACCAACAAGCGTCCTCACGATTCATGGTGCTGTGGATCCCACAACGTCTTTGTCAGTAAATATAATAATAATGATAACAATAACAACAGCAAATTAAAAAATTAAGCAATAGCACACTAAGTTTCGTGACTTCTCAAAACTGATGTAGAGATGTGGATGTTTCTAGGACTCCAACTATTCTCTCAGTAGCGTGGATTATGGGCTGTTGCTTACGTGGTTCTCTCTTTGGTTGTATGATGGATACTTGCTTTTATTACAGCTCGTGATCCACATGGGTCCAGCACTCCAGATTTCCTTTGGGCAATGGTTTGCTCTTCCCACTCTCCATCCACGTGATTTGAATGAGAGCTATGCTCCAGGATGATCTGGTGGGATCATGTGACCTAGGTTTAGTGGTGTAGGGAAGTTCTATCTTTTTGGCTTCAGTGATTGGTTCCAGGATAGACACATGACCCAATCTGGGCCAATGACTGCTGGGCCCAGGAGGTTATTTCCCATAACTAGGGGAGGAAAAGCTCTTTTTCATTGAGTTTGAATCTAGGAACGTGTCTCCTGGAGTTGCTGTCGGCCAACTTGCCACAACTTGGAGCTGGAGAACAAAGACAATCAGAAAAGGGTAGCTCTGAAAAAGGGAAACGGACCAAGACTGCGTCCTAGTGACAATCCGAAACCCTGGAACCAGCTGTACCGGAAGCTAGCGCCATCTTGGATTTTCAGGAATATGTTCCAAAAAGTCTCTTTTTTTGGTCAAGCCTGGTGAGTTGGGTTTTCTGTCACTGGCACTCCCAAGTGTCCTAACTGGCAGCGCATGTGTTTGACTTACCCCGTCCCCACCCACCTTGGGCTACAAGCTTCTGATGTATTTTATGCAGAACCCAGACTTTCAATGAGCAAACTGTTCCCCTGCCAAATGCTTCCTCCTGGGGGTGCTGAAACATGAGGTCTGTTAAGAAGAAAAAACATTTGTCTACAATGGGTCCCAGTCATGTGGTCAGGCCATCATCGCTGTGGTCATTACTGTGAATCGTTGAAGAAAGAGGTGCTCCGAAGGGAAGAGAAGAGAAAGGCAGGCAATGGCCACTTTGACAAAGGCATCGCTGGGAGAGCTATGGGCCGCTCCCTGGGGGAAATCAAGCCTGGCTGTTGGGAATGTTTCCCAAGAGAATGTGCCTGGCTTTGCTGCAAATTCCTACGCAAGCCCTTCCTCAAATGGCTTAAATAATCTGAAGAGCTTTGCTATGTATTTTTCATTCCACATACTATTTGCCCTGCCCGCTTGTCCCAGCCAGCCAAGTTTAACCCGACAGAGACATTCTTGCAGAATTCAAGTTAATGGAGTCTCATAACTGCAGGGACTATGTGTCTGCTGTCCTTCTGTGTGGCTTTGACTGTGTCCAATTTAGCAGACGTCACCGAGCATCTTCCCCTGCCAGGACCCTGTCTGCTGGGGTCCTTGGTGAGCACCGATGTGGATTAGATGCAACCCCTGTGCTTCGGACAGCTCAGGGCTGGGGGACGGATGACATGAGGGCGACAGGCTTTTACCCCATGAGCCGAAAGGAATAAGGGCACTGGAGGGCTGGGCTGGAGCCCTGAGAATGTGGGGGAGGAAGACGGCGCGGGGGCAGGTGTGCAGGGCTCACAGGTCCTGCCTTGGCACTTCCCCTGCAACGGGGGAGAACCTTACTCCAGGGAGAGGGGGAGGCTCTCCAGGCCAGGGAAGGGCAGAGCAGAGATACAAAGAATTCACAGCCACGTGCTCATCTTTCCTCCCATCTTCCTTAGGCTGTGTTTCTGCATCTAAACCTCAAAGGAGGTTATGAAAGGATCATGCTCAAGGGGTTAACTGTCAAAAATGAGACTTCATGGTCACATTACAGCCCCTCTCCTTAGTTAAGTTCTTGCTTTTTTGGCCAGGGCTCTCCTTTCTTTGAGCCAATCTGACAAGCTCAAAGCAAAGCCAAGAATTGTATGTCTTATAGCATCATGGTGGTTTCTAGACCAGCCTACTGCCTGAGAGCCCGCTGGCAAATATTGCAGCTACAAACTCTCTCAGTCACGAATTGGCCGCATTAGCTCATGAGCTCGTGGTGGTTACCATTTCCACATTGTATGGGGTTGGCTTTTGAGTACAAGGGATTTGAGAAGAGGGGAGGAATGAATGTGTTTCCAAAAAGCAATGTTGGGTGGGGATGGGAGCCTGGGCTAAATGAAGACGTGGCCCAGAAAGGAGAGGGGTAGGTAAGAGGGTGGGACAGATACGGAGCTCTATCTGGAAGCATAGACTCTGGCCATTAATTGGCAGTTTACTAGCTCCGATGTGGGGCTTGGGACTACCATTCAACCTCTCTGTGCCTCCTTTAGGAGAAATAAGAATAATTGGAACCTCTGATGGTGGGTGATGACATATTAGCGATCAAATACTCCATAACAAATCATACAAAGCTTAGTGGTTTAAAACAACAAAATGGGTTATCTCCAGTGGTTTCTACAGTTCAGGAATCCAAGAGTGGCTTGGCTGGGCAGATCTAGCTTGGGGTCTCTTGTGAGATTGCAGTCAGATGTAGGTTGGGGTGGTACTCACCTGAAAGCTTGAGGGTCCGCTTCCAAGGTGTTAGTGGCTTTTGGTGGCAGGACCCAGCTCCCCTCTGTGTGGCATCTCCACAAGGCTGCTGGATCCGCAGGACATAGCTGCCACCTTCCCCTTGTGTGAGGGCTCCAAGAGACCGGGGTAGAGGCTGCAATGCCTTTTATGATCCACTCTTGGGAGTCACATACTGTCACTGTTCCATTTGTCGCACAAGTCAGTCATCTATACTTGTATATACATGTATACACATGTGTACTTGTATGTACATACAAGTCAGTATCTAAAAATATACTCAGTGTGGAAGGGGACCACCAAAGCAGTCGAGAGGCTAGCTAGCACAGGGCTCCCGCCAGCCCCCGCGATGCATGACCCTCCCACGTGCAAAAGTAACTGACCCCTTCGCAGGGCCCCGCAGGGACTCATTCCCCTACAGCATCAGCTCGAAGTCCGGAATCTCAGCATCTAGAGCACGTGCAGGATAAGGCTCCTTGGGTATCGTTCTGCACTCAGTTCAGTTAAAGATGAAGGGGCTTCAGGAGCCAGGAGGGACCTGGAGGACCGTGGAGCAGGAAGCAAGGATGGGGGAATTGTAGGCAAGGAAAGAAGCAAGGTCTGGAAGGGGGAAATGGCAGGAGGGGAAAAAACATTGGTTAGTATTTCCAAACACTAACCTGAGGTATTGCCAAGGCCCCCCTGAAATTCAGAGACGTTTAAGTGACCTGTAAAGGTGATGTCACTCGTCACAGACAGATCCAGAGTAAGGATCTGGAACCTCCTTCTGGACACCAAACTACAGTGTTTGGGCATGCTTAAGGATGGTGAGAAAACCCGTGTAACTGCCAATCCGGTGGGACTGTCCTGGGAGACGAGGAACCAAAGTAGTTGCCATCAACTGCCCGTGAGCTGCCTGGCCCATTTCTAAGCACTTTGCAGACGTGGAAGAAAGCTGCTGGGCCAGGACACGGCTGACTCTTGAGGAGCACTGTTTTCTTGGAAGAAGTTTGGAGAAGTCAGCTCTGGTGAGGGGTCAGAGAACCCTGTATTATGAGGGAGGGTGAAGAAACAAGGAAGATGTATTGTAGAAGGTTCTCGGGGGGCAGGGTGGGGAGCACTTATTTTGGGACGCTCTGTAGGAACCAAGGGACACAGGGAGTCAGATTTCAGCCCTGCTGGAGGGAGGGCCTAAGGATTTGTCAGAAGTTAGAAAGACTCTTCCTCAAGGTAGCGAGTTCCCCGTCAGAGTGATGATGAAGCAGTGGATGGGTGAACTCGATGGTAAGACAGACCCTTGGATGGAACATCTGATGAGACCTCAAAGATTCCTGCCCCCCCCCCCACCGAGATGCCATGATTCTTCCCTCCCACTGAGTTCTGGTATCTTCCACCTTCATTCATTTCATTCCCACTAATCCATACCTCATGGTAATTTAGACAGGTGCTGTCTGAAGGCATTGGCAACTATGAAAAATGAGAGACAGGACATGAAATTAGATCACAAGGGAAGGGCTTGCCCTGCCTATGAGAGCAGGCTGTTTCCAAGCCTTCTTTCCTATGTAAGCAATCACCCGGGTAACTGACGTCATTGTTCACTCCCAACTCATTGTTCAACCAGACCTTGCCTCCCGCTCTTTCTGAGAAAATCGAGGCCGTCAGGTACGAGTTCTCAATTCCCAGACATCCTCGCCCTGAGCTCTTGCACCAGCCAGACTCACTGCAGTCTCAGAGGATGAGCTCTCTCTCTGTTCAAAGCCAACCACTCCACCTGTGTCTTTGACCTCCGATTCTCCTGCCTCCTCTGAGAAGCTACGCCATCAGTCATCCTTCCTTCCCTTGAAGCTTTGCATCTCCCAGTCATTGGCTGCTTCTCTTCCATCTAAAAATATACTCAGGCCTCTCACAGCCAAAACACCCTAAACCCTTCTGTCTAAAACTCCCTACTCCCCTTCTCATCCAACCTTCTCAAAAAAGGAGTCCACACCTGCTGCTCTCCCATTGTTCACCACCCATTCGTACTTTAATTCACTGCAAACTGGTCAACTGACGTTGCTCCTAATTACTCTTAATGTTTTAATGATCCCGACTGACAAATCAAATAGACATTTCTAGATCCTTAACTAGGAAACACTGCTCTTCTGGAACTTTCTCCCTTGACCTCGGTGATATTACTTCATATCTCTTGTTGTCTTCTTTGTCTCTTTCAAGGGCTTGGTGGTAGCCAGTCTCCAAGATGGCCCTCAAAGATTCACACTGCCTGGAGTTTGCCTTGCATAGTCCCAGGATTGGACAGCATGACCAGTAGAATATGGCCGAAGTAATGATATGTCACTTCCAAGACAGGTCATAAAAGACAGTGTGGCTTCTATTCTGGTCTCTCTCTCATTCTCTGTCTTGGGTCACTTACTCTGAGAGAATCCAGCTGCCATATACTGAGGACCCTCAGGTAGCCTGTAGAGAGGCTCAGTTGGCAAGGAACTGAGGCTTCTGGCCAATAACCGGCAAAAACCTGAAGACTCCAACCAATAGCCATATGAGTGAGCCTTCTTGGAAGTGAGTCCTCCAGCCCAAATCAAGGCTTTAGATAATGCAGATCCAACCAACAGCTTGACTGCAACCTCGCGAGAGACCCTAAGTCAGAACCACCCAGCTACGCACTTCCCAGGTTCCTGACCCTCAGAAACTATGAGAAAGTAAATGTTTGTTTCTTTTATTATTATTAAAGTTTACTTATTTATTTTGAGAGAGAGAGAAAGAGCATGAGCAGGGGGAGGGGCAGAGAGAGAAGGAAAGGATGAATCCCAATGCAAGGCTTGATCTCACGAACTGTGAGATCATGATCTGAGCCAAAATCAAGAGTCATACACTTAACCGACTGAGCCACCCAGTTGTTCCTAAATGTTTGTTGCTTTAAGGACTAAGTTCTAGGGCAACTTGGCACTCAGAAACTAACAAGAGTCCTTTTCTTTGACCCCATAATGGAGCTCCATGAAATGTTGGTGTTCTGTGGGATTGATCCTACTCTGCATGACCTCATTTCTCCCTCTTGGTCCTCCTGGGGTAGGGTAAACACTATGGGTTGCCTATCCAGTAGTTATCCCACACCCCCTACTTCCATCCTGCTGGCAGAATCCACTTCCCATGATTGGGGCTGAAAATGCCAGATACTTGCTTTACCAGCCCCCCTTGCCGCTAGAGTATAGGTACAAGATCCAATCTTGGCCCGGGGCCCTGAGGAATAGTCTGCCATATGCTGTGAGAAAGGTTTCTTTTCCTAATAAAAAGAGGGAAATTAGTGAGAGGCTCTCTTTTTGCCTTGGAGCTCTTAAAAGTCATGTGAAGCACGATGCTGGGAGCTATAACATCTGCCGTTCTGAGCAGTGCATTTTTTCCCATTACTCTCCTTGGCTACATCGACAGCGAACCCTGGAGAAGATGCCCTCCTTGAGGGCTGAGCAGTTTTCTCAGCCTGTTTCCTGCCTGCAGAATTTTGCAAGCCCAAGAGTTCAACTTTGAACAGTCCTAGGCCTTTTAAGTCCAGGATTGTGATTTCCACCCCACCCTTCCCAGTTAAAGATGTAGCAATCATCTTCTTCTTTTTTTTTATTCTGGACAACTCCATGTACCAATAACCACATCCTAAGTTTTTATCCTAGATATTCATTTTAAATTGGCTGAATGTCTTTCCTTTCTTGTCCCCATTAGCTCCCACTTCCTTCAAGTCACTAAGTTTGAGGGCAATTTAACACAGGTAAGTTGAGTCTGGTGAACCTAAGCCCTCCTTCCAGTCTCTTTCTCCTGAGTCAGTCTGTCATGGTGGAAAGTTGGCTTCTTAATCTCTTCAGAGTTTCAACAATGGATATGCAGCCATGCCATCCATTTGATAGTTGCCACAGGCTAAGATTTTTCTCTGGCTGCATTTAAGGGATTTTTCCTTCATCATTGGTTTTCAGCCATTTGACTGTAATGTGCCTTGGTGTGGTTTTCTTTGTGTTTATCCTGATTGAAATTCACTGAGTTTCTTGAATCTATGGGTTTATATTTTTCATCAAATTTGGGAACTAGTTGGTTCATTATTTTTTTCAAATACTCACACTCTTTTCCTGGAACTCTAATTACATGTGTGTCCGACCATTTGTCCAACAGGTCACTGAAGCTCTGTTAGGTTTTCTGTGATTTTTTTTTTTCTCTCTCTGTGCTTCAGTTTATCCTGTCTTCAAGTTTCATTGATCTTTTTTTCTATAATGTCTAATGTGCTATTTAGGCTATCCAGTAAAGTTTTCATTTTATATATTGTATGTATTAGTCAGGTTCCTCCAGAGACTCAGAACCAATAGGATCTATCTCTATCTCTATCCCCATCTATCCAAAATGAGATTTATTATAAAGAATTGGCTCACACAGTTATAGATGCTGACAAGTCCCATGACCTGCCATTTGTAAGCTGGGAAAAACCAGTGGCCTTAGAACCAGGAGTGCTGTGGATGGTAGAAGCCCAAGTCCAAGGGTAAGAGAAGACCAATGTCTTAGCTTAAGCAGTCAGATGGGGAGAGACAATTCAATAATTTGTCATCTTTTGGCTCTATTTAGGCTCTCGATGGCCACTACCATTGGGGAAGGAAATCTGCTTTACTCAGCTCACGAATTCAAATACTAATCTTGTCTGGAAACACCCTCACTAACATACACAGAAATAATGTTTAATGAGCTAGCTGGTCATCTTCTGGCCCCGTCAAGTTGACACATAAAATTTACCTTCACTTTGTATTTTTCAGTTCTAAAGTTGCATTTCATGCTTCTTAACGATATGTTCATTTGCTTTCTCATTATTTTCGTATTTTCCTTTACATACTGAGTCTATGGAATGGCTGTCCAAAATTCTTGTCCACTAATTCTATCACATCTGTCATGGCTGAGTTGATTGTATTCACTGACTTTTTTTCTTTTGGCTATGAGTGTCGTTTCTTTACCTCTCACATCTAGTGGTTTTTGATTGGAAGATGGGCATTTTGAATATCACCTTCCTGAGTACTGAATTTTGCTATCATTCTTTGAAAGTGTCGAGTTTTGGGGTGCCTGGGTGGCTTAGTCGGTTAAGTGGCTGACTTCAGCTCAGGTCATGATCTCGCGGTCCGTGAGTTCAAGCCCCGCGTCGGGCTCTGTGCTGACGGCTCAGAGCCCGGAGCCTGTTTCAGATTCTGTGTCTCCCTCTCTCTGACCCTCCCCCGTTCATGCTCTGTCTCTCTCTGTCTCAAAAATAAATAAACGTTAAAAAAAAAAATTAAAAAAAAAAAGAAAGTGTCGAGTTTTATTCTGGCAATTTACTTGGAGCTCAGCTTGATCCTTTCAAAGCTTGTCTGTTCACTTTGGTCGGATGGGTCTGTAATCGTGTTCACTCTAGGGCTTGCTAATTTACCTTTGTTCCTTAGGTGTGGCCTTTCATAAGTTTTCACTAACTGCTCTGGGTGCTTAAAGAGCACCTTCATTGGCCTGAACCTGAGCATCTCCCAACTCTGTCTGAGCCCAGAGGGTTGTTTGGTTTACAACACCCCAGTAATTATTCTTTCTCTGATATTTGTTCTCGGTCCAATCTCATGGAGACTCACAGTACACGTGCACAGTGTACTATTTAAGCAAAGACTCCAAATGACTCCCCTTCAACCTCTGAAGCTCTTTCTCTGCATAGCACCCTCCTCTTCGGGATTCTGCTCTGCAAATGCCAGCTACATATGGTCTCTGCATTCTGATTTCTGTCTCCTCCAAAGAGTCGGAATTCCGTGCTCCACTTGGGCTGCCCCTTCCAGGCTGGTGGTCTGGTAAATGTCCCCAGGCACAAAGTTAGATTGATCATAGAGTTCATCTTATTTGTTTTCCTCCTCTCAGGGAACACAGCCTTGTTCGGCTGCGTATCCAGTGTCTGAAAACAGATGTTTCATATATTTTATCCAGTTTTCTACTTGTTTATGATGGGCAAGCCTAGTCCAGTGTCTGTGACTCCATCATAGCCCAAAGCAGAAGTCCACACAGGATAAGTTTTCATCAGCCTTGCTGACTGAAAGCATTTCTCAATTTTACATTTTACCATCTAGGGTTGAGAAGCAGTTGCCTCTTCCAACCCCACAAGCACTAATTAGTGGACATTTAATTCCCTCTCATTCCTGCAAGGCAACCCGCCAGTTCTTTCCTGAGCCTAACCCTTTCTGTCTCTTGCCAAGCACAGCCAAAGGCAGGCACCACATCCACTAACCAAGTGTTTTCTACCCCCTGCCCCTGCGGGTCCAAGTCCTTTAGTTACTTCATCTGTCTTCACGTTATTGCAGGGCATACAGTTATGTACGAATGGTGGTGGTAGTAAAGATCTGGGTCCTTGCTAACATATTGAGATGGTGAAGGAGCCCAGCACCTAACTCCAAACTTATCAAGTGGAATAAATAAATGCCCTTGGTTGTTTTAGGTCCCTTTAAGTGTGTGTTCTATTCCCTGCAGCCTAGAGCTTCCTGATGGACACAGGCTGGTCCCACCCCCTTCCGTAGCTTCTAAGCTCGTGCCCCTCAGGTCGCCGTCTTTGGCACAGATCTTCCCCCCGCCCCCGGGGCACGCGCAGACACACACCTGCCTGTGGTCCTCTCTCCGGGGATGTCCCGCCTAGTTCCTCAAACTCAACCTCCAACATTGATTTTATTTTCCCTTCCTAAACTTCCTTCCCTCAGGATTCCCAATCTCAGCTGAAAGCGTCACCATCTGCTTTGTAACCCAAGCTATAAGCCTGGCTGTCATTCTGGGTTTCCCTTTTCCTGCCTCTCTTGATATTTACGAATCACCAGGCCCTACTAATTTTGCCCCCTAAGCATTTCTCAGATGCATTCCCTTCTCTCCATTTTCCCTACTGCTACTGAGGACAGGCCCCCGGTGCCTCTCGCCTGGGCTACTCCCAGCTGCTCCCCTGCTTCCAGTGCGTCCTCAGCCCTGCATCTGTCTCTCTGAAACTCGGATTTATCTGCATCACTCCCCTGCTTAGGACCTTTTAGTGCCCCTTCCCTCGTTGATATGATGAAGTCCAAACCCTTACCAAGGCTCCAGGTTCTGACTTCTGCTGACTTCTGCTCTTTGCCACCCCTTGTCTTCAGGCTACATCCCAGTAACACCAACTTGTGGCTGGTCTCCCTCGTCACCCCGCTTCTTCTCCCCCTGTGAGCCTTTGTGCATGCTGTGCCCTACCTGAGATGCCCCCTGCCGACTCTATTCCATCCCTCAGCTTTTTTTTTCTGCAAGCGTCCATTCATCCTGCCAAGTAAGGGCTCCCCTTTTCCTTCATCTAGAATCTTCCCTGGTGACACCAACCTCCAATGCTGTACCATTACCCTTTTCTGTGCCCTAGGAATCTTCGTACCCATCACTCCTGCCACGCCTACCGCTTTGCTTTGTAAGCATGATTTGTGTCTGTCTCTCCCTCCAGACTGAGCACTTTGAGGGCAGATACCGCAGCTTACTGAGCCTTGAGTCCCCAGCCTGTGGCCCATAGTGGCTGTGCAATGAATGTTTAACGACTAAACGAACCACCCCATAAATCCCTTACAGCAGGTCCCCTACGGACCATCTCTGTGGAATGCTTAGTGGTTAGCTCACTCAAGTAAGTAGATTAACTTAAAAATAATAAAACCGTGTTTCCTTAAAATCATTTTTCTACCAGCACTTTCCTTTAATTAGTACAATCAGGGACGGGAGTGCATTTGTGGTGAAGTTTCCATAGCACTTCTCTCGGAAGGGGTATTAGGTTTCCAGAAGCAAAGAGTCATGGCTTAGGAAGAGAAAATGTGAACAAAGCATGGCATGGATCTGAGAAGCTGCTGGAAAACTTTTCTAGGCCATGGAAATCAGGATAGGCCTTGAGCATCCATAAGGGGGGGGGTGACTGTGGATGTGGGCAACTTGGTGGCTGTTGGACCTTTCCACCAGTTGCCACACCTACCAAAATTCCACTATTAGATAGTGACTCCTTTTGACTATCCATCACCTTTTGCTATGGAATTCTTACAAGCCAAACTTCCTGTTGAAGGAAGTGTCTCTCTCCTTCCAGAAATTGCTCTCTTTTGCCTGGAAAGCATTCACCTCCTCCTCTGTCTACCCCGAGTTTTCCTATTCTTTAAAATGTAGATTGAATCCCTTCCCTCTCACCCAGCCTCCCCAGATCTTTCTTTTAAGATTGTGAGCACCTCAAGAGCAGAAACCATTCAACGTTGTCTCCTGGGTGCCTGTTACAGAGCCTGGCACACGGTAGATGTTGACTAGAGGAAGGGTGAACTGCCCTGAACCCATTCAGTGCACTCATTTTTCCATCCTTGTGCGTACATCCTGGGAACTTCTGTCAATGCCGGTTCTCTGGTATTCTGGTAATCACTAATGCCTTGTGGAAGGTCTTCTGTGGCTCTAATGAGACATTCTTTTTGAGGTGGCTTCTTGAAAATACCACGTCCTGAATATAGACTAATATTCTCACCTGAGCTCTCCCTGTGGGTGGGGACTGGAGGGCACCTTGTGAACAGAGGTTTCTCAGCTTAGATAAGATGGTGAGGAGAACACTTTGGGCATATAGTATGTGGGACACCATTTGTACTCTTATTCGGGACCCCCAAAATGATGGGGCACCTGCTTGTGGGTACCTTGGGGAAGGAGATAAGAATTTTCATACAGGTCATCAGACAGGGGCTCGGCAAAGTTCAGTGACCTGGGTGGTTGTGTCTCTGGCTTGATGATTAAAGTGAAGTCATGGGTCACGTAATGTTAGCCTGTGCACGTGTGATGGGAATTTCTTGCTCTTGGGTTGGCGGGTGTCCCATTCCTCCCCTCATTTACACCTTTCCCCTAACCCCACCCTAGACTGTGGGGAGACTCTCTCCCACCTTCATCCTGGTCTTAGAGCCTGTTTCCTTC
Organism: Neofelis nebulosa; assembly: GCF_028018385.1. Taxonomy (NCBI): domain Eukaryota; kingdom Metazoa; phylum Chordata; class Mammalia; order Carnivora; family Felidae; genus Neofelis; species Neofelis nebulosa. The sequence continues at coordinate 35,329,840 of NC_080794.1, read as the reverse complement.
AGGTTCTTTCACCTCTTTGACCCATTCAACCTCTCAGCAACTGAGAAAAACAGCCTCCTTTGCTTGATGATAGGAAGGGCTTCATATTCAAATCCCCAATCCTCAAATAAGGAAGTGAGAGAAAATACCTGTGCCCAATCTTTTCTAGTGTGACGGAGAAAGGGGGAAAAAAAGAACAGTTCAACTTCCAAATTAGAAGAGGCTGAATCTTGGTGCAGCTACCATGGAAAACAATATGGAGGCCCCTCAAAAAATTAAAGGTAGAACTACCAGGGACGCCTGAGTGGCTCAGTCAGTTAAGCGTCTGACTCTTGATTTTGGCTCAGGTCATGATCTCACAGTTCGTGAATTCAAGCCCCGTGTCGGGCTCTGTGCTGACAGCTCAGAGCCTGGAGCCTGCTTCGGATTCTGTGTCTCCCTCTCTCTCTGCCCCTCCCCTGTTCATGCTCTGCCTCTCTGTCTCAAAAATAAATAAACGTTAAAAAAAAAAAAAAAAAAGAACTACCGTGTGATCCAGTGATCCTACTTCTGGGACTATAGCAGAAGGAAACAAAAACACTGTATGAAAGAGACATCTTCACCCCGTGTTCCCAGCAGCATTACCTACAATAAGAAGCAGCCCATGTGTCCACCAATAGACAAATGGATAAACAAGAGGTGGTACATATATACAGTGGAATATCTTTCAGCCACGACAAAGAAGGAAATCTTGCCGTTTGCAACTACATGAATGGGCCCCGAGGGCACTGTGCAATGTAAAATAAGTCAGAGAAAGACAAATATTGCGTGATCGCACGTATTTGTGGACCCTAAAAGCAAACAAGCAAACAAACAAAGAAACAAACAGACAACCCAAACAAACCAAAACCAGACTCAGAAAGAGAATGAGATTTGTGGCGACCAGGGGCAGGTGGTTGGGGGAGGGGAAATCGGGGTGGGGGGGAAGGTGGTCAAGGTTACAAACTTCCTGCTGTAAGGTAAATAGGTACCAGGGATGTAATGTGCAATGCGATGACTATAGGTTTGTTTGTTTGTTTGTTTTTTATAAAAGGGGGGCTGAATCCTTCTTGTGTTGGATTAACCCTCAATTCTCCACCTCTCTTGTGCCTTGTCGTGCCTTGTCGTGGCCCCATTACAGTGGTGCATGTTACTCTGCCTCTTCTGTCTGGGCTGGCCCACGTGACAATGGCCGAGGACAGAAGGGAAAATGCACCTGCTCCTTGGGAGGGAGGAGGCTGCATGTGATTCTGCTTCCCTCTTATGCTTCTGTCGCTGCCATGAGGGGAACGTGTCCTGCCTGCCCCCCCCCCCCAACCCCGGGCTGTCCCGGGAGGATAAGAGAGACGAGGAGTAGAATGTCCCCAACCAACCCACCGACCTGCAGTGAGAAGAAGCACAAAGCAGGGGTGCTCGGTCAAGCCCGGCCTGGATCAGCTGAGCTTCAGCCAATCTCCCTGAGAATAAAGGTTCATTTGTTATGCAGCATTATTGTGGCAGCTAACGGATAGAGCTCTTTTGCCAGAAGGCCAGGGTAGAGCAGGGAGCGCTTAGGAGGGGCGCAGCACACAATGAGAACTTAGTATTTGGTTATCGGTCGAGCCTTGTTGGCAGGCTTCAGAAAAGAATGTGAGAATATCAGACCTGGAGGAGCCATTAAAGGGGTTCTGGATGGAGAAACGAGATCGAGCAGAGCTCTGACTTGCCCAAGATCACACAGGGAATTGTGGCTGAGTTTGGACCAGCACCCAGGGTGGGAGCTCCCCGCCGCAGTGGGCTGACTCCCCCGCTTCCTGTGGGCCAGCCCAACGAGAGCCATGGCTTCTTCCGGCTCCTTCCTTGGCCTCACGTGTGAGCTTCGTGTCATTGTGTTGGGATTTTGATGAATGGGAAGTGTTGGCAAGGGAGGAGAGGCAGGAAGAAGGTGCAGCCAGAGACGAGTATCCGGATGCAAGCAGGGAAGTTCCATCCACACCCCCCTCTCCCTCTGGTGCCAAATGCCCTGTGATGGGACCCCCAGCCCGGACCCCAGGCTGCGGGCCAGCTTCCACAGCCTGGTCTCGGGAGGGGCACTTGCTTTCAGGTGCTAGAGGCCCGATGGCTGGCTCACCTGTCATCATTAACCTCCGTCCCCCTCCCCGCCTGGGGAACCCAGTACAGACAGCCGTGGGGATGGGCTGGAGAGTCTGGGAAGGAGTGGGAACCAGGGTTCAAGGGAGGAGCCTGCTGTTCCTTGCTGTTTGTGGCCCACCGAGGCACCTCTGCCCACTCCAGGCCCCGTGGCTTAGAGCGGAACCAGCTTCTGAGACTCTTGCTGGGGGATAGCCCACCAATCTGCCCACGCGCAGGAGCCGCGGAAGAAGGGAGTCCCGGGCCAGGGACTTCGGGGGCTTCCTTGAGTTCCCTCGACGAGAAAAGCTGAGCAAGAGAGAGTGGAAAGGACCCCAACTGGGAAGTCCGAGACCGGGGTTTGGGCCCCCGCTTTGCCTCTTATTGGAAACCCGTGTGGCCTTAGGCAAGTCGCTTCCCATATCTGGGCCTCCGTGTCTTCCATTCTGTCAAACGGCTGGGTTGGGAAATTGCCCTTGGAGGGTGCCTTCAGCCCCAGTGTCCGGTGATAGTCAGGGCTGCAGTATTCCCTCCATTCCCACGGAATAACAATAATAACTCAGATGGAGCAGGTCGTCAAGATGCCCAAGACGCTGAACCAAGCACTTGCCCGCGATAACTCGGTTCAGGCTCACAGCAATCCTACGAGGTAGGTACTCTTATTCTCTCCGCTCTACAGACGAGGAAACTGAGGCTCATCACGGCTCAGATACTCACTTCTGTCCACTCGGCTTGTCCACGTGGAGCCTGGAGCCTGGGCTACCTAACCTCCCTGCCGCCGCTCTGGAGATAGGCTTAACTCCTTCCCCGGCCTTTCTTTCCAGGACGCCCGCCTCCTTCCTCGCGCACATCCACGGTCCGGGCAAAGAACCCCGGGCTCCAGTCTGGAAGCACCGAGGATGCCTGAAAGAAATCCCTTCAGTCACAGGGACGGAGGCAGTTTAACCATTACCCTCCCTGCGCCGCCTCGGCCGCGAGACCAGCCCCGCTCCCGTGCAGGCTGCGGGAGATACGGCGGGCCCTGCGCTGAAGGTGGCTGGGGACCTAAGACTGACGCGGGGAAGTCTGCTGCCTTCTTCATCCCCGGACTGTTGGGGCCTCGCACGGTGCCTGATAGGCAGCAGATGCAGTGAGCGCTTGCTGACTGCACGTTGGGGTGACGGAGTCGGCAGTGTGGACTGCAGCAAAGGCTCAGAGCCGCCGTGTTCCTGTCTCCGAGCTCCCAGAGCTTAGGAGGCGGGGAGGGGCCAAGCCCCTGGAGACGAACTGCCTCTGGGCATCCAACTCACTGGAGGTTAACCACAAACGTTGGGGTGAGAAGATTCTACCTGCCAGCACCCCGCCCTTCCTAGAAAGTCCTCTACTTGCCTCTCCCTTGAAGGGCCCCAGGCCCCTTGCACCTACAGCCCCTTAATGAGCCAACCATGGAATCTGTAGGCTTGGATGCGCACCACTAAAATGACTCGTTGGGGAGGGAGGCACAACGCAGAGATGCTGACAGGTCTCGGAGGCTCCCGTCCTGAAACCCCCTGCGATTCCACAGGCCCGGCTCGGAGGGGTTGGTACAGAGACCAGCCCCTGCTCGCTGTGACGACTGGAACGGGCGACCGAGTCGCAGCAGCAACTCCACCCCTAAGGAGATAAATAGCCTCTCCGAGCTGCAGTGAGGGATGGGGACGGTAAGCCAGGCCCCCATGTCGCAACCAGGGAGGCTCCGAACTCACCTGTGGCAAAATGTGGGCAAGTGCTTGGAGAGGTCACGGGCTGCAGAAAGGCTGGAGAGCGGGGTGAGGAGGGTAGCCCTGAGGATCCTAACTCCTTGGGCAACCACGAGCCTCCTGAGGCTTCGGTTCCTACTCATTCATTCACTGATGCAGGGTCATCGGTGGGCAGAGGGCAGTCTGCATGGCTGCCCGGGGCTGAGGCTTCGCTGTGAGATCTCGGTCAGGTCACTTCCCACCTCTAAGCCTTCGGGCCTCTGGCCTTGGCAGTCAGCCACGCGCCCAGCCCTGGAACCAGCCCACCTGTGCTCCATGCGGCCTGCTGCAGGAAAGGCAGGTCCCCTGGGAGATGTGCTGCTTCTCTGAGTCTCCGCTTCTCGGCTAGGTAGGGGTGAGTCATCGTGGCCTCCCAAAAGCATTGCGAGGATTACACGAAATCCCTTAGCGGTGGCGTTCGGCACATGCCCGGTAACTGGTGCTTGATAAGCGTTACCCCGGCCTTTCTCCAAAGTCACCATTCGTGGGAAAATAGGCTTTGTAAACTCTGGCCTATCACCACCTTGTGAAGCCTCCGTTTATTCAGGGAGGTGTCAGCCCCACCTGGAAGCGTGAAGTCTGAGGATACTCTCTCCAGCCACGCCCCTGCCTCTTCCGGGTCTTCCCCTGTTACATGACCCCAGCCCCCCTGAGAAGCGATGCCCTTTCTCTTTGAAACCTAGCATTCTCGCGCTCTTTCCCCTCTTCGGATCCAAACCCTGCCCTCGGAAATGGGCCAGACGACTCATTTATATTAAAGTGTGAATGACTGACTTGGCTGGGGTTTTGCCTCTCGTTGGGGGTTGCCTTCGGGGAGGAAACAAAGCCACCTGTGGGCTGAGTGATTAGAGAGTCCTTCGATGTCCGATGTCCGAATGGAAGAGTTATCTGTGAGTCTGTGTGTCAGAGGAACCTCCCTGGAGGGGGCCCAGGATTCTGCCGGACACCTAGGCTCTTCTTGTTCTTTGAGCAAATCGGCTCCACGGGGAGCCTGGGCTCCCAGACCCTAGCCTGTCCCTGGGGTCTAGGACCCCCTTCTGGTAGCACATCTGGACCCCAATAAAAAGCTGTTTCAGGGATTCCCAAGGAGCCCCACAGACCCACCCTGACTCCAAGCCCTGCCCACACCCCTGCTCTGAGCCACCCACCCCAGCTGGCCTCTCAGCTCCTCTGTCCTCTGCTCAGATCCCAGCTCGTGGGGTTTGGGAACAAGATGGCCCGATTCATGCCAGGCATCTTTTTGTTTACATTCCTTGGGTCTTTCTCCTTTTTGAAAAAGAAAAGGAGAGAAAAGAAGAAAAGAAAGGAGAGAAAAGGAAGCAAGGAAAGGATGTGAGGGAGGGGGAGAGGAAGGAAGGAAAAAAAATTGTACTTTGGCCAAAAGAGTTTAAAATAAAGTTTTGCCTCTTTCTTTCTCCACCCTTCCCTCCTCCTCCCCCTCCTCCTCCCCCTCCTCCTCCCCCTCCTCCTCCCCCCTCCTCCCCCTCCTCCTCTTCTTCTCCCTCCTCCTCCTCTTCCTTTTTTCCCCCAGCAGCAAATGACCAGACTCTGAAATGAAAGGTCAGGGACGCCTCTGGCTGTCAGAAGACACGGGGAGGCCAGCCCTGCCTGTCACGCGGGCGCGGGGCTGTGCGGTCCGGGGAGCCGCGCCGGCAAGGCCCAGGAGAGGCCAATCCCCTCAAGCTCTAGCGTTTCCATAACCTTGCTGCCACCCCTCACTCGTCATTCCCTGCTGCCCCCAAATCAGAGGAGGAGGGAGGAAAGGACAGCGAGCTCAGCACTCCTCACCACGACCCCCAGATATGGGTCCATTTTCTTCCTACCATGCGTTGTTCTCTGAGCTCCTTTTGTTGGTGGCCGGGAATTCCAAGAAAGAAGAGATGGTTCTTTCTCCTTCACGCTGTTACCACAGGACCTTGGACTCGGCAGACGGAAGGAAAGGGGAGGAACCCAGTTCACCCCACAGCCCTCGGCTCGTTGCAGCCAACACCTACCCTTGGACGTTCTGGTCTCTGGACCCTTCCCCACACATGCTCACACACACACACACACACACACACACACACATTCATGGACACAGGCACACACACACACTGTGCACACACATATGCTCACACACACGTTCATGGACACACTCAGGCAAGCACACACACATGCAGTGTGCACACATACATGCTCACACACATGTTCATGCACACACTCAGATGAGCACACACAGCATGCACGCAAGCACACACTCATGCCCACGGCCATGTGCCTGTATTGAGAGGCTCTCCCTTCTTCAGAACCTGTGAGCTGCAGAAGGGGCAGCAGGTTTCTCAGCACCCTGGGAATGACCCTGAGGCCAGAGCCTCCTGTTCTAGGCCTTTCCCGGAGGGAGAGGACGTCAACTCCATTCTGCCTCCCTCGGTGTCCCTAGCTCAAGGTCAGAGGTACAGAGCCACCTGAGCTGCTGTGTCTCTTTCCCGGGGGTCTCCGCCCGAGCCCATCTGGCCCAGGCCCCTGCGAGCACCCAGCCAAGAGGTGTCTGGGCAGCCGCCAACCCCCACCACGGGGGTGCCGGGGCGAGTGGCGAAGTTCCGCCCCCCTGCTCCTGTCCGTCTACCCAGCTGTCCCCTGTACAGAGGCTGAGCCGGCCACGCCCCACCGTCCTTGGTCTCGGGACTCCACCGAAGCTCCGGCTCACCGTCCACGAAATCAGTGAGCTGGTTCAAATCCCCCCAGCTTGTGGAATACAAGTTGTTTCACAGGTCGGGAAACTGATGCTTAGGGATGCAATGTCGTGTCCAGGGTGGCACCTGGGAGCAGGAGTCAAACCTGAGTTAGTGACATCCCTTGGGCGGGTCTCCTCCCGTGTCAGCACCTCTCCCGCTGGGGGATTTCACACCCGACAGGAACCTAAGACCTCACCAGCCTTCCTGGGCACAAGCTGAGAAGGGAATGTGAGAGAAGGGTCCCCTCGTGCCCCATCCTGGCCACACTGGGCCCAGAAAATAGCTCTAACCTGTCTCTCATCCAGCCAGACACCAAAGTCTAGACAGACCATCTTTTCCTTCTATGTCTTCAAAACGTACATTTCCTAAGTTTTTGTGCCCGGAAGAAACCGTTGTTTAAGCAGACTCTGGCACACCCAGCCTCCCATTCCGGTCTCGTTCCTGCTGGGTTCCACGAATACACTCCTCTTAGGGTCTACTGGACATGCCCCACAGAAAGCTCTAAGACTAGGGTCTGGCACACAAATGCTCTACAAGTCAGGGTATCCCAGCGTCATCATCAAATGGCAAGGTGGCACATTGGAAAGAAGGCCGGGCTTCCAACCCCAGTGTTCTCTGTCACTGGCTGGGGCTCAGTTTCCTCATTTTTCAAGTGAGGCGAAGGGGCACCTGAGTGGCTCAGTGGTTGAGCGTCCGACTTCAGCTCAGGTCATGATCTCGTCGTTCATGGGTTCGAGCCCCGTGTCGGGCTGTGTGCTGAGAGCTCGGAGCCTGGCGCCTGCTTCGAATCCTGTGTCTCCCTCTCTCTGCCCCTCCCCCACTCACGCTCCGTGTCTTTCTCTCTCTCTCAAAGGTAAAATAAACATTAAAAAAAATTAAAAAAAAAATAAAGTGAGGCGGGTTCACTGGATGCCCTAGAATGTCCATTCATTTCTATGCTACAGCGTGCTCTGAGCTGACCAAGGCCTGATCCTCCCGGATAACATGTGTTCCAGGCCCTGTAAGCATCTGATTTCCCACGTCGATGTTTTCCAGACATGCTTTCCTCATTTCCACAGAGTAGGGGGGAGGCAGGGACCAGAAGTTCCTGCTGACAAAAAAAAAAAACAACAAAAAAAACAGATGCCCAGAGAGGTTATGTGACCTGCCCAAAGTCACACAGCAGACTCAACACCAGGACCCAGCTTTCCTTTCATTGTCTTCCAAGGGACGTAGTGGCTCCTTCCAAATGGAGCAGTAGGAGCGGGAACCATGGGGAGAGGGGTGAGACCGAGCTAAAGAATGGGAGCCATGTTGGAGGGTTGAACAACATTCCTGTCCCCTCTCCCCACAAGGCTTGCCAGCTGTTTGAAGTAATGAGAGAAAGGCGGGCAGCAGGAGAAACCCCCCGGCTCTGAAACCCAGCTTTCACCACAAGCAGTGAGCAGAGAGCGCCTAATGACTCCAAGCTGTTCTGGAACGTTCTCTTAGCCCCAGGGAGCCGCCTTGGAGTCCGGCTGCTGTGCGCGGCAGCCGTGTGAACTGCTTGCAGGCAGCGAGCCCGGCCACCAGCGACCACCAGCGACCACAGCCACGGGGCCACTGGCAGGTGGGGCCGGGGGGGGGGGCAGCTCCCTCCTTTCTTAGCATGGATATCCAGAGTCAGCCGGGTTAGCAAGGAACGGGGCTGTGTGGCCAAGAGGGCTCAGGCTCCAGCTCCCCCTCCTTTCCTGCCAGCCGATAGAATGGACCCAGCCTGGGGTCAGAAAGGCGCTTGGGGCACGTCTCCCCCGCCGCCGGGCAGCGCCCAGGACCAGAGCAGCTCGGGCCACGATGAGCCAAAGGCTCCAGTCTGTGAATGTCCCTCCCCGCCCTTTCCTCCCACTAGCAGCTGAGTGCTTAGGCCTAGGTGCTAACTCAAGCCCTGCCACTTATGAGCTGTGTGACTTTGGGCAAGTTACTTAACCACTCTGGGCAAGGTACTTAACCTCTGAGGCAAACACCTATCTCCTAGGGTTATTGCGCTGGATAAAGGAGTCTTGTTGATCTTATTTCCGTCAGCCTCGCCCTGCTCTCCTCTGCTTCACCCCACCTTCCCTAGACTCACTGTCAACCCATTCTCCCCTGGTGTCACTGAAAAGGCAAAGCTGAGGCCTGAGTGATTCAGCCAGCAGAGAGACAACAAACCACTTTTTGAATCAGTTTATTAGTCACATAGACGGCAAGTGGAAGAGTGACCAGAGGGGCCAGCTCCCCAGGCCCTTGTCCCACACACCAGAGAGGATGACACCGAAGCAGAAAGGGGCCAGATGAGTTCAGTGCGGGTGGTGAGATATCCCACTGCTTAGGAGCCAGGTCTAGACTGCCACTGAGCAGTTTTATGGCACGCGGCTAGTCCCAGAGGCCATGGGGCAGAACCCAGGCGGCATCAGAACCCAGGCGGCTTTGAGAAGTGGTCTCATGACAGCCTCCCAGGGGAGGTAAGCGGGAGATGGCCTCCTAGCGGCCCCTCACAAGCCTCCCCATCTCTGGCCTTTCAGGGATCGCAAGGTGAGTTCCTCTGAGACTTCAGCGACTGGTTCAAGCCTTTGCTGAGTGGCCTGGGCAGATACGGCAGTCGGCTGTCTCCCTTTTCTCTCTGCGACGGTGGGGCCCCAGGCGTGGCCGGGCCCCTCTTCACAGCCTCATGGGAATCTTGGTGATGGTGGCGACAGCTAGCATTCATTGGGTGCCCTCTGTGCCCGGCCTTGTGCTGAGGGTCTTGTGTATGTTGATATAAATGAACTCAAACCACCCACCCCCCCGATGCTGAAGCTTTTGTCATTCCCATTTTATAGAGGAGGAAAGCGAGCCCCAGAGAGGCTAAGCCACTTGCTCAAAACCAGTGGTAGACTTGGGATTCCAAGTCTCCCCGCTGAGGTTATGAGGGCCTCGCCTGTGGAGACCTGGTCTCCCTCCTTCACTGCTGTGTCGCCACGAGCACGCACAGGTCCTTGTAGCAGATGCTGCCCATGGCTTCCCATGCCTTTCTGCTCCCGTGTCTCTTGGCCCTGGGGGTTCTACACTGGCTCCCAGAATCCTCCAGCAAGTTGGAGGCCCAGCGCCCACAGTGGTGACCTGCTCGAAACACATCCTTTCCCGGCTTCTTCTGTTAGCCTTCTTAATTCCCCCATTCAACTACCAACAGACTAGTCCCGAGTAAATCTAGAAATAAGTTACTGTACCTACGTCCTTATCTCAGAGTCAGCTTCCGGGGGAACCCAAACTAAGACAGGGCTTCCTGTGTGCAGAAGATACACTGTGGGGTTACAGGGAGGTAAACCACTAGCCTCATAGTTCTCCACAATTTTCATTGTTATGATAAACATGTATTTCTTTGGCCATTACATTAAAAATGTATTTATTTAGAGGCGCCTGGTTGGCTCAGTCACTAGAGCATGTGACTCTTGATGTCGGGGTTGTGAGTTCGAGACCCATGCTGGGTGTAGAGATTACTTAAAAATCAAAATGAAAACTATGGTAAACTCCACATTGGAAAGATGAGCTCCAGCCACAGAGGAGGAGAATCCCCTTCCTGCCCAGGGGAGCATGCTAACGATCACCCAGACAGGAAGGCCATGATTGTGTGTAGGGGAAAGAGGATAGCACAAATGCCTAGGGGTGGCAGGAGTGGTCAGGGAGGGCTTCCTGGAGGAGGGAGCAAGGGAGCTGGGCCTTAAGGATGGTTTGGAATGAAACAGATGGTGAGTGGAGCTCTCAGGCATCAGTGAGGGTGTGAGCACCCTCTCCAGGCAGGGACAAAGAACCGGTGAAGGTTGCTTGTGGGGTCCTGGGAAGCCCAGTTCTGCTCTTCACCAGCTGGTGACTTTGGGCAATAACTCTGCCCCTCTGAGCCTCTCCTCCTTATCTGTACAGTGGGCATCACAGCCGTGCCTACCTCAGGGCATTGCTATGAGGATTATTAGACAAGGTGATGTGGGCAAAGAGCCTGACACAGAGGGTGTGACCAGAGTCCAGAGGCGACCGCTGGGGGGGTGCGGGACACCCAGGGCTCCCTGTCTGGGACACCTGGCTCACTGTCTGCCACTAATGGGACGGCTCGGGAGGTGCCAGGATGGCATCTGGAGAGGCACAGTGCCAGGTCCCCTCACTTCTGGCCCCTGCTGTCAGGACGCTCGGGTAGCCTCATGCAAAGTGAGACTTGCGTCTCAGCTCCACCTGCCTCCAAAGCTCTAGGGCAGAACCGGATGAAGGAACAGAGGGGACGGTTTATAAACTGTCAAGTACGGGTACTTTGGAGGGATCAGAGCAAGGGCCCCACGACTCAAATTCAAGATGGGTCTTCTTACAGCAGAGACATTATGATGGGGCTGGAATTCCTAGAAGTTTCAAGCTGGCAATGTTTCTAGATGGAATAGTCTAGATCAACACCCACACATGCCCCATTTTTAGACACTCAAACCAAGGCCCAGGAAAGGAGGACGATTTACCCAAGGCCTGACACAGCTGTGTTAAGACACGAGCCAGGGCAGGGACTTGAACCAAGGACTCTGGTGGCCAGCCGGTCCAGGGCACCCTCCTCCCCACCGAGCCTGCCAGGAGCATGGCCACCTTTGAAGCAACCCCCCTCCGCCCCATTTCCGTCCTCCCCTTCCCAGCCCGCGCCATCCGTCCGGCTTCGCCAGTCCCTCGCGCCGCCTCCGCCCCCACCTTCAACCCGCCCGCGCTCTCCGCATCCGCTCCCACCTGGTGACTTGGCTCTGAGCGTTGATCTCGGAGAAGCGGCGTTGGCATGGGTCATGGCAGAGGGTTGCAAGACTCCCCACCTCTGTTTACGGGTGTTTATCCAGTTGTGTCCTGTCTGCCCTTCTCGCCTGGAAGCAGGATGGCTCATCCTGCCTCCTGGTACCATCACTCACGCCCTGTGGGCTCTGACCTCTGTCCACAGTGGGCGCCGGGAGACGGCCACGAGCCAGCCAACGCGGAGCCCGGTCCTGGGCAAGGCTGGTGCAAGTGGGGGATGTGAGGATCTCCCAGAGAAAAGGGGGCTGTGTTCTGGGAAACGCGGCCCCCATATTAACAATCATAAGGTTTTAAATGCCAGTTCCCATTTGGTGCCCATTCACTCTAAGTAAGGACTATACTAAGTGCTTTCCACGTGCCGGCCTGCTGAAGCTTTACGCCCCCTCTCTGCCGGATATAGTCCTGGCTGCTCCTATTTTTCAGGTGGAAAGGGTCAGAGAAGTTTTCTTTAGCTACAGATCGCGCAACGCGTGGGTGGTGGAGCCAGGATTCACACCCAGGTCCTTTTGGCCCCCAGTCCCCAGGCTGGTCATCGCTCGATTATACTGATTACTCCTTCCATGACCCACGGATGACTGGAGTCTGCCTTCGCACACTGCTGCAGGGAAGGTGGTAGTTTCCGTGCACCCCGCCCCGCCCCCCCCCCCCCGAAGTCTCCTCCGGAGGCCGAATGGGTCCCAGCCATCTTAGAGCCACCTGCCAGCAAACCTGGGGACCGCGGCCTCGGAGTCTGATAGTGGGAGTCGAGACGGATGGCAGAAGCCAGCCAGAGTAAAACACGCCACCGTCTCCGACACAGCAATTCCTCTTCTAGAAACGGATCCCCCCTGGGCACAACGGTACGCGTGCGCGGCTGTGCACCACAGACGACGTGGGGGCATGGGGGTGCCTGTGCACAGACGTTCGCTGCGGACGACCTATGCGTTCGTCAGCAGGCGGGGGTTACGCAAGCCCTCGTGCGTCCGTAGGGGGACCACGAGGCGGCAGTGAAAAGAATGCGGCGGACACATAAGAACTGGCAGGAAGGCGTCCAACACATCTGGGAAGCAGAAGAGAGCAAACTGCAGAACGCTGTGAGGTGGGTATTTGAAACGCCCCCAAACGCCCCCAATGATATAGAAGTGTAGACAAACACCAAGAACACGGGCCGCGGCCATACACAGCAAACTGTAAACAGTAGTTCCCCAGGGAGAGAATGGGTTTGAGAGTGTGGAAGTCAAGTAGGATCGGTACGGTTGGCTCTGTGCACTCGTGTATTTTTTTTTTTTTTTTTTCCTAATGAGAAGGCTCAGGAGCCACTTGTGTAAGTAAAAACCAAAGCCAAGCCCCGGGCAGAGGCAGCTCTCGGTGGGGCCACGTCTGCAGGGGAAGGAGGCAGCGAGAGCGGGTTTCTCCGGCCACTGGGATCAGCTGGTCAGCCTGATCCCAGGGGAGACCCCCGCGGTGTCCCCAGGGAAATTGGTCCCCCTCCCCCCCGTTGCTCCCAGGGCAGCATCCCAAAGTGGTTCACACGGCCTCAGGCCTAGGGGCCTCGTCTGGCCCGCCCAACGCTCCAAGAGGGGCCACAGGGAAGTTGGGAGGCCCATTCGGTGGAGGAGGTGACTCAGAAGCAGAACCCACAGGACAGAACCAGGGGGCATCCCGGGCGTCCGGTCCCACAGCGAGGAAAAGGAAGTCGGTTTCAGGAACAAATAGGGGTGGCCGTTCGTTCTGCAAGAGGGACACGGGCAGATGCACTTGGGAAGGACGTGTAGGTCTGGGCTTGGGAAGAGTGGCCCTCAGCCGCAGGGGTAGAGCCCCTCCAGGCGCAAGCCCCAGAATGAGCCTTCCCAGCATCCCTCGCCACCCCCTCGGCCCTCATCGCTGCATGCCCGCCCCCACCTCCACCAAGAGAGCCCCTTCCCAGCTCCAGGATGTCGGGGAGCACTGACTCTGGCATCAGTCAGACCAGTTTGAATTTGCCTCTTACCAGCTGTGCCAGCAAGAGCAGGGCACCTCCCTTACTGAGCCCCCATTTCCTCATCCGGAAACGAGAAAATCCTAGAAATGTCTCACAGGCCCTTTGGAAGGTTACAATAGATAGTATTTATAAAGCATCATTACAGTGCTTGATGCGTAATAGGTGCTTGATAAATTTGCCTGTTAATTACTCCTGGGTCCCAGCTACTACCCGGGCAGCGCAGGGGGGGGTTTCCAAAAGGCCTCAGATCCAGCACAACTCCAGACATCCTACTTTAAAAAAAAAAAAAACTCCTAAGACAACAAATAAATTTCCCCTTCATTTCCCAAAACGGGTTCAAAAGCCCCTGCCTAAACCTCTCACAGCTTGGATGTGTTTCAGAATTCAGAACGTTCCAGATTTGAGACATACATTTACAAACACATCAAACCCCTAGTGGGGTCTGGGTGGCACCCCATGATCACATATAGTAATATTTTTTTTAATGTTTATTTGTTTTTGAGAGAGAGAGAGACACAGAATCCGAAGCAGGCTCCAGGCTCTGAGCTGTCAGCACAGAGCCCGACGCGGGGCTCGAACCCATGAACCGCAAATTCATGACCTGAGCCGAAATCAGATGCTAAACCCACTGAGCCACCCAGGCGCCCCAAGCATAGTAATATTTTTGAGCCAAACATACGAATATTCACACCAGGGGGGGATACACAAAACTCAGTAAACAGTCCCCTGTCAGCTCAGCTCAGGTTTCTCTGCCAAATGTGTTACAAAAAGCTTTAGTTCTCGGAGCTTCTGGTGGCTGGGAATTGTGGATTAGGGACCGCAGGTCTGCTTTATAAACGCATTGCACTCCCAAAAGGACCTTTGCTGCACCGCAACAATTCTGGGAAGAAGGCATTTTTGTCACCACTTTGCAAATGAAGAAGTGAAGGCTTAGAGAAGGGATGTGACTTATCCAGCATCACACAGCCAGTCAGTGTCAGAGCCAGGACTAGGACCTGAGATCCTAAGTTTGTTGGGAAGGCAGCGAGAAGCGGGGCGTGGAGAATGTGGGGCGGAAGGTCTTTTCTCTCTCCCCTGCTCCCCACCAAACCGCCCCCCCCCCCCACCGCCGGGGAAGCCGTTCAGGGCTGGCCGGAGGGGTCCTCCTGCGCACAGAGCCCCAGATGATGGCCTCACAGGTCTCTCTCTCCACCTGTCAGTTCCCAGGGGTGATAGTAATGAAACTGTAACGGAAAAGAGTTCTCACCCTAGCACGTGTTTTCATTTCAGCCCAACAACCAAGATATTTCCTGGCATCTGGGTTCAATTGCAGGCAGACGGGGTGCTGGTGGCAGCGGTGGAGGAAGGAGAGAGAAAGCAAAGGCTGAGGCTTCCCAGTTCCACTGTGGATGTGCCCGGAGGGGCACGGTGCCCTCTCCTTGTGGGGTCACTGTGGCCCAGACTGGCCGGATGATGGAGAACCAGGGCGGCGGGGTGTAAAGGAAGGACTGAGGACACGGAGGCGGGGCACGATCGGCTGGGATAGTGGCCTCAAGGGCAGGGCTCATTTTTCGGCAGATGCTCTGGATGCTGTCGAGTCTCCTGGGGGTAGGCAGAGCCATCCATGGGATGAATCCTCCCCATGAGCCTTTCAGCCTTAGGAGAATGTGTTTGGGTCTCTGTCTGGGGACTGGGCAGCTAGACCCACCAGCTCTACGCTCCCCATGGGAAGGTCCCACAGGCTCGAACACCAAGTTTGGATTAAAAGCCCCAGTTTTGCCCCAAGGGCAGCTGAGCCTGTGCCCCAAGCCTGCCCTCCCCTAGCACAGAGAGCAGCAGCCCAGCCCTCAGGGTTAAGCCCAGCTCATTCTGGAAGATTGAGCTGCCTTGCTTTACTCTAAACTATGAGCTGGTGACCCTTGGTCAAGGTCTTTACTAGCCCAAGTACAGCCTGGCCTCCACGTTCTGGTGTGTGCCCGCCCAGGCCCACCCACATGTGTTCTGGCACACAGCGGCAGCTGGCGTGGCATGGTGTCTACATTCACGGGCTCGGGGGACCTGGGTGGCTCAGTTAGCTGAGCGACCAGCTTCGGCTCAGGTCATGATCTCGTGGTCCGTGAGTTCCAGCCCCACCTCGGGCTCTGTGCTGACAGCTCGGAGCCTGGAGCCTGCTTCAGATTCTGTGTCTCCCTCTCTCTGCCCCTCTCTGGCTTGCACTCTGTCTCTTTCACTCTCAAAAATAAACAAACATTTAAAAAATTTTTTAATAAATAAATTCATGGGCTCCGATGTTCCAGTCCTGCGTTATGCATTGTGCTGTGCAAACTTGAAGTTGCCTAACTTCTCTGTGCCTGAGTCTCCTTGTCTACAGAATGGGCATGGTAATAGCACCCACTTACAGGCTTCTGGGAGCAAAATGAGCTAATTTATGGTAAGTTCTCTGTCACAGAAGCTATTACCAGAGAAGCCAAAGGACAAAAGTGCTTCTGAGAATCAACTGGACATTCCCCTCACCCTACAGATGAGACTCCTTGAGACCCAGACAGGGGAAGGAGATCTTATAAGTCATGGAGCAGGAACGAGGTCTGGGCCTTCTGCCGGGACCTGCCCACGCCTCACTCCCCTCTGGCCTGAGTCTGTCTCCAGCCTCTCAGAAAGCTTGTGCTTGACTGTCCCTCAGAGCAGTGGTGACTGCGACTAAGTGAAAGCAAACAAAAAATAAGCAAGTCTTTCTGGAAAAGTGGTGCCATCTTGGAGATAATATATAGATGTATAGATGTTAGATATGTCTGCACATGCTTAGTGAGAAGTCTGGAAGGAAATAAACCCAGTTCAGCAGGAATGAGTACTCGTGTTTTACTTTATATTCTTTTGTCGTCATAAATCTTTCTTCCTGCTTGTGTCAGCTTTGTAAGATAGATAGATAGACAGACAGACAGATGATAGAATGCAATCCTTTAGAAAACCTTCAGATTGTTGGTTACAGAATGCCCAGCTTGCCAGCCTGGCCCAGAGGCTGCAAGCTAAGTTGTGTGTGGGCTTTGGCTTCAGACAGGGCTGCATTCAGGATAACTAGGATCAAAGAGGCAGGGAAGACAGACATGACTTGGCAGGGCTAAGCCCAGGAGAAGAAAGGCGATGTGTGGGTGAGGGACTCATGGGCCCCTGTGGCGGTGTGAGCTGATGCGCTGGTGTCTGCCTGCCAGCCGGTTGGGTGTGTTTGCAGGGCTGACTTACCTAGAACCGTTCCAGAGCCTATGCATCTCGGGACACAGATGTCACATGTTCCCACAACAGGTGTGGAAGGCAGACCTAGACTGGATGAGCTGGTGAGGGGGTGGCTGTCCCTTGCCACCCTGCTTTTGACTTCCAAACCCCAACATATGGCTTGGTTCTTCTCTTCCCTCTCGGGATAGAATAGTGGATGTGTATGAGGGCGGGCTGTTGGGGGGCGGGGGGGAGGTAAGACCTGAATCACTTCAGTGTCAGCAAGACATGCCTCAGAGAAACCTGTACTTCTCAGGCCCAGACTCGGAGGAAGGAATCTGAAGCAGCACCTAATCCAACCCCAAGAAGCACTGATGTCAGTCAGCCCATGGATGAAGCCTCCTCTGGCTGGAAGCTCACTTGCACCTGAGAGGACCCGCTCGTGCTGATTTGACCAAGGTCTTCCAACCCTAGTAATGATTCTCTTTAGCCAGGAAAGGACAAGCAAGTCCAGGGTCCTGGGCATCACAAGGAACCCCCAGATTTTTTCAACATGGCGCAACTTGCCAATGGCTCACGAGGAAAGGGCCAGGCCTAAGAGGCCTCTCAAGTCCTTTGTTCAAAGGGCATCCCCACTGGACTGTCATGGGATGTAATGTGTTTCCTCCTCCTACTCTGTGGTTTGTCTTCAATTTTCTTTAGTTGTCTTCTTTCTCTTTCTTTAAATAACGGCTTTCTTGAGTTATCATTCACACACCATGTAATTCACTCACTCGAAGTATACAATTCAATGATGCTTAGTATCCTCACGGAGTTGTGGGACCATCACCACAATCAGCCTTAGACTGTGTTCACCGCACCAAACAGAAGCCTCATACCCATCAGCGGTCACTCCCAATCCCCCTCACCTGCTCCCCAACCCGCACCCCCCAACCACTAATCAATCTACTTTCTGTCTCTATAGCTTTGCCTCTTTGGGACCTTTTATATAAAAGGAATCCCACGATACGAGCCATTTGTGACTGGTTTCTTTCACACAGCATAATGTCTTCAAGGTTTGTCCATGCTGTAGCATGTATCAGCGCTCCATTCCTCTTTGTTGCCAAATCATATTCCCTGGCATGGATAGACCACGTTGTGTTTATCCATTCGTCATCCAACAGAAATTTAAGTTGTTTCTACTTTTTGGCTATTACAAATAAGGCCGCCATGCACATTCATGTACAAGCGTTTGTGTGGACATATGTGTTTGTGTCTCTTGGGTACATCCCTAGGGGTGGAAATACTGGGTCCTATGGTAAGTCTTTGTTTAACCTTTTAAAAGGAAATAAATTGAGGAATTCAATTGGAGGAATTGGCAGACTGTTTTCAAAAGTGGCTGCACCATGTTACATACCCACCAACAGTATATGAGGGCGTTCCAGTTTCTCCAAATCTTGACTAATACTTGTTATTATCTATTTGCGTGTAACCATCCTAGTGACGTAAAGTAGTCATTTATTGTGATCTTTATTTACATTTCTCTGATGGCTAATGGTGTTCAGTCTCTTTTCATGTGCTTGTTGGCCATTTATATAGCTTTTTAGGAGAAATGTCTATTGATATCCTTTAATCTGGGTAATTTATTTTTCTAATTGAATTTCAATAGTTTTTTATAGTCTAGATTCAAGTCCACTGTTAGATATAGGATTTGCAAATAATTTCTCCCATTCCGTGGGCTGTCTTTTAACTCTCTTGATGATGTCTTTTGAAGCACAAAAGTTTTTAATTTTGATGAAGTCCAGTGTATCTATTTTTTTTAAATATTGTTCCTTACGCTTTTGATGTCATATTTAAGAAACCATTGTCTAATTCCAAGGTCACAAAGATTTATAGCTATGTTTTCTTCTCAGAGTTTTATTGTATCTAGTTCTTTAGGTCTTTGATCCATTTTGAGTTAATTTTTGTCTATGGTGTGAGGTAGGGATCCAACTTTATCTATGTGCATGTAGATATCCAGTTGTCCTATTTTTTGATGTCCCATCTTAGATACAATGTGTTTGACTTAATATTTTATTTTAAAATTAGTACATTTGGGATCTTGTTTGACAAATCCTTCCCTACTCCACAAGATCAGAAAGATATTCACTCACATTTTCATTTAAAAATGGAATTTTACATTTCTTTTATGTAAAAGATATTTTTTATATTTACATTTTTAAGCTTTTCATTTTAGGGTAAGGTAAGGATTATATTTGGTTCCCCTCCCTCACCCATCGCCACCTAGTTACTCTGTAGCACGTGGGGAAACCCCGTGCCTCCCCCACTGTCCCACTGTGCCACCCGCCTCATGTACCTGGAGGGCCATGGAGGTTGGTGTCAAACCACCTAGGTTCAATTCTCACTCCAGCACGTGATTGGTGGCCATCTTTGAACCTCTCTGAGCCTCAGCTTTTCCCACCTGCAGATGGGAGCAATCCTCTCTGCCTGTCTGCTTCATTGGGCTGTCTGAGAATAAAATCATTAAGAATTGTCAAAAGCAAAACATAATAATGATATGATGATGTCAATAACAAAGAAGATTCAGAGCGGTCAGACCTGAGGCTTCCCCCATTCTCGGCATTTCGGAGGAATGACTGCTAATTTAAGCTAGCTTCATCCAATGAACCCTAGGGAACCCCAGGGGTTCTATGGAGTGGGGGAGGCTCTCTGGGGAGGAGAGTCCAGAGTATAAATGCCACAGTGAGCAAAGACTAGCCTGGGCCGGGCGTCCTGGGAGTCAGGGCAGCAGAGTCCTGGTGCTTAGGACATGGGCAGAGAACCCGGAGGGGACAAGAGGACCCACCCTGAATGTTTGGGTGGGTCCTAGAGAGGGGGAGTCGAGGCCAGCTCACCTGAGCCTGGGAAGAGCCCAGAGGCTGACTGGGTAGTCTCCATCCTCCAAAGGTCTCACGCGAAGCCGGCTGATGGACAAGCCTGACCGGCTTCTCTCACAGTGCCTGAGTGAGGCCTGGTCTGCCCAGATTGCACTGCTCTGTAGTGCTGGGAGATTTTACACAAGCCAGGCTCTCCTTCCAGCCTGAGGGCTTCCCGGGGGCAGGAGGCATAAACCCTGACACCCAGTAAATGTTCAATAAGTGTCTGTGAGTGAAAGAAAGGAAGAATGGGTTTAAACAACATGCCTGGGGATTCTGCTAAGTCAGGCTCCCTGGGGCTCAGAACTATCCATCCGGGGTCTGAGGACACGTCTGCTTCTTCCTCGAAACACGTGCCATCTCCAGATTTTCTCTCCTGCTGTTTCCATGGCACCTTCCACGGCCCCACCTTCCCCGAACCCCCTTTCACCTCAAATCTTGGTGCCCATCCTCCCGGACCCACTCTTTCTCTCTCCTGCTCTCTGAAACGGCCCTCTCCCCTTCTTCCTTCTCCTCCAGAACCTCAGACTTTTTTCTCCAGAAGCTTCTCAGCTCTCCCAGAATCTCCTCTCTCTCCTTCCCAGAGTTCTTCGGAACAAACCCATTCAGCAGTCAGTCACTTATATCCTGAGCTGTGGGTTTGGCCAAAAGCCAGCTCCCTCTGTTTCCCTTTGTGGGGGTGTCATTCGTTCATTGACCTTTGCTTCGTAGAGGGAAGAAAGCCTGAAATCTTCCTACAAATCCCCATCCAAACCCTGCTCTTGCAATACGGACACCCCAGAGCTCCTTGCAGTGCACTGTGTCTGGAAAAATCCAAGCAGCCCCCACATAAGGCCAACGTTCCAAACTGGGAAAAACAATTTCCATCCTGATGAGCCACAAGCCACCCCCGGTGCCCCCACCCCGCACACGGCACACGGAGGCCAGAGCCAAGGGCATGGCTCAGCCCGGGATACGCTCCCACCTCGGCCTGGTGGGAGCAGAGGAGGGCGAAGCGGAGAAGATGGGGAAATTGGGGGTGACAGAGCCAGGTAGGGTGGAGAAAGAGAGAAACGGAGAAACACAATGCGGGCCAAGCTCGCAAATATCGAACCCCGCAGCCAAAGCTGCCTGTCGTCACTCTCTACGCCTCCACTCCACTCTCGGAGGAGACTGGCTCTGTAATGCAGATTCCCCCACATTGTAATAAGCCCCGGAGGATTTCTCTTTTTTCCTAGGAGCTGGGTCATGCAACACGTGTCTGCTAGGTGCTGCAAAGTTATTTTCCAGGGCGCCTCTGACGGGCCATTGGCTTCCTGTTCCGGGCTTCCTGTTTATAGATGTACCCCAAAATGTAGAAACGCAATTAACAGAGGTATGCTTTTGTTTTATCGTTAATTTAGAGACTGGTTCTAAGTACAAAACCCAAAGAGATACCTTCTAGAATATCCCATGGGACCCTTTTCCCCTGATTCCTTCCTGCAACCACACATTGCTAATTTCCTTGTCTGTGATTTGCCCGTCTCCCATCTGTTCACCTGTGCCACCTCTGGAACCACTGCTTGACTTTGCATTGGAACCCACACCTGCCTTTGCTTAGGGGAACGTGGATCACGCCTATTAATTCAGCAGCTACCAGTGTGCCCTGACATGCAGCCCAGGAAGCCAAGAAACACAGCGATGTCTGCGGCTGTGGGAAATTGAGGAAAGAAGTTTATGAGCCTAGCGTTCTGCTCAATTAAGCTGTCGCTGGGTGTTTTGAAACCGTGGGCCAAAGACAAAAACGCACTTACAATCATTTGCATTTACGCTTGGCAACTTGCTTCCAATATTACCATTATCAAACTGGAAACTGTTTTCCCCTTAAATATACAATCTGGCTTTTCTTTTTTTTTTTTTTAAAAAAGGCGTCATTTCATTACATCTTGGAGTCAAAATTTTCCCTCCAGAGGAATCCATCTCCGATTTAACAATTAAAGTCAAGGAAAAATTAGGATTCAGTATGTGGCAACTAATTTTGCATTGTTTTCCTCCCTGCTACGTGTGTTGTAATCTTCCCTTCTCCCATCCACTCCCCAGGCCTTTTGGCATTTAGGGCCCCTTGCCGTTGCTTGCTGTAGCTCTAACGGACAACCATGAAATCCCGAGCTTAACCCCTGGGAGAAGTATGGTCTGGGAAGGAGATCAGAGTCCATGGTGCTTTAAATACAGCCAGATCCCCAAACACAGGCTCGCAGGAGCTGCAGTTATCAGCTCGGAACTGGGACGGTACTGGGAGCTCATCCACCTCCAAACAGACAATGATCTGTTTTCCAGAACCACCATCTCCCTACACTCTTTTTGAAGTTCTCCAAGAGGTAGAAACTTCACCGGCACCTGTCCTGGAGCTTTGTGGCCAGTCAGTGCTCTCTCTCTAACTTACCGCAATCTCCCCAGCTCCGGCCGCGTGGCTAGGGTTGGCAGATTTGGTCAAAACAGAAACCAAATAACAGGAAACGTAGTTGGGTTTTAATTTCAGGTGAACGACGAATCATTTTTTAGTATAAGTATATCTCAGGCCATGTTGGGGATATACTTCTATTGAAAATAATTGGTCATTTATCTGAAATTCAAAGCTAGCTGGACACCCTTTAGTTTTCTCTGGCAATCCTTGGCATGACCACATCTCAGGCTGATGTTGACCGTGGACTGTGAGCGTATAACCCCTTCCCAACCAGAGACTGGCCTTGAAGTACTGACTTCTCACTGCAATCTGGGAAGATCTGCCTTGTCCCATAGGAGAGGGGGTGGTCTGGATACCAACCCCTAGGCTGGAGCACAGTCTACGTTGGGGTCGGGAGATTGAATTCAGTGTGAAAGGCCATGATGATGTCTGATGACTGACTGCCATCATCTGTAAGGGGGGATGGGAAGGGGTGTCCCCGCCAACCGGGCAAGTCCCAGCAGCCAGAGTGGGACATGAGGCATGACCCTCCTCACCTGTATCCGTGAGGAGATGCCACACAGAATGCACTGACAGGCCTGGGGAAGCCAGAGCAGAGGCTGCCACAGGTGGGGTGGGGGCAGCACGTAGGAGGCAGTAACCAAGGGACAAATAGGGCAGAGAGAAAGGAAGCAGAGAGGAAGGAGGAGAGGTGAGGCGAGCCCTTTCGCGGCCTGTGGGTACAGAGGCTCTGGGGAGGTGCTGAGTATGTGGGGGCACTGCTTGGAAAGGCAGGGAGGCTGCGGGCAGAGCAGGAAAAGCAGAGGTGGGTGGGGGCCTCCTGAGGCCTCAAAGAGGGAACGTTCTTTTCTTCTTTTTTTTTTTTTTAAACTTGATATGTTCTGGCCACTGCTTTAGTCAGCATTCTCAGCTGCCAATAAAAGAAACTCAAGTCAGGTTGGCTTAAACCGTAAGGAGAATTCACTGGCTTTAAGAGGCTGGGAGCAGAGGTTGCTTTATGTCCATCTGGACTGGGAGACTGGGAGGCCCAGGCAATGTCAGCACGCTGTCTCTTGCTCTTGTCTCCTGGATCTCTTTTTCAGTGTTTTGGCTCATCACATGATGCTCTGTGTGGCTCCAAGCTCTTCTGTCAGCAGTGGTGCTGGCAATGGTCCCCGGGCTCAGCCCCCTCAGTCAGGTCTGGTGCACATGCTCACTCCCGAATTATCACTAGGCCAGGAGGAGAGAAGTCACTGATGTACCAGGCCTGGGTCAAGGATGTGAGTCTGCGGGTGGGGTAGGGGATCCACACGCCTGTGTTGGGGACTGACCGAGAAAGAGGCGGTCCCTCAGTGGAAAATTGGATACCGTTGGCAGAAAAGGTGAGCGGTAAGAAACGGATGCTGGGCAGATTAAAGAAAAATCCCCGAGATCCAAGATGATGAACTTTCACATCAAAGCTGATTTCATTTGCTCCTTGCGGTTGAGGGTGCTAGATCATCAGCTTATCTTACGGAGAAACCGAGGCTCAGAGACCTTGGGACTTGTCCCAGTATCATGGAGCAAAGTGGAGGCAGGATAAGGTTGGAACTCAGGTTTCCCCGGTCCGGACACGGCTACCCCGAAAGAGCCAGCCTAAGCAGCTGGCCTCCCGGCAGAAACATGGGGCCTGGCCCCTGCCTTCCAAAGGCTTCGCCAGCCACAGCCAGACCACACCCGGCCACGGAGAAGACAGTTGCCAAAGCCCACGTAAAGGAATGAGAATTTCTTCTGACCAACTCCAGGGTGTGTGTGCAAAAGGGTAAGGAGAGCCAGTCAGGGACCTCAGAGAGAAATGGGGTGACTACAGCTGGGTATTTACAGTGGCAGGAATGTTTACCAGAAGCAGCGAGGAATGGGGCCCCCTAGCTGGGGACCCAAGGAGCAGGGCTGCATCAACAAGCAGCCCAAATGTGGGAACTGGCAGGAAGAGCTTCCTGTAACCCCTGCAGCCCCAGGAGGGCCCAGAAGACCCAGAGCCGAGTCACCAGACAGGCAGCTTTGACCTGCAGCTCCTGGCTGGTCACGGAGGCCTGAGGCTCTGGCCCACCCCCAGCCCACAGGGTGACCCTGAGCACATTACCTCATCTCTTGGGTCTCAGTCTTCCCATCTGTAAAATGAAGCATGAAGGTCAAATCAGTGGCTTTCCTTGCAAGAAACACCTTGTTACTGGCTCCGTAAAAACATCCACAGGTAAATTTCACAAAGCAATATTGACCCTTACTACAAGCAGGACACTCTAAGTTCTTCTGATTTGTTTATTTCATTTATGAAATAAATTTTTTTTAATCTTTATTTATTTATGAGACAGAGACAGGGTGCAAGCGGGGGAGGAACGGAGAGAGAGGGAGACACGGAATCCGAAGCAGGCTCCATGCTCTGAGCTGTCAGCACGGAGCCCGACGCGAGGCTCGAACTCACAAACTGCGAGATCATGACCTGAGCCGAAGTCGGCCGCTTAGCCAACTGAGCCACGGCTATCTGTGGCTCGGGGTATCTGTGAGGCTCCAGAGGGCACAGGGAGGAAGCAAAGGCCCCAGAGGAGTCCACACTTAGGAGTCCCCCCGCCCCTGCTTCTCTCAT
Source organism: Neofelis nebulosa (assembly GCF_028018385.1). Lineage (NCBI taxonomy): Eukaryota > Metazoa > Chordata > Mammalia > Carnivora > Felidae > Neofelis > Neofelis nebulosa. Next base: position 35,305,417 of record NC_080794.1, on the reverse strand, counting down.
TTGCTTTTCCAGCCTTCCTGGGAGGCACCTAAGTGCAGGTGAGAGGTGACTCTGAGACCCTATGTACTGTGTAAACTTGGGCACTTCCCTTCCCAGGAGCTCCATTTGTTGATCTGTGAAAAGAGATCATAGAAAGTCTAAGGGTGGATGGTGGCCTTGGACATAGACCGCCTTGCACTCTACCCCACATGGATCTGGGACGTTCCGGGCAGACATAGTGACTCCAGGGCCCCCCCCCTCCCCCCCAGCTCCGTCCTTGCTCCACTGAGCTGGCCGAGCCAAGCATTCCGACTGTCCATCCCAACTCCCGTGCCCCAGAGCGTCTCGCAAGTGGTTTTAAGGACATCAGTTGCATCTGTCTGTATGTGACGGGCGGTTTAGTCAGAGCTTGCAGTTTCTGTTTGAAGAACAAGGGAAGACTCCGGAGGGAGGCCCGGAGAATTTGCAAGGAAATACCGACGACGGGTTGACTTTCTGTCTGTCAAACACAGCCCCGCTGACAGGGCTGAGGCGCCTTAAGTGATCAGCTCCCAACTCTTTTCCTGGAGCTGACTCACTCAGACAATTTCCTCCCCCTTCTCGCAACGGCGGCGCTGAGTCGAACTTTTCGGAGCGTCAGGCCACGTGACTGCCCTGCTTCTGCAGTGTTTTGCTTGGGCCACATTTGAGGGTGCCAAACCTGGCCACTGATGGGATTTTTAGCGACAGACTTTTAATTACACAATCGACAAATGAACACAGTCTCCTTTTTCTTTTTAGCCTCCCCTTTATTTTGTTTTTATTTTTGAAAGTGGGGGGAGGGGCAGAGAGCAGAGAGAGAGAGAGAATCCCAAGCAGGCTCCGCACTGTCGGCACAGAGCCTGACGGAGGGCTCGAACTCACCGACCGTGAGATCATGACCTGAGCCGAAGCTGGATGCTTCACTGACTGAGCCACCCAGGCACCCGTAGCCTCCCTTTTAAAAATTAAAAAATTGTGGGTAAAACCAAAGGCCCCTCTGAGTGCCACACTCAGATCCATTCCTTATTCCCTATCCCTCCCCCATAACCCCCATATGTGTTTGGTTCAAAAATAGGTAATGGACGGGGCGCCTGGGTGGCTCAGTCGGTTGAGCGTCCGACTTCAGCTCAGGTCACGATCTCGCGGTCTGTGAGTTCCAGCCCCGCGTCAGGCTCTGGGCTGATGGCTCAGAGCCTGGAGCCTGCTTCCGATTCTGTGTCTCCCTCTCTCTCTGCCCCTCCCCCGCTCATGCTCTGTCTCTGTCTCAAAAATAAATAAACATTAAAAAAATTAAAAAAAAAAAAAAAGGTAATGGACACAGGGGTGTGTTTTCTATACTATAGGTTGTATCTGGGGCAGACGCTGTCCACTGCTCACCCCGTAGCCGATGGCACCCCTTTCTCCCCTGCGAACAGAACCTGATATATTCAAGTGGTGAGCAGATATTAGGAAGAATATGTCCCTCCTTTTCCCCTGGAGAATGAATCATGATTGCTCTAAAGGATTTCTAATAATCTCATCCCTTTAACCAGAAAGGTCTGAAGGTTGGTGGATGACCCAGTTCTTCCTACTTAGATATAAGGGGAATTCTACCGTGGTTGGGGGGTGGGCAAGAAAAGACAAAACTTTGTGAAAAGGAAACCATCTCACTTCTCCCTTCTGCCCGCCTTGAGTACAAATGTGATGTCTGGAGCCACAGTAGCCATTTCATGACCATGAGGCAATGAGCAAAAGGGAAAGCCAAAAGGATCTCTGTGCTAACCGGACTCCAGTAATTGCTACTTCTGGACTCCTTGTTATGTGAGAAAAAACGAACTCCTCTTCTTTTAAGCTATAGGAAATTGGGTGCTTGGTTACATCACACAAAAAAGGAATCCTGACGCAGGATTATACTATGTTATTCTCTGGCTTGCTTTTTTCCCACTCAACAATGATTCTGAGATCCATCCATGTCAGTGCACAGGGATCATCTTTTAACTAGTAAATTGTATTCCATTGGGGAATAAACCGGAGTTCAGTTAGCTGTTTCCAACTGGGGTTGTTTTGTTTCCTTTGCATATTTATTTCACCAGGAACAAATGTCCCGTACTTGTGCTAGCATTTCTTCAGGTGGGTTCCTAGAAGTGTAATTGCTGGGTCACAGGAGATGTGCATTTTCACGTTTCGTTTTGGCTGAATTTCTATAAAAAGTGGTTGTAGCGATTTATACTTCCATCCTGGTGTGGGTTGGGTCCCAGAGCCAGCCCCTTGTCTGGTCCTCTTTGCCCATCATAAAGCTTGCGGTTCTGGCAATCTGATGACAAAATTGTCATTGTGCTTCAGTATCTCTGATTCCTAATGAGGGTGAGCGTGGGTGTGTATGGATCCTCTGGGTTGTAAGATGTCTGTTCAAACGATTTGCTTGCTTTTCCATTGTGTCCTTTGTAAACGTTCTGTTTGTAGCATTTATAACAAACATTTGTCTGTAAACAAAACATTACTGATTTGTAACCATTCCCGATATGTTACAGATTCTGACCCTTTGTGGGGTGTGTCTGTTTCAAGTCTTTTCTCCCAGCGAGCTGCCTGTCTTTACCCCAGCCCTGCAGCAACCAGCCAGTGGTGGAGCGGGGACTTGAGGCCGGGTCATCTAGCAAGAAAGAGAGTTTCCTTCTCCTTCCCTTAGGTCCTGCTGCACCCCTGGTGTTCAGGGACAACAGGCTGCTTTTCCTCCTCCGGCCACCTCCCTGGACGTTCTCTCCTCCGTACCATTAAGGTTACTGCTCTGGGGAAAGCATCAAAGGAAAGCCATCATTTCTGAGAAAACCCAGGGTTCAATAGCAGAGGAGGAAAAAGCACATGAAGGGTCCATGTTTGCAGGTGGGGGGAGGCCCTCTCTCTCTAGGGCCACAAGGATCGGGAGGTGACCTCAAGGTCTACCTCTTGGGGTCCAGGGAAGGTCGCTCTGTTCCGTGGGTTTCCAGGTTCTTGAACTGCAGCCCCCAGGACCACCATTCCTAATGTTCACTTGCCCTGCCTCCCAGGGCCTTCCCATCAGAGATCCTTGGGGTCTCCCAGGGCCCTGCATGCGAGGGGGCCCTGGTCTCCACAGCCTCGGGTCCCACACACATCCTTCTCTCCCCAGCCCGCGGGGTCTCTCTGAAGTTCCATCTCAACAAGTGCCTCCACACGTCCCTGAGCCTCCCCTCTGCTCTCCCCGAGGCACCCTCACCGCAATCAGCACAAGGACCCTCTGAGGATCTTGACTTTGGAAACAAAAGTCCCCCAATCCAGCGGCATTAGGCCCCCTATGTGGCTTTTTTTCCTTGGCCCTGCTCCCAGTCCTTCCCCAGTCCTCCCCGTAAGATTAGGGCCTGAGCTCCAGAATTCTCAGCTCCAGAAACCTTCCATTCAGCCTCTCCTTGGCCCCAGATCTCCTGGGTGCCCTCGGGGAGGCTGGTTGACCTCCCTGAGTTTCTCTGCTTCCGCTCTGGAAAGTGAAGCTTCTGGTCTGCACTCCCCAGGAGCCTCCTCCCCTGGGGTCACCGATGCCTGGGAATGGAAGCCATAGAACAATGTGGGTTACCCACCACCCCCTGCCGACGTCACGCTTCTCCTGCAGAACTCAAGTTTTTCTAGGTTAGCCTGAGACCCAGAGGCATCCGTGTCCTGGGGTGTCTGCTCCAGGTTTGGCTTCTGGGTCCAGCCCATGTTCTTGTTCTTCCCCCCCACCCCCTTCCCCTGCTTGCTGCCCCAAGGAGGCCGGAGCCTCCGCAGCAGCCCCTGGCCTGAATCTCAGTCCCAGGAACAGCAGCCCAGGTCAGAGGCCTCCTAGCCCTGCCCCCAGGAAATCCTCCCATAGTCTCTCGCAGGGCCCTGCCGGCTGCAAACCTCCTGACACCGGCCCAGCAGCCCGGTCGGGCTCCTCTCTGCGGTGAAACACAGGCATCGGTCATGTCAAACCGTCCCCTGTTGTCCAGGCAGGTCGTGTCCTATCACGCCCCTGTGCCTTTGCGAGCGCATTACCTCTCGCCCGAGTGCCCCTCTGACGCACTGCGTCTACCTGGAAAACTCCGACTCACCCTTTCGGACCCTGATTCCCCATCTCCCCCACCCCCTCTCCAGACCAGTATGTAGAGTCGTGGCCCTGACTGCACCGTATTTGATTACTTGTGGACTGTATGTTGACTTTAAGCTCCAGGGCAAAGTTGGCTACTTGTCCATCTTTGTACCTCATTGCTTTCAAGAATATGACACAAAATAAAGAATAGATCTCAACACATGAAGATGGAGAGAGAGAGAAAGAGAGAGAGAGTGAGAGAGAGAGAGAGAGAGAGAGAGAGAGACATATGATTCTTTAAAACCCTCGTAAAGTGGGTAAACTTTTCCCTAGTTTTTCAATGAGGAAGTGAATCTTAGGAAGCTCAAGTCACGTGCCTAAGGGTCCCACAGCTTGAGGGGGGGTGAGAACAAGGTTTGGGTCCTGGCTGCCTGACTCCCGGGCCTAGGCACTCTCCCAGACTGCTCTACTGCTCCAGCCTTTTGTGGACTTTGGACTTGTGGTCTCTCCAGGCTTCTCTGAAGGTGGCAGACATGGAGCCCGTCTCCTAAGCTGTGTGCCCTGGAGTGAGCCGCTTAACCTCTCTGGTCCAGCTTCCTCACAGGCAGAGAAACAGTACCAATCTCATATGGGCTTCTTCCCAGGGACTTATTTGGTTCATATCACATACGGGACGGAAGGAGCCTTTGAAAAGTCTGCTGGACCAGACTCCCGCGGGAGATTCCTGTTCATAAACACACAGAGCACAGCCAGCCAAGCCCAGACTCCATTTCCCCTCCTGAGAATCCGCCTCGCCTCTCCTCACCTGCCTGTTTGGGGAACAAGTAGGGACTGCCAAGCAGCCTCCCTGCCCAGCCTCTTCTTCCTCCCTTAATGTGTAAGTGTTGTCACATTCTGGGAGCAGCCTCAGGCCCCAGATACTCCGGAGGTTTCCAGATTCAGCTCGAATACTGGCTTATCGAGCGGGTGAGTGGGGAAATGGTACCAAACAGACCTGCTAAGGCCAGCTTACCCCCAGGAGGCTCCGGCCAAGAAAGAAAGAAAGACACTTGGATGAGACCCAGGAGGGTATTTGACTGCCATTCTCGGCAGCAGGGAGCCTTGAGTCTGTCTGTCCTAAGTCCAGCCTCCCTGCACCCCTCAGGCCTGGGCTGACTTATTCCAGAAGGGAGGCGCGAAGCGGCACAGCTCCCTCCCCTGGCAGGTGGCTGCAGGCTGGGCAGAGGATGCATTTATCTACACAACAAGCATTTAAGGCAGTGTGTGCCAACCTGTGTGCTGGGCACCGGGGCACAGGCAAGGTCCCTGCACACAAACGGCTCCAGGCTCGTTGGTTTAATTCTCAAAGATATTTAGGGAGGGAGCCTTATCAGCAGCTCCGCATGCTGGCACAGCTTAGACACAGACACTGCACGAAGACTTGATTTTGGGGCATGTTCCTTTCATCCAGCTACGATCCTGTTTTATTCTCTGGGTGACCCTGGGAAGAAAGCAGAGCAGGGGAGGGTCCCCACCTGGCACCAGTTGATTGACAATAACGGAGAACTATGTTCAAAGAGATCCTGAAGTTCTGTCTGAGCTCAGTGTGATAGAGTGCTGTGATTGATTAGTGATGTCTGCAGTGGCTGCTAGTGAGGGGAGGGATAGTACACGCGCAATGGACAAATCATCCCTCTACCAAAGGGTGTCCTCCTCAAGGGCATAGGTCAAGTCGTGTTCACGAATGCTCCCGCAGCACCTGGCACAGTGTAGATGCTCATCAACTGTGCATTATCTATAAAAGAACAAAGAGCAGTGAAGATGTGGTCACCCAGAGGGAGGGGTGGGACTTGTCCAAGGACACATGGTGAGCACCTGTCTCCTGATCACCCACCCTCTCCTATCTTACCAAACCCTGTGCTGTCCCCACGCCCAAGGTATCTATCTGTCTTTCTGTCTCAGGTCAGTGGTTCAAAGCCTCCATTCCCAATTCTCTGAAAGCCAAAGCTGCAGGTGGCCCAGGCTGGGGGAGAATCTGGCTGGAAGAGAAGGTCACTGTGCCCCCCCTGCCTCCCATGCTCAGGGGAGGGTACTGGATTGCATGTTGGATCTGCCCTGGCCCAGAGAGAGACCAGAAGACACAAAGTAGTTCTCTGTATCCAGAACACTGAGAGAAAGGGTGGGCCATTCTCCCGGGTGTGTGGGGTATGTATGTTGTCGGGAATCAGTCCCAAGACATACCATCTGCCCCTGGACAGGAAGGGGACAGAACTTCTCTGTTTTGTACAGATCGGCAACTCATATTTCAGAGGGCATTTGGGCCCAGATCTGGCCAAAACAGACAGTTCAGGAATTTTTTAAAGAATCCTTCCAGGCAGCCAAGAGGTGGAGCTATCCTGATCCCCCAACATTGTGTTAATGAGCCTCTCTTGATGGGGTTCTTTATTCTTCTCAAAGTGCTATCTTGACAACTCTTTGAGCTAGAAGGAATCACAGAGTATTAATGCTGAAAGGATCCTTGGAGATCCTCAAACACTGAGACCCAGGGAGGGAAAGTGACTTGCCCAAGGTCACACAGAGAGCCGGGCAGAGCCAGGCCAATTCCTGGTGGGAGCTCCCAGCTTTCTTCACATCTGTGCTACAGAGTCGAGGCCCCTCGGGAAAGGGAGGACGGCCTGGAGGCTGTGACATCAAGCAGAGGTGGGGGCAGCTGGAGACAGCCTTGGGCCTGGGCCGCAACCCCACTTAGCATTTAATCCCCAAGGTAGCACCCGGTGGCTGCCCCATGTGCCTCAGATCCTACCCATGCCACCCACAAACGATTTCTCGCTCATTCATTTATTTTCAAACATTTTTTCGGTTTGTTTCCCATCCTTGTGTTTACAAGGAACACTGTATAAACAATCTCAGAAAGAGGCCACCAGCCCGGACCAGCTGCTTGGGTTAAGGGCTGAAGTCAGTATTTTTGGGAAATGGGTCCTACTCCCCCAGCCGGAAATGGGGTCCTACTCCCCCACCCTGTAGTTTAGCGGAATGGCATGCCAAGGCAGGGAGAACAGGGCAGGCAAGGGTGCTGGGCTCCACCGTTCCCAGAATCACCCAGTACCCCATTTTGCTGATGGGGAAACTCACAAGCCCAAGGTCACGTGATTGGTCAGTAACTGGCAAAGTTACGTTCACACCCAAGCAGTCTAGAGTTTCATTTCTTGCCAGTCTGCTGCAGGGGCTTCCTAAAATGGAGGCAGGATACAGGGAGGAGGGAGGTGGGACATGAGAGGAGAAGGGTGGGGATAACAGAGAGGACTGCTGCTCCCTTCTAAGGAAGGGCCTGCGGGGTGGAAGCCTGCCCCCACCCACGTTCCTGGGAAATGCCGCACAGTATGTATACACAGTGTTCCACACACACACACACGCACACACACATGGAAATGCACAACCCTTCAGCAGTGCTTCCACACATTCATGCACAGTGATGGACCCCACGGCAGCAGTGAAGGAGATGCCCAACCAGGCCAAAGCCCCGGGACACATTCTTCACCTGGAGACTCAAAGCAGCTCCTAGACGCTGGCCCAGGCTCCCTGGCAGCCTCAGCCTGACTTCCTCCACCCCTCCCTGGGGTCCTGGCAGGAAGCAGGACTCACATTGTCATGGCCAGGAAGTGTCTCACTTGTCCTTCACCTTGGCAGTTCTTGCTTTTTTCTTCTTATGCAACTGCCCACTGGCCATGTGCAGGTGAGGAAACTGAGGCCAGACAGGGGCAGTGACTTCCCTGAGGCTACACAGTGTGTGTTTCCTTTACTCATATTTCAAAACTTCACTAACTTAAAATCCTCCCTGGCCTGGGTGAGAAGGATTAATAGAGACTCCCTGGCAGTGGGGATGAACCAGCTCCTGAGAATGTTCGCTGAATGAGGAAGTGGATGGATGGATGGATGGATGTGTGGATGGGTGGATGGATAAGTGGATAGGTGGATGAGTGAATAAGTGGATGGGTGGATGGGTGGGTGGGTGGATGGGTGGATGGGTGAGTGGTTGGACGGGTGGATGGGTGGATGGGTGGACAGGTGGGTGGGTGGGTGGATGGGTGGATGGGTGGATGGATGAAGTGAATGTGGATGGATGAATTGAATGAAGGAAGGGGGGGGAAATGTCAATGAACAATGAGTAATACATCCAGGTCTTTCAGGGCTTGAAATTCACTCACATGGCAATAGCAGACCCAAGAGCATGCTCTGTCCTCATGAAGCTTGCATTTTCATGGGGAAATTTGATAATTTTTTTTAATGTAAAAAAAAGAAAAGGGGCCCAATGATGAGTCACATTCCACAGCCTGCTTGCTGCCCAAGAGCCAGACTTTTAACATTTCCAAGTAGTCACCTCTACAATGATGGTGCTGACTTGGTGGGGGGGGGGGGGGGGGGGCACAGTCTTCCATTAGGCATCTGACCCAAGGGTAGGCTCACCATTCTCTTTAATTTCCTGTAGCATGTCTAAGAGGAGGCTTGTTTAACAAGATTTTATAAGAGGCTTGAAGGTAATAATCCCAGGGAAATAAACCCAGAGGCTGGCATGGACCTTCATTAGGGTTTCCAAGTTCCTGGCATTCATGTGCCCTTTTTCCTATTCTGGTATCTATGCAGACATCACTAGTTGATCTTGGCACTTCCTCCCTGAGCACAAGATATTCCTCTGAACTGGGATCCAGACAGCCACGAGCAGTCAGTGGATGCTGACGTGTGAAATAATGCCTATTTGCCTTCCCTGGGCTAGAGAATCTGGCTGTGGGGATGTGCTGACATGTCTTCAGCTCAGGAGATCCTTGGAGAGGCCTCCCTGCCTGCTTTTCCTCCTGCTCAGCCCAGGAGATAATACAAGAACCGTGTACCAGGAGGGTCTTGGCCAGTGGATAAAGCAGGAGCCCCATTGTTGGAACCGGAGGGCCCAGGAATGATACGGCTGGGTCTAAACCCAGAACCCTGACTCCCACAGTCCAGTGCCCAAGGTCATCCATGAGTGGTGGGCCAGGAGAGGAAGCCAGGCCCCCCGATCCTTGCCCTGGGCTCTTGCATTACTCTACTCAGCCTTCCTCGCTCTGGCTTTTAGGGAGACAGGAGTTCCGTTCATCTATCTGGGGCCTCCTGCCCTTCATTTGCTGGTGAGCCCTTTAGCCTGCCTCATTTTCGAAACTTGGTGTCTCTTCTCAAAGAGGTTTTGCAAAGCCATCTCATGTTCTCCCGATGGGGCAGTCCTCAAACTGTTACAGGGAGAGAGGTGATTTTTTTTTTTTTTAATTTTCAAGTGCCTGGCCCCATCTGTCTAGCTCCTTTGAGGTCTGAGTAGAAAATAACTTCTGTCAAAGCTGAAGCCTCTAAGATGAGTCTCTCTGGGTGAGACTGGGTGAGACTCAGCCCTGGAAGAGCCGGCAAGGGCACAGTCGTCAGCACCTGGATGAAGTTGGATCGGGAAATAGTGACACTGATTAATGAAACAGGTGTATGGTGGGCTGCCTATTAGGGAAGTGGGCTGGTGGTTGGTTGATGCTGTGAATGGGTGGTTAGGGGCCACGTGGGTAGGCAGAAGTTGTGGTGGGGAGGGGTGTCTGGGTGCCGAGAGTCCTGGGCAGCAATCGGGCGTTAGAAGTGAACAGGCCTGGGGACAGGTAGGAGGACGCAGCTGATGACCCAGGTAGGGTGTTGGCTTGGGGTGGGCCAGGTGGAAGGTGAGTTCCCAGGCTGCAGGTGGTGCCCAGGGTAAGCACCGTGGGTCTGGATGGGGTCGGGAACATGTTTCCTGAGGCATGACGGGGCTGGGTATTAGCAGGTGGGTCGCTGGTGGCACGGCAGGTAAGGGCGGACTGGTCAGGTGGGTGGGTGGCTGGGCCAGCTGTTGGGTGTGGGTTGAGTATGCAGACTGGGCCTGGGAAGGCAGTTCTGGGTGGAAGATCTGGACGCTGTGCTCCATCTTCCCCTTGGCATTTGAGATTTGGCCGCTGCTGGGTCAAGTGCCAGACTCTCCTGCTGCCTCCTTTCCACTGCAGACCGGCTTTCAGCCCTGTGGATCCCCCCACCCACCAATTAGCCCACTCTGGTGTGGCGGGAGTGGACCCGGGGTGGGACGGTGGCTATTCGGAGCAGTGGTCAAGGCCCAAGCTACTTGAGCCAGCCCAGAGTGACCTCTGGATGCTTTCCAGAAACCTCTGGCAAGAGTCCTCCCCTCTCACATTGCACAGGCTCAGCTGTTTGGGGTGGACGCAGCAGCGGGTGGCTTTCCGCAGGGAGGCTGTAATCATGATTCCCGCAGGGGAGTGGCAGGACTGAGGGCCTGGGAAGAGAGGTGCCCGGGCAGGGCCGGGGGGAGAAGCAGGGCGCGGCCACAGGGGAGACCAACAGACCTAAACAGATCCACTCGTGTAGATCCTTTGCAAGAGTTCGGATGTGAGTCTGGGCTGACCCGGGCTTTTGTGCCATCCAGGAAGAAAGAGCCGAGTTAGTGGACGAGTTAGGACTGAACAGGACAACAGAGGGACCACGAACCACCCAAGCGTCCAGAGGCAGTTTGCATAAGTGCTGGACAAAGGGGCTGGGCAGCCAGCTTGCCAACATCTAAACTCCGCCTGGCTTTGTGACCTCGGGCGAGGCACTTAACGTCTCTGTTCCTTATTTTCTTCATCGGTGAAAGAGGGATTATGTGACAATACTGAGCTCGTCGGTGGTGAGGATCAAATCAATGAATGTGAGAGGTGCTAAAAAGAAGGTCTGGCACAGGGCAAAGAGTATATGAAATAGCTATTGTTATTTTATTAATATTATGAAGACAGACTTGCCAACCATTTCTCACTGCCCAGCTGCCTACCTGGTCTTGTCTCCAGAGTCTCTGGTCTTTTCCTTAAAGGGGAGGCCCAGGGACAGCAAGGGCAGCTCTGTGGGCATCCAGTCACGCCACCGCAGAGCTTGGAAAGGCAATGAAAGTGCATTCATGAGCCTAGATATTGCAGGCAGAGGGTATTCTTCCGGCCCTCGTCTACATCAGGACCCATCCCCCAATCCTTGTACCCACCCCAAATCAGGGAGTGCTGGGGGAGAGGGGCAGGAAGAGAATGACCACTGCTTAATGGAGGGGGGGGGGGCTCTCTGATTTAGGGAAGGCTAAGGAAGAGAGGAGGCTCCTGCCAGGCCCCTGCCCCCAGGCACACCAAGGGACAGGTGGGGAGACCACAGACTGCTGCGGACTGACTGCAGAGGGAGATGACAGGCCAGGGGGTGGCCTCATGGCCCGGCCCTCTCACCCTGCAAAGGCCTGGGCATCAGCTGTCCCGCCAAGAGCGGCTTCTGTGGAAGGGGCTGGCCACGGGGGAGGAAGCCCAGAGTGTGCCAGCCTCCCCGAGGTCCAGGTCAGGGGCCAAGGCCAGCTCCCGGGCCACAGCTGCTGTGCTGGCTCACCCCCCCCCCCCAGGAACTGTCAAGTGCACAGTCATCCCAGCTAGGAGCCAGGTGTTCACTCCAGAGTCCCACTGTACTTCCAGCAACTTCCTGCTTCTGGTCTCGGCCCCTTTCCGAAACTGAAATTGGGATTTGAAAAGGAGCTGATGACTACAGCCGCACAACCATCTAACAAACACACCCCGGCCTCAGCACAGGTCACCAAGCTTGTGGCCTCGCACGGGGAGCCAGCAACCCGGGGCCTCTCCTTCGGGCCCGGGTGTCAGAAAGTCCGAGCAAACTGGCAACATCGGAGGAGTCCGAGGGAAGGCAGGCTGGCGCTTGTGGGTGTGCATGTGTGCGCGCGCGTGTTCGTTGCGAAAGGCAGATCGGAGGGCTTTGCATTTATCGGACCGTCCCGCACCTTTGGAAGCCCCCACCCTTTGTCTAACCGTTGACTGGAACCGCCATCGTTTCTGCTTCCCTTCCAAGTGGGATGACGAAGGGGAAGAAAAACGAGAATTTTTTCCTGCAATTTTCCCAAGAAGAAACGTGGGCCGGAGAGGTTAGGCGACTCATCTGATGTCACCCACGGCATCAGAACTAAATCCGGGCCTGGAGGCCAAATGTCTGAGTTTGGCCAGTTCCCCGGGGAGGTAGGGTTCAAAAGTTGCTGTTGGCCCCTCTTGTGGCTCCCGCACTGGCTCCTGGGGCGTTTGGGAGGGCATCCTCCTGCCCTGCCCTCCAGGGGGCCCTCTCGGAGGAGGGACGTTGGCCAGCAGGCTCTGAGAAGCAAAATGTCCTCTGTGATGGACCCACTCTGCAGGACTTCACGGAGCAGGAACGCTCCGCAGGCGGGCCTTGGCCTTTTCGCGCAGGCTGCCCTCGTGCCCCAACTTTCCAGAACGGGCCAAATGGAGGGGTGAGGTGAGAGGCAGGGCACCACCCAAAGGGGGTATGCGAGGACTCAGCTCTGCCCAGAGACAGAGGGGGATGGAGGAGGAGGTGACTTAGCTGGTCCTGGAGGCTCTGGGGCTACAGCAGTGTGAGAACCGTGGGCCCTCCTAGTCCCCCTTTGGCCACGACTGGAACACCTCCCCACCTGCAAACCCCATGTGTCTCTCATGGGCAGCTGAGGTCCCACTGCAGCCAGAACGTCCAGTCATGGGCTCACGAGATGCAGGACGCAGGGGCCTCTTGAGGTTGCCGCATGCAAACTCTTCATGGTACAGGAAGGAAACGGGGCCCAGAGAGGGAAAGAAGCCTTCCTCAGATCACCCAGCAGGTTACAGGAGGGCCAGGCTTCCCCGCTCCCACCCCAGTGCTCTTTCTACAGCAGCACCTTCGGTCTGACCGGTGACCTGGTCATTTAGCTGGTATCCCTGGAAGTCCTGCCACGGTCCCCAGGGCAGAGCACCCAGAGGATCCTGTCCCCTTCCTTCCAGAACAAATGACAACGCCCACTGCACCGCATGCAGAGCCTAGACTCTGTTGGTCCGTGGCAATTTCACGTGACGTGCACACTGGTCTGCCGTCTCCCTGGGCTGGGGCCGCCAAGGTCCATCGACGCCTCCAAGACGAAGGTCAAGGAGTGCCAAAGAGGGAGGGAGGTTTCCCGACATTGCCAGGCAGACAAGTAATTTTAAACTCGAACAGACCCCGGGTGCCAGCTCTTTCATCACTGCTCTGCACATCCCGGCCAGGGGGCTACGGTGGGTGAGGGGGTGGCCACAGCCTTGGTCAAGAGAGCCATGTGGAGAGCCTCACAGAAGCCCCTCCAGAGGCGGGAAAATCGCGGGCACCTGCACTGGCGTGGAACTATCCACCCGTCTATGCACAGGCTCAAGCGCTGACCTCGTTCAGCACAGGGGGACCCAGAACCTTCATACCCGAAGGAAGCCGAGGTGAGGTGGGGACGTGCAGGGGACCCACAGAGAGTCACCGGGAGAGTCTGGGCAGACCCAGGCCTTCCGATTCTCCGTCCCTTCTGACATCTTTCCCCTTTTCCGAGAAACGGTGCCTGGAAGGAGGGAGGGACCCTCGGCACAAGGGGAGACAGGACTCAGAGTGCAAGTTCACCTTCTCTCAACCCCCTTCCGTGCCTCAGGGTCTCTCTCTGGAAACGGAGCCACTTTTTCTTGACATTCCCCTGGCTGAGAGACCACATGTTCCAGAAATGATTCATTATAGGGCCTGGGGATCGCCGCCCTCCCTGTCTTTGCTTAGTGCCTCAGACCCGCCAAGTGTCTGCCCCCTCACGCCTTCTTGCACGCTTCCCCCCCAGGCAGCACTCCACCCTCTTGGCCCCGGTGTCCCCGAAGGATGAGGGCACTAGAGAGACAGTCCCGGGATGAGTCTTGGGCTCCCACGTGGGGTGGGGGCGATGGGGAGGAAGCAGCAAAGGAGAGCAGAAGGAAGAGAACCAGGAGAGCTGGGGAAGAGAGGCACAGGTTCAACCGGCAGGTCAGTGGCAGAGCAAGGACTCGAACCCAGATCCCCGGTTTGAGTTCAGCGCCCTGTTCTCTGTGTCCACTACCCCGGGCCGGCATAGGACGCAGTGGAGGGCCTTGGGAAGACAGGATGTGGAATCTCTCTGTGCCCATCACCTCAGAGACACCGTTCAGCCAGGTTCTCCCTGGGATGCCCTTTCTCACCTTGTCTCTGCTCGTAAACCCAGCTCATGACCCAGGGCCAAACCCCGGCGCCTCCCCTCCTCGGCTATGAAGCCGTCCTGCTCTCCCACCCAATGGGACCCCTCCTTGCTCTGAGCCATCGGCCCTCTCAGGTCCCCGGTCCCTCTCCTCTACAGCCCGGGGCCCCCGCCAGGCCTGGCACGGGGTGGGTGCTTAGCCAGTCGGTTGCTGGCCAGAATGAGAAGATCCTTCGCTGCCCAGGCCCCCAGGTCTAGCCATCCTAGGCCTCTAGACATGTCTACGGAATGAATGAACCAAAGCAGCCTTTGGAAGTAAAGCCTGCCTCTCCAGGGGCCCTCAGAATCTAGGAAGGTCCACCCCTCCCATTCCTGGCCCATAACCCCTGCGTCATCTTCCCTGATGATCTCCTATGAGGGGACATGACCTTTGTGCCATAAGGGAGAAGGAGGGCGGGACTCCAGCTGCCGAACATTCTCATCAGGGTGTCAATGGCTGATATCCCTTTGGGATGTTGGGCTGGAGAGAGGGGAGAAAAGTAAATAGCCCTGCGGCCAGGGCTGGGCTCTGCCACAGGGAGCTCACCGTTCCCTCGGGAAGCAGCCTTCTTCCGGGGAAGCTCTGGGACGTTTGGCATCCCCTCCCCCAGCCACCCCAACCCCGGGAGGAGGGCCTGGCTCTGCTTCCTACCACCTCGCTTCCCCAAGTTCCAACCACCTGGAAAAGGGGCACCTCCCAGATTCCCACCTTCTCTATGAAAATTCTCTCGCAAACGGTAATGGGGGTAAAGAAGGGCTCGCTGGGACGGTCCCGAGAAACCACTGGGGGTGCTAGTGGGATGGAAGAGGGCGTGAGCCCCACGGTATCACCGGCTCGCTGGGTGAGCCTGGGTCGGGGACGTGACCGCCCTGTGTCTCGGCTGCTAGAGAAGGGGCCAGTCTTCGCCCCACAGCATCGTTGTCAGGGCTGAACGATTTAATGCGTGCAGAGTGCGGAACAGCAGGCGTAGTGGGTGCTCAACAACAGAGAGCTGGTGCTGTTATTTCATTACTGTCTATGCCACCGGGCTGCTGCCCCGGGGGTCTGGATCCTGCTCTAAGAGGCCACAGCTGCCCCACTCCACACGCCAGGGTGGGGGACTGAAGTCCCCAGGGGGCACCCCCAGCCCCAGCTTGTGCCAAACTAATCTCCGCACTGAATACACCCTCTCCTCTCCAACGTAAGCATCAGCCTCCACCCAGATGTCTGCTCTCTGCTGACACCCGGCGTGGAGCTTTGAAAACATCTGGATGGTGCATCTTGGCTCGCTGCGAAGTCCAGATGTTTGGGCAGCGTGTGGGCTCCCCCTTTCCGGCCTTCCCCAGGAGAGGGGTGGGCCCTCAGCATGTCGTGGCGAACACGTGCTATTGGAGCGAGCCCAGCCCTGGCCTTCCCTGAGCCGGGCCTCCTAAGCCGGGGCCTCGCGCGGGACAGTGGGATGGAGACAACCCTCTGCTCCAGAGCACTGGCCGCCATGGGCTGACCCTGACACCCGGGAGAGCCGGCAGGTCCCCTTTTGCCGGAGCAAGGCCTGGAGGAGCACCCAGGGCCTGTACGGGTGGGAAGCGGGGGGCAGGCTCTCTGGAGGCCTGAAGCCTGAGGACTAGCAGCTGGGAGACCGGGGTTCTAGCCCCGGCTCTCCTGTGCAGCTGCTGTGTGACCGTGGACAAGGCCCTCCCTTGGCCTTGGTTGTGCATTGGAACAGTGAGGGGCTGGGTTAGGCCAGGGGTTGTTAGATCTTTCCGGCATCAGAACACCCGGAAAGCCTGTGAAATGCCAGCCCTCCTGCCCAGCTCGACACCAGCACCCAGAAGGGGTTTCACCGGGTCTGGGGTGGGCACCAGGCGTGTTTCAGGTGCACCCCCAGGTATGAGAGCCGCCGGCCCAGATGGTGTGTGAGACCCTGCTGGCCTTCTGGTGGCCTCTGTGTGATGTCCCCCTGGACCTGGTTCTCACAGTCGCTGCACAAGGCTGGCGTCAGCCTGCTCTGGCCCCAGAACAAGCACAGTAGAGCCGACGGGCCGGGCAGAGCCAGCAGCCCGTGTCCGAGCGAGAGGAGGTCTGAGTGGGGCTGAGTGCGTGGCGGTGAAGGCGTATGTACCGCTCTGCATTGGTGGGGAGTGTGAGTAGGTCCGTCCAGAGGCGCGTGCCCGGGTGTGGGTGCGTGCGTGTCTCTGAGAACCCACGTCATCTCGGGGGCGTGTGCGCCTGTCCCTTCTGCACCCATCGCTCTCCTGCCACCTCTGTGGTGCTGCTGGGGAGGCAACAGAAGCTGAAATGGTCCAGGATTGGCCCTCTTGTCCCCACCCCGCCCTCCGTGTAACAGAGCGGACACGTGCCCATGGGGAGTTGCAGGGCCGGGCTCTGGCCTGAGACGCGCTGCGGTGAGTGGCTGGGGAGGGGCTGGGCTGGTCAGATGAGGGACAGGTGGACCGCCAGGCCCGGCCACTCAGCTCACCCCCCACTGAGGTCTTGACAAACCCGGAGACTTGGGGAGGCAACACGTCACGGGGACCCTGTCTCCCGCAAGACTTCTAGAACGTGTGGGTGGCCTTGAGCCTGGGCGGGAGTCCCGAGGACCCTTCAATTCTTCCCATTTTCCTTCAGCCCCCTCTGAGGGTGTTAAGAGGTTGAGTGACTGGGGCAGAGAGGAGGGCACCCCAGTCATCATCCGGGCCGCCATCACTGCCTCACTGTCTTCTTCACCCTGCGCGGGGCCCATTTGCTCTTTCTTTTCCCCAAACGGGTCCGTCTCCAGCTACACAGACACACACACGCACACTTTCATAGGTGGGGGCCAACCCCAGGACCTTCTGGCCTCAGACCCCATCTGAGCCCCTGGCTGGTGAGGCCTTCTGCCCTCCCCTGCCAGTGGTATCATGAATCCCCACCTGACAAGGTACGAAGGCCCTGAGTCGGGAGGCCGGGTCTCTGCTCCCAGCACAGCCTTGGCCTTGCTGGAGGACCCTGGGCGAGAGCGGGGCCGGGTCCAGACCCCAGTCTCCTCCGTGGCGACTAAGCCCTAAGAAAAACAATGAGCACCTCACTGAGAACTTCCTATGCGCCGAGCACACTTTACGTGTAATGACTAATTTGACCTTCCCTAGGACCGGGAGGTAGATACTATTATTACCCGATTTTGCAGGAAGCCACTGAGGCCAGAGAGGTGAAACAGCTTGTCCAAGGTCACAAAGGGAGTGAGCGTTGGAAACAGGATGCACGGCCACCATGGACGTCCTTCGCTGCTGAGTCGGGTCGCTTCACAGCACCTTTTCTATCCTGAGCACGAGCAATGT
This sequence comes from Neofelis nebulosa, assembly GCF_028018385.1. Lineage (NCBI taxonomy): Eukaryota > Metazoa > Chordata > Mammalia > Carnivora > Felidae > Neofelis > Neofelis nebulosa. Next base: position 35,287,994 of record NC_080794.1, on the reverse strand, counting down.
GCCGGGCGCTGTGCTGAGAACTTTCCATATGTTCGCTGATTTCGTGGGGGTCCTGCTTCTGTAAGGACCAACGCTGGAGGAAGAGGAAGCAGGAAAGGACATGGTGAGGGCTTTGGGAGGAGAGCCACCACGGAAAGCTAAGGAGGGTAGCCGAGGGAATGGCAGCTACAGGCAAACTTTTTTTTTTTTTTTAAAGGGCTGGGCAGTTAACATTGCAGGTGGCCTTTGTCACAACGGCTCCACTTTGCCGCTGCAGTGCAAAAGCAGCCACAGATAACACATAAATGAGTGAGTGTGGCTTTGAGCCAATAAAACATTATTTATGGACAGTGAAATTTGAATATCAGATAATTTTCACGTGTCACAAAATAGCCTTCTTTGCATTTTTTCCCCACCATTGAAAAATGTAAAAAAAAAAAAAAAAAAAAAAAAAAAAAAAAGCATTCTTAATCTGTGGACCGTACAAAAACGGGAGGGCTGGATTTGGCCCAAAGGCCGTAATTTGCCAACTCCCATAAGGGCTCAGCTCCCGCGGTGCTTTGCTGCTGTGCTGGCTCCTGCAATTCTCCAGCCGTCCTGGGACGCTGAGCCCTGACATCAAGCTGACCCAGAGTTCTGAAGGAGAGTCAGACAATGGCGAGTCCTGTCCCAGTGCTGGGATCCAGATCTTAGCCAAAGAACTCCTTTTGGGGCCTAAGATTTCACCACCACTATTTCCTGGCTGAGTGATGTTGAGCAAGTTCATCAGCCTTCGATTAGTTGAGATTCCCTTCAGGTGCAAAGGAAGAGAACTTCAACTCAATTGCTTCAGTGAAGAAGGAGATTTCTTTGCTCCTGTGGTGAAAAGTCCAAGAGTAGATCTGATCGTTTCAGGTACAGTTAGATCCAGGTGCTCGGATGACATCGTCTGGGGTCTCTCTCTTTCCACCTATTGGCTCTGTGTTTCCAAGTTGGCTTCAAGCTCCACTATAGTCATTCTAAGGGGCGGCAGAAGTGGCCACCAGCAGCCAAAGACCCACCCTGTATCTGCGTAGCAACCCCAGTTGAAAGCAAACTCCATTTCTCAAACCCTCAGCAAATTTCCGGAAGATGCTCGTAGGCTCTGGTCGGCCAGGTTTGGGTCACGAAACCCTTGCTGAATTAGTCGTTTGCCTCCAGAGCTATGGGGCAGGGTCAGCCCGCACGGGATCGGCACACACTGAGAGTTGAGGGAGGAGGGCTCCCCCAAAGGAAAAACCAGAAGGAGGACGAGTGGAGGTTGTTGGGCAGGCAAGAACAGCAGCTACCTGCCATAGGATGGGAAGTTCGGCGTCTCCTTCTGTGAAAGCAGGTGATGACTGCCCTCGCAGCCAGCGTGGCGGTGGTGACATCTGCATCGTGACAACCCTAAGCTACTGTAAAAGGGGCAAGAAGGAGGTTGGGTGCATATGGTGGGTCTTTCATTTGGGGGACCTCTGATATTCACACCGTGACCTCCTATTAAAAGAAAGACCCACAGCGTATAAAATGGCACAACTGCCATGGAAAATAGCACGGTGGCTCCTCACAGAGTGAAAACTGGAACCGCCGTATGATCCAGCAATTCCACTTCTGGGTATATATCCCCCCGCAAAAAAGTGAGAGCAGAGGCTCAGAGAGACACGTGTCTACCCGTGTTCACAGCAGCATTCATCACAACGGCCAAAAGGTGGAGGCAATTCACGTGCCCACTGATGAATGAATAGACAAGCAAGACGTGGCATATGCGTGCAGTCGAATGTTATTCATCCTTAAAAAGGAAGGAATTTCTGACATGCGCTATGACCGCGAGGAACCTCGATGGCCAAGGGAACTAAGCCAGTCACGAAAAGGACCCATACTGTGTGATTCCACTTGGATGAGCCACTTGGAATAGTCAAGTTCACAGGAACAGAAAGCAGAAGGATGGGGCAGGGGCCGGGGGAGGGGGAACAGGAGTTACTGTTTAGTGGGTACGGAGTTTCAGTTTGCGATGACGAGAAGTTCTTCGGATGGGTGCTGGTGACAGTCGCACGAGAGTGTGATTATACCTAACACCACTGACCCGTGTGCCTGAAAATGACGAACACAGTAAATTCTATGTATGTTTTACCACAACTTTCTTGAAAATTTTTTTCTTTTTTTTTTTAACGTTTATGTACTGATTTCGAGAGAGAGAGGGAGTACGAGCAGGGAAGGGGCAGAGAGAGAGAGGGAGACAGAGAATCCCAAGCAGGCTCCACACCATCAGCCCAGAGCCCGGCTCAGGGCTCGAACCCACGAACCGTGAGATCATGACCTGAGACAAAAATCAAGAGTTGGGTGCTTAACCGACGGAGCCACCCAGACGCCCCTTAAAAAATATTTTAGGAAGAAAGCCCACAGAGGACAATTCTTCATTCAAAGATGGTTAACCCAAAACTCCTTTCTGAAGACACGGAAAGTCAGGGGGAGAGGGTGTCATTGGGCAAAGTCCTCCCCGAAGCCCTCCAATCTTGCCAAGCTGACTCCCAGGGCCCTGCTCCCTCAGACTAATGGAGGAAAAGGCTCCCAGGCTCCTGATCGGCACTGTGGGGCCAACGGGTGGCTGTGAGGTTGTGGCTGGTTGTTGCTACCCTCGCTGAACACTTTTTCTCCTTCCCTCCACACAGACGCAAAACAAAAACAGTTGCTTTGAGCACGGCCCATTTTCCCTGCCTGAGCCTGGGGGTCCTGCCTCCTGTACCCCCACACACCAGGCCTCCTGGGGCCTGTAGCCTGGGAGCAGGCGGGAGGTTCAGGGGACATGCCTGGGGTTGCACACAATCCATCGGTGGCGGAGCCGGGCCTGGACACCACATCGCCTCCTAAGAGCCATACGGAAGCCATGCTCGACGGCTGCCATCTGTCCCCACATGGCAACCGCACTGACCTTGAAAACTGCACCTCAGCTAAGGTCACTCTTCTGCCCACTGTGAAGGGCTCTTAGAATAAAATTCAAACTCCAAATCCACCCCTCCCCCAGGGGCCAGCCGACACTGACCCCCCGGGTCTCTAGCCTCATCTCCAGGGCCCCGGGGCCAGGACTGCCTGGTCTGCTCTCTGTGCTCCGCCACATGACCCCTTGGGGGCCTTGGGCTGCTGTCTCCTCCTCTGTGAAGTCTCCTCTCCCAGCTGTCCGTGGGGCCGTCCCCGTGCCCTCCTTTAGGCCTCCACCCAAAGCCCAGTGCTCTGCCAGAGGCCTTCTCAGAGCGTCCCATCTGAAGTGGTCTTTCCCAGAGGCTCTCTGGCTTTCCTCAGGTAGTTTCCTTTCCACCGCCCACCAGCTCAGCCTCCTTCGACGAGGAGGATGGGGACAGCCTGCATCATGCCGGCCACACCGGACCCACCGAGCTCTGCTTCCCCGGCAGCTGCTGGCAACCCAGTCCAGAATTACACAGCAATCAGTCACGTGGTGGGTGGGGAGGGACCAGCCAAAACACCATTTGTCCTTCCTCCCCACTCAGTGGCTTATGTTGGGCACAGTGGTTTGGTGGGACCTTTCCAGGGACGGTCCACGCGACTGAGCGAGAGGCTGTTTTCCGAGAAGCTGAGGCCAGCCTGGTGACACATCACCTTGGTTCTGCTTTCCTTCCACTCTGCTCTACTTCCATCCCCTCACTCTTGCTTCCTGGGACTGCGCCCAACATTAAAGCATTAGCACACAAGCTTTGCTGCAGCCTCCATTTTTGGGGGGAATCCAGGCTACCGTGTTTACTTTGGTAGAACCAACACAACACTTGGCAAAAATAGGTGCTAGAGAATATTGGTTGGATAGATGGATAGATGTATGGATGGATGGGTGGATGGATGGATGGATGGATGAATAAATGGATGGATGGATGGATGGATGGATGGATGGATGGAATGATGGATGGATGGATGGATGAATAGATGGATGGATGGATGAATAGATGGATGGATGGATGGAATGATGGATAGATGGATGGATGGGTGAATAGATGGATGGATGGATGGATAGATGGATGGATGGAATGATGGATGGATGGATGGATGGATGGATGGATGGATGAATAGATGGATGGATGGATGGATGGATGGATGGATGGATGGAATGATGGATGGATGGATGGATGGATGGATGGATGAATAGATGGATGAATAGATGGATGGATGGATGGATGGATGGATGGATGGATGGATGGATGGAATGATGGATGGATGGATGGATGGATGGATGAATAGATGGATGGATGGATGGATAGATGGATGGATGGAATGATGGATGGATGGATGGATGGATGGATGGATGGATGAATAGATGGATGGATGAATAGATGGATGGATGGATGGATGGATGGATGGAATGATGGATGGAATGATGGATGGATGGATGGATGGATGGATGGATGGATGAATAGATGGATGGATGGATGGATGGATGGATGGATGGAATGATGGATGGATGGATGGATGGATGGATGGATGAATGGATGGATGGATGGATGGATGGATGGATGGATGGAATGATGGATGGATGGATGGATGAATAGATGGATGGATGGATGGAATGATGGATGGAGGGGTGGATGGAAGGATGGATGGATGGAAGCCTTCACTAATACAACACAGTAAGGAACTGCCTCTTAGTGAGAGATGCAAACGTAGATACCTATATACTCAAGCTAAAAACATTGGTGCACAAAACCAGGGAAGTGTCTCTCCACCTACATGCCCCCCCCATTCTCTTCCCATATACTAAAAACACACACTCAGACACTCCCCCCTGACCTGTGGATAGCTCTGTCTCTTCCAGATCAAGCCTCTTATGAGTGAACCAAGAGTTGGAAAGACACATGGATGAAAACTTGCCAGTGGAAAGATAATCCTCTTGAAAATTGAGATCAGATGAACACACGTGCTCTTGCATACCAAACGCTGCTCCAAACACTGTGTGTATAAACTCACAGGATCCTCACAGCACCATGTGAGATGGATACTATTACTTCTTGCCTCTGAAAGCAAATGAGGTAACTGAGGCACAGAAAGGTCAAGTACCTTTCCCAAGTCACCCAGCCAGTAAGAGGCTGCGGTGGGGTTTGAACCCAAGCCCTCTGGCTCCAGCTGCTGGGCTCCTACACACGTTATTCGAGACAGTGGAGACAATTCTATCCTTCTTCACCAGCCTGACCTAGTGATCCTGGTTTTCCCATCATCCCAGACAGGGCAGCCATCGAGAAAGCCAGGCAGGCATGAGTGACCTCTCTTCCAGGTGACCCTTGCATATGCATGTAACAGCTGGCTTAAAGGGAAGACCCACCCCAAACATCCACCCACAGCAAGACCTGAAGGATTCCCTCTTCTCTGCTTGGGTCAGTCAGAGGAGGAAGGAGGAAGGGACAGCTTTGGTCTGAATGAAGATTTATGAGCCTCCATCTATAGACTTCTCCGTTCTCCAGATGGAGGGCCACTGGGAAATCCCATCCCAGAGGAAGGGAAGGAGACCGATGGTATAGAGAAAAGGCAGGGAGTGATGAACAGAGGCCAAGAGCATGAGGTGGCCTCACCCCTTCCCCGCCAGGCCAATGTGAGGAGACTCATGTCCATGGGGCTGGCTCCTTGTTATTCAGGTGACAACTTAAATGTCTCCTCCCTAGAAAAGCCTTCCCTCATCACGGTCTAAAGCAGTCTCCTCGCGCTGCTCTCCCTGCCCAGGACCCTCTGTAACTGTCTACACTGTACGTGACCTTCTAGGACACTGTCTTGCCCATCTGTCTGCCTGTTTCTTCTGTTTCCCTGAACTATAACGCATGTTCCATGAGAACAGGGACCTCTGTCTCAGCTGCACCGCAGCACCTACCGCGGTGCCTAGCCCACTGTATGTGTTTAATAAATATTTGTTAACTGAATGACCAGGAATGTCAACAAGTGCTTGTTGAGTTAAGTCTCATGCAAAAGAAACCAACAGTACAACTTATGGAATAATAAAAAGGGGAGGCGGGATCAGATAAGCGTATTTTGTTTGCCATTCCCAGTTCATCTGGTTGACGCTGTACTTTTTTGGTTTCACATAATCTCAGGAGATGGGAACTTAGGTGGATCATAAACAGGCTAGGTTATCCAGCTGAACAAGCTGTGCGCTGCCCAACTCCAGGGAGTACCATCCACAGGGGAGTCTTGGGAAAGATCAGCCCTGATACCTGTATGGGAAGGAGAAGATGATAGGAGGACAGAGAGAGAGAGAGAGAGAGAGAGAGAGATACGATCCCATTTATGGAGAAAAAGACTGAAACAGACTCGGGTGAGCGTCCACTTTAACTGCTCCTTCTCTCATTTGACAAATAAGGAAAATGAGACCCGGAAAAGTGAAATAACCTTACAAAGCAGAGAAGGAACAAAGCCAGCCAGAGTTCCACTAAGTGCCAATAACATCACTGTCATCGTGTCTCTTACTATATATTTCATCACCTTGTAGGGCGTAAAGGAGATGTTCGTTCCTTGGAGAGAGAGTAGGGCCCTGCTCCAAAGCTGAAGCTGAGAACTTAAAGTTCTCAAAGGCAGTGTGCAGATTCCCAACGGACTAAGCCACAAAAGGTCAGACACCGGTCTGTCTCGTTCACCGCCGCAGCCCCTACCCTTGCCCAAGTTCAAGGGTGTTCTGCACAGACAATCAAAAACTACCACCTTTTACTGAACCCTAACCAGCTCCTAGGTGCTGTTTTAAGCACTTTATACTTGTCAGCTCACTGAATCCTCTCAGCCTTGAACCCTTATGAAGCAGGTTCTATTACTATGCTCATTTTACAGATGGGGAAACTGAGGCACTGAGCAATCAAGTAACTCACATGTGCCACACAGCTAGTAACGAGTAAAGGAGTGAACAAATGAACCTGCTACGTCATCATTTAGTCCCCCTAAAATATCCCATCCAGGACCTTAGAGAATGCAGAGTCTACCATCCAGGGAGCAAAGAGCCCTTCTCCCTGCAGGAATCAGCATGTGCGATGGTCTGGGGTTGGAGTGGTGGGGGGGGTGGGTGCGGGCACATCCTGAAAGTGTCCAAAGATGAGACGATACTGGAAAGGCTTGGTGGGACCGAGAACGGAGCAGGCCTGTGGAGGAAATGTATGTTGTTTGCCATTCGGAGGTGCTAAGTGGAAGGTGGCAGGGGCCCCCACTAAACACTCACGCACACACACAGTGTCTCCAGCTGACAGGAAGAGGAAATGCCTTGCATTTTCCAGCCGCTTGTCGCCAGGCCAAACCTAAATGCCAGCCCTAAAAATACAGCCGGGAAGCAGAGCTATGCTAACAGCTCCCTCCCGTCTCTGTCACCCGCCTCCCTTCATCCCCTCAGGTTTATTTTTGAATGAGGACACTTCATGAAAGTAACTTGATGCGGGGGGGAAACCTGAGCGCTTGTCTTTTATGTCTCCTTCCATTCAGGTTTCTGGAGGGGGAAGAGAAGGAAGGAGGGAAGCATGACTGCCTTTGGTTTAGGAGGAAAGCAAAGGGGACACATACAGGCCCTCTCTGTGTGATTCAGTGACCCGGTTGGCAGTGAGGATTTGTCAAGCTGCCCAGCACAGCTTGGGAATTAGAGTCAAACATACCACCCCTGCCCTAAAGGCACTTGTAGTCTCCATTATGCGTGGCCAAAATGCATGAAAAAAGAGCAAACTGCCAGGGTTAGCTCCAGGGTCCTCAACTCAGTCCTAAAAGGCCACCTCTTTGAGCTTGTCCAGAATTTACCAGGGCAAATTAAAGCCAAGGTTGAGTATCTTCCTGCTACGTGTGCCTGGAAATAAGGAAAGGAAATCCACTCTTACTATTACTATTTAACATTGTACTGGGGTTCAAACCAATGTGATAAGGCAAGAAAAATAAATAAAAAGCATCTCAATAGGAAAGGAAGAAGCAAACTGTCTTTATTTGCAGGTAACATGATCACCTACACAGAAAATCCTACAGCACCTACAAAAAAGCTACTGGAATCAGTGAGTTAGAAAATTGCAGAATTTGGGTCGCCTGAGTGGCTCAGTAGGTTAAGCGACTGACTCTTGATTTCCGCTCAGGTCATGATCTCACGGTTGGTGAGATCGAGGCCCATGTTGGGCTCTGCACTGACAGCATGGAGCCTGCTTAGGATTCCCTCTCTCCATCTCCCTCTGCCCCCCCCCCCAATTCTCTCTCTCTCTCATAATAAATAAATAAACATGTTTTTAAAAAGCAAAAATCATAGGGGTGCCTGGGTAGCTCAGTCAGTGAAGCATCCAACTTTGGCTCAGGTCATGATCTCACAGTTCGTGGGTTCGAGCCCCACATTGGGCTCTGTGCTGGCAGCCTGGAGCCTGTTTCAGATTCTGTGTCTCCCTCTCTCTCTGCCCCTACCCTGCTCATGCTCTGTCTCTCTCTGTCTCAAAAATAAATAAACATTAAAAAAAATTTTTTTAAGTAAAAAAATAATAAAAAATAAATAAATAAATAAATAAATAAGAGAAAATTGTAGAATTCAAGATCAATATACAAAGATTAGTTGTATTTCTGTATACTAGCTATGAGTATTCAGAAACTAGAATTTAAAACACTTCCATTTACAATAGCATAAAAAGGTTTGAAATTCTTAGGGATAAATCTGATAAAAGATATGTAAGACCCGTACACTAAAAGCTATGAAGTATTGCTGAAAGAAATTAACCAAAAGAACCAAGTAAATGGAGAGATACACCTTGGTCATGGGTTAGAAGATTCAATATTAAAAGAATGTCAATTTTCTGTCGAATTGATACATAGATTCAATGGAATCTCCCAGCAGGCTTTTGGGAGAAATTACCAAACATAAATTCATAAATAAAATTAATAAAAATAAATAAATGATAAATTAGTTTTAAAAATTAATAAAAATAAATAAATTGAGGGGCGCCTGCATGGCTCAGTAAGTTAAGCATCCCACTTTGGGTCAGGTCATGATCTCCTGGTTGGTGAGTTTGAGCCCTGTGTCAGGCTTTCTGCTGTTGGTGTGGAGGCTGCTTTGGATTCTCTGTGCCCCTCTCTCTCTGCTTCTCCCCTCCCTGTGTGCTCTCTCTCTCTCTCAAATAAATAAGCAATAAAAATTTTTAAACAAAATTTCATGGAAATGCAAAAGATCTAGAATGGTCAAAATAACTTTGAAAAAGAACAAAATTAAAAGACTTTATCTGATTTTATGACTTATTATAAGCCTATAGTAATCAAGACAGTATGGTATTGATATAAAGATCAATAAGGGGTGCCTGGGTGGCTCAGTCAATTAAGCCGCTGGCTTCGGCTCAGGTCACGATCTCCCGGTCTGTGAGTTCAAGCCCCGCATCGGGCTCTGTGCTGACAGCTCGGAGCCCGGAGCCTGCTTCGGATTCTGTGTCTCCCTCTCTTTCTGCCCCTTCCCCTGCTCCTGCTCTGTCTCTCTTGCTTTCAAAAATAAATAAACATTAAAAAATTCAATGAAAATAATAGTTCAAAAGTAGCCACACATATATATCACCAATTGATTTTTGATAGAGGTGCCAGGCAATTGATAAAGGATAATCTTTTCAACACATAGCACTAGAGCAACCAGATATTCAATAAAAGGAGAGAGAGCGAATTCTGATCCATGATTTATACCACTTATAAAAATTAACTCAAAGGATCACAAAGCTAACTGTGAAAGCCAAACTTCTAGAACTTCTAGGAAAAAAAACCACAGGAGACATCCTAGTGACTTTGGGTTTATCAAAGACTTCACAAACAGGATGCAAAAAGCACAAGCTATAAAAGAAAAAATAAATACATTGAGCTTCATCAAAATATTGATGTTTATATATTTTTGAAGGATAGAGAGGCAGAGGGTGAGCAGGAGAGGGGCAGAGAGAGAGAGGGGGAGACACAGAATCGGAAGCAGGCTCCAGGCTCTGAGCTGTCAGCACAGAGCCCGACGAGGGGCTCGACAGACAACTGGAATATTCAGAAATGCAAAATGGCGCAACCACCTTGGAAAACAGCTTGGCTGTTTCTTTCCACCCCTAGGTCTTTACCCAAGAGAAGTGAAAGTGTATGTCCACACCAATAGGTATCCGTGAAGGTTCATCGCAGCTTTGTGTGTAATAGCCAAAAATCGGGAATATCTCAAATATCTGTCAACAGATGAATGGATATGCAAATCGTGGCGTATCCACACAATGGAGTACCACTCGGCAACAAAAAGTCACGCACTGCCGATACACACAGAACAGGGATGAATATCAAAACAGGTTGAGTCAAAGAAATCAGAACTCCCGGAAAGGTACATACTGTATGTATGTATCTATTAACATAAAATTCTAGAAAATGCAAATGACTCCACAGGGTCAGAAAGCAGATCGATTTGGAAGGTGGCGGATCTGTTCATTATCCTGATCGCGGGGGTCATTTTACGGTGTATTACAAATGCCAACATTGACCCAACCGGACCCTCAAAATATACGCTGTGCAGGTCATTGCCTGTCAGTTATGTCTCAGTAAAGCTTTAATAAAGAAAGGTTTATTGAAAGGTTTTTCAAAAAACGAAGGTGTTTTTAAAAAAAAAAAAAAAAAAGCTGAGGATGGGCTTAGGCAAGGATTCTTAGCTTCTTGGGTATTTTTGGTTATGGTCTTCTGATGATCTGAAGAAAATCCCGCGTGCAGGAAGCCACACATGAGCCCAGGTCATGGCTCCAGGTGGGTTTGTGGACTCCAGAATACCTGTGAAGCCCACCCTTGGACCCCAGCCTTCATGTCCCTGGTCTACAGCAACAGCGAGTATTCGCCACCCAAACATAACGCTTGACGGACCCCTTCCCCTCGCTATGACCCACGCGCTGGATGCTCCATGGAACACGTCCAGGAAGTTGGCCGCCGAGGCATTGTGCAGTGATGCCCGGACTCTTGGCCTCTCTCGCCAAGCCTCACGGCAGCCACCCTCGGAGGGCTGGGAAACCAGGGCCGCCCCGGCTTCCACCGTCTCTGTCTCCCGCCTGGGTCTCCCAGACACAGGCCTCTGTCACCATGAGCGAGCACGTGGCCGTTGCCTGTGGTGAGATGGGCCTGGCCGCTGGTGCTTCCCTGGTGACCGAGGCTCGACCCTGGACACGGGCTGACCCCTGACTCTGCAAGAGTGACCCCTGGCCCCAGCAACGGCCCCAGATCCAATGCTAACTCCCATCACAACTGATCCTGACACGGACCCCTCAACGACCCCACAGGGGAGTCCAGACAAGGAACCATGGGTGCTCAGGGCTGAGTCCCTCTTGGGGACACACAGCAAAAGTCATGCTTTCAGCCCGCTGCCTTTATATATGAGCCACTGCATGTCGCCCGATGATGCAAGAAGGAAACGTTGGAGGAGCAGGAAGGGCCTCAGCGCGATTTGGCTGCATGAGCAAGTGTTTCCCGCTCTGGAATCAGGAGAGTGAGAAGAGACACAGGACAGCCTGCCCTGCCTTGATCTTGCCAGATTTCCAGGGGTTTACAGGAAGTGGTCTCAGGGCCTCCTTGCCCGCCACCCTGGAAGTCCCTGGGGAGAAGTGGCTCCATTGCCCAGCAGAGGGCGCCGCGTGCCTGCTGACTGGGCACTGAGACCTGTTTCCCGGGTGCAGGGGTGGGGGTGGGGGGCCACTTACTGGCCTCAACTAGGCAGCCGCAGGAGGAGGGAACTCCTTGGGCTCCCCTTCTGGCAGCCAGGCCTTCCCGAGCGCCGCTCTGCCGGTGCCTGGGGTGGGTGGTGTTGGTAGGTTCAGAACCTTCTCTGGGCTGGGCCGTCAGGGGTGGGTGCTCTCCCTCGGTGCCCTCAAAGTGCCCTGACAGTTAGTAGGCACCCAGCACGAAATGTTAGGGCGCTCTGGCCTCCCCTGCCTGCCCCTTGTCTCCAGAATCAGATCCTATCCTCCAAAAGCTTTGAATCTAATCTACACAGCCTCGACCGCAGTGCTGGCCAGTGGCCCCGGATGCCCATCGGAATCACCTGAAGAGCATTTCAAAAATACCAGAGTCTGGCCACCCCGGCCACTTAAAGGAGGTTGTAGGGTGGGGCTCAGGCCGAGTCGTTGGGAGAGGTTCCCATGGTCAAGAACCGAGGGGCTAGAGGCTCTGACGGATCCCTCGGCCCTCACTGCTCCAAGCGTGGCCCCAAGACCACCCGCCACAAGGTCACCTGGGAGGTGGCCAGAAAGGCAGAGCCCAGGCCCACCCCGTCCTCATGAATCTGGATCTCGGCTTCCCAAGATCCCCGAGTGAATCGTGAGCACATCCAAGTGTGGGAAGTGGTGACTCAGAAGCAAAGCCACGGCTCCTGAGAGTAAGAGGTGGCTTTGTGATCGCATTTCTGGGAGGCAGACGCGTGTGGCAGATGTCGCCTGGCACGTGAGCAAGAGGGAACAGAAGGGGGGTAGTTGCAAGACGTTCAAAGGTGGGTGCCCCCGGAGGGCCAGAGTGGTCTGCAGGCTTCTCGGTGGAGGCGGCAGCGTGCGGAGGCATTTGCGGAGGGGGAGTGGCTGGTGGAGGCCGAGGAGGGAAGCCTCCTGGTGGAGAAGGGCCTCCCGGGGCGGAGGGAGAGCCACCTGGAGAGGGAGCTCCCAGCCGGTCCTCCAGAGCTGTGCCGAGCAGGGGAGGCAGAGTATCTCCTGCAGGCAAAGGGGAGCCCTGGGAGATTCTTGAGCAGCACAGTAACCTGGCGTGACACAGGGCAGGGAATAATGTTGAGTGACTGAAGGAAGGAACGAATGAACCTTCCCTCCCAGAGTCGTTCCTCCAAACCTGGCGCCATCCGCCCGGAGTCCCTGCTTACTGGGAGAGGCCGAGTAACATCATTTAGAGTGGTCAGACAACATGGGTTTGAATCCTGGCTCATCCCTTTACCAGGTGGGTGACTTAGAGCAAGCTACTCAGCCTCTCTGTGCCTCCATTTCCTCATCTGTAAAATGGGCTCATATGGTTGTGGTCAGGAATAGACTGATTACTATGTCCAGAGCACTTAGCACAGGGTCTGGTGCTTAGTAATCTCTCGATGAGTGGAATTATACTGATAATTATTATTCAACCTTAGCTTCCGGGGTTACCAAATAAGCTTAGCTCTTCAGAGTAGAGACATTTAGGGTACAGGGTTCCCACCACCCCATCCTTGGCATCTGTAAGAGGATTTCAGGATTGGCATCAGGCCTGGCATGCAGCCTGGAATGGTGTGCTGGGAGGAGCCCCTCCCCCACCCCCCTCCACCCCAGCCCCGCCGTGGCTCCCTCTAGCCCACTAACACAAACCCCTCTGGGAGTGGATCAAGCTGTGTGGGGACTGCCCTTGCCAGGGATCTGAAATCTGTCTCACCTCACAGCCGGAACCTGGACAGGGCCCCCCTGACTCTGCTAGCCTGCCCCATTCCAGGAAAGGTCAGACCAGGCAGATTGCCCCCTGTCACTTCTTCCCTCACCTTGACCTCCAAGTCAGAAATCGGTGTTTACCAAAGTGCTCTGCAAGACACAAGCCCTAAGGCCTGTTCCCAATCGAGTGCCACATTGCCACCTGCAGCCCCAGCACTTCCTCAAGCACGTTAGCTACTAAAGGCCCTGACAAGTCCCGCCATAAAGAAATTTGTTTCGGGGGCGCCTGGGTGGGGCAGGCGGTTAAATGACTAACCCTTGATCTCAGCTCAGGTCATGATCTCACAGTTCATGAGTTCAAGCCCCGCACGGGACTCTGCACTGATGGTGCAGAGCCTGCTTGGGATTCTGTCTCTCCTTCTCTCCGCCCCTCCCCCACTTGCGCGCTCGCTCGCTCTCAAAACATGAAAGTAAATAAGCGTTAAAAAAATTAAGAAATTTGTTTCCCTCTTGCGTTAGTTCCCTGGGCTGCCATAACAAAATATCACCAGCTTGGTAGCTTAAAACAATATACATGTATCGTCTCACGGTTGTTGAGGCCAGAAAGTCAAAATCAAGAGGTCAGCAAGGCCGTGATGGGTCTGAAGGCTACAGAGGAGAACGGTTGCCTCCTTCAGTTTCTAGCGTCTGCAAGGCATTCCCTGGCAAGAGGCTGCATGGCTTATCCTGTCTCCATCACCATACGGTCTTCTCCCCTGCCTGCCTAAGCCTCAAAACTCCCTCTGCCTTTCATATGTTGTTGGACCTAGGACCTGCCCTAAATTCAGGGTGATTTCATCTCGAGGTCCTCAATTACACCTGCAAAGACCCGTTTCCCAAATAAGCTCTCATTCAGGAGTCTGGGGATTAGGACGTGGACATATCTTTCTGAGGCCCCCATTCCACTCTCTCCACCTCTGTTCAACCCAGAACTTCCCGGATTACGGAGCTGCCCCCCCGCCCCCCACATACACAAACACACACCTTATCATGAACATTTGCTAATTTGGAAAACGCAGCTTGGGAAGTGCTGTCACATATCCGAGAGCCCAGAGTGCCGGCAGCCGGTGGTCCTGGCCAGTCCCCTGCCCCATGTTATAGATTAAGACACTCAGGCTTGAAAAGATGCTGCCTGTGTCTAAAATCACCCAGGACATCATGGAGCCAGGTCTAGGCTAGGACTCGGAAGTCCCTACAGCCAGCCCACCAAGCCCTACGGTGATGCTGACTCCTGAATGTTCACCTCACTCCCGGGCCCCAGACGACCTTCCTGTGGCCCGTCTGACCCAAGGCCCCTTCACAAAGGTCCTCTCTGAGGAGAATGCCAGCCGGCCATCCATGCACCAGGACATCTGCTGGCTGGGACTCGAGGAGACCCAGAAAATAAATGATGAGGATGGGCTGGAGGGCTTGGACCCCCAGGGCTGGAGATTGATGTGGCCACATCCAGAGCGACATAATGGGCCTTACGGGCCAGCCAGGCAGGAGATAAAAGGCAAGGGACATAAATAATGCAGAAATAAAGGGTGGAAAGCAGGCCCAAAGGAATAAATTCCTGTTCCCCAACAGGCTCAGTGTGGGAGTCAGATCAGTGTCAGTGGGCAGGGAAGGGGGAGGGGGGTGGCGTAGGGAGGGCAGCGTGGTGGACTGCCAGCTGCCCCCCCCCCCGCCCCGGGGCCCCCTGGTCACATTCACCCCACACACCACACCCACAGAGGCGGGGCGTGGGCGCGAGTCCTGTTTCAATCCCAAGTCACACAACTGGTGAAGTCACCCTCTCTGCCTCTGTTTCTTCCCCAGTAAAATGAAGTGAGGATGAGGCCAGCGTTTCCCGAGAGGGGTTCGAGGACCACCGACCTCAGCATCACTCAGGAAGGTTGTTTAACATGCAGATTCCTGGGCCCCCCCGCCGACCTGTAAACTAGGACCTCTGGGAGGGGGTCCAGGATCAGCCCAGCTAGCAAACTCTCCAGGTGTGAGATTCAGTGAACAGCCCCTCCTGTCCTTTTCAAATGGCCCCAAACCTTCCCAGCCGCTGAGTCTCTGAGGAACCAGGACTCCTGCCGCCTCCTTCCTCTGCCCTCCCCGCTGGCACGGACCCACCCGGCTCCCTGAGGTCGTGGGGAAGAAAGGCCCGAGGGTGTCTGGGGAAGGGTCCTGGCGGATTTAGTCCAGGGTGGCCTGAAGCTGGCCTTTGGACCTGATTTTCCAAGAGATACAGAGAGAAAGGATCTGCTTCGGTGGGGCTGGCTGCACAGGGCAATGGAAACCAGATGTGTGGAGCTTGGGGAACAATATTCCCAAGACTGGGGGCATTCGCACCTCATTCCCACTGTCCTCAGCCGTGGTGTGGGGTCACAGGAGGAGCACAGCCTTCGGTAGGGAGGCAGCCTCCCACCTGCCTCTTTCATTCAGATACGATGAGAGGGCACAAGAACCCTCCCGAGCTGCAGGGCCCCTGGGAATTCCAGGCTGAGCAGACAGACCAAATCAGGAGGCCTGCCGGTCAGGGCGGTGATGCAGAGGCCCCGGGCGTGAAATCGCGGCAGCGAGATCATGTAGCATCGCCATTTGGGCAAGGTATGACCTGGCCATTTATTCTCCCGCCACTGTTCTGCCACTGTCATCTCTCTGGGGCTAACTAGGCCCCCTCTGCCAATGAAGATGCTCCCAGGAAGGGGACGATGGTACACCGTTTCCAGCCGCTCCCCCACTGCGTGCAAGCAAGTTGGTATACGGCCTGGAATTTTAAGGCGGGGGGTAATTTTCCATAATCTAGCTCAGTCGTTCTCAATCCTGGCTGCACACGCCAACCTCCTAGGGAGTGTTCAAAAACAAAGCACGCAGGGGCCCCGGTCCCCGCGAGGAGTTTCTGATTCAGTGATGGGGGCGGGGCCGGGTGTATTTCCCATTTCTCCAGGATTCCAGGGTGCAGCTCCAACCAGCTTCCAGTACAGTGAAAGTCCTGCATAGGCTGGCAAAACCCTTCAGCCTCACTGCTCATGAACTCTGGACCAGCAGCACGGGCCACCCCTGGGGGTTTATTAGAAATGCAGCCCCTCGGGCCCCACCCCAGCCCCCTGAATCTGCCCCTGCCCCTGAGCGAGACCTCCAGGCAATTCGCAGGTCACCGAGGTTTGGAAAGTGCTGGCTTACAGGGAATGCAGACCTTTGCTCCCACCTTACCCCCCAGGCTTCTGGGCAGAGCAGGCTTCATGGGACTGGTCTTCCCTTTACCACTCCTGGCCCCCCACAACCCCACCTCCCCCCCCAGATCCTTGGTGGCCACAGAGCCTGCTTGTCTGCGGTGGGAAGGAGCACAGGGTGCTTGCGTAGGAAACCCTCTTTCTGCTCAGCCGTAGGACATCCTGGGTCCTCTTCCCCTGAGAGAGTGTGGGTGATTTACTGCTTCAGATGCTGGGATGGAGGGGCCGGAGTGCCGGGAGACAGGGCAAGGGCTGGCAGCCGGCCTGACCAAACATACTGACGTCGGCAGCCGCCTAGGCCCACGAGGGGCCCCAACATTCAAAGATGCATTAACTCTGCGCAGAGAAAGATGGGCTGTTTTGTTTTTCTCTTTTAACAAGCCAGGCTTGTTTCAGGGGCTGTGAGCGTATGTTGCCAGGCCTGTTCTGGCCCGGGCTGCACCTGCTAATTCTGTTCTCAAGACCCAATCACCCTCCAGTGTGTCCCCACCCCTGCTTCTGCCGCCCCCCGCCTTTCTCCACAACCCCGTCGGCTCCTGGAGGTTCAGGAAAGGAAGCCTGGACTGGAGCTGACATAACAGGTGGACTGGTGATGACATAGAGGCGCAGGGTGGCCCAGAGGCCACGGGTCCAGAGTGGTCCTGGGCCCACTGAGGTCACAGTCTCCCAGCGTGAAGCCAGCAGGAGTTTCCCCCACACTGGAAGCAGCTCGAAACCTGCACTGCCAGGGTAAAGCCACGCAGGAAGGAAGGGCTTGCAGGTGAAAAATTTTTAACGGGGGTCCATGGGTTACTGATGTTCCCTCAACTATGTCACTATGTCACTCCTGACAGGGAAGGACCTTCCCTTTTCTTCTGTGAGGCATCTTGCAGGGAGCCTGGAACAGCATGTGGGCAGTGGAGAATGAGTAAGAGCTAAAGAAAAGATAAACGAAAAGACAGACGAAAGGTGACAGGTGGAGGGTGAATGACAGCAACTTCCGGTTCCAGCATCATGGCAAACTAGGTACATGGAAAGGCCTTCTTGCTAAAGATCCCAGACAAATTACAACGCATACGTTTAAGCACATTTCTGAGCTTGTAGAACGTCAGGGAAGTGTTCAAAGGAAGAAAAAACTCACAAGAAACTGACCCCGGAAGGTGAGATTGACCTGAGGGCAAATACATTTCTTGGCAACACCAAAGAGAGCCACCTCCAGGTTGGAGGAACTGAAAAGGACACTCCAAAGTTACGTCCAGGACCCTCGAGAGGGTCCACGGGGGTTCCAGGTCAAAGTGCCTCTCTGGCTCCCAGTCAAGCCTGAATTCCCTCTGGGAATGCATTCCCAAGGGAGGCCCTCCTGAGGCCCAAGGATGAAGTTTACCAAAATGTGAACTCACAATCGAAAATTACCAAACACACAAGGGTGTGCCTGACCACAGACTTAGCAAGGACTGCAAAGGTTGGAACCCTCAAATATAGACCACTAAACAACTGTTTTCAGACATTGGCCAACGGGCATCTCGGGACTGAGAGGAAGGAAACCAAGGAGATCAAGCCTTACCCCTATTTTCTGTGTGGAGGAAATTTCTGGAGTGCAGAGCCGTGTCGGGGAACCCAGACAGAGGCCAGCAGTCTCACCGAGTTGAAGAAGAGAGATAGGAGCCTCTTGGGGAGGCCAAGTGCCTAGAATTTGCAGGACAGCATACCAGAGGAGAAGGAGGTATGCAGAGGAAGGGCTTCTAAAATCTGCACGGAGTCCCCTTGACTCTTGGGCTGGCCTCCAATGTGTGCGGCATGAAGTAAACACCTGAAGGTGAGCACAAAGCTATATCCGAGAAAAGAACAAGTACCAGGAGGTATGAGCTGAAAACTTCCCAGAGCCCACACAGGGCTAGGAATCCCTGGAGTTGTTGGTTGGTTGATTTGCTTGTTTTTCATACAGCCACCCAATTGTTCTAGCATCTTCTGTTGAAAAGGAAGTCTCCTGACATTATCACTGTTCTAGGTCCTAGCCACTGCGGGAAGAAGATGCGAAAGCATCCACATTAGTAAAGAAGTGCGACTGTCTTCATTTTTAGGCAATGCAATCGTGCCCAGAGAGTCTTAAGAAATCTACAAAGTGGTTACCAGAATGACAGGTGAGGTAAGCAAGGTTGCAGAATGTAAGGCCAATATATAAAAATCAAGTATATTTCTATACACTAACAGTGAACAACTAGAAATTGCAACGGAAAAATGCCATTTCTGATAGCATCCCACAGTGCTTAGAAGTAAGTTTAATGAAGCAGCTGGGTGTCCTAGCCAGTTGAGCGTCCGACTTCGGCTCAGGTCATGATCTCACAGTTCGTGGGTTTGAGTCCCCCATCGGGCTCTGTGCTGACAGCTCAGAGCCTGGAGCCCACTTCGGATTCTGTGTCTCCCTCTCTCTCTGCCCCTCCCCTGCTTGCTCTCTGTATCTCTCTCTCAAAGATAAATAAACATTAAACAAATTTTTTAAGAAGAAAGAAATTTAATGAAATATGTGCAAGGCCTGTACCTTGAAAACTACCAAACAAATGGATGAAACCTATGTATCAAGCTCACAGATCAGAAGACTCAATATTGTAAATATGCCGATTATCTGCTGGTAGCTACAAATTGAATGCATATCTAATAACCCCAAAAAGGTTTTGGGGGGCAGAAATTAACAAGCTGATTCTAAAATTTACAAAGAACCTAGACTAGCCAAAACAGTATTGAAACAAAGAGCAAATTAGAAACTGACACTACTTGTTATCAGGGCTTATTATTAAGCTCTAGTAATACTGACATAAGAGAAAAAAATATAGAACAGTGGGACAGAATAGAAAATCCACAAGTAAATCCACACATATATGGCAGTAAATTGATTCGACAAAGATACTAAGGTACCTTAATGGAGAAAGACTAGTCTTTTCAACAATGGTCCTAGAACAACTGGGTAGCCATATGAAAAAAAATTTCGACCTCTACCTCACACCATATACAAATACTGAAAATGGGCAAGGACCTACACACAAGAACTAAAACTTCTATAAGAACATATAGGAGGCAGTCCTCATGACTTTGAGTTAGGGCACAAAAAAGCATGATCCATAAAAGAAAAAAATTAACTGGACTTAATTGAAATTGAAATTTTCTACTTTTAGAAGGACCCCATTGACAAAATGAAAAGTCAAGTCATGGGCTGACAAAGGATTTGAATCCAGAATGTATAAAGAACTATCAAAACTCATAAGAAGGCAAGCAACCCAACAAAACATGTACAAAAAAGTTGAGCTGTCATAATCTGCCATGAATGCCACAGACATCTTTACTCATAATAATTCCAACCTAGAGACAACTCAGATGTCCACAGCAAGAGAATGGATAAACAAATTGTGGTACATCCATTCTACGGGAAGTATTCCATGGGAGCAACAGCGCGTCAATAAAAACAGCAGGGCACTTGGCTGGCTCAGTCAGCAGAGCGTGTGACTCTTGATCTCACGGTCTTGAGTTCAAAGCCCACGTTGGGTGTAGAGATTACTAAAAAATAAATAAACTTAAAAACAAAAGAGGTTCAGACCTCCAACTGTAAAATAAACCATGAAGATGAAAAGTACAGCAGAAGGGGGCACCTGGGTGGCTCAGTTGGTTGAACGTCTGACTCTTGATTTTGGCTCAGGTTATGATCTCATGGTTCATGGGGTGGAGTCCCATGTCAGGTTCTGCACTGACAGCTCAGAGCCTGTTTGGGATTCTCTCTCTCTCTCTCTCTCTCTCTCTCTCTGTCTCTCTCTCTGCCTCTCCCTGCTTGGGTGCTGTCTGTCTCTTTCAAAATAAATAAATGAACTTAAAAAAAAAACAATAATAGGGGCGCCTGGGTGGCTCAGTCAGTTAGACGTCCGACTTCGGCCCAGGTCACGATCTCATGGTCCGTGAGTTCGAGCCCCGCGTCGGGCTCTGGGCTGATGGCTCAGAGCCTGGAGCCTGCTTCCGATTCTGTGTCTCCCTCTCTCTCTGCCCCTCCCCCGTTCATGCTCTGTCTCACTCTGTCTCAAAAATAAATAAACGTTAAAAAAAAAATTAAAAAAAAAAACAATAATAATAAAATAAAAAGAGCAAAATACTTACACACATAATAGCATGAATTAGTTTCCCATCATTATGCTAAACGTTGTGGCTTGAATTTTTCCTCCAGAAGATACTTTGGAGCCCTAACCCCTGGGACCTGTGAGCATGACCTCATTTGGAAATGGGGTCTTTGCAGATGTAATCACGTTAAGACAAGGTCATACCAGAATGGGGTGGGCCCTAAACCCAATATGATTGGTGTCCTCATGAAGAGAAGAGACACCAAAAGATGCAGAGGCACAAGGAAGAAGGTCATGTGAAGACAGAGGCAGTGGCCACAGGTACGTTGTCATGGACGAAGGAACTCCAAAACCTGCCCGCGACCACCAGTACGGGGAGAGAGGCTGGGAACAGATTCTCCCTCAGAGCCTCTGGAAGGAACAACCCTACTGACATCTTAGTTTCAGACTTTTGTCCTCCGGAGCCGTGAGAGGATACATCTCTGGTGCTTTAAACCACCCCATCGGTTGGGACGCCTGGGTGGCTCAGTCGGTTAAGCATCCGACTTCAACTCAGGTCACAATCTCGTGGTCCGTGAGTTCAAGCCCCGCGTCGGGCTCTGGGCTGACGGCTCAGAGCCTGGATCCTGCTTCCCATTCTGTGTCTCCCTCTCTCTCTGCCCCTCCCCCGTTCATGCTCTGTCTCTCTCTGTCTCAAAAATAAATAAATGTTAAAAAAAAAAAATTTAAACCACCCCATCGGTAGTGCTTTGCTATGGCAGCCCTGAGAAACTGAGAGTGAGCAAAAAAAGAGATACAGAAGAATACATACTCTACAAGGCAGAGGAGTCAAGTGAAGGGATTTCCAATGGCCAAAGCTGCAACAATTTGACCCACAAAGCAAATCTTCATGAGACTGCAGTGATATAAGTAAATGACTTAATAAATAAGTGGTAGAAAAGAGAGAACACTTTCCTATAGAAGGATTCGAATTAATAAATGAGGTAAGGCTACGGGAAAAAGGAAACCACTGTTAGAACGTCACCGTGATCATTCACAGGCAAAATCTACTGACGGATGCTGAAATTCGTGGGCAAAACTATAGGGAGAAACAAGATATTTGTGTAGCTGCCAAGGAGCTCCCCAAATACTTATTAATTAATTACGAAGGTGCTTTGAACACATGTCCAGAAATTCTTTGATCCTCCTCTCTCCAGGAGGTTAGCTTAATTCCCCTCTCAGTGAGCCTGGGCTGGATTTACGCTCCACTCATAATAGTTAAGGAAACGAAAAAATAGTAGCATTGGTAGTGGAGAGACCTGGCCGATACTGCCTGAACTCTAAGGACTCATCACCTCTGGGAAGTTCTTCCCCCACGTCCCTAGCCCCAGTCTAATCACGAGGGAACATCAAACAAATCCAAACTGAGGGACATTTTACAAAACGCCTGGCCAGCATCCTTCCAATATATCAAGATCTTGAACGAGAAGGAGAAACAGAGGAACTGGCACAGACTGGGGGTCTCAGGAGATGTGATAATCCAATGCACATGTGGTGTCATCGACTGAATCCCCAAACAGAAAAAGACGTTAGAGGAAAAACTGCGAAAGCCAAATAAAGCCCATAGTTTCCAGTTTATTTATTTAATGAATTAACTTATTTATTTATCCACTTATTTATTTATTTATTTATTTTGAGAGACAGAGGCAGGGTGAGTGGGGGAGGAGAGGAGAGAGAGGAAGAGAGAGAATCCCAAGGAGGCTCTGTGCTGTCAGCACCGAGCCCCATGCGCGGTTCGGTCTCATGAAACCATGAGATCGTGACCTGAGCCGAAACCAAGGGTCGGATGCTTAACGGACTGAGCCACCCAGGAGCCCCTAAAGTCCCTAATTTAGACATTACTATTGGACCAACGTTGGGGTCTCGGTGTTGATAAGTGTGCCGTGGCTGTGTGAGGCATTCGCACTGCGGGGAGCTGGAGGAAAGGCACAGGGAACTCTGTACTATCTTTGCAACTCTTCTGTACATCTAAAATCATTTCAAAATAACACGTTTCGATAAACTAGGTGTAGCTCTTTAAATACGTACATAGGCGTGGCTTCAGCGTGATGACTGTGAACTTGTGCACCAGGTAGCCCACGTCCAGGCAGGGGCAGACGGTCACAAACGCCCCTGGCGTTCGCGATCGGCTCCCAGAGTAGTAGGGGAGAATGAGGAGAGGGAGGGCTTAGACCGTAGTGACTTTAAGAAAGCTGCTGTTTCTTATAATTCTTTTTTTTTTAATGTTTATTTATTTATTTTTGAGAGAGAGACAGAGAGAGAAAGAGCACTCTCTGGGGGAGGGGCATCGAGAGAGGGAGACAGAAAAACCCAAGCAGGCTCTACACTCTCAGTGCAGAGTCCGATGCAGGGCTCGAACCCCTGAACCGTGAGATCAAGACCTGAGCCATAATCAAGAGTCAGACGCTGAACCGACTGAGCCACCCAGACGCCCCTCCACGTCTCTTAAACAATGAGCATATCACACTTAAAAGAGATCAGAACCAGACAGGTCCCAAATGGTGCACTGAGACGTCCGGGCACAGCAACAGATCCACGAAGACCTTGCAGGGATATTTGAAGTTTTGAGGGAAACGCAGTGACATCCGTCCAGTGCTCTGCAAACTACTAGCTCCCATAGTCCATGGTTTCAACATGAGATCATGCGACATTCCTTTCAACGATGTCATAACTTGGTGAAACTCGGTTTTTTGGGTTTTTTTTTGATGGTTGCTGTGATAAAAAGCAAACACCATGCGAAAATCATTGTGGTACAGGAAGTGAGGTGATGGTGTCCCACATGATTCCAGGGTTTGAGAGTCAGGCGACGCCCCACACATATCCCGTTAGTAAATAACTGTGGTTGGGGATGAAATATAAATGGTTTTTCCTTTCTTCTTTCAATGTATGTACTTTTGATGACGACATAATATGCTTCGAGTTATTTAGACCTAACCACTTACTCAAAGGAACTTTCTGGTATTTCTTTTGGCCTCCAGGACCGTAAAAAATGACTGACACGAAACGTGCTGTGAACAGAGAAAGTTCGGGAACTTCTGTTCGAGGGCGTTTGTTTCTAACTTTTTTGTGTACACAGACAAATGTGTCTGTCTTCATAATTGAGCTCGTATGTATACGCAGTTTTATAATGGGTACTATGATCCCTCATTTTAGAGTTGAAGACGCTGAGCTCCAAAGGGAAGAAGTCACCCAGTTAACCAGACCGTCTTGTCACATACTCTGCTGCTTCCCTCTCTAAGACTCCAAGATGTTGCACCTCTGTGGTTCCAACAAGGACCAGCCTCACCAGCCAACATTTGCAGGGCCTTAGGATTACCCTGCCTTACTCTAGGCACAGTAAGTAGGGTCCCTGTTTCACTGATAAGCCCTGTCCCGATCTGACCTCATTACCGCTTTGCGGATACACAAAACTTCATCCAGCCTTTGACATCGCATTCTCGTGAAGAGTAAATGACTCCAGAAAAGGAAAACCATTGAGCTATCATCAGTCATTGGTACCTGCATGTGAATGAGCTTATGAGAGCCTTTCCTGAAAGGAGTTTTGATAAGGAAAAAAAAAAAAAAAAAAAGAGGCAATCTCTGAGAGAAGTGGGTAAGGAGGGTATCTCATGTGGGGTTCGGTGGAAACAGACTGATTCAGAAAGCTGTGTGCAGAAAGTATGCAAAAGAATGAATGCTCGCAGGCCATACAAGGAACCAAAGAAGGCAGGACTCGGAAGGGAAGGGCCGGCCTGCGATGTGGTTGTAATTGAGGCCTCGGCCATCCTGTAGGGCACTCTAGAGGGGAGGTGGCCCTTCAGAGTTGTCTCAGATTGAGGCAAGAGGGCCAGGTCTTTGGAACCCAGCGTCGGCCATCACTCTCTGTGAGTCAGCCCCGGCAGATGTGACCTGGAGGAAGGCAGCTCCTTGCAGACCAGGCACGGCATCACAGCGAGGGATGAAGCCGTGAGCCAGCGGCAGCTAAGAGTCCCGGCAGATGGACACTAAAGCCAGCTAGTTATAACAGTGCTAAGTGCGCTGAAAGAGAATCCTAAAGAGGTGGAGGGTAATAAAGGGGAAGGGCACGTACCTAAACTAGAAAGGTGGGGTGGGGAAGGAGTACACAGCTGCGAGGAAGAGCCCCCCCCCCCCCGGGAGAGTGCCGTGTAGACTGAGGCCTCTAGTTTGAGCAGTTGCACAGGTAGACAGCATGTGCAAAGGTCCAGAGGCAGAAGGAGCAGACTTTAGCTGAGTTTGGGGCATGAGGGAGCATCCCGAATTGAGGCTGGCCTGGGTCAAGCAGGGCAAGCGTGCAGGGAGAATCGGGGACCTTATCGTCAAGGGAAGCTACTGACCAGGGAGGTAAGTAACATGATCAGACTTCTCATTTCCTTTCTGGGATCCTTTCCGTCCCCTCAGGCTGCCCTTTGATGAGCAGCCTAATCAATTTCACCTGGATGTAAACGTGGTCTGTCCTAAGTGCCGCCTGTGCCAGGGTCCCCGTGGCAATCGGCAGCCTCTCTCCTGGAACCCCCAAGGCCCTAGTTGTCCCGCACATGTCTGACGATCCTCACAGAAAAGAACAGAGACAGGAAAGAAATTATTGTCCTCTTCCGCCTCCCAATGCCCCTTCCTGCCCAGAGCATACAGAGCTGCCCCCCTCTCAAAAGAGCCTTGTGGGGGAAGAGGGGAGGGAAGTGAATAATCCCTTTGCCAAGCTCCCCCAGAAAACAGGGTGGAACGAATTAGCAGAGCTCAAAGGTCCCATCTGGGAAACCACTCAAGGTTTCCAGGATCTGACCCCATGACAACTCGGAGGGCACCGGAACAATCAAGGAAGCATTGGCGGTAAGCCTTCTGTCCGATGTCTGTCCACCTCTATGGAAACTTCTCCTGGGAGCCTGGCTGGGGGCCAGGAAGTAGGTCTGCACACACACCCGGCCCGCCCAGAACCACAGAGGTAGCTGGTCACCCTGTGCAAAGCGACAGCATCCACCCAAGTGGATCAAAACACTCCAAACAGCTCAATTAAACCTACAAATTGCTTTGACTGCTTTTCTTTCTGACTCATTGGGATGATGCCCTTGAATCATCTCTTCACCCAAGGAAACCATTTAAAGCAGGTGCTGCATGGTCTAGTCCGCAAAACATAATCAGCCAAGACAGGGTGGCCCAAGGAATGCTCTTGACTTATTTATTGATTTTATCTGTTTATTTTTTTAAAGAAGCTTTTTAAAAAAAAATTTATTTTAGGGGCGCCTGGGTGGCTCAGTCAGTTAAGCGTCTGACTTCGGCTCAGGTCATGATCTCACAGTTCGTGGGTTCGAGCCCCGCGTCGGGCTCTGCGCTGACAGCTCAGAGCCCGGAGCCTGCTTCAGATTCTGTGTCTCCCTCTCTCTGCCCCTCTCCCACTTGTGCTCTGTCTCTCAAAAATGAATAAACATTAAAAATAATGAATAAATAAATAAATAAATAAATAAATAAAATAAACTTATTTTAGATAGAGTACATAAGCGGAGGAGAGGGGCAGGGTGAGAGAGAGAATCTTAAGCAGGCTCCGTGCTCACCATGGAGCCCAACTTGGGGCTCAAACCCATGATCCTGGGATCATGACCTGAGCCAAAACCAAGAGTTGGATGCTCAACCAACTGAGCCACCCAGATGCCCTATCATTGACTTATTTAGCCCTTCTTATGTGACAGGCGTCATTCTCTATGCTTAATAGACATTTGCCCATTTAATCCTCACAGCAATGTTGTGAAGCAGGTGACGTTCCTGTCTCCATGGCACAGATGGGGAAACTGAGGCACAGAGCGCTTAACTAACATTCCTAGGGCCACAGCTGGTAAGCGGTGAACCTGGGATTTGAATGAGAGTGTGGTTCATGGTTTTTAACCCAGGCCAGAGGCACCCAGGGTGGAACCCCCTCAGGGTAACAGGGTAGTTGCCTCCAGCCCCTTTGATCAGGGCAGAGGATCTGTGTCGTTGGTTTTCTCTACAGCATAAAGATTTTTGGCAGAAAAGTTTCGCAAATGAACTTGCGAATCACTGGTGAGACAGTTTTGTCTGAAGAGGCAGGAGAACTCCTGTCTCTTCTCTGAAATACTGGCTTAAAGATCTGAATGAGAACCCAAGTATCAGGAGTGCCTGGCTGGCTCAGTTGGTAGAGTGAGTGACTCTTGAGCTCAGGGTTGTGAGTTCAAGCCCCATGTTGGGTGTGGAGCCTACTTAAATAAGTTCTTTTAATGTTTTACTTATTTTTGAGAGAGAGAGAAACATACACAGAGCGCGAGCAGGGGAGGGGCAGAGAGAGGGGGTAGACACAGAATCTGAAGCAGGCTCCACACTGTGAGCTGTCAGCACAGAGACTGACGTGGGCCTAGAACTGGTGAACTGCAAGATCATGACCTAAGCCGAGGTCGGATGCTTAACTGACTGAGCCACCCAGGCGCCCCCACGTAAATAGATTGTTTTTTAAAAAAGCAACCAGGAATGCTGATTCCAATCACAGACCAATTTGGGGAAAAAAAGAGGGGCAATGCCTTTGGGTTCCACCTCTTCCTCCCTGTCCTCAGCGGGAACTAGGTCAAGCCCCAAGCCTCAGTTCTTGGCCCGCCTCTACCTCCCAGAGGTGCAGTGAGGGGAACGAAATCAGTTCTGGGCTGTAGAAGGTAAGGAACTGTCACTACGAGGACCATGCGTTCCTTCTCAGCCACAGCTACACGGGGACTCTCCTGAGCTTGCGATGGGGCAAAGCAGAAAGCTGGATGGGGAGGGAGACCCTGGGGTTGGGTTTCCCAGAGAACCCAAACCCCGACATTAGGGAGGAAACACAGTCTGGAGCAGCGGCTCTTGACAAAAGCAAACGTAGACCCCTGGCTAAACACCAACACTGCGGCTAAGATGTTTAAATACACCTGGGGTTCTCCCAGTGTCGGGAGGGGGAAAGGGAACCTGCTGCGAGTGTGGCCAGTGCGGAGCATGGGCCCGGGAGTCAGACAGACACAACTCTGCATCTGACCCCTCCGGGCACCAACCCTGGGACCTCAGGTGAGTTGCCCCTGTGCCTCAGTGGCTCAGTTTCCTCGTCTGTAAAATGGGAGGCCTCACGGCATGTGCATGGAGTTAGTTGTTAGGATAAGAAAAGATGCTGCCCAGGACCTGTCTAGAAGCGTCAGTTCAGGAGGAACCACGCTCCGTGGGCAGCCCAGCCGCACAGGCAGAACGATTCATCTTTCCGTAGCAATTCAATCTCTGGCTTGAGCTCTCCATTCATCGGGGTGAAGGGCACAATCTCACTCAGTGAGTTTGGGGCAACCTTGCAGTTTCCCCTGGGAAGAGCTGGAGTCACAGGAGTTGCTACAAGGCCAGATGCTGCGGGGAATTAGCGTGCCCCCGAAGCACTTGACCCCAAAGTCCCCTGCGACATTTCTCAGTGGAGCCCTCCAGATTCAGACACCCGTCCTCGAAGCTCATCACCAAGACGACCCTCATTCCTGCCTCTTGCCTGCAAGGTGCGGGGCCCAGGGGCCACTTCTCAGGTCTGGGCCTCACCTGGGTGTGGAAGCCAGGCAGTGCCTGGACTTGCCCCCAGCCCTTCCCCCCGGGTCTTGCTGCCTCCCAGAGCTCTCCAGGGAAGCCCCCTCCTCAACGGCCAAGGCCTGCTCTCACTCTTGACCTTGCTCCCACATTTCCACTAAGCCTCTGAATTCTCTCATTTCCTCGGAGATCTGGGGCCTGGGGGTCCAAGCCGGGCAGCCTCCTTTGTTTCCATTCGACACCTGTCCCATCCCACTTTGTAATCACGCAGGCTGTGTTGAATGCAGAGCACGGAGTGAACTCCCAAGAGAAAAAGAACTGTTAACGTCTCAAACAAGCACACCCCATCTCATTCACTGGACTTCCGAGGGCCGGGCCCCAGCAGAGGAGACGGCACCAAGGTCAGAGCACCAAAGACCCAGCAGAGTCTGCGCCGGGCTGGAAGGATGGGATGTCCTAAGACATCTTAGGAGAAGAAACGGGTGAGCGGGGGCCCAGATGCCGGAAGATGGGAAAATTGCTAGCTGGAGTCGAAGTTGCCCAATGTGACTGTGCCGGGGACGTGTGGCTATGGACCACAGGACGGGACCTCTGGATGCCGTGTGAGGGGGCTGGGCTGGTGCGCAGAGGTGGTGGGGAGCTGGGTTCTCTCTGTGCCCCACCCCTCCCCACTCACTCGGAGGGATCTGGCCTCTGGGGCCGGCTGGAGCCATGGCCAGTCCTTGCTCTGCCCTAGGCTTCTAATAATACCTGGAAAGAGAAACAAAATAAGCTTGCATTCTCCCCCTGTGCAAAGCAGTGGTTTGCACAGCTAAAGAGAGAACAAGAGGAAGGGAGCAAAAAGACAGAAAGGTGGCCCTCAGAGCACTTGAGATCTTCTATCCCTGTGCCAGTGTCCAAAGTGTTTCACAGGACATGTTCCCACTGTGCCCCCAAATCGCCCTGCAATATAGGTCTCCCCGAGAAAGCATGGTGTCCCTGCACCCCGTGGATTCCAAGAAGCGACAGAAGGTGTGAGATCCATCTCCAAGGAGTATTTGCCCTCCCTGTGACCATACTTGCTCTGGAAGAGAGGGAAAGCTCTGGCTTGGCTGAGTATACTCACCCACTCTCTCCCTTTGCCCACAAGGATGCCGCTGGGGAAATTCCAGCAGTCGTGGGACCCCGGGTTCCGGTCCCAGCTCGGACACCAGCTCGGTGGCTCTTCCCCTCTCTGAGTCTCCACGTGGAAAGTGAGCCAGCCAGGATGGAGATCGGAGGGCCTTCCAGGGCTGAGAGTTTAAATCACCACCTGCCGCAGCCAGATGTCGTCACTGAGAGCAGACAGGGAGCCTGCTTTGATCTTCTTGCAAGGGGGTAGGACGGGCTCCCAGAGCTCAGCCAAGGGTGTGGCCGGGGGGGGGGGGGGGGTGAGGGGGGGACAGGCTGGCGGGGAGACTTCCCAAGTGCTCAGCACCCCAGACATGCAGGCCAGCTCCTGGGCATGGGTCTGTGACAGGATGGTGGAGGATAAGAGTTAAGAATCCCCAGGACGTGGTTCAGCCAGGGGCTCAGAAGTGGATCAGCTGTGCCTCTGTGCCCGGACGAGCCTCTGGGCTGGACTTGGTGGGGCTGAGGCAGGGGCGCGAGGGCGGGCAAAGCTCCAAGGTGGGCATGTGCTTGTGGATTTCCTGGGTGCTTGGGAGGCTGTGTATCCAGAGAGGTCTCTCTCTCTCTCTCTCTCTCTCTCTCTCTCTCTCACACACACACACACACACACACCCACACCTACATGCAAGTGTGTACGTCCTCAGATTTCATAGTCAACAGATGCCTTTCCAGGGAAGAAGGCAGAGCCAGAGTTGAGATGGTTTCCAACCCATGGTGAGGGCTCAGCCAGGACCTTCTGGGACTGTTGCGCGGGCTGTTAAATTATTAAACACTTCAATATCAGAAACACCAGCTGCGGCCCCCACTCCAGGGACGCCACCCACCCCACCCCACCCACCTGCTTTCATCACAGCCCTCTTAGCTACAGAAGAAATTCTGGGTTCAGAAGAGAGTCAGAGCTACTGGGGTGCCTGCACTTTCCACCTTGAGTCTTGGGGGTCTGGTGCCAAGGCCAGACATCCGGGAACTGCTCTGGGGCTGAAGCTGGGCTGAGAGGACAGATAGAGGTCTCTCCCACGCTCGAGCCACCTGCCCCCCTCCACACCCCGTCACCCAGCAGCCCAGGAACTCTGTCCCCACCCCCCCCCAAACCAGCCAGCCTCCTGATGAGTATTCCACACCAGCTCAGCCCCCCCAAAGCAGTGAGGCGGCCCCTCCCTGAGGCTGTTCGCTGACAACCAGGAAGGGATTTTAATCTCAGAAACAGTCAAGGTGGGGAAGGGGAATGAGGGGCAGCCGGGAGGACCATATGGAACCTGTTTGAAGAGCTGGGTTGGAGCCCAGCTACACCTCCATGCGCTGGGGCACGGGGCCAGCTCTTGGCTATGCCTGCTCAGCTCGGGCCAGAGAGGGGAAGGAGCGTGGGAGAACAGACAGGCAGGCCGTGAGGGGACGAGGCGTGCTGCATGTGCGCACGGGGCTGCTGTCCTTCAGGTGAGGACACCCTGGCTGGCAGCCAGTGGCCGGATACGGGGCCAGAAGGCCCGACAGCTCTGAAAATCTAGGTTCACGGGGGTCAGCGGAGTGGCATCTGGGGTCTACTCAAGGCAGTCTCGGGGGCTTGTCTGGGAACGGCACTCCCGCTCAGCTCTGCCATTTCCTCGGCCTGGCTCCTGGTGGAGATGATTCCGGAAACCCTCCGACAGTACCATTTTGTCTCCGGCTTAGCTCCCCTGCCTCTGCACACAGCCAATCTCTGTCTCTCTCTGTTTACCCGTTACTAACCCAGTCCCACACGGGATGTCGGGCCTACGTGATGCCAAGTGGTGGGGCGGACATTATGACCCGTGTAACTGAATACCTGACTACACCACGTGGACTTCAGCCTCACCACATGGAACCTTGGGCTGATCCGGACTTGGATTGACCTTGCTGGATTTTGGACCAACCTCACCAAATTTCCAACTCACCACCTCGGTACATGAGAAGGCTGCCTGAACTTCTGTCTAGACTCCCAGGGCTTCAGGATGAACTGACCGAGTTTCTGATTGATTTTGCAGAAGTTAACGGCAAAACTTGACTGAACGTAGCGTGGCCTGGGTTTCTCGAATTTTCAAGCCACCTGACTGGATTTCTGACTGGGCTGACTGAAAAGTTTTAACCGGGTTCACGATTTGTTATTTTAAAAACTAAACTCCCCAAGTGCTTGACTGAGCTCTCCGGAGTCTGTCGCCCTGAGTTGGCCAGATGATGGGGTGCTCCTGGAACGAGACTGAAGAACAGGAAATCGTGCGGGGCGCCTTGCCTGGCCGGCCCTCGGCCTGCCCCCGCCTCACACGCGGCTCACCCGGAGCCAGCCTGCGCACCTGAAGGGGGTGCGGGGCAGGCGGCGTCCCTCTTCCAACATTCTGGAATCTTCTGACATTCTAGCGCCTTCTAGAATGCTATTGCATTTCCATCCCTTTCTGCCTCACTTCTTGTTCCAGCATTGCCCAACTCTCAGGGATGGGCATCAGCGGCCCTAGGAAACAACGTTCCCGAGTCCATCTGGCCTGAGTCCCCATTTCCCATCCAGGAAGTGGTATAAAACAGAGCTCAAAAGGGAGGGCTCTGCGTCAGCCTGCCTGGGCTCAGGGCTCGCTCCTGGGTCTAGCCGCGTTGCGCGCTCCTGGGCCGTGTTAATGAACTTGTCTGAGCGGTGGTTTCTTCACCTCCCACATGGGTGTGATTCTCTCCTGCTTGGAGGTTTTGACCAAGAATACTAATGATGGCTGATGCTTGCTGAACACTGACTTGAGCCAGGCTCTGCTCTGGGGCCGCATAGGGCCTGAGGATCCCCGCTGAATCTTCACCGGAGCGCCTAAGTCTAAGAAGTGAAGGGGTCAGCACAATCCAAGTGGCCGCCTTCAGCCTCTCGGCGATCCTGCCTCCTGGGCTTGCCTGGCACTGATAGAGTCCAGGGATCATCGGCGAGCACGGTCTGCCTCGTCACCGTGTTGTGATACGACCGGTGGCCTGCTTCTTGTTGGGAAATTGGGCTGCTCTTCGGCTCCCGTTGTGGTGAGGCATTTGCTATTTGATGGTGTGACTTGATATTCTTTCGGGAACATGACCCCCACCCCCACCCCCACACCAAGGGAGCTGTGGGTCTCTTCGAACCCTGTAGGCATGTCAGGACCGTGGGGTTCGTTCTGTTTCGGGGGACGTTCGTCAATCTGCTCACATCTGGTCTGATGTTACCATGAGGACCTCCCGGGTTTCTTTACTGGCGCCTTAACGGGAACCAGGTTCGCAAAGCATTCGCCAGTCCTGGTGTGTCCCTGCGTTTGCCAGCCATTAGCCATAAGTCGCGGACGGCGACAGCGGAGGAATTGGCCCTGATCCTGAGCTCGCACCACACCTGTGGCCGCGCTGGTCTTCTTGTCTTCTCCGGGGCGGGAGAGGAGGCAGGTGCTGAGGAGGATGTATGAAGGATGATAAATATTCATCCCTCACTGGAAGGGAAGTTCTGCTTTAACAGGAAGAGCTGGCTGTGGGCTGCTGTCTTCAGTCTCTGCCTTAAGTCCTGTGCCTTCGTGTGTGTGCTGTCCAGACAAATGCCTTCACTTCCCCTCTTCCGTGTCTTTGCACATGCTGTCCTCTGCCCCGTGCGTCTTCCTCCTCCTTGATGTACTTATTCCGCACGTACCGAAAATCTCCTCTATGTTACATGTGACTCAGGAGCTGGAAACACGAAGACACGATCCCTGCCTCAGGGGCTCCCAGTGGCAGAGGGATGCAGAGTATCAGGGATCACAGGCCTGGGACACCGAGACCGTGCGGGGCCGGACAAGGGACAGGTCAGGGAACTCGCCAGGGCCCTGGGGAAGTTTAATAAATATCTGTTCAAAGTAAGTCTGTGTAGACACGCGTGTTGTATCCACAAGTGTGTGCTCGTGTGTACGTGACCCCACGCCTGTAAGAGGGCGCATGGTAGTCATGGGCCACAGAGGGGAAGGGTAGTTCTTGGGTCTCATTCACATGTCTGTTTCATTAAGTTTTCTCAGCTCCTCCTCATGATGCCCTCCTCACCGTGGAGACGGGGAGATGGTGGGCTCCTTGGTGTTTAGAAGCTGAAGGATTGATTCCGGGGGAAGGGGTGGGGGTAGGACTGTGAGATACTGATGTGCCAGCCTCCATCGGTGCCCCACTCACAGCCAGCTCAGCCTGGCAACCAGGGCTTGGGGAGTGGGGCACACCAAGAGACAACCAGCCCACATAACCAAAGGGACCCTCCTTTGATGCCCTATACTCCTGCTCCCCCAAAAATCCCTCCACTCGTGAAAGAGCCCTCCACTACTCCAGCCTACATCTGGAGCTTGGGTGAAGGGTCCCAAAGGGCTCTAGTGTCCTAACCATTGAATGTTCAAGACAGAGACCTGATGTTGACTCATAGGTTAATTTCTATCTAGAAACTCATATCCCAGCTGAACCCTTTCCTGGCCTGGGGAAATGTCAGTTGCATGGCTTGTCTAGACCAAGGTGAGCCTCAACCTGAGAGGCTAAGCAGGCAAAGAGAAGGTCCCCCAGGTGCAGAAACCCCACATGCTACGTGAAGAGCCCCATTGCCTGGGTATGATGCTAACAGTCCTTGTGCCTGTGCGAGTAAGCCTTTATGATTGCCCAGGAAACTTCCACACATGGCCCACTCAGTTACCATTTTTTGAGCCTTTACTTTGTGCCTGGCATTGTAGCTCACTAATAATAACTTCAACAGGCACTGCGCTTAAGCCCCTTGCCTGCATCACTGTTTGGTTTGCGAAGACGAGGACAATGAGAGTGTCCATTTCTCAAGGACACATGGTGCTAAATAGTAGAATCAGAACGGAATCCACCTCTGTCAGGTGACTCGAAAGCCCCCTCCCCCACTCCTGGGTGGGAAAACCAACCGGGCTCCAATACCCACGTTGCCCCTAAGAGGACACTTACCACAATGCTGCCCCTAGATCTAAGCCCATCTAGAGCGCCCACTCTGCCTGGTTTTGTCTCATGCTCCTAGTCTCCCTCCCAGACCCTGCCATAGAGGACGCCATGACAGGTAGGAGACAGGCTCTGAGGGAATGAGGATGTTGCCCACCACGACTGGTTTGTGAGGCCTCGGTGTTGGTGGTCAGATGGGCTCCAGGGCAGGCCCCAGCCAACCGCTGGCCCCTTGGGGCTCGTCTCCTTCTGCTGCCGCCACCCTCGGGCCCAGCAGGAATGACCCAGCATTCCTAGCGGCTGAGGCACAGGAACATTCTTTCTGAAATGTTCTTGCCTAATCCCCGCCCATCCAGACGAGGCTTTGGGCTCTGTGACAAGGTCAATAGTTGCCCAAATGTCATCAGATCAGATCTATTTTCAGTTTTCAGACTGACCAACCCGAGCCTGTTCTCATCCACCTCTTCCTACCCACTCTATGTCAACTCTTTCCCTAAAATGTTCGCGTCTCTCACTCAGGGCTAAGGACTCTCCCAGTGTTTGGTGACATACTCAGGGGGTAAACTGCCCACCAGACGCAGGATGTGAATTTCCAAGCGGCAAACATAGATTTCCAGGCCCTTAAATTCCACCCCAAATTATAAGATGGCCAAGTGAGCCCCAGGGAACCCCCCAAGCCCACGGGTCCTCGCCTCTTGTCCTCCAGGCTAAGTGCATAGAGATCACCTTCTCTTGGGACTCGGAAGCTTAGGAGGTCTAACTACTCAGAAACTTGAGGACTATAGAGGAAAAACAGTTGCAGTAAGAAAACTTGAACTCAAGCCTTAGCTCTGGCCACTCGCTGTGTGGCCTTGGCCAAGTCACCAGTGGCTCTGGGTGTCAGTTTTCCTATCGTTTTAAGGAGAGGGCCGGACTCTGTCTCTGAATACAATCCTGGCGTTGGAAATGGTCACACGCTTTGACGTGACCAATCTAGGAAAACCATTCTGATGACAAAGTCTTGTTTTCAAGGCGCTATTCTATCATGCCACCTACTCTCACATGATGTCTGACAGCACATGGAATTAATTCTCCGAGTGCAACTAAGTAACAGTAAGACGAGGAAGAGAGGAGATCTGACATTTATGGACTGCTTGTATGTGCCAGCCCCCTTCGAAGTGTGTTCTCCATGCAGGAACTCATGGAATCCTCCCACAAGCCTGCAAGACAGGTGTTATGGTCACTCCCGCCCCCTCCATCTTACAGACGAGCAGCGTGAGGCTCAAAGAAGGAATGTCACGTGCCAAGTTCACGTGGCCACAAAGCAGCAGAGCCAAGCTCGGAAGCAGGGCGGCTGTCTCCAGAGCACACACTTTCAGTGACCACGCCGCACGGTCACAGCAAGGTGAAAGAGACCCAGCCCGAAGGGAAGAAAGAGCTTGGACATAAATTATTGTAATACAAGTTGGGGAAGTGATAAGTGACCGAGAGAGAAACAGATGACATCCCCTGGGAGTTCAGACGAGAGAGCATTGCTTCCAGCTGCGAGAAGAGGGAGGGTTTATGGAGGTGACGTGGTAGCTGAGCCTTGAAGGACAGGTAGGATTTGGAGCCTCAGAGGTTTGGGGCGAGGGAACGGTGGGGGCTGAGAGCCATTGGCTCTGCCGGGGAACGAGAGGCAGCACAGGAAAGACGCAGGTCAGAGAAGAGAACACCAGCCAAGTTGCGGAGGCTTGTAAATGTCCCTCTTAAACTGAACAAAGATGGCGGAGAGGCGAAGGTGTCTGTGATGGGAGCACGGTCAGGACCCTGCTTTGGGGACTGTGTGTGGTCAACAGACGCAAGGAGGGGAGATCCCGGAAGTAGGAGCGATGTGCACACTCAGGGTTCTGGTGGAAGACAGTGGAGCTTAGGGGCTCAGTGGATGGGTGAATGAGCCCACTTCTCATGGAAGGGTGGGTGGAGACAATGAGGGGCAGAAAGGCCCCCTCCCCACGAATGGGCAGCCAGGAGGTTTAACCAGCATTAAGCCTGTGAGGCAAGGGGCAAAACAAACCTGCCTGTGGACCCGGTGAGAACCAAAGGATTCTTTGAGGATGCAGTCATTGCCAAAAACACAGCCCAGAGCAGGCATGGGGCAAGAAACGCAACCCTTGGGTCTCCTCCTGGAGCTTTCCGTGGGCAGAAACCAGAAAGCAAGAAAGTCCCTGTGAAGGACTGCAGAGGTCAGTTTCTGGGGACACAGATCAGCACAGAGAAAGAGAGAAAGAGAACGGGGTAGGGATGGGGGGAGGGACAGAGGCAGAGAGAGAAGATTCGTCAGCCCAGACCAGATTTCGAAGGCGTTGTAATGCTTTGGGAAAGAGACACTGAGACACCGACCCAGGGCAGTCGCAAGGGGAAAAGGAGATGCTGGGGACACGTGTGCAGGAGTTTAAGGAAGTAAGACGGGCGGAATTTGTCAGGTGCTTACCTGCAAAGCAAAGAACTTGTGTGCCCGCTAAGTGCCAAGGGCACGTGTAGCAGACCTTCCATATTAACTAAGAAACAAAACAAAATAAACCACAAGGCTCTGTTCTGGCACGATATATGGATTTCTAAGCAGGCTCCACACCCAACGTGGGGATTGAACTCACGACCCTGGGATCAAGAATCAGATGCTGTACTGACCGAGCCAGCATGTCCTGGCGTGATCTGAATGAAACACTTGAATTCAACCCATGGGGATGAATGATATCCTAGCAGGTTTTCGTGGGAAAGCCAAGAAAGCGAGATCTTCTCCGCGCATCAGTCACCGGTCACCTGGCACCCTGTGCCCAGGCTGCTGGGGCGAATTACCTTCCCGATTCCGCAGAGGACGGAACTGAGGCCCTGGGGTGTGCAGTGGTTTGGGAAGGTCACAGAGCAAGACAGCCACAGAGCTGAAACTAGGAGCTGCCTCAGTGCTCCCGCCTGCCCAGCCAGAGTGTCAGGACAGACAACTGTCCACCCCAGCCCCTCTGGGACTGGAGAAATCAGGGGGCTTGGTCCCATCACCCTCTGCCCGGGGTGGGCCTCACTCCCTCCGTCCCCACCTTCTCTTTATTTTGCTCCTTTGCAGCCAGGGCTTCGAGATGAATGTATCTTTGCCTTGGAAAAGACACAGGGACTGATCAAAGATGGGGCCTGGCCAGGCATCCCCTCGAAGGAACTCCTAGCTCTGGGGTTCCACCGCCTCGTCTCCATCCAGCCGGTCACCAGGCAGTGGGTTGCAAGGGAGGATCGTGAAAGCAACGATACCATCCAAAGCCTCGTAAAGCAGTTTCATTATCCTGCCGCAGATTTTTGGCAAATCCTCAAGTCTGGCTCATTTTATGTCTAATTACATATCACTGTGCATATCCCCCGTATGTGATGTTTCACATTATAAATACATGGAAAGTTTCCCTCTTTTTCCATTAGCCCCTGCCCAGAAATGAGCAGATTTCTGGTGTGTGCTTAGGCAATAAGAAGCGGTCGTTACAGACCCCGTGACACTTCATAACCTAAACTTTATAGGCCCCTGTGGCTCTGATTCAGAGGGCTTGAAAGAGGGACCTGGGTTTTCCGTATGTTGTTTCGGCTCTGGGAGCAAAGGACGCTTGTCAGGAGTGATGTCCGGGGCTGGCTAGAAACCCAGCCCGCACCCCCACGTGGGGACAGAAAGGGTGTCAGGCTATAGGAGTGTGACAGGCCAGAGGTGAGGCGTGGCTGCAGTGTTTCCTGTAGATGCGGTGTTACTAGATGCCAGGGTCTTGTGAGTCTCGATCCGTCACCGGCCACCTCATCCAACAGACCGTCTACACGCATTAATTAAGCACTCTCTGCACGCCCAGGTCTGTTCTAGATGCTGAGCAGGGGAGGAAAGAGGTCAAGTGCGGGGAAGAGAATGTCCAAGGCGGGGGATGGTTCATGATGTGGTTATGAGAGCAGGATTTGGACCCGGACACCTGGTTTCAAGGCCAGGTCCCACTGCTTATCAGCTGGGGAATGTTTGATGAGTCACTGAAAACCTCTCTGGACCCGTTGCCACATCCAAGTGAGTTGGGGTGCCAACCTATGGCCTCACGGGGTTGTCAGGAAAATTAAATGAACTAATGCAAGTCAAGGGGCTTAGCGTGTTCTTAGCCCAGGATGTGCGCTCGGAGCTCGCTTGTCACCACTGTTAACGGTGTTCTCGCCTCACCTACCGTGAGGCTGGGCAGCGGTGGATCAGGAACACAAAGACGTAGAAGATGTGGCCCCGAAGTTCGCAGTCCTGGATTGGAAGCCTAGCTCGTGGCTGGCCGAGCAGGCGAGCCCTGGGACGTACACGGCGGGAGACCGTACTCAGCCGGAACTGTGTATGTGTCGTCAACACAGAAGGGCTGGGCTGCTGTGGGCTGGAGTCCGTGAGGGCGGCAAAATATGGGAAAAGTACAAAAGAGGGGCATGGCCAAAAACAGGAAGGCACGATGTTTTGTGAGAGCGTAAAACCATTCGCCATCAACGCCTCAGTTGCCTACCGAGCGTCTCCTGTTACGAGCACTTACCACAGTGCCAGGCAGCCTCCAAGCCACGGGAACACAGAGCTCTTGGCTCCCTGTCTAGTGGGGCCACAGCCCACACCTAGGAAACTACAGCGCAGTGTATTGACGTGGGCAGGCCAGGCACGAGGACCTGCAGAGGGGGTCCTGCAGGACCGGTCAAGGGGGTGCTTGGTTTTGCACAGAATAGAAATCAAACACGAGCCGGGAGGGAGGGAGCACAGAGTTTAGCGAAGCTATAGAGAGAGTGCAGGTACAGATGGAGTGTCTGGGAGACTCAGAAAGGAAAGGAGAGCGTCTCCT
This sequence comes from Neofelis nebulosa, assembly GCF_028018385.1. Taxonomy (NCBI): domain Eukaryota; kingdom Metazoa; phylum Chordata; class Mammalia; order Carnivora; family Felidae; genus Neofelis; species Neofelis nebulosa. The sequence goes on along the minus strand of NC_080794.1, from coordinate 35,248,923 downwards.
CTTTTTTCGGCGTCCAGCGTTTCTATTGAGGGCTGTGGTCCGGTGTGTGTGTCCTCTCAGGCATCCAGGAGCCAGCTGGAACAAGGACAAGGGTCCAAGTGTCCTCTGTAAGTCACTTATTCTTTGGAGCCACAGGGTCTTGGGGCCAAGACCCCAGGCGAGGATGGCCTCGCCTGGTCATTCCTTAGATGTTAACTATTGTGCTAGAAGATTCCAAAGAAATCGCTAATTCCTTGATCTTTACAAGGAAGACATATATTGTTTGTACTAGGAGGCATGTGTAAGGCAGGGGGCAGGTCCTAGCAAGAACAGAAGCAGGAAAAAGAGAAAAAGGCAGATTTTTATGGAGGGCTTCAGTCTTCCTTGTATCACTGCACTCAAGTAAAGCTTCAGAGTGCAGAGCAGGGGCCATCATGGTCCAGAGCAGTGCGGAGTGCACCGTGGTCAGGGTCAGGAAAGGGACACGGGTACGGTGACCTTTGACTTGGCCCACTTGACTAGTGACGAGAAGGTGCACTAGGGGCCGAGGGAGGTCATGATGGGCAGATATTCTAAGCTAAATGGCCATTCCAACTTTGGGCCCAATAGCTCTGAGGTCACAACTAATATCATAACTCACTGAATGTTAACGGCCATGAAGGCAAGAACTTTGTCTGCTATATTTGAACATTAGCTAGAACTTCATAGATGCTCAAAAAATATGCATTGAATGGAGGAATTAATGGTAACTAAATCATGTCCCGGCCAGTGCCTTCTGTCTGCCTCTCCAGGGCCACTCTCCTCCTGTCTCCACATTGCTCTCTGCCCAGGGGACTATCAGGCACGAACTACCCTCAGCGGGCCCTCCTGCCCTCTGCCCGTGCTACGGTTTGCCCAGTGGGGAAGCCGGGTAGGAGACTGGAGGGAGGGAGGAGAGTGAGGTCCTGTGGAAACAAGCTATAATGAGCTCATGATTGGACAGCAGGAACGTAATAGGAGCGGGTCACTGTGCTTCATAAACGGGTTTCAACTGCCCTTTGCCTGGAGAGACGTCTGCCGGTTCCTCTCAAAGGAGCACAGGAAGGGGCAGGGCTCTCTGCCACCACCTAGCCATGGGACAAAGGCCAACATTGACCCTTCGGCTTCTGATTCAACCCTGTAATGAAAGGATTGGAGGGGCGCCTGGGTGGCTCAGTCAGCTAAGCGTCCGACTTCCGCTCAGGTCACGATCTCGCGGTCCGTGAGTTCGAGCCCCGCGTCGGGCTGTGTGCTGACAGCTTGGAGCCTGGAGCCTGCTTCCGATTCTGTGTCTCCCCCTCTCTCTGCCCCTCCCCTAACCCTCTCTCTGCCCCTCCCCTGCTCACACTCTGTCTCTGTCTCTCAAAAATAAATATTAAAAAAAAAAGAAAAAAAGGATTGCAAGAGAGCAGGGGTTTTCGAATTGTGCTCCGAGGGAGTGTAGGGTCACCCCAGCCAGAATCCCCGTGGGGGATACAAATGGTGGGGTGGGGAGAGCTTGGGAAAAGTGGGGGAAAGGCTCGCGTGGGGGAGGGGGTGCCCAGAGTCGCAGCTGTCCTCCTGAGCGCCCTCCGCGGGGAGGGTGACTATGATCTCCCAGCAGCGCAGCGTCCTGTCTGCCTCCGGGTCTAACGCTCTGGCTACACATACGTGACGCATGCACACTGAGCGTGGCAGCCAGACCCGGCCCTTCAGCAGGCACTGTGCTAACCCCGTGCGTGCACGAGTGGCGGGCACCCATCTCACACAGTCCACAAGTCAAGTGTGTAAGGCACGGGACTTTCCTTGCTTTCTGTGACTCGGCCTTATTTTCATTTTGGATCGCCGTGCCAGCCGTGGCCACGTCTCAAATAATGGCAAGTGTCACGCCATCTTCCCCAGGAAGATGGCCCCCTTCCTGTGGGTGGGTGGGGGGTTGCCCTTAGAGACAAGGCATCAAGTGAGACCCTGACGTCATGAGCCCACTTGGTCACCACAGAGGTGCCCTGTGATCCTAGCCACATGGTCCCTCCCATCTGGAAGGGGGGTGGAGGTCTCTCCACTTTTGGGCCCAGTTGCACCGAAGACCTACCTGCGGCTTCCACGGCCTGATGAGGCAGGAGAACTCCCAATGGGGCTGTTTGAGACCGTGACCTTTTCACGACAGCAGCACTTTCCTTTCTCTGGGCCTTGACGCCTTCCCGGGTTCTCCCCCAGGGATCTGTTCCCAGGTCCCAGACCTCAGGTGGAGCTGTGGCCCTTCCCCAAGACCCAGGCGTGTTCAAGGCGACCTCTTCCTCCTCGACGCTCAGCCGGCCATCCTCCTCTTCCTCCCCATCACCGAAGCTTTCTAGTTGGTGGGGGTGGGGTTGTTCTTACTCACTCAGGATGTTTTTCTCCTGCATTTGTTCCCTTTGTAGTTTCCCCTACAGCCAAGGCTTTTGCACACAAAAGTCCGGAAGAGACTCCTTCTATTCCCTTTGCCTCCTTCTGTCACATCCTCTCCCGGGGGCCATGAGCCTGGCTGCTTGAATGGGAGAAGGGTGGGGAAGGAAGGAAACACAATGGGGAAAAAAACATCAGTTGATTTTCAAAATATGTTACTATGTTACATGGTAGATGGTATCTCACCGATGCTGTAACATAAATACTAACCATTATGCCCACTTTGCAGATGAGGAAACCAAGGCTTAGAAAGAATTAGCCATGTGCCCAAGGTCTGAGAAAGGACCTCGCTGTCCTTTGAACCCTGACACTTGCCTCACTGATACCCCTAACCCCGAGCCGTGTGTCCTGTCAGCCACCTGCTCTCCTGCCTCCCCTGGGTCTACAGGACCCATGGGATGTCTGGACCTCCCCAACTCCTGCTGACTCCTGCAGATCCTCGGGTGGCCCCAGGGTCTCACCTGGTTCAGAGCTCAGCCTGCAGGCATCAAAACACCATTTTTCTTTTTATTTTTTTTAATTTTTTTTAATGTTTCTTTCTTTTTGGGAGAGCGCACGCAAGCAGGGGAGGGACAGAGAGATAGGGAGACACAGAATCCGAGACAGGCTCTAGGCTCTGAGCTGTCAGCACCGAGCCCAACGTGGGGCTCAAACTCACAAACCACGAGATCGTGACCGGAGCTGAAGCCAGATGCCCAACAGACTGAGCCACCCAGGTGCCCCCAAAACACCATTTTTCTTAAGCAGCAGCTGTTTGATGTGACTGGGGCTGGCCAGTAATCAATAAAACAAATATTAGCTATCATTATTTATAATCTACTTTGAGCCTCCCGACGACCTAGCGAGAAAGCTATTCCAACATTCTGCTTAACAGAGGGTAAATCACTTACCCAAGGTCACAGGCAGGGTGGCTGCATTGAAACCCTCTGGCTCCTTGATGGGAGCTGTGTCCACCATATAGCAGCATCCAAAGATGTGGCCTCTTGGGGTTGTCCCTCCTTACGATTAAGGCCACAAAGTTGTCCCCTCGATGGCCCCGGATAAGGGAGGGTCGTCTCCCCACATCCCATATCCCCCACCAAGGTGTTCACTCTTCGGAAGCCTTTGCTTTCCATGGCCTTCCAGCAAGGGCAGGTCCTCGGAAACGGGACTATTGGTCCCCTGGGTCAGAGACAGTCTCCTTCAGCCCAAAGGGAGGATCCTCCTACCCCAACCTCCCTGGGGCCCTGGGCACTTTGCAGACTGACCCTCGCCCAGCAACCCTCACAAGCTGTGACTACAGAAAAACCAGGTGTAGACAGCCCGGTGGCCCCCCAACATGCTCCTGACAGGGCTTCCTTGCCGCCCTTGGGCTTTGGTGCTGGAAAGCCTGGAGTCTGGACTTGCCTTGTGGCCACAGCACCCAAAAGACCCTGCCTCTTCCTCCTTGGGGCTCCAGGCTCTAATCAGGCCGGAGCTGAGGAGCTCAGCACTCTTGGGAAAGCCCTCCCAGGCCTGGGGGGATAAAAACAAAGAGGGACTGAAACCTCCCCCTTTCCCCTACTCCCCTCTCCATTGCCACCGAACTCTCCCAGAAAAGTCTCTGGTCCTCCCAATCTGCACTCCTGCTAGACGGGGACGGGGGCCTCCCGGGCCCTCCAGACAGGATGTCCCTGGCCCAGCTACAAACCTACTCGCTTGTTGGCCACACCAGCCATCCCCCACACGCCCTCCCCATCGCTCCAAGGCCAGCCTTCCCCGGAGGATGGAGGACAGTCCTCCCCGGCACCTCTCCCAAAAAGCCTCAGTCCCAAATCACAGCCCCTTCCCTGGCTGCGGAGCCCGGGGGACACCACAGTGAGGGCAGTGGGCAGGAGGGGAAGAGGGCCACAGGAGCTCCAGGGAGGCATCTGTGACCCAGCTCCGGCCTACTGTTGCCAAGTCCTCTGATTTTTTAAGAGAAACTGGAAGCCTAGGTGTGTTTGTGAAAGATGTCAAATTTAAGTGCCAACTGTGAACTCACAATTAAAACAAAACAAAACAAAAAACAAAGCAAAAGTTACGGCTCGGGCCTATTTAAAAAAATCTCGTCCCATAGGTTACCGGCGGAGAACCTCAGGGGGACCTCCACACCCAACCCTCCTGCCTGACCAAAGCGCTAGCTGGGTCTTTTACCCCTCACAAGGGCTCTCACTGCTTCTCTTCTAGAAAACTCAGTGGGCTCTGCGACGGGGGCCCAACCCTCCTCCATCCCTCGATCATGCACCCCGTGGGACGCTATGGACGACGCTTGTCAGGGAATGGCTTCCTCTTGACAGAAAAGGAGGGCGCGTTGCGTCCCCCCCTGCCAGGGCAGCCGGTCCAGGGGCAACGGGTCCTGCAGCCACCTTTGTCAACCCACATAGTCTCCTGTCAGCTTAGGGCCCACAGCCAGGCCACCTGGGGTGCCCGTCTTTTCACTGTGAGCACAGGGCCATCAGGACGTCAGTCCCTGACCTGGTCACATACAGGAAAGACCTCTCCACTGGCTGGGGGGTGGTATAAGGAGCCACAGGGCAGTAATGGGGGAGGAAATGCAGCCCAGCTCCCCCTGACCCACAGAATTCTGTCCATCCAGGGTAGGCAGGGGGGCCAGCCTGCCGCGGGGGGAGGAGGTGCACACTATCATCACCCCCGGCCTGCGCTCTGGCTGGACAGGCAGACACAGCGCTCAGGAGGGTCAGGCTCCATCCGCTGGCCAGGCTCGTCCGAGGTCCCAGGAGGGCCCCACACGGCAGGACTGGGGTCCTGGCACAAAGGCTGTTTGTCTGTTTTCAGGCAGCCTGGCAGCCGGAGTATGACATGTGAACAAACACACGGCAGGGCCCTGCATTTCCTTATGTAGACCGAAACCCTGCAGACCGGGAGCCAGAGCTCTTTGGGTGACAGCAACCCTGAAGTGTGCCTCTGCTGAGCCACCATTTTCCGCCGAGATGCCAGATCCTCACCAACAAGATCCTCAAAGGGAGGATACTTGGAGATAGCGAGGAGAACAGATTTTAAGCACTCTGACCCACAAAAAAAGACTCGCGTTACCTTCTGACGGTATGTTTAAGATGTTAATGGCAGCCATTCTCTATTCCTTCTGCAGAGCCCTCTGAGACTTCTAGTGTCTTCTTTGAATATATCATGCAATGCGTTTTTCTTTCTGCCGGGCATTTTCTAATTCAGGCTGGACTTCCTTTCTGTTAGTCAGTCAACAAATATTTATGGAGCCCCTCCGGACGGCCAGACAGGCTAGTCTACTTAGCAGAGGCTTGTCGACCTACCCACCCCGACGCCCCGGGCCCACTTTTCGGAGACTTGCCACGAGTCACCTGCAGAGAAGACACGTGTGGTTTGGGACCCTGCAGAGCTCCACCTTCTGCAGGCCCCATAAAGTTCTAGAATCTCAACCTTCCAGCCAAGAGAGGCAGCTGAGACAGGTGACTAAGTCGTTCACGAGAACCTGTTGGCTGTGTGGGGCTGACATGTGGGAGTGGCCACCCAGGTGGCCGTGTAGCACTCACTCAGCCCTGGACGCAGCCCGATGAGGCCCACGGCTGCCACCTCCACGGGGTCTTTGGACAACACTCCACCCATTCCTTCTCCTGCTCTGGCCACACACCTACCCCCTGTCTTGGCCCCTTCTCACATCTTTAAGGGCCTGGAGCTTTTTTCCCATTTGGGCCTGAAACCCCACTGAAAACCCCTCCATCCCTCACAGTGCTGAGCTCTGATGCTGATTTGGCAAGGCAAGCAGCGATCCAGAGTTTGTCACCCCTAGAGGACCTACCTCCAGTCCCCAAGGCTTTATCATGGGCCTCAGATCAGATTTCGGGCATCTGGAACAGCCGCCTGCAGGAGTGCTTAGTGAGGGCGCCCCCATTTGAGGAATCACGAAGACCCACAGGAATGGACGCAGGGGACTTGGTCGGGGGTGGAGCCACGTGGTCCCTGAACCCCTCTGGGCCAAGTGTGGCCAGCCCAGAACCAGATGGCATAGCTGCTGTCATGATGCCCCCTGGGCTGGCAGCCTCTCAGGGCCTCCCTCAGTTTCCTCACCTGTAAATGGGAGAAGGTCTGGAATAAGCAGGCCAGACCTCGGCGGTGGAGCCAGACAGGTCTGGATTGGAACGCCAGCTCTGAGCCGAGATCTTGGGTGAGGTCCTCAACCTACCCAAGTCGCAGATGTATCATCTGTAGAGGGGAAGGGATAAGGGTACTCGCCCTCTGTGGCTGTTGACAGGGCTACAGGAAATGTACATAAAGTCCCCGGCATGAGCAGGCTCAGTACGCAGGAGTTATCCTATTATTTCACGGGCCTGTTTCGAGGACTAAATCCAAGGAGATAATGTGTGTGCAATGGCTTGGTGAAATACGGTGTACAAACGCTAGCAATCACCACTTATCGGTATGTCCTCCTCTCTCTGGGCCTCACCCCCTCCTTCCCCCTTTCTCCGTCTAGTTTATTTTTCCTTCTCTGCCTTCACCTCCTCTTGGCCCCTCTCCCTCCAGACCCCCCTCTCCTCTCCTCCCCTGACCCACAGCCTTCAGCCAGCATCCAACCCTAGCTTTATCTCCCCCCGTTCCAGAACTACGAGGGCTCCGCACTCTCCCTCACGTCCAAAGTCAGAAGCACCACCCGGTCCCCGGTTTTACATTGCCTCCCCCCTCCCTGGTCCCCGGAGCAGAGCCACCCGAACCCCCATGGGCAGCCCCTCCCCTCTACTTCCCCCTCACCCACTGGTGGCCTCCTCCCCACCTTCACTCACACCAGCCCCCCAGCCTGGGGCGCTCTTGGGGGCTCGCTGCTCCTCTCAACGAACACAGTCCCACCCGCCCTCCAAGACCTGATTAAATTCAACTTTCTGAGTCAACAAATATGTTTTCATCAGCTACTCTGTGGCAGGAGCTTTTGGAAGGGCTCTCCCCCTGGGAGGGTCACCTTAAAAATGAGGATTAAATTAAAATAGTGGTCTGTAAAGTTCCGAGCACAGCACCTGGTTCAGAGAAAATGGTTGACAAATAGTATCTACTTTTGTTATCCTGGTTCTTGGACATATAGAAGCTACACAGACCGGCCAGCTGGGAGCGTTAGACTTTTACTGTGTGTTTAGTGATCTTTTGGTTAAAATCAGTATCTCCATACTCAGCAAGTGCCCGGCCAGGCTGCCAAATCTCCATGTCTCAGTATCCTCAGAGGTCTGGTCATTCAACGCTCGTTTATAATCGTCCCACCTGCGGGGACCTGTGCCAGACATGGGACAGAAATGACACTGCTGGAACAGGTTCACAGGATGCCTGGGAAGCAGTCAGTGAGGACCCGGGCCCCCAGGACAGCCTGGAACATGAGGGGCACCTCCGTGAACTGGGACACGACCCCCGTTCTATGTATAAGGCCTGCCCTACCCACCCCTGGGCCCTGTCTCTTCTCCAGGCCCCAGCTCATTTTCCCTCCCCGGCTCTCCCTACCCCTGCCACCCTGGCCTCCCTTCTGTCTGGTCAACAGGGACCGCTGGGGCCTGGCTCGGTCTGGCTCTTCCTTCTGCCTGGGATAGGCTCTCGAGTCCACACACACCTCCACGGGTGGAAGAACTCCAGCCAGAGCCCGCGTCCTGCCACCTGGTGGGGCGTTCGGGCTTTCTGTTAGGATGTCAGGAGAAGAGGTCAGGCTGGTTGCGAATCCCAGCTCTCTCACCTGCCAGCTGGCCTGGAGCGAGTGGCAGGCCCCCACCTGCACCGAGGAGAACTGTGACAGTGCGTGTGAGCCCCTCAAGCACCTGCTGGGGGCCTAAAGACGGTGGCTAACGGCGAGAGACACGAACACACCCACGTGCCGAGCCTGGAAAGGTAGGTGGGTGTCAAATGGCTGAAACTCCAGGCACAGAGCCGGTCCTTTAGCCCAAGTCGGAGGGGAGCAGGTGCCACCGAAGAAAGCCAGCTGCGATCTGTGCAGGACAGACTGCTGGAAAGAGCAGGCCTCTGACCAAGCCCTGTCCACCCTATGGTCTGCGGGCGGACCCCGGCCTCCTGTACCCGGTCAAGGGCAACGTGGGAGCAGAGTCCAAGCCCCGTGCCTCCAAACTCCTCGAAGCTCTCAGGCAGGCCTGGCTACACAGGAGGCGCTCAGAGATCGGTCACCTGGATGCCGTGGTGGCAGAGTGCTCAGCAGGCCACATGGCACGGAATTTCCGGCACCCCTGACCCTCCTGCCCAGCATCCCTCCCGGTTAAAAAGATGGTCCCAACTCCCTGCAGCCCCACACCTCTGCTCCCCTCAATGAGATTATGCCCGCAAAGCCCTCCAGAGCTAAGTACACTATAGATACAAGGCATTTCTTTTAGATCCAGGCTGAGGAAGCTGTGAGGAGCCAGGCAAGGGACAGGGGCTCCGGGGGAGCCACGCCAGCTGAGCTGAACAAGGTGCCTCGTGGCCCAGGTGCTGTTAGTCAAACCTGATGGCTGCCGCCGGCTCCTCGGAGTTTACAAGAAACCAGGGAGGGCCGGGTTGGCTGAGATTTGAGCCTGGTGAGCGCTTGGGACTATTCATCTCACATTTGCGGTTGGAGTAGGCCCAGGGCACGTTCCGCTGAGCCACTTGGAAACTTTATTTTCCGGGCCGTGTGAACGTAAGGATTGGGGTTCTCCTGGATCTCACTTGTTGTGCTTGTTTGCGGCCTGTTCTCCGAGACCCTTTCTCAGAAGGGAGTGAGATGTTTTGGACTCAGAACCACAGGCTCCACAGACAGGAACTGGCCCCCGAAGCTGGGCAGTTTGGGGCCCCTGAATGCTCAGGCACGCCCCTGAGCCCATCCTCTCCTTTGAGGACATCTTCCCGGGGCACGCTGGGAGCCACGGGCTTCAGCTTTGTCCTCTTGCTGTACTGGCCTTTGAATATCAGTGTGGCCCTTTATTCTTGCGGGTCTGGTTCCCCGCTCTGGGGCACACGGCACACGGCAGCGGGAGGCAAGCAGGTGTTCAATCCACCTCGCCCTCTGGTAACACGTACACCCGGGATCCCGCCGGCAGGCCACGCACACCGGTGGATCTCCCGGACGCTCGGCCCCTCCTCTATCTGATCACCCACGCCACCACGCCCTGTCACCCTCGTCACTGCAGGCGAGCTCACGCCCCACCACGATGCTCCGTCACTCCCCCTCACCTCGCTCACCACCCCCTCCAAACTCCCACCCCCAGAAACTCCCTCACATGCTGACGCAGGAGGCCTTTGTCAGGAACACTTCCAGAAAGGGCAACTGGAGACCGAGACCGCAACCTGCGCGCAGAGGACCCCGGGGAAATTATGTAAGGTCTGCAAAGGGTGCGGGGCATAACAGGCCTCGTCTGCGGGTGGAGTGAACTCCCACGGCCCGAAGGTGGGCAAAGGCTGTCCTGATTGGCCAATGAACGGCCTGCTCCAGATCTGTCTGGGTTTCGAGCAGCCCTTCATCATCCAAGAGGAGGAGCTATGGAATACTCATGGCAAGCCCAGAAGGACACTCACTGTCCCTGAGGAGCTCATAGTGTCTTGGAAGAGACAGAGTAAAAAGGAATAGCCACAGGGAGCACCTGGGTGGCTCAGTCATGATCTCACGGCTCATGGGTTCGAGCCCCGCATCGGGCTCTGTGCTGACAGCTCGAAGCCTGGAGCCCGCTTCGGATTCTGTGTCTCCCTCTCTCTCTGCTCCTCCCCCACGCATGCTCTGTATCTCTCTCTCCTTCAAAAATAAACAAACATTAAAAAAAATTGTTTAATAGGGGCGCCTGGGTGGCTCAGTCGGTTGAACGTCCGACTTTGGCTCAGGTCATGATCTCACGGTTCATGGGTTCCCGCATCAGGTTCTGTGCTGACAGCTCAGAGCCTGCAGCCTGTTTCAGATTCTGTGTCTCCCTTGCTCACGCTCTGTCTCTCTCTTTCTCAAAAATAAACATTAACAAATTGTTTAATCGAAGTAAAAATTTTTAAAAAAGGAATAGCCACAGGAAAAAGTACAAAGTTGAATGAAGGAAAGGTAGGGGTGCTGTGGGAGAGGGGAAGGAGGCGATCCAACCTTGCTGTGTGGGAAGGCTTCTCTGAGAAAGTGCAGGGACTGGGTGCTAGACGCGTCCCCTCTCGTGTCCCCTCACTGCCTTGGCCCTTGTCTCAACACATGACTCCACGTCCCTCCTACAGGCACCGCCCACTATGAAGATGCCCACATTTGCAAAGATCCCCCTCCCAGCTTCTGGATCTCACACCCATCAGACTTCACACTGGAAGAGACCTCAACGGCCTCCTGCCTGTAATGCACGCTCCGAAAGGAAATCTCAAGGCAGCTGACTTGTCCAAGTTGAACAGAAAATAGACTCTCTTTGTATCATGGGAACGCTACGATGAACCCACTTAACTTCTCTGAGCCTTAATGTTTTCATCTGTGAAATGGACCTGCCTCGGATGATTGTTAGGAGGTTTAAGCAAGACAGGAGCAGAGAAGCTCCCTGTGTGAGCTGAGAGCATCATGGACAGAGTGTTTCGGAGCTCTGAAGGCTGCGATGGTTTTCCTCCAGACAACTCCACCCCCAGAGACGCCGGTCCCACTCAGTGATACCTCTGACTCAGCAGTGACCTCAGTCGAGGGGCAGGAGGATGCTGGAAGGATCTGGGGAGGGTGGGGAGGAAGGGGTTTATTCCCATCCTGGGAGGGGCTTGTCCAACTGTCTGTCCATCAGTAATGGCTTTGGCGTGCAGACAACTGGAGACGGGGAGGTGGGGGCGGCTGGGAGGCTGAGGGAAGAGAAAAGGACAGGAAGGTTCACACTGAGACAGGAGGGAGAGGGGCCCACGAGGTGGTGTGCACCCGGGTCCCTGAGCCTAGCCCTGCGTTAAATATATCCTCAGTCCATTGTTTGCTCAGTAATTGTATTTCGCAGTTTTCCCTCTTGAGAGGCAGCCTAAAGGAGGAACTGGCCAAGTCGGGGGCCGCCTGGAAGTTTCACGAACACAATTGTTTTCGTGATGCAAATTAAAATTGCATATTTTTTGTCAAAAAAAAAAGCAAGCACTCCAAGGTCATACGTTGGCCCCTCGCCTCCTGGACTCCAGACCCGTTTGCTATTCTTCCTCAAGGTGCCTGAATAGAGGGGCCCAGAAGCAAGGGTCAGCCCGGGGCCGCGGCCGGGAATCACGCCCAGGGGGACATTCGAGTTCTTAACAAACAGCTCACCCTGGCCGCCCAGGCCCCGGGCAGCTCCCAGGCACTGAGGGAGGCTCAGAGGACGAACTCCATGGATGTGTGCACCTCACAGGCCGGAGGCACGGAGACCCCCCTCACAGCCTCACTCTAAGGGCGACAACTGGCCTGGAAACAAGGCTTGCTGGCCGGGGGTGACCTGGCCCGGGGCCGGCAGGGGGAAGAATGTCCACGTCAGGGTGCGAGGTCCAGAGCTCCCTTCTCCTCAAGCAAGCGTGCCGTGAGGGGCAAAAGTATACACGAGCTGTGCTCTAGCTCCTCGCAATCAGGTGGCCTCTCTCTCTACTTCCCCAGGGCTCTCTGTTCCTGTCTCTGGCACTCTCCCTCTGTTGCTGATTCTACCTCTGTCTCTCTGGCTCCGTGTCTCTCTCTCTCTCTCTCTCTCTCTCTCTCTCTCTCTCTCTCACACACACACACAGACACACACACACGTCTCTCTCTCTCATATTTTTGCTTCTCAGAGAACCTCTGTTGAATTAAGCAGCCTTAATCCCATATGACAGGAGGGTGGGACCCCAGAGGGACGGCTGAGAGACCAACTTGGGGTCAGTGGGTGGCAAAGCCGGGCTATGAATCCGGGGCTTGGGTGTCCCAAGTGGGTTGAGGGCTCCACCTCCCCACCAACGAGGGTTGACCTGGAGGAGACTGTGGATGCCACCCGGTGGGTCTACACCCGCCCGTCAGGTTTCTGTGGCACCGCCCTCTTCCCCTGCTACTCCCTTCTCCAACTCCATCCTCAGCTGGGGGGCAGGGGGGTGGGGGAAGATGGCCCACACCCTTGCCCTCTGACCCTCTCTCTCCGACAGGCTGGCAGCCTTCCCCACCTCAGGACTCCAGGGAGAAGTGCTCGGTGGTCAGACCGGCAGGTTTATGAGGCCAAGTTCCCAGCAACCACAACTATGTGCTCCTGACAGGAGTGGGTTTGGCTCTCTCAGCCCAGGGCTCATGGCTCACGCTGGCCTGCCTGCTCTCGGGGGAGGGGAGGCCGAGGACACCGGGTGGGGTGGGTTCCAGGACACCATCTTGGCTTCTCAACATGGCGGTTCTCCTTGCATAGCTGAGAAGCCAGAACCAGGATGGGGCAGTTGGGAAGGCCATGTTGTGAGCCGGGAAGCTGGGGACCAATTTTCACCCCAGAAGAGTGTGCATGGGCATGTAAATAACAACAGCAAGCCCTTCTGTGCCTGGTTCCAAGCGATTTACACATTGACTTCATTTCCACAACGGCCCTGTTATTATTTCCACTTTATAGCAGAGGGAACCAAGTCCGGAAAGGTCAAATGAGGAGGTCCACCCAGGCTGGCTCCAGAGACGGTTCCAAAGCACTCCGCTGTGCCAGCTCACCTACAGTCTAGCAGACAGAGAACCTTCTAATACCGAGACGGTATAGATGGGCTGGCTTCACAGGTGCACTCGCAGGGACGTCCCCACTGAGTTTAATGCTCTGTGGTTGCCATCTTGAAATTCTAGATGATTTTTGAAAAGCAGATCTGGCATTTTCCTTTTGCACGGGGCGCCACAAATCATGCGGCCGGTCCTGGGAATGGAAGCCATGCCCGTCAAAGTCGTTCTCTGAGAGGAAAGCCGTCTGCTCAGCTCTGCTGGTCCCAACACTTCCTGTTCACAGGTCTTCGCGTGGGTTGGTCTGGCTACTGCTGGGCGTCTACAGAGGGCCACTGGAGCTCTGAGCTGGTGTCTTTCTCGGAAGAGTGCCAACACCAGGAACCCCAAAATCTCCATCCCCCGGCCCAGCCCGGGAGTGAGACGTGGGGGCAGGGAGCGGCCTGGGCAGGAGATGCCCTGGCCCCCCGCCCCCAGGGAGGCTAGGAAGTGAGGCTTCTGGAGCTATTCTGTTCTGTTCCTTCCCAGTCTGTCCCGGACCCATTCCAGGAGCTGCTGGAACCACGAAGCTGGCCAGGATAGACGGCAGGAGCTGGCGGGACTCTGGCTTTCCATCCCAGCTCTGCCATCACGTCGACGGGGAACTTGAGCAAGTGAGCGACCCCCTGGGCCCTATTTTCTTATCAGGAACATGAATGGATTGGACCCGGAAGGATTTCTTTGAAGCCCCTCCTCGCTCTGAGACACAATGGCTCGAGAAGTCCTGAACGTGGACATATTACAACCCAAGTGCTACTTTTAAAGCCAGCCCACGGAGACCAGAGTTCTGGTTAGGAGGAGAGCCTGAGATGATCTCCAGCCTCTCCCCCGGCGTGCTGCTGAGGGCCTGGCCCACAGTCCCCATTCAGCACACGTGTGCTGGATGGCAGCTTAAATCAGAGGACTCCAGACAAAAATGCTTCAGAATGTTCCAGAGTACATGCTTCAAGATCCATCTCAAGTGTCCCCTTCTTCAGGGAGCAAGAGCCTACATCACTTAGCACTTTGAGTGGGAAGTAACAACCACAAAAACGGCCTCAAATGGATTCAACGAAAAGGAATGCCCTGTTCACAGAAGGTGGTTAAGTTCAGAAGTGAAGCGAGTCTCAGGATGGGACTGACCCAGTGGCTTGAAAAAGTCACCAAGGACCTAGTTTCTTTCTTTCACTTCTTTGCTTTACATGATGTTATCTTTCCCCTAAAGCCAACTTCGTGAGCTCAAGGTGGCTTCCAGAATCTCCCCTGACTACATACTTATCTCTGGCAAATGGCTGTGGCCAGGGGATGGAACACGCTAGCTGGCTTATACCCATCGGGGTCCCTTTCAGCCTGAAGCTGGAGTCCTGTGTCCACAGCTGAAGGTTCTCTGTGCAGGAGCAGTGGACGCCCAAGCAAAGATGGGGTCCTGCCAGGAAAGGAGAAGGGCAGGCAGAGGCAACAGCAGAATCCTCCTACACCTTCCCTTACTCTCTGGTCACCCCGATTCTGAGCTCCCAAGAACGCTGTTTCCTGCTTTATCTGCATACTTGTCACCCTGAATTTTAATGTAGGTGTTTATCTATTCATCTACCATGTTAGACTGTGACCTTGTTGAAAGCCCAGACTGCATCTTCTCTCCTTCCGTATCCTCTGTGTCTCAGGACCTCACTTGGGGTTCGTCCAGGTCTTGTGTGTTCGATGTCAAAGCTCCGAGAGCAGGGCTCTCATGAAATAGACATCTCTCTGTCCCCAAGGAGGTCATAATATAACTTCCTGTTTGTTTTAAAATAAGTATGTGTCGTCTTTTCCTTAGCATGATTCCTTAATTTTATCTCTTCCATCTGGAGGAATAGCACCCATACGTCCAGGAAATCAGCTTGTGTATGTCACACGGCCTGTGCTTCCTGCTCAGGCACAGACGGGAGGGAGTGGCCCACAGGTCTTCAAGGTGCCTGTTTCCCCCCTCGGGGTGGGACGATGCACAGGGACGTGACCGCTCCCTGGCCCAGTCACGACACCCACTCCACAGAGGCATTGGAACACTCACAGGAAACCCGACAGCTCAGAGTTCTGTGCAGCACAAGCCTAGACCAGGTTCTAAAAATGGCCTCAGAAAAACCAGCCACCGTGGATCAAAGAGTTCTTCTCCCTTTGGAGGAAACCCCCCGGAGCATGAGGTCATCACACGCTGTTCCCAGAAGGATTCGAAACCTCCAGATGGGAGGCAGGCTGGTTGGCCAAACTGCCCTGTCTCCTTAGTGATGGTCTCTTTCTGGTCCTGGGGTTCTCATCGTGACAGGAGGACACTGAGGCTTCCCTCTACCCCACCAGCCTCACCAAGCCTGTCCCCAGGCCCAGAACGGTGCAGAGGACCAGTGTCCAGCTCCCAGCCTCTGCCAGCCCGTCAAGCAAGGCCCCCAGGTGCAAGCAAGGACAGCCACCCATGTGTCCGAGGAGCCCTGGAGCTTGTGATGGGCACTTCCCAGACCTCACTAGAGTAAACCAGCTGTGTGAACCGGCCCCTCCAGAGTTAGTGGATGGAAACCAGGTCAGAGCACAAGAACCCACTAGGAACTGAGCAGTGTGGAGCCCCAGGAAACACTGCTGCTCTTCCTCGAGGGAGCACAGGCTCCTCCTGATATTCACCAAACTTCGTTTTGCTGTTTGGAACGTTTGGACAGGGAGGATCACAGCCATGGGAGCCCCAAGGGAGAAAGGCAAGCGAAGGCTGAGTCTGCAGGAACCCCGCAGCCGGAGTTCGAGGAGAAAACTTCGGGAGGCCTGGCAGGTGGCCTCGCTCTTCCACACCTTCTAGGCCTTTCCAAGGGCAGGAGGGGCTGGAGCTGGCTGGAAGGAGAGGGAAGCTTTCAGCATTCCAGGGTTCAGGACAAAGCCCTGCTAAGCAGGAGGGAGGCCTGCATTTTAGTCCTGACTCTGAGCACAAGTAGAGGCAGAGGGATAAGGACCTAGGCGCCCTCGTCCCGCAGAGACCCGGGTGAGCCACAGCAGCCTCAGGCGGGGCGTCTGAATGAGGAGCAGAAACACAGGTGTCTGCTGCGAATCCTAGTGTTTGCAAACCCCATCGATGAGCATCCATAAGGACCCCCCCTAGCCCAGAGGCCCCGGGACTCGCACGGTGTCGTGGGGCAGCTAGCCATGGTCCTGAGCCAAGGGACTGCTCTGCTGATCTCTCTGCCAGCAGATGGAGGAAAGTCTCAGGGAGATGCCTGCAACGTCTCCAGGGCCTCCTATTCTGGCCCCAAGGACACCCCCTCCATCACCCATTCAGCTCTGGCCATGGAGAATGACACAGACACGCTCCTCAGACGGAGGCAGACCCCAGATCTGCCCGTGCGGGCCACGGGTTCCTTAAAACCAACCAACAACAACAACAAAAAACCCCCGACAAAACAAAAACGCAGAAATCCAAACCAGAAGGAGGTACAAAAGCGAAAACTTACTTCGAAAGAGAGAAATCAAAACAAACCACACATTTTAAAGGCTGACAAATTCCACAAATGTCACAAAATCCAAAACGATATTCCCGACCAGGTTTTGCTAATTCAAACCTCATTTTGCCTCCACTCCCTACCTGTCATGGGGCCTTTCATGTTGACCCAGGTACTGCGCCTCTTTGCCTGGCCCAGGGGCCGGTACGAAGGCACCCAGGAACTGTTCCCATCCCAGGCCAGCCAGCTGAGCTCTCACCACATGTGGGATGCTGTAACCACCTAAGCACATCTCCTTCAACCCAAACAGGCTCTCTCCAGCTTGGCATCCCCTTAGCCTGGCCACTCCAAGGTACAGTAGAGGGAGAAGACAGAGGTCTTAACGGATTATAGTGAAAGTATTTTATATATACCACAGGACAGACCTGTGACCATGGGGACACTGCCAGGGCGCCTCCCGGGTCCTTGGAAGGCTCCAGAGCACCGAGGGGCTCTGGGGTCAAAGCCTCATCAGCTTCTGGGGGTCCTACCTCTGCTGGGAACCCTCACCCTTCACTCTGGTTGACTTCATCAGTGTAAAAGTCATTTCCTCCTGACTTCAACCTAAAATAGGGCCTTGCTCTTTTCTCTGCTTAGCCTTTTCCACAATCTGTGGCTCTGTTTTCGTGCGTGGGTATCGACTGGTCTGTGTCTCCGGCAGACTGTCATTCCCCAGAAGGTAGGGAGCACATTTGTCTTGTCTACTATGTGCTCCCAAAGTCCAGTGCCCGCTCGACCCCTATCCATAATAGCAGGGCAAGTAGACCATGCGCTGCTTTGTGTTACATCTAGAAGGTGCCAGAACATAAAGCACCAAGGTGCCCTAGGGGCTCCTCCCACGTCTCCCACGCTTGCTGAGTCATCTGCACTCCGCAGGAACCGTTAACTGCCTGCTAAATCCAAGCAGGAAGATACAGAAAACCTAAAATATAACAACAGAAAGGAGGAAAAGATTCCGGGGATGATGTGGACTCATCTATGGAGAGTCACACCTTTCATAACGTTGATTAAAAATATCATTCAAAATATGGAAACACGACAGCAGTGCTTTTGAACAAATCAGAACATCCGGAAGGCTCGAGAGCAAGCAAGACAAAAACACAGAACGGAGGGGCGCCTGGCTGGCTCAGTCGGAAAAGCGCGGGACTCTTGATCTCAGGCTGGTGGGTTGGAGACCCACGTTGGGTGTAGAGATTACTTAAAAATAAACTCTAAAACAAACAAAAGCACAGAATGGACTGAGTCGAATCCATTATGTCACGTATGAAACACATTGCATTGTATGAATAGTTCCTAGAAGTACAAAGTTAGGCTGGAAAATCAACGGAATAAGAGAGAAAGGCGGGGAGGGAGGGAAGGAAAGAAGGAATCATTAAGACCTCAAAATGTGGCAAAACGAAACATGTTACCTAAAAGACTGTAACAATTCTCAGCTGAGCTAAAACCGGCCTGCCACACCAGCACCCTGGTGCATCTGATGAGCAGAGCTTCAGGCTGGGTCACCGGTACATGGGTCACGCAGGGAGGTGGTTTTAGGTTGGCAGACTCAAGGGGGCATGAGGCAAACACCTCCTGACTGTGCTCACCTGGGCTGAGGGAGCTCTGGCCCTGACCACACACGCCGAGGGCAGAGGACGATCCAGATGATCCTGGAGGAAGGGTGAGTACTCCTGCCCCCCAGCCCGGGCCTGTTCCCATGGTGACAGAGCCCCTCATGCTGTGACAACCAGGAGAAGAAGCTGGATGCAGGTTCCTGGAAGCTGGGCAGCTCTGCTCCCCGCTGGGGCCTCCCTGAGGGCCTCTCCCAACCCCCAGCCTCCCTGCCCCCTCCAGTAATGTCCTTTGTCTCCAGCTGTGTCTGCAAATGCCTCTCTGTGCCCCCCCTCAGCCCCTTCTTCTGTCTGCGGGGTAGCACATGTCCCCCCCCCATCTATTTGGGGAGAATGGGGGGAAACGACTCTTTAATTAATCTCCTGCCTTAATTAATTATCGTAATGGCTTTCAACTTGGGGGAGAGAGGGGCACAATGCGCCTAATATGTTTTTATGTCGAGGAACACATTCTCTACTTGGCAGAAAAAGAGGCCAGTTTGGACTGGGGCTGCCGAGTGATTTATAAGGAAATGCTCCCACTGCAAATGCAAGGTCCGCTTTCTGTGGCGAGGTGGTCACCCTCCCTCTCTTCCTCCCCCTGTAAGATCCCAGCCTCCTTGCCTCACTTTCCCCCCTTTTTCAAAAGCCCTCCCCCTCTTAACCCATCTCTTACCCCTCCTCACATCCCTCATTTCCCCGCCACCCCCTCTCGTTGTCTCCTCCTCTCCAAAGCCTGGATGGAGGGTTCTTAGGGGAGACGGCCACTGAGCAGACACTCTAGGGCTGACATCCACCAGCTGCACAGGGCCTGAAGGGCATCGTGAGCAGAAGAGGTGGGGGCCCAGCTCAGCTTTGACCTGCTCCTCTGTGAGACCTCTCAGCTGGCCTTTAGGGGCACCTCGCTCGTCCCCCAGAGAGTGGGGGAAGGTTGCCGGGCAACCTTGTGTGAACAAAGTGCTTTCTAGGTCTTAGTGGCCCTGGGTGAGGGCTTCTCCGGGTCTGCTGTGAGTGGGGAAGGTCAGAATTTCTGGAAAGAAGGAAGGAGATGAAGTTAAGGGAAAAACGACCCCACAAATCACTCTTTGATGAGGTGTGAGTCTCCACGGCAACCTGCCCAGGGCTGAGAACTGCGGAGGCAGGAGATGCACTGTTGCCATGGAAACCACATCCTAGAAACCCACCAGTATTGGTCCCTGTTTGCCTTTGCAGATGAGCGCTGGGGGCAGGGGAAGTAGACCTCCTGGGTCAGGTCCCTCAGGGGGAACTGGGAGGAGGGAGAGAGTGAGCAAAGAAGGAGGAGAGGAGGAGGAGAGGGGGCACAGGAGAGGAGACAGGGAGCGGGGAGGAGAGAGAGAGAGGGAGACAGGAGGAAGGAGGAAGGGCAGAACAGCTCCAGGCATCAGACAGGGGGATCCTGAGCTCTCTGGACTTTGCCCAGTGGAGAAGGAAGCCCTGTGCTCAGTGTGGGCACGTGCCAGTGAGCTGGGTGCAGAGGCCTGAGCTGGAGCCCCAGGCTGAGTCTCATGCCAGTTAGAGCCACGACACCCACCTGTCCTCGCCGCTTTCATCCCACCGTTATTCCGGATGCGTAAATGCAGCACATCCTGGGGTCCCTGTTCACTGACCACAGAACAACCCCCCAAAGGTTCTGGAACCGGAGGAACTCAGTTTGGGGCTACCAGTCCTCCTCTTCACCCACGGTCCCTGAAGCACAGTGGTTCCAGAAGGAAGGGGATTGGAAGCTGGGCTCCAAAGCCGGCCTCTTGCCCTAACTACTCCCTGACTACGGGTTGGTTCCCTTCTTCTGGGAGTTTGCGGCCACTGGGTGCCTAGCGCCACCTGCTGGTGACCACTGGAAGCACGGTGGCAGTGACCAGAATTGGCAGGTCTGAGTATGTCCCCCAGCACGGAGTCTCTGGGACCTCTTCAAGCCAAGGGTCAAACTGGGACCCTCCTCCAAACCCCACCCAGATGGCCTGTGGGCTCACAGCCTCGTAGAACACCCGCCTAAGCCCTGCCCAGAGACTGGGAGTTAATACACGTGTGTTCTTGGGGTGCCTGGCTGGCTCAGTTTGTGACTTCCAGCCCCCCCGTGGAGCTCTGTGCTGACAGCTCAGAGCCTGAAGCCTGCTTCAGAGTTTGTCTCCCTCTCTCTCTGCCCCTCCTCCGCTCATACTCTGTGTGTGTGTGTGTGTGTGTGTGTATGTCTCAAAAATAAACATTAAAAATATCTATGTGTGTGTTCTTTTAAGCTACTAAGTTTTGGGTAATTTGTCCCACAGCACAGAAGGTAAATATAGATGCTGTATCCAGAATATTTCATGCAATATTTAAGAAATATGTCACTTCACTCCTGTCTGTACCTCAACCCTAAGAAGAAGTATTATGACCCCTATTTATAGAAGGCAAACTGTGGCTTGGGGCTAAATTGACTGAGGCCACACAATGGCTGGAGGAGAGGGATAAAGGCTCCAGAGACCGCACGATGAAGAGCCTGGAGACCGGCCCGGGCAGTGGCATTGGCCTTAGCCCGCACTGCTCGCTGCGTTGTGTAGCAGCGTGAAGGCCTTTGGGAGAGTGTGTTCTCCTGGGTTCTCTCGCAGGCCCCACCCCTCCCTACTGCCTAGTACTCCCCCTGCTACACAGGCTTCTCTCAGTCACCCACCAGGCTCCTGAGGGCATGTGAGTCTCCAGCCCATAAAACTAAGGCAATGGGAGTTTGCCAAAGAACTTGAGAGCAAAGGGCAAGAGCCTAGCTCTCCTGGGAATGAAGCTAGGGAAGGAGGCAGCCTGCGATCTCCAGGGGCAATGCCGCACTCCCTTCCTGAGCTGTGAGGCCACAGCGCATCACCTCCGTGACATCTGTATACTCCAGGGTCACTGCACCCTCTGTAGCCCGGGGCCAGGCCTGGTCTGACGGCCCAATACCAAGTACAACAGAGGAGGGACAGGGACACACAAGGACCACAGCCTTAGAGGTGACCCCCCCCCCAGCTCCTGGAGCAGGGGTGGGTCAGGGAAATAGGGGGGTTCTCATGAGATGGTCCCCACAGGAGGGGTGCTGTTTCCCTT
The DNA here is from genome assembly GCF_028018385.1 of Neofelis nebulosa. Lineage (NCBI taxonomy): Eukaryota > Metazoa > Chordata > Mammalia > Carnivora > Felidae > Neofelis > Neofelis nebulosa. The sequence continues at coordinate 35,227,762 of NC_080794.1, read as the reverse complement.
TAAGGGAAAGGCAGGGATGCCGGCAGATGTTACGGCAAGCCCTGGGACCCTAACTTGAACTTCCTTAGTTCCCCCCTCCCTCTTCTTGTGCTATGTGGGCTAGGGCAGAACTGCCTGCACTTATAACCTGAGAATTAGGCCCACATACACCCCACATACGCAGGTGACATTTTTTCCCTAGCCCCGCTGGAAGTCCTGGAAGCAACGGGATCCGCATTTGAGTCACTTCGTCAGGAAAAGTCAGTTTCTCGGCAAAGCTGCAAAGAAATGCCCTCCCTGGGCCACTGAGGGCTCTAACACAGGCCAGTGCTTCACAGGGAAACTTCTTAACTCTGTCCTACTGGCAAGGAGCCATACTGGACATTTTTTCAAGTTTTTGTCTCCCAGAATTTCAAAAGCAGGTTACATTTGAAGTGTTCTTGGCTTAGGGCAGCTAATTTTCACTAGCAAGCGCTGCAGGAAGTGATGTGATCGTGGCTCACTGTGCTGCACCCAGGGACTGTATACACACCTGCCATCTGGACCTCACAACCAGCCCGGATGGCACCTTATTCCCATTTCACAGATGGGGAAACCGAGGCATGGTAAGTAGCTTGCCCACGGACACACAACTAGCAAGTGGGAGGTCTGACTCCACTGCTCCTTGCTTCCTATGAAAAAGACAAGCACCAGGCAAGGGACACTGTGTCCTGAATGACAGCCAGGTCACAATATCACATTAATTGAAGGAACCAGGCTGCGAAAAAAAATAGGTGTATGTGTTGGTGGGCAGTGCAGCGATGGGGCTGGCTAGGCAGCCCCCAAACTGGAGAGGGTCCAGCCTTAGAGAATGAGCGGGTCCCTTCCGCCTGGGGCCACCCTCTGTGATGACAGCAGGGCTGGATGAAGAAAGAATGGAGAATAAGCCTTCGTGCTCCACTGCTCTCCTTGGAAGCTCAAATACCAGGGAGTCTGCTTCACAACGGAGCCTCTTCCTGGGACCTCAGTCTCCCTCTTCCTGCCCCCAGGCCGAATCTGCTCCCGCCTGGATCTGGCCATCTGAGTTGCTTTAACCTCTGGTTGACCATCTGTGCAAAGGGGGTGACATCTATTTTTCTTCGTTTGGGAGAGGATAAAATGAAAGGACGCTCTTGGCAGAGGGCTTAGCCCCGCATGAGACCACAAGGAACGAATCCCAATGGAGCTGCATGCTCCCTCCACCAGAAACCTGAGTTCTTCCAATCCCTGAAGTATAAGGTCATGGTAAGCCTGGGGTTGTTGAGGTGCATGGTCATCTGGGTCAGGAGGGAGTACCGCGATTCATGGACAGCGGTCGTGCTCCTGTTCAAACTCTCCACCAGGTGGCGCCACGGTACAAAATTCACAGTTCTTGAAGCCAACACCTGGAGACGCTGGGGTTTCCAGGGTCTTCCTGCACAAGGAGAATGGAAATTGATTACCCAGGCTAAAGAAAGCCTGAGGCTGTGTCACTCTTCAAGCCTTTCCTCAATTTCCTTAATCTAAATCTGCATCAAATATGGAGCAGGACAGGGTGGGGCGGGGTGGGGTGGGGGGCTGGGAAGGAGTTGAGGGGGGAGGTTGGGGATACAGACCGTGAGGCTGGCAATACCACCCCGTATCAGCAGCGACTACAAACACCATGCGTCCTCGCTGAGCCAGACAAAGCTAGGCGAAGACAGGAAAGGCACCATAGCCATCTGCAAAGGGAACCGAGAAAATCGAATGGGACTCCAGAGGCTAGTCCTGCCTTGACCTCTCCTGGCACACAGGAGACTCTCCCTGAATGTTTGCTGAACCAACTTAGAAGCTAGGACTAAGTTCAAACCACCCAAGGAACCTCACCCCTCAGGCACTGGAGATACCCTAGTGCCATTTCTCTCAGGGACCCCACAATTCAGAGAAACAGCCCCATGGAGTGGTTCAGGGTCAGAGCTACAAGATCCTTGGGGGTCAATTATGTCAACCCCTTATGGTACAAATGACTTCATGGAGGCCAAAGAGGGTCACCAACTCACCCAAATACCAAAACACAACAGAATTAAGAAGGTGTCTATGCACTAATAAGAAATGTGTCCAGTCCAGGATGTACTGTTAAGTAAAAAAGTGAGAGCAGATATGTGTCTAGTTTTCCATTATTTGTATTTTTAAAAAGAGAAACTTAGTATACTTTATGTTGCTTATATTTGTGTAAATGAATTCTGGAAGGATTGAAAGGACACTAAGAACTGTAGTCATGGGGTAGAGGGGGATAGAAGGATGGATGGAAGGAAGGGAGGGAGAGAGGGAGGGAGGAAGATGGAAGAAGGAAGGAAGGAAGGAAGGAAGGGGGGGAAGGAAGGAAGGAAGGAAGGAAGGAAGGAAGGAAGGAAGAAGAAAGGAAGAGGAAGGAAGGAAGGATAGAAGGATGGATGGATGGAAGGATGGTTGGAAGGGAGGAAAGTTGGGAGAAGAATGGGTGGATGGATAAATGGATGGATGGATGGAGGGAAGGAAAGATGGATAGAAGGAAGGAAGGAACGAACAAACGAAGAAACAAAGGAACAAAGGACTGATGGATGGACGGGGACAGGAGAGGGAGTTGAGACTTTCTTCTGTATGCATTTGTACATCGCTTGATCTTTAAACTTGCGGATGTATTACCTTTCAAAGATTAACCTTTAAAAATAGCTTGCTCAGGATCATATAGTATTTCCCACAGTCATGGGATGCCTTTACCTGACATGTGTGAAGTGATATGGGGGGACTATGCAAGATGACAAAACAATTCACAAACACAGCACCAAATCATAAAATGAGAAAGCCCTTTCCTCCTCATGTCTCTTCAGTCTTCTGACTCCATCGAGGAGAATGTCTCAGTGAGATGCTAATAGGTCTTTAACACTCTCTAAATCCTGGTAAATTGCCTTTTCAACAAAGAAAGCAGGCATCCGGCTCAGAGCCTTGGCCACAAGCAGCGGCTAGCTAAAATGGAATCATGTTATTGTCTCTACACTGAACTTACTTGTTTATAGTAGATATTTCTACTATGAATGGCAGGTAACGCTCACTCTCCACTTACAGTAGTCAGTCAGATGAGGCTTCCTTTTCAAAGAGATTTAAATAAAATGCACGTTGTTCTCAACAAAAATGTTAAGTAAACCCTAATGCTGTTGTTTTGTGCTAACCTTGTGCCAGAATCCGCTAAGTGCTTGCCACGAATTAATGCTTAATCCTCCTGCCCCTGTGAGGTGCACAGGAGGACAGAGGGGCAGAGAGCATGTGGACTGTGTCCAAGGTCACCGGTTAACTGGGATGGAGCCGACAATGTGAGCTTAGGCATTCAGCCTCCCGCGGGGACCCCCCACACCGGAGGGACCAAGGTTGGTGGTCCAGTGAATGCAGACCAGCCCTCCTGCCTCCAGCCCAGAGCCCAGCCCACCCAGCCCTTGACGAAATTGCCCTAAAGGCTCAGGCTTCACTCTGGACAATTTCGTCTTCCTCTTCCAAACTCTGGGTCCCAAAAGCCAAATGGTTTCAGCTCTCGCCCCACCCCCAAGCCTGAGGGTCCGTCTCTGTCTCTTGGGCCCTGGGCACAAGGAAGGGTAAGCTGTGCCTCTCCCGTTGTCGTGCCCTGCTTGAGAGGCTGCAAGCTTCTCTCTCCATCACATTTTGGCAGCAAAACCCTCTGCGCTCCCTCCCCCACCCTCACCACCCCTGCACAGCCCTTCAGGGACCCTGTGCGAGGTAATTGGATTTCTCCCCTTGTCAGTTTGCAATGAAAATGTCATGCATTCAGGAATGCAGGGAAGAGGGCTACACCCCTATTCAGCGGCTGCAGCCCGGAGCTGGAAAGCTACGGAGGCCACCCAGCTGGGCAGCTGCGGCCAACATCCTCGCACCCACCCTGCGTCCTCTGCCTTCGAAGAGCTGATCTGATGGCCACAGTGGGTCCCAGCAGGTAGTGAGGCCTGCCCCTGTCGGGTCTCCCTCCTCTCTGAGCGGGCAGAGGTGGCTCCCCCCCTCTCCCTGGGCCTCTGCACAGTCAGAGTTTCTACTGCCTCTTTCCTCCCAACCTTTGCATCAAAATCGCCCCCCTTTGAAAGAGGCAGGCTCTGGGCCGCATCCCTCAGCATGTCTGAGAAGGTCTGCGGTGAGGTCTGGGAATCTGCCTCTGTAACAAGTCCACGGGTGATTCTGACATCCGGCCAAAGGTGAAGTCAAGGAATGGTTAAGAATGTGGCCTCAGTTGGATCCTCGCTCCACCCCCTGGCCCACGAGGGGTCCCAGGGCAACTGATAAGTGCTCCAGGATGTGCTCAGCAGGGAAATAAAAAGGACAGTAGTAGAGCGTGAGTCATAAAGCTGGGGGGGGGTGGGGGGGGTGGGCGGGGGCGGTATAAATGAATGACTTCGAGTGCTCAGCACAGGTCAGGCACACAGCACGCAGCAAATTCGTCCCGTCCTCATAGGAGATCTACAGCAAGCCCCTCAGGGTCCCAGCCCACACAGAAGCAGCTGTGTAGGGGGCAACACTAGTCTTCGAAGCCCAGCACTACCCCAGGTGGGGGTCCCAGGCACCTGCTACCTTGTGGCCACCTTAGGCCAAAGCCCACAGCACGGGAGCTGGGGTCCAATGTGCAGCGTCTGTGGAGGAGGTTTGGGGGTGGCTGCGGCCCCTCCTTTTTATGCCCCCCTCTCTCATCCACCATGCAAGGGTGAGCCTGAGGCTCCAAGAGGCAGGAGGGACCCTGATCATCATCCCTCTCCTTAGAGGTAAGGAACAAGGCTGCCAAGAGGCCAAGTGAACTGTCCAAGGTCACGGACCCACAAAGTAGAACAGGGCCTGCAAACAGACAGGTCTCCTCCGGGGCCAGGTGGCCTGGGTGGGGGTAGCCTTCGCTGCTCACAAGGTCAGGCACCCAAGGGCAGAGGCTCTGACCACCACACCAAGGCTTCTTCCTCAACTCAGAGCCAGAGCCCCCAGTCAGGGACCTTGGCCAAAGGGCCGGGTTCTGGTCCCAGTCCCAGAGAGCCGGGAGCCAACAGAGGGCTCCCTGGGCAAGCTGGCAAAATGGGAGGCGCCATTTGGCCCCATCTCAAGTTTGGTATCTCTTGTGGGAAGGCAGAAACATGGCCTCCACCTGTAGGCTAGCTAGATGGTGGGGAGAGGTGGGGTTTGGAAAATGAAGGCCTTGGAACTTTCGGAAGGAGGGCCCAGGCACCCGGGGAGTCTGGGAGATGGAGTGGGGACAGGCCGTCAGACCCCGCAGCTCCACACATCAGGTAACCCCAACCAAGGAGTCAAAATAACTCCACAGGGGGAGGGGGAGCTCCCCTTTCCACAAAGGCAGCAAAGGCCTGGTGAGATCCAAGCTGCGGCTCACGTGGTGTGGGGGGCAGCTCTCCCCAAGGCAGCCAAGCCGAAAATCCAACCTGACACAGAGACACAGGGCTTCAAGGATTAGCCCTGGAGATTAGCAGAAACCTTCCCTGAAAACCTGCCCTCCAAGCAGCCCGGTCCGGGGGGTCCTGTCACACAGCAGGCAAGGCAGGGGGTGGGCAGAGGAAGAAAGCCCCTCCCTCCTCCTCAGACAGGAGGTCTAGGAACAAGATGCCCACTAGGCCGAGACAGCCTTCGGCCTCACCCCAAGCCTCATCAGGACCTGCATCCAGCCACCGGGAGGAACGAGCCTCTGCCAGCTGAGAACCTGCTGGCACCACGCTTTCTCAGCGTGCGCAGGCGAGAGCCTCCCTGAAGGCCATTCTGAGGACAGGCAGGGAAAAGGCCCCGGATGCTACTGCTACACAGGTCGCGCAACCCTAGGGGGCACTCTGCCTCTGCCCACGGGCCACACTGGCCCGGCCTACCTTCAGCCCCCGGGGGCTGTGAGAAGGGAAACAGCGCAACGGTTAGCAAACTGCCCAGGGCCCAAGGGGCACAGGGAAGGTGAGTCGAAATAAGAAGGGTCAAGAGGCGGGTTCCTGATTCAACCAGAGTAATTCTGTCAGGTCCGGGTTGTGTGTGTTGGATGAGAAAACAGAACTTTTTCTCAAACAACTCACCTCAGGCCCCCAACCCCTTCCCTTAGGCTAACAAGTCGCTGGAGGGGCCTTGGCCCCAGGGTAGGTGTGGCCACCGATGTCCAGGCTCCTCCTGCACCCCAGGGCCTGCCTGGACACGAGGACAGGCCCCATGCCCTCCCCTCCCCCCCCCCCCAGGCTCTTTCTAGTCAGGAGCAGGGAGGAAACCCCTAGGCTCCCCTGCCTTCCCTAAAGGACCTTCGCTTCTCCTCAGAAGGCTCGGGCCTTGGGAACCGACACCAAATTCTAGACAAAAAGACCGTTCTCAGACCTGAATTTGTGGACTCAGATTCATACCCCTTAAAGGGACTTTATATATTGGGGGTTCACTTAAGATTTCTTTTCTTCAGAGTCCCACAGCTTTGCAAAGCAAAAAGGGGAAAGCCCAGCCCCAGAGGGACATGCTGAGGGGGGAGTATGAGGGAGGGGGATGCTGTGCACAGTGATCCCTTCCCCGTGGCTGTGAGGCCGCAGCCACATAAGCTTGGGGGCTGGCAGAAGATGCCATGGGGGACAGCAGGGACACCAGCCAGACCTGGGCACCACCTCCCCTTGCCCAGGCCCCACAGGAGCGGCTGGAGACCAGACCTTCCGTTCCCTCTCTGCAATGCCCCCAAGGGCCCAGCGCCCTCCCCTCCATCACAAAGGGAATCCATGTTCCAACAGCTGCCCCCAAATAAAGACTCAGGAAACACTGAGAAAGGAGTCCTGTTCCAACACCACAAAGCTCCTTCGGGAATGTCTGTGATAAAGGCCACCAGCCCCCTCAAGGGCAGCAGTGGGCACAGGGGTGTTTTGGGGGGCAAGGTCCCGTTCCTAGGCAGCACAGCAGGCTCTCAGGAGGAGGGACAGAATCAATCTCAGTCTCAAACTACCCCCCAACCATCCCACATACACCCCATGATGGTTTGTTCCACTCGCCCTGGCCTTCAAGAAGCACCTCCCCAGCCTGCCTTCCTCCCCCTGCCCCAGAAGAATCCTAAGAGGAGGTGAAAACTCTGGTCTCCAGGCAAGGGAAGCCCTCAGGCTCACCCAGCCTCCCTCGGACCACCCGTGGGCCCAGAGCCCTCAGTCATCCGGTGTTACCCCCTCCCCCCCGACAGGGCCTCCACACAGACCCAGGGCTTACGGGCCCAAACTCAAGGCCTCCACTCGAGAAAAGCAGGGCACCCTTAGCCCCCACGCACTGAGCAGTCGGCACCAAGACCTCCTGCTTTTTAAGGAGAGTGAGCCGCAGGAGGGAAGCCGACCCCCTGGGCACGGAAGCCTCGCACCCCAGCAGTCCCATTGCCACAGCCTCATCGCCATTCTGGCCACAGGACTCCACCCCCCACAAGGCCGACATCTCAGAGTCAGCCAGAAATCATCCAAGCATCAGACAAGGGGCCCGGGTCTGCGCTTCACCTGGACCCCCACCCCCGCCCCCCCGCCAGGCTCCCAGAACCTATCAAGAAAAGCTTAGAAACCCCGGACCCCACCCCCCACCCCGGGGTCAAATGCCCACCTCCGCCCTGTTCCCAATCCCAGTCACTCCCAACCACCCTCCTCGTGTCTTCCAGATTTACAGGCAGCTGTACAATCATTTATGAATGTCATTACATGGATTCCATTTTAAATCTCTTTATTGAAAATGCCACCACAGTAAGTAGATGCCAGTGAGACTTGTCATAAACAAAAGTAGCCAATTAAAAATATACCATTAAAACCAAACAGGGCTATAAAAGTCTGGAAACTTTTCCCATCTGCCTTAAGCCCGAGGCCTCCTCGCTAGTAACAGGGGGAGTCATGCGTGAGTTCCAGAGGCATGAGAACACGCTGGCACCAAGTTCAGGCTTTCCTCTTGGCATGAAAGGATTGGAAGAGAACTGGAAAGGGAATCCCTTTCTTGCTCTGACTTTGTGCTTAACGCGGGCCCAATACTACCTAAAACCGTCTCAAGGGACTGAGGGGATCCACCCAATCCTTTGGGAAGGCAGGACCGGAGACTTCCTCTGCCTCACGCCTCGCGCGATGTGAACGCGTGTTCTCTGAGCACACCTTCAAGGCACCCTGAGACCCCTGCCCCTGTGCCTGTTCTCACCCCCAGGCCCCAAAACTCCCTCTCCTCCACGCCTGCCCCGCTAGCTGCCAGAGGTCACCGCTGACTCAGGTGGGACACCAGGTAGACGAGGCCCACGAGCAGGAGTCCACGCACTCCAAGCATCATGAGCAGGAAGAGAAGCAGGATGGAGGTCACCGGCTCCACAGCATGGTTGCCGAGATGCCACTGGGGGAAGCCCATGTTCACCAGCTGCCGGTTGAGGTCATTGAACGGGGACTGAGCAGCGCCCAGCCTAGCACCCGCCTGCTGCTGGCGAGGGCCGGAACCCCCCAGGGGGGCACCATGGCCCCTGTTGAGAAAGCTCTGGAAGGTGAAGACAGAGAGACGAATGAATCTGGAGAAAGCTTCCCTGGCACGAAGTACTAGGCAACAAGGGAATCTTCTGGGCTGGGCTCTGCCCTCCCCTCCAGCCCCCGAGGGCCACACCTTCCTTCCTCAGCAATCTCCAGATGCCACCCCCGGGGATGCCAATCACAGAGTCATAAGCTCTCAGAGCACAGAAAATGCCACTCTATTTTTCCCAAGTCCTGCCAGGGAGAAGGTGCCCAGGCCAGAGAAAAGAGAAGGGGTCAAGGAGGGCGGGACCACAGGGCGCAGCTCCTGAGCAGGCATTCATATCATCGCTCCTTCCTTTAACACTATCATGGTGTGGCCGTGGGCCCATCTTTGTCACCTTCCCCGGGTTCTCTGTCAGCCGGCAGGCTCTTAAACAAAGATGCCAGCTCCAGCAGGGTTAACCAAGTTAAAGGAGAGACAGCTGTTGGATTCAAAGTCCGAGAAGGCTTCCAGAAGAGCAAGAACTGGGGAGGAAGGGGCCTGGCTGGGATTAAATCTGCATTTTTTCCCCCAGTCTTGACCCTGTGTTCCCCAGCCCGAGGCTCTGCAAAGAGGGCTTCAGGCTACGGAAGGTTAATGACTAGCAAGAGAGCTTCGGGGAGCTAAGGAGTCACTGGCACAGAGGACAGGAGGCCAGCTGCTCCTGCCACGGGCCCTGGGCACCCACCTGTCGAGGGGTGTTGCTGCGCGAAGGGATAGTGTTCCTGACGCGAGGGTCGTCGTCCTGCACGATTTCCCCATTAGCCAAGATCCGCACCATCCTCCCAGGAGCTATGGGTCCCTGCTGGGCTGCACCCTTCCCCAGACCTGAAAGAAATGATTTATCAGAGGTAAAGAGACGCTTGCCTTCGTGGGAAAAGCTGCGATTCCAGGTGTTCACACTGGTCCCCTGTGCCCGGCCGGCACTGCATCTGATTAATTACAAGGAGAGAAATAAATGCACGTTATTTGACAGACAAAAATCTTTCAGGCATGGGAGTCCACTGGGAAAAATACCAAAACGATCCTTGGAGATGGATGTTCTAGGAACCACCACTTCCAGCAACCCCAGGGATGAGAGCCCACGCTGTGGCCCAGGCCCTTGTGGGAAGTCCACTGAGGCCCACCGCACTTCCACCTCCCCACACGCTCCGGAGCAGGTACAGCTAGAGATCCAGAGAGGTCTAACCGGCCTGCCCAGGACCACTCACGTAGAGGCAACAGAGAAAGAAGGGGAAGCCACAGGAAAGCTGGCCCCAGGTCCTTCTCTCGGCTCTAAATATGGAGTCCAGGGCACCGAGATCCCCCGTGTCCCTATTTCCCATCCGTTACAAAATGGCCCGTTGGGAGTAAATGCCAAGGACCCGGGCCTGCTCCCCACAGAAGCTCTGGACCCACTTTGTTGCTACTTCAGGTTCACGGCCTGGCAGCAGACCATACTGCTGGCCACAGGGCCGCCAGCGCTGGGGGAGGAGCAGACCTTTCCCGCAGAGGGCACGCCCCTCACCTGGCCCTCACCTCTCAGATAACACCAGTCCCCCCCCACCCCTGCTCACGGGGGCGGCGCCAGCCTTCCCAAACTAGGGGACGGGGGATGCGGCTGGGGCTCTGAGCCGGGCCGCTCCGCAGACCCCCAAGGGTGTCCCTGGGCTGGAGGTGGGGGTGGGGTCCTTCCATGGCGCTCCCCGAGTCTGTGTAAAGGCCATTTTTTTCTAAGGAGATGAGCCAGTTTTCGCCTAAATTCTGAAAAGCACTTGTGACACGCGCCCCAAAGGGGGTGAGGAGCCCCTGTTCTGTTGCCCTTGGCCCAGAGCGTGGGACAGGCGGGTCCCCCTTCCGAAGCCCGTCGGTCCCTGGAGAAGGCCAAGCGGGTCACGGAGCTCCGCAGTCCCTCGGCGCTTGGCCACGCCGAGCCCGCTGGGTGGGCGGAGGCCTCGGTTGGCCCTCGGGGCACCTGACTCGGGAGCTGGGGGGGGGGGGGGGGGAGCTCGGGGGGCGGGGGCGGCTGCCGCGGGGCGGGGGAGGGGACAGGGGGACGCGGGCTGCGGGGAGGGGGCGCCGCCCAGGCTGCCGAGCCCGGGCTCGGGGGAGGGGAGGGATGCGCGCCCGCTCGCCCGCGCCCCGGGCCCGGACACCCACCTTCGGGCGCGGCTCCCGGGCCTCGGCTGCGTCCACTCCCCGCGGCTCCCAGGCCGCTTCCTCCCACCTGACCTCACAGGAAGCTCGAGCCGCAGCGGCACGGCCAGCGGGCGGCGCCGCAGCCCCCTCTTTAGGCCGCCGGGGGCACTGCAGCTGCCGGGCCCGGGAGCGGCGCTGGGCAGGGAGGAGGGAGAGAAACTGGGCGCCACCGGGAAGAAGGAGGGAGAAAAGAGGGTGGGGAGGAAAGAGCGGAGGAAGTAGGAGAAGGAGGAGGGAGAAGAAGAAGAGGAAGAAAGGGAAGTGGAGCCCGTGGAGGAAAAGCCCAGAGGGTGCGAGACCCTCTGCCCTGGGGGAGGCACAGGCTCAACCCACCAGTAAGAGCTTGCTGAGCCGCCTCAGGGGAATGCCTCTTGAGTGGGACCCAGCCCGACCCTCAAGGGGCTCCAGCTTCCAGTGGGGAAGACGAGGCATGAACCACAAGGCAGGAGGTGCAAGTAACTGCAGCTTGTAGGAAGGCAGGCTTCCTGGAGGAGGCGATCTTTGAGGTGGGGCCAGAAGTGTAGGTAGGATAAATAGGGACGGCCACTCCTGGCAAAGGGTACCACCTGTCAAAGGAGTGAACAATCAACAATCAGTCTCTGCCTCTTTCCTGATGTCTTCATACCCGCCCCCCGCCTACTTTCATAAGCTGTTCTCTGTGGACCCTTTCACCAGTGGGAGAGAATGAACGCTGCGGTCCCACAATTTGGGTTTCAGCCTCCGAAACGGGGCCGGTCAGTCTCCTCATTTGCAACATGGAGGTAATCGTATCAGTTACTTCACAGGATTGTGGCAAAGATTACAAATGACAGTTCCTGGCACACGGCAACTGTCGATAAACATTGGTTATGATGATCAGTCAGTAGATGTTTCTGGGAGAAGGCAGATAGATGTTTGTTGAGATGTAGCCAGATGCCCACTGGCCCCTAGTGAGGGACAGGAACAAGAGTGAGATTCAGGCCTTGCCTTAAGGACTCAGCGTCTGCCATCATGGTTTAGTTACTTGATTATGAGATTTATCAGTAAAAAATGTTGAGCAGGTCCCCCTGGTATCTGTATCCTATTTGTGTATCATTTGTGTGTGGATAAAAGGTGGCTGCCCGAGCCAACCTGGTTGGAAGCTTGACATGGCTGCTTTCTAGCGCTGCGATGGGTCAGTTACTCAGCCCTTCCGGTGTGAGTTCCTTCATATGTCAAATGAGGATAATAACAGTACCTTTGCCATCAGGTGTTCGTGGAGCACTATGCACGATTTGTACACGGTTCTCTTAGATGAGAGCCTGGCCCCAGCAAGTGCCAGGGGTCGCTAACGGTTATAGTAACTCATTTGTAAAACATGGACTCTAAACAAGAAAAAGGTGTCAGATAGATGTAAAATTGAAGTCCCGGTGCTTTCTTCTTGACCTCCGATGCCGGGCGTGGTGTGCCCCTGTGGAAGAGGTGATCCCAAGGCGGGATTCCTGGTTGTCAGAGATGGTCTGTGGATCACAAAACTGGCCGCATATTGGAATTATCTGGAATGTTTAAAAACAATGCCAGTGCCTGAGTCCTACCCCAGAGGCGACAATGCCATTGATCTGGATGCAACCTACGTGTGGAGACGTTTTATAAAACAAATTCTAGGCGATTCTAATGAACAGCCCGAGCAGAGGACCACTGCCTTCCATGAACAGAGCCCCACGGATCAGACTCACAACCTAAGATCCCCAAGGAGGGAGAGACCTCAGTGGGCTGGGGAAACTGGGGAGGAAATGAGGGACGCTTCTAGGAAGTCTTGAGCTGCTACAACAGCTGCCAAAGAGGCACACAGTCCACCCAGAGATAACCATGAGGGCCCAGAGGAGGACATCTCTCTAGAAAGGTCAAGAACAGCTTTAGGAGGTAGGAGTGTTTGACTAGATTTGGAAAAGACCTATCATTACCAACGAAAACAGCCTCAGGAGGCTGTGACTCACTTTTCCTACCTCTCCCCTTCTTTCAGGTAGTTCCCCTGCTCAAGAACCTGCAATGGCTCCCTACTGTCTGCTTCAACAAGATCCAACTCATTGGCAATCTCTGACAACCCTCTAAATCTGGCCCCAGCGCACTCTTACCACCCCCTTCCCTCAGGTCCAACCATCTGGTCTCCTTCACTGTCCCTGAAGGACATCACCCAAAGTCCTGCTTGGCTTGGGTCTATCTATCTGCCCGAAGGTCCTCTCCACCCAATCTAACCACCCCCCCCCCAAATTTTTATGCCAACAGCACAAACTTTGATTCTGAGTAATAGTAACCCCTCTGTGTGCAGAGTCCTTACCATGCTTTTCCAGAGACCACATCATTCTTTTTTGGATTGTGACATAGGAAGGGTAGGTGTTATTGTCCCCTTTGGCTGATAAGACACTGAGACTCAGAGAGAGATGCTAGATGGCCAGCTCAAGGTCTGTGGCAGATTCAAATGATTCACAGATTCCCCCTCCCCCTCGGGCTTGTCTCCTCTCTGCTGCCTCTCTATTTTGTGCCTCCCACACCCGATGCCATTAGCATGAGACTGGACCCCTGGCCGTGCCTTATTCCCAGCAGGTGCCCAGTAAAAATGTGCTTTTGGTTTCCCTGGTCCTTGCACAGTTACTCTTATACACGCTGAAGTTTGAGAAGCACTGCTTTAGACCCGTGCCTTTGCAAACAGTACATTGAAAGCAGTACGTTTTACATCACAACCTAGGAGCCTCACGCATGTGAAACGCAAGTTTCAAAACAGTGTTTATCCTCTCTACATTAGATACACTGTGATATTTTCTATGTTTTAAGGGAGGAAGAAGTGCTAATCAAGACCTCACTTTATTTCACTCCCCATAATATAGGGTTTCACTAACCTAATTTGCACTAATCTAATATAGGGTTCTCACCCTGGTTCCACGTTAGACTCCCCAAAGGGGGATTGGTGTCCAAACCCATTGGATCAGAACCTCTAGGAGGGGAAGCCTGGACATCTCCTACGAACAAGGTTGTAGACACTTATATGCAGTTTTTAAAACATTGCAGTCGATGCTCCTCTGGGCCAGATGGCTGCCCCTAAACGTAGAGCTCCTTCAGATACAAAGCAGTAAGCTCCATTTGCCAACAAAAATATAAGCTTGTGTCGCAAATTCCAAGCCCCAGACAGGAAACACTGCCCAGGGTACATCGTCATAATTACAGTCGCTTGCCTCCTTTGTATATCCAAACACCAGCAGCAAAGACCAACACTGAGCCTCCAATATGACACCAATCCTCAAGGAAACCCTCTGACCACTTGGTGGCAAGTTGACTTCATTGGGTCCCTTCCACCCTAGAAGGGTCAGAAATTCATTTGAGCAGAAAGAGACACACATTCCGGGTGTATGCTTGCCTTTCCTGCCTGAAGGGCCTCACTTAGCACCACACATCTTACAAAGTGTTTAATTTACTGGTCCAGGATCCCACATAACATTGCATTAGACCCAGGGGCCTCCTTTATAGCAAAGCAGGTGCAGGAGTGTGCCCATAACCATAGGATTCACTGGTTACATCACATACTATACCAGCAAGAAGCTACTGGCCTAATAGAACATTAGAATGACCCACTGAAGGCACAGCCAGGGGCCCACTCAGAGACAACGCTCAGCAAGAATGGTGTCCCATCCTCAAGGATGCATTGTATACCTTGAATCAAAGACCTGTACAAGCTGTTGGGTCTCCGGTTGGAAAATACTTGGATTCAGGAACTCAGGGGTAGAAGCAAGCAATGGCCTCACTTACCATCACACCCAATGACCCTCTTGGGGAATGTGTGCCTTCCATCCCCACAACTCTGGGCTCTGCAAAGTTAGAAGTCCTGCACCCCAAAGGGGAACACCAGTGCCAGAGACTATAGCAAGGGTCCCATTGAACTATGAGCTAAGGGTGCAGTCTGAGGACTTTGGGTCCTCATTTCTGGAAATCAGCAGGCAAGAAGAGGAGTCTTCGTCTTGGCAGAAGTAACTGGTCCTTGTCACTGAGAGGAGGTAGGGCTGCTCTTACATCATGGGGACAGGGCAACCATATTTGGCACCCACGTGGTCCACTTGGATGCCTCTTGATTGTCCTTTACCTGAGTGTAGTGGTAAAAGGCAATGCAGCAATTCTGTCCTGAGAGGGGCTGGAGAGCAGAAGCTCGGAGGCCTCAGGAATGACGGTCTGGGTCACGCTACCGGGCAAGTCACTGAAACCAATGGAGGTGCCAGCTGAGGCATAGCGGAGGAGGGAGATGATGATCGTTTGCAGCCACAGTGGTGGGGACTTTAGTTTGTCCCACTAATATTTCCCAGGAAGAGTGACCCACCAGAATCCTGGGATAGTGGATCTGAACGATGTGAAGGGTGGACTGTAGGAAACATGAGGATGTGCGGGGCAGACGCCCTCCAGGGAAGGACTCGCTGCTCTAACCTCCGGGAGAACATCCATGAAGCCTTCAGCTATCAGCCCCTTCACAGATTGTTCGGCTGCAGAAAGACACTTCACCCAAAGTCAAGCCCTTCCAGAGGCTGCACACATTCAACGACGGATGGCCACAGGAGACATGCACGGGGCTGTTTCAGCTCCAGAGATCCTCTCGAGCTTGACTGAGTGTCAGGTTTTCTTTTTTTTTTTTTTAACGTTTATTTATTTTTGAGACAGAGAAAGACAGAGCATGAACGGGGGAGGGGCAGAGAGAGAGGGAGACACAGAATCAGAAGCAGGCTCCAGGCTCTGAGCCATCGGCCCAGAGCCTGACGCGGGGCTCGAACTCACGGAGTGTGAGATCGTGACCTGAGCCGAAGTCGGACGCTTAACCGACTGAGCCACCCAGGCGCCCCTCAGGTTTTCATCATAACATGAGTTTCCCCTCTGCCCAACCCCGTTTCCTCTGCCTCCCTAATAAATATACTGAACTCTAAATTCTGAGTTTGCTTCCTGGAGAACCCAAAATGGAACAGGACCCCCTTGTGCTGGAGTAGGAGAAAATTAATGTCATTTACTGTGAGATAGCCCCTTCCCCTGACATAGCAGGCACAACCAAATGTCCTTTAGATTCATAGGCCCCTTTGCCTTTTTTTTTTAATGTTTACTTTTGAGAGAGAGGGAGAGAGAGAGCAAATGGGGGAAGGGGAGGGGGGGGCAGAGGATCCGCGCTGACAGCAGAGAGCCCCATGCAGAGCTCCAGCTCACAAAGCGTGAGATCATGATGTGAACCCAAGTCAGATGCTTAACCAACTGAGCCACACCGGTGCTCCACCCTCTTTTGGCTTTTAATTACTGAGTCCTCCCCTCCACCAAGGTTTGACAGGTAACTAGACATCCACCATATGATTAGGTAGCTAGAAAATCCAAAATAAATGATCAGAATCAATAAGTCATTTTAGTAAGATTATTATTATCTGTAAATCAGTTGTCTTCCTAAATACAAGCAGCAAGGAGTTAGAAAATCAGATTATGAAAATAATACCAAATGAGATGAAACTTTAAAGAAATATGCAAAGCACCTAGGATTAATCTAACAAAAGATGTGCGTAGGGTCCTCTATTCTGTTCCATTAATCTATGTGTTTATCCTTCTGCTAATAACACACAGTCTGGATTATGTAGTTATATTATAATTCTTGAAATCGGGTAGAATGATTCTTTCCCTTTTATTCTTCTTTCTCAAGATTGTTTTAATTTTTACAGTTCCTTCATCTTTCCATGTAAAATTTAGAATAAGCTTGTTTATATCTATGAAAAATCTAACTGGGATTTTGGTAGGAATTGTGTTCAACCTGTGTATCAACTGGGGGGAAATTGACATCTTTTTGCTATGTGGAATCTCCCAATCTGTAACATAGTTTGTCCTTCTGCTTATTTACATATTTTTCTGTTTTTTCCATCAGCATTGTGTAGTTTTCAACATATAAGGGCTACACGTTTCATTAAACTTACACCTAAGTATTTCATTTTTAAATGATTGCAAGTGATATTATATTTTAGTTTTTACTGTCCATATGTTAATTGTTAGTGTATAAAAATGCAATTAATTATTGTACATTTGTACAATATATATTGTATATTATTGTATATTAATTATTGTATTATTGTATATTTCCATGACCTAGATTTTCAAATATTGAATCAGACTTGCATGCCTAGAAGAGTCATGGTGTATAATTCTTTTTATAAATTGCTGAATTGTATTTGCCAATATTTTCTTTAGGATTTTTACATTCATTTCCATGAAGGATATTGGGGTTTTTGTTTGTTCGTTTGTTTCTTTTGGTACTATCTCTGTCTAATCTTGTTATCAGGGTAATACCAGCTTTGTAAAATGAATTAATAAGTGTCCCCTCCTATTTTCTGAAATAGGCGATACAGAATTAGTGTTAATTCTTTAAATGTTTGGTAGAATTCACCAGTGAAACCATCTGGGCATGAAGATTTATTTGAGTAGTTTTAAAATTCTGAATTCGATTTCTTTAATGGTTATAGAGCTGTTCAAATGATCTATTTCCTATTGAGTGAGTTGCAGTAGTGTGGTTTCTGAGGAATTGGTCTGTTTGTCTAAATTGTCAAATATACATTTGTAGAATTGTTTGTGATATTCCTGTATTATCTTTTTCATATCTGCAGGGTCTGCAGTGGTATGCCATGTTTCATTCCTGATATTGGTATTTGTGTCTTTGTTTTTCCTTTCACTCTTGCTAGAGATTTGTCTATTTTATTGTTCTTTTTTTAAAAGTATTTTATTATTTTGGGGAGAGCACAAGTGGGGGAGGGGCAGAGAGAGGGGGACAGGGGATCCTAACTGGCTCCTTGCTGACATTAGACAGTGAGCCTGAGGTGGGGCTTGAATTCATGAACTGCGAGATCATGACCTGAGCCGAAGTCTGACACTCAATTGACTGAGCCACCCAGGCACCCCCATTTTATTGTTCTTTTCAAAGAAACTACTTTTATTTCGTTGATTCCTCTATTGGTTTTTTTGTTTTCAATTTCACTAATTTCTGCGCTATGTTATTTCCTTCCTTCTGCTTGCTTTGGATGTATTTTGTTCTTACTTTTCTAAGTTCTTAAGGTAAGAGCTTAGATGATTTGTTCAAGACTTTTCCTGTTTTCTAATGTAAACATTTGCTGGTATAAATTTCCCTCTCATCTTTAGCTGTGCCCTATAAATTTTGATATGTTGCATTTTCATTTTCATGTAGTTCAATGAAGTTTTAAATTCCTTTGTCATTTCCCCCTTGACCCATGGATTATCCAAATAGAGTGTTTTTAATCTTCAGGTGTTTGGAAATTTTGCTTCTATCTTTCTGTTATTGATTTTTAGTTTAATTCCACTGTGGTCAGAGAACACTCTCTGTATGAGTTCAGTTCTTCACAATTTGTTGAGGTTTGTTTTATGGTCCAAAATAAATCTTTTTTTTTCCCACCACTATTGTGGTTAGAAGTTGGCAGCATGAGAAAGGGGAGGACCAGGTAGAGATTTGGGGTGTCATTAAAAAATACAAGACCCCTAAAACTGGGGTGCCTGGGGAGAACTAGAACTGCCTCAATCCAAGAGGAATCAGAAGATCAAAAGTGGTTTGGGAAGACTAGAATTGTCAGGGATGGAGGAAAGAGGAAGGTCCAGGGGTGAAAGGGACATTTAACAACTAGGGTGAAGAGATTGCTCTCTCCCTGCTGGGATCCCCGTTAGCCTTTCTGGTCTGGCAGGAAGGGGGAAGGCCAAAACTCCCATGGGCCGGTCTGGGGCTGTCAGATGGTTTAGGTAGGGGGTAAAGGGGGTTCACAAAGGCTTGCCCTCCAGGGAGATGATGACGCTGATCCCCAGCTTTTCTGCCAGAGAAGCTATCTTGGTGGATATTCCATAGGTGACTGAAAAGAATGTGTGTTCTGCTGCTTCCAGGTCTATCAGTCACTGAGAGAGAGGTGTTGAAGTTCCTAACTATAATTGTGGATTTGTCTACTTCTCCTTTCAGTTCTGCCAGTTTTTGTTTCACATATTTAGAAGCTCTGTTATTTGGTGCACACATTTTTAGGTGTGCTATATTTTTTTGGTAGATTGACTATTTTGTCATATATAAGGTCATTCTGGTAATATTCCTTGCTCTGACGTCTACTTTATCCTGCTTTGTTTTCATTAATGTTTACATAATACATCTTTTTTACATAATTTTACTTTCAGCTTGCCCATATTGTTATATTTGAAGTGAGTTTCTTATAGATGGCATAATTTTAAACCTACTCTCCTGATCTTTTATATGGTATATTTAGACCACTTACATTTAATGTAATAATATGTTAGGGCTGATGCCTGACAATTTTATTTTGTTTTCTGTTTGTTTTCTCTGTTTTTCATTTCTCTGTTTTTGTTTTCCTGCCTTCCTATAGGTTACTTGCACATTTTTTAGAATTCCATTTTTATTTATTTGTACTACTTTTTCTTATATCTCTTTATATAGCTTACCTAGTGGTTACTGTAAGTATTACATTACACATACATAATTTATCACAGCCTACTATACTTATACTTCACTCACAGTTTTACTAATTTGAGTGGAGTATAAGAACCTACTTCCCTTCATGTCCCTTTAATCTCCCAATTGTGGTGTAATTGTCTTAAATATTCCCTCTACATATATTTAGAACCACATCAGACAGTGTTATTATTTTAGTTTCAACTGTCAAACATAATTTAGAAAACTCAAGGGAAGAAGAAAAGTCTATTTTATTTACCCATATTTTTTCTTGCCATGTTATTTCTTCCTCTTGGTATTTCAAGTTTCTTTTACTTTTTCCTTTCTCTTTGGAGAACTTCTTATAGTCATTCTTTTAGAGTCAGTTTCCTGGTGACAATTTATTTTAGTTTTCTTTCCAGAGAGTGTCTTTATATCCTCTTGATTCCTGAAGGATATAGGATTCTGGGTTGACAGGTCTTTCTTTCAATGCTTAAAAAAAATATTGTGCCTTTTCTTCCTGCCCTTATGGTTTTCTAGCAAGAAATCTGCTGTCATTAGAGCTGTTGTGCCCTCAACTGTTGGTTGAGGTATTGTTTTACTTCTGGCTGCATTCAAGATTTGTTTTGCTTTATCTTTAGTTTTCAGAAGTTTAATTATGATGTGTCTTAGATGGACTTCTTTGGATTTATCTTCTTTGGAATTCATCTGCTTCTTTAATCTTTAGATTTACATCTCTTGCCAAATTTGGGGAATTTTCAGCCATTTTTTCTTCAAGTACTTTTGCAGCCCCACTTTCTTTCGTTTCTCCTTCTGGGACTTCATTGATATATATAATATATCTTTTATTATAATTCCCAGAGTCCCTGAGGCTCTATTCTTTCCTTCCCACCCTCCCCCCCATAGTTTCTCTCTATTGTTCAGATTGGGTAATTTCTATTTCTCTGCCTTCCAGGTTACTGATTCCATTCTGCTGTTAAACCCATCTAAATGTCTTTTCTTTCCGTTATTGTTTTCCTCGAGTCTAAAGTTTCCATTTGATTTTTCTTTAGGTTTTCTATTTCTTTGTTGAGGCTTTCTATGTCGTCATTTGTCACGAGTGTGTTCATTATTTGCTCACGGATGCGTTTTTTTCATGGTTGAGTTAAAAATTTTGTCAGGTGATTCTAGCATCTCTGACATCGCAGTGTTGGATTCTGTTAATAATCTTTTTGTTTTCATTCTTTGATCCCTTCCTGGTTTTGGGTTTTAATGAGTGATTTTCAAACGAAATCTGGACATTTTCCTATTATGGTATGAGACTCTGCCTCTTCTTTAAACCTTCTGTTTTAGCTGGCATTTTCTGACACTGCTCCAGTAAGGGATGGAAGGAAACTGCCTCATCAATGACAGGTGGGAAGTGGAAAGTGCCGGTTTCCCACTCATCCTCCAATGGCACCCAAGGAGGAGCCTGAGGGTGGAAGAGAGACATTCTTCGTTACTGTTAAGTGGGGATGGGAGTTTCTATTCCCCAGTGGTCTCCACTGATATGATGGGTGGGAGCTAGGGGGACTCATTATGAGTTAGGGAGGTTGAAAGTGATTCCCTACTTGGATTTCTCTTTTTTACAGCATCATGAGGGCAGAAGTCTAAGCTCCCTGCTTGGCCCTTGCAGGTATGGATGAGACCACAGTTTTTTCTGTGGTGTTTGGCTAGAATAGTGCAGTTTTTGTCTAAAAGTTTCCTGTCTTGCTAGGTACCTTTCCTAGTACTTTGCTAGAGAGAGCAGGCTTCTTCAAGGCTTTTATGGTCTGTACCCTTGGCCGTTTCCAGCTTCTTCAGTTCCTAATCTGGGATACACAAGACTAATGAGAAATTCAGGGAATTTACTTCTGTGTTGTGTCATTCCTCAGATCCCCCAATCCCCAACGAGTCTGCCTGCTCGTCTCCACCTTTCAAAGTCTCCTTATGTTGATTTTATACATAATAACCAAGGTCATTAGTTGTACTTAATAGGAGAATAGGGGGAAAACATATTTACCCCATAATCCCAATAGCAGGCATCCAAGACCGATTTTAAAGTTCTGGAAATGAAGACATTGTGATCTAGGTATAAGCATAATAAAGTGACCAATGGATAAACAGAATCTAGGGACAAATCCATAAATTGGGATTTGTGGTAACATAGGGATTTGTGGTAACATTACTGCAGAACAGTAAGGAAAAGATAATCTTTTTAGTAAGTGATGGTGTGGTAATTGGGTATCCATAGCAGAATAAAATGAAATTGGACCCTTACCTCACATATTTATACATGTACCACAAATAAATTCTAAGCGTATTATAGATCTAATTATGAAAGGTAAAACAATAAAGAATTAAGAATGTAAACCACATTACATATATATATATATATATATATATATATATATAGAGAGAGAGAGAGAGAGAGAGAGAGAGAGAGATGTTCTAGACCTCAGTAGTGGAAATTTTCTTAATGTGTCATAAAAAGTAACAACAATAAAGGAAGTGATTGATAAATTTTACTACATTAGATTTGCATTAAAAGTAAGAACTCCTATTCCTCAAGATACTATTTAAAAAAATAAATAAATGTCAAGGGGGAGCCTGGGTGGCTCAGTCAGTTAAGTGTCTGACTCTTGATTTCAGCTCAGGTCATGATCTCATGGTTCTCGAGTTCAAGCCCTGTGTTGGGCTCTGTGCTGACAGCATGGAGCCTGCTTGGGATTCTCTCTCTCTCCCTCTATCTCTGTCCCTCCTCTCTCTCTCTCTCTCTCTCTCTCTCTCTCTCAAAAATAAACTTAAAAAACAAAATAAAACGTCAAGTATGCCAGAAAAGCTGTCTGCAATACATAGAGCCAACAAAGGACTCCCTTCCATAATATATAAAGAGCCTTTACAAATGAATAATAAGATAATCAATAAAAATGTGGGCCAAGGACTTGATTGACTGAATTACAAAAGGAGAAATCCAAATGGCCTATAAACTTTTGCAAGAGTTCTCAGTATCCTTAATACTCAGGGAAATATAAATGAAAACCATCAGGAGACGCTACCACAAACTCATCAAATAAACTGTGGTTGAAAAGTCTGACAAGTGCTGGTGATGATGCACAGCAGTGAAAGTTCTCACGCACGGTTTGGGATTTGCAAGGTGGTATAGCCACTTTGGAAAAACCACTTGGAGTTGCCTCGGAAAGGTGAATGTTTGTGTTCTTTATGATCCAGGACACAAAATGCAAGCTCATACGCACCAGGACATGTGTACGAGCATCTTTCATGGTAGGAACTGGAAATCATTCAAATGTCTATCAAACTAAAATGGATAAGTTAATTGTAATAGAGTCATGCAGTGGAATACAATGTAGTGTAATTAAATCTTAAAAATACCATACTGAAGGGGCGACTGGGTGGATCAATCAGTTGAGCATCCAACTCTTGATTTCAGCTCAGGTCATGATCGCAGGGTCGCGGGATGGAGCCCCCACATCGGGCTCTGTACTGACGGCTGGGAGCCTGGAGCCTGCTTCCAATTCTGTGTCTCCCTCTCTCTGCCCCTCCCCACCCCCAAACATAAATAAACATTACAAAAATAATACTACTACTGAACAAAAGAAGCCAGAGCAAAATAAATCTTACTGCCTAGTCCATTTCTATGAAGATCAAAAGAAGGTAAAGTTGAATTATATTATTTAGAGATACATACTTGTGCGGCAAAAATGTCAAGAGACGCAAGGAAATCATTGCCAAAAGGTAGGGCTTAGCTCCAACAGAGAGGAAGGAATTGGGTCTGGCAGGGAGGAAGGCACGCAGTAGGCAGCAGAGGCTATGAGGTCCTGGCAATATTCTATTTCTTGACGTGGTTGGTGGTTTCATGGACGTTCACTTTATGATGATTTGTTAACCTGCACAGGGAAGAGGGAGAAGCAGAACCGAAGAAGGAGTTTGCTTCTCCGGGCAGTGGTCAAATGGGTCTCTTCTTTCATTAGAGGCAGCCCAGGGGGATTACGTGTGTGGCCTCTGGGGCCAGTTGCCTTTGATTTGAATTCTCTGGTCCTGCTACCTACTTGCTGTGTGACCTCATGCAATTTACTTAACCTTTCTGTGCCTCGATGGGCTCACCTGTGAAGTAGATAATACTACCTAATGTGAAGATTAGTCGCTCCTAGGCATACAGTAAATGGTACACGAGCTTTGTGAAATACGTGAAAACTCATAGATTCATTCAACACAAAAATTCTCCGAGGACCTGTACTGTGTCGGGTCCTTCGATATGCCTTCACAAGCCAGTGGACTCGCGTCCAAGGGTGAACTACAGAGGTCTCAGAACCGGGGGTCCCCCTTAGAGTCAAAGCAGTCACCTCCCACTAAAATCCTGGCTGGACTGCAAGCCTAGGCTAGGCTGAGCCCACAGGTGAACCAGGGGGGCCCCCCCACCTTGCTGCAGCCCTGGGGGGACCAGAAGCCACACAGGCTCTTGCTGGTCGCCTGCTTCTACAGTCGGACACGGGGCCTTCGGGCAGTTTGGTACCAGAACCGGGGCAGCCTCTTCTCCTCCGGGGCTCAGGAGAGTAGAGGGAGGTCAGATGATGAGAAAAGAGGAGCGGGAGAGAGCAGGAGCCAACGGCCTGGGACGCTTTTCATCCCTTCCACAGAGGGAGCAGCAGAAAGAAGTGTGGGGGCGGGGTGAGCGGAAAAAGGAACCAAAAGCAGAGAATGGGGCCTGCCCCGCCGCGCTTTTTGTGGGGTCTTAATTAAGCCTGGAGGTCCTATTGTTCCTTTCACGGTGAAACATATGTTCAGGGCCTGGCTGAGGTTTGGGGATGAAATTTCAATGGTGCTGGGCACTGTGGCCTGCCGGGGAGGGAGTCTAGGAGAGGCAGCAGGGTTGCGGTGGGGGGGGGGGGGGGGGTGCGGAACTGTCCCTAAGCCCTGCCAGAAACGATACCATCTCCCAGAGTCACCTTCCACCGGAGCAGGAGATAAAACAACCAGAAAGCGTAGGAGAGCCTCCCCGCAGCCCCACCAGCAGCTCTAGTGTAGGGAAATGCCCACGGGGTGGGTCAGAGTTATCTTCACGTTGGCAGGCCGTGTGACTTTCGGTGAGCCTCAGTTTCCCAATGTGTGCCATTCAGACGAGGCTGGCCAGGGCGGTGACTGTCAGCATCTGCCGCTGCCGTGAGCAGGAGGAGCCCCCCAGCGGCCAGACAGCCCAGTGGTGAAGGACTTGAGCAGCCGGCCTATCAAACTTCCATTTGAAGGTTCACTTTGTTGCTCACTAACGGGGTCCTCTTGGCCAAGTGGCTCATCTCTCTGAAGCTATTCCTCTGGGAAACTGGGGTGAAAATGCCCATTCTCCACGTTTGCAACGGGAATTAACGAGGGCGATCTGCGTCCAGCCCTTAGCACCTAGTGTCTGGCGGGTGCTTACTGTTTTTGACAGCCTGTTGTCGGGCTGGTGAACCTTCCCCTCCCGGAGTCCTGACGCAAGCCCATGAGCACGCTCAGTAGAGTGAAGAAACAGAGCGTGGCCGTATGGCCACAGAGGTGACCGTGACAGAGTCCACCCAGGCCGCAGGAGCTCAAGATGAAGAGTGAACTCTGTAGATGGGAGGGCTGAAGGTCTCGAAAAACGCAGCAGGTAGAGGGCCGGGTGGCCTTGAGCAGGAGTGTGGCATTGCAGAGGGGTCTGAGCACCTTGTTTAAGGAGTGAGCAGGTTGACCTGGCTGGTTGGAGATCCTGTTGGGGAGTGGTGGGACAGAACGTTTTGAGTGCTGTTTGGGTCAGAATGTAAAACACAAGCCTGAAGACAAGCCAGGACTCGGGGCATCTCTACAACCTTATAATTAAATCTCAGTCCACGAGTGGGCCTCAGTCCCAAGGGAACCCGTCAAGAGAAGGAAAGTGGAATGCGTACACGCGAAGGGTCCGTGAGTTTCCCAGGGTCAGATCTAGGGCCTGAAAGAGGAAGCCAGGCTGAGTCACCTTAAGAGTGTGGAGAGACTAGGTGACTCCCTAGAAACTGAGGGGCAGAGAAGGAACTTACACAGAAACAGCAAAAGGAGACAACCTCTGTGCCAAGGTAAAGATAGGTGAGAAATCCTTAGGGATAGGGAGGGTGTCACAGAACCCATGAAGCTATTCCTAGAGAAGGATGATCATTTGGAAAGAGCCGCGCCCAGGAAGCATCAGCACCCAGTTACAACGACCGCAGTCAAGCCAGAACTACTCTGATTCTCCCCACCCGGGGATCCGAACTGGCAGCGAGGCAGGTGGGCAGGAGAAGGGAAAGAAGAGAGAAGCTGATCATACCTCCCACAAGCACACTTGTCCCATGGAGGGCTCCCGAGACCCAGGGGTCTGAGCTGCAGGAAGGGAGACACCCTAAACAAAGTTGGAGTCTTTATATTCCACTGGAAAAGGACGTGCTATTCCTTAGCTGTCAGTGATTGGGAAAGCCCCGAGAATGGCCAGAGATTTCACCCTGGGGAAACGGAGAATACGATGGGAGAGCCAGTGTGAAGGGGCAGTGGGGAAAATGATATAGCTACATTCCGGTTGCATCGTAACACATGCAGCTCATTCAAAATCCGGTTACAGGGGCGCCTGGGTGGCTCAGTCAGCTAGGTGTCTGATTTCAGCTCAGGGCACGATCTCGTGGTTCGTGAGTTCAAGCCCCGCGTCAGGCTCTGTACTGATAGCTCAGAGCCTGGACTGCTTCAGATTCTGTGTCTCCCTCTCTCTCTGCCCCTCTCCCCCTTGTGCACCCACGTCACCTCAAAAATGAATAAACGTTAAAAAAAATTAAAAAACAAAATCTTGTTTCAGGCACACAGCTATGGAATGATGATTGCCAGGTGCAAAAAGCAAAGTACAAAATAATGCATAATAAGGTGTCTTCTATCTCAGAAAGGAAGAGTATTAATACAAACAAGTAAATAAAGAAGTTTGCTTATGTTTTAAGCAATGAAAGGATAAACCAAAAACTAATAAAAGTGATTTCCAATAAGGGAAAGGAGGAGAGACAGGATTGGAAAATAGACTTCACTAAAAGGACCTTGTTTTATAGTTCTGAGTCTGGAGCCATCTAAATGTCTTACATAATTATAAAACAAAATTAAATCAATACATTTAAAGGTAATGGCTAAAAATAACAGAATGAAGCATATGAACTTAACTATCAAGGTTGTAGCATAACCACAGAGAATTATTTCAAGTGGTTTTAAAGCACAGAATTACGTAACAGGACAAAAATGCAGGCCTTTGGAATGGAGAATCCTCTGGACTCCCCTAATCGTCAGCTCCAACCCCAGCCACCTGGAGTGCCTCACTGTCAAGCTAATCCATACACAGACACCAGCAATCGGTCAAAATGACCACTTAAATGTAACTACCAGTTTGTAGTTCTAGAAGCTTCTATTCCAGGTAGCTGACTCTGACTGTGGTTCTTTCTATTCACCTGTGTCTCCAGATTCCAGGGTGATGGTGTGCCCTGGGACCTCAGTGCTCCCATGGATCTAAGAAAAGTGGTTAATTTTCAGTTTGTCCACCTTTTTCTCATCGTGTGTATGAAATGACTTCCAACCCCTTTATATGTTGAAACTGAAATGAGAAGTTCCATCCATAAATTCATGGGCTATTTTTTTTTTAAACAAGTTATTGATTACTTTGGTGGTTGCTAGGTCTGTCTGTCAGAATTCAATCAGATAGGCAGAACCCATCAGGAGATATTTACAATAAAGGATTTATTACTTTCACCATGTTAAAAAATGTACATGGGAGGAATTTGTAGTGATTTTACAATCTACCATAACTACCCTGCTAGATCTCCAGTAAATTCAAGCTCACGTTGTGCTTTTTTAATTAAACCTTATATTTTAAAATAATAGTAGATTAACATTCTGTAGTAAGAAATAATGCAAAGAGAGCTCTTATATACTTCATCCAGTTTCCTCTGATGGTAACATATTTGCCAAACTCTGGTATCAGATCGCATCAGGATACTGACATTGACACAGTCAAGATACAAAACACTTACATCACCACAGGAATTTCTGATGTTGCCCTTTTAGAGCCACACCTCCCTCTTCATCCCTAGGAACCACTAATCTATTTTCCACGTCCATAATTTTGTCGTTGAAATATTATATAATCAGAATCGTATAGTGCATAATCTTTTTGGAATTGACATTTTTCGCTCCAGAGAATTATCTGTAGGTTCATCCAGGTTGTTGTGTCTATCAGTGGTTCATTCCTTTTCATTACTAAATAATATCCCATTGTATGGACATACCACCATCTGTTTAACCATTCACCCATTGAAGGACAATTCTATTGTTTCCAGTTCGGGCTTTTAGGAATAAAGCTATTTGTGATATTGTGATTTACAATAAGAAACATGTATTTAGTCTTCATATTCTTTTCTGATACGGAGCTCCTAAAACCCTTGGAATTTCCTCAGTGATAAGAGAGGTAAAGATGTCTTGTGTTACCCATACCAATCTCCTTTCAACCACATCTGAGTTTATGTTAATAGGTGACTTTTGAAAATCTCCTAAGGATCAGGGCTAGTTGCCAGTGGAACCCACCATGTGATTAGAGGATTGAAACACTGGCCCCAACCCCTTGACCTCCAGGGAGGGAAGAGGGAATGGAGGTTGAATCAACCAATCTCCAATGGCCAATGATTTGATCAATGGGTCTCACGTAATAGAGCTTTCTTAAAAATTCAAAGGACAGGATTTGGAGAGCTCCTGGGTGGGTGAACACATGGAAATGCTGGAAGGGTGCAACACCCAGGAGGGGCGTGGAAGCTCCATGCCCCTTCCCATCTACCTTGCCCCATTTATCTCTTTCATCTGGCTGTTCCTGGGTCGTATTCTTTTATTATAAACCAGTAATCTACCAAGGAAACTATTTTTCCTGAGTTATAGGGCCACTATAGCAAATTAATGGAACCAAGAACCAGTCAGTCAGAAGCACAGGTAACAGCCTGGATGCCTGATTGGCATCAGAAGTGTCAGGGGGCAGTCTGTGGGACTGAATCCTTAACCTGTGGCATCTGATGCTAACACTAGCTAGATAGTGTCAGGACTGAATTGAATTGTAGGACACTGAACTAGTGTCACTGAATTTCTTGGTGTGGGAAACCGCCCCCCACCCCCACATTTGGTGACCAGAAGTATCAGATGTGGAGGAGGGTATTCTGTGGGTTGACAGAAAACAGAGAAATTTTCCCATACACTGCGATAAGCATTCATGTACAGATTTTTGTGTAAACATAAGTCTTCATTTCTCTGGGAGAAATGCCAGGACAGCAACTGCTGAATTGCATTGTATTTGTATGTTAGCTTTATAGGAAACTGCCAAACTGTTTTCCAAAGTAGAAATACCATTTTACACTCCCATCAGCAATGTATGAGAGACTAGGTTCTCCACATGCTCACAGAAATTTAACATTGTTGCTATTTTCATTTAGCCATTCTGCCATATGTGTAGGTATATTTCACTGTGGTTTTAATTTGCATTTCCTGATGGTCAACGATGTTGAACATCTTTTTATATCTTATGTGCCATCTACATATCTTCTTCAGTAAAATATCTGTTCATGTCTCCTGTCCATTTTCTAATTGGATTGTTTGCTTTTTTTTTTTTTTTTTTTACTGTTTCTAAGTACTATATATATTCTAGATTCTAGTCTTTAGATGGATATGTGCTTCGTAAATATTTCCTCACTCTATAGCTTGTCTTTTCATCTTTTTAACAGAATCTTTTACAGAACAGAAGTTTTAAATTTTGATAAAGTCCAATTTATCCTTTTTTTTTTTTTTTTCTCTTATGAGTCTTGCTTTTAGTGTCAGCTTTTTGTCTGGATCCTGAACCTAGATCCCGAGGAATTTTTTTCTGTAGGTCTTATAATTCAATGTTTACACTTATGTCCAGAATTCATCTTGAATTAATTTCTGTATGACACATGAGATTTAGGTGGAGAGCTTTTGTTTGTTTGCTTGCTTTGTTTTGTTTTGCCTACTTGCACCAACACCCTTTGTTCAAAAGGCTATCTTTCCTCTCTTGAATTGTCTTTACACTTTATCAAAAATCAGCTCAGCGTATTTGTGTGGGTCTACTTCTCGGTTCTCTCTTCTGTTCCATGTGTCTCTGATCTGTGTGTCTGTCCCTCCACCCATACTGTACAGACTTGGTTACTGCAGCTATATAATAAATCTGGAAATCAAGTAGACTTAATATCAATCTCCCTTTTCAAAACTGTTTCAACAATTCCAGTTCCTTTGCCCTTTCAAGATTTTAGAATAATCTTGTCTATACCTGCAGAAAAAATCTTTCTTTTAAAAAAAGAGATTTTGGGGCGCCTGGGCGGCTCAGTTGGTTAAGCGACCAACTCCGGCTCAGGTCATGATCTCACAGTTTGTGAGTTCAAGCCCGCATCGGGCTCTGCTGACAGCTCAGAGCTTGGAGCCTACTTCAGATTCTGTGTTTCCCCCTCTCTCTACCCCTCCCCTGCTCACGCTCTGTGTCTCTCTGTCTCTCAATAATAAATAAACGTTAAAAAAAATTCTAATTAAAAAAATTTTTAAAAAGATTTTATTTCTTTAAGTAATCTCTACACCTGACGTGGAGCTCAAACTTACAACACCAAGGTCAAAAGTTGCATGCTCTACCAACTAAGCCTGTCAGGCATCCCTTGCTGGGGTTTTGATAGGAACTGTGTTAAGCCTGTAAGTCAATTGGGGAAGACTTGCCATCTTTACTACGACGAATTTTGAGTCCATAAACATGGTATGTCTCTACATTTATTTAGATCTTCTTTGATTACTTTCATTGGCATTTTGCAGTTTTCAACATACAAGTCTTGCACACATTCAGTTAGATTTATTCCTAAGTATCTTATTTGTGTGGTGTGTGTCATTGTAAATGGTGTTGTTTTTTTAATTTCAGTACCCACGTGTTCATTTCCAGTATATAGAAATACAATTGACTTTGTACGTTTATCTTGTATCCTGCAACCTTGCTGAATTCACATGTTAGCTCTAGGAGGTTTTTGTATATT
Organism: Neofelis nebulosa; assembly: GCF_028018385.1. NCBI lineage: Eukaryota > Metazoa > Chordata > Mammalia > Carnivora > Felidae > Neofelis > Neofelis nebulosa. The sequence continues at coordinate 35,197,597 of NC_080794.1, read as the reverse complement.
TCTTAGGATTTTCTCTGCAGATAGTCATGTCATCTGCAAACAAGGACAGCTTTATTTTTCCTCTCCAATCTGCGTGCTTTTTCTCCCTTGCCTTATTGCATAACTTCCAGTACTATATAGAGTGGTGAAAACAGATATCCTTGCCTAGTTTCCAATATTAAAGGGAAAGCATTTAGTCTATCACCATTATATCTTTCATCATTTAATTTTTCACCATTATCTGGAGGTTTTTCATAGACGCCCTTTTTTAACTTAATGAAGTTCCCTTCCATCTTAGTTTACTAAAAGTTATTATCATGATTGGGAATTGGATTTTGTTAAATGCTTTTTCTGCCTTGACTGATATCATATGATTTTTATCTTTCAGTCTGTTGGTATGGTGGATTATATTGATTGATTTACAAATGCTAAACCACTTTTACATAACTGATCATGGTGTATACTTTTTTGTACATTGTTGGAATTAATTTGCCAATATTTTTGAGGATGTTTGACTCTAAGTCATGAGAGATATTGGTCTGTAGTTTTGTTTTGTTCTATAATCTTTGCCTGGCTCTGTTATCAGAGTAATGCTGACCTGTACATGAGTTGGGAAATATTCCCCTTTGTATCCTCAAGAAAAAATTGTGTTAAGTTGGTCTTAATTTTCAAAATGTTTGATGGAATTCTCTAGTGAAACTATTGAACTTAGAGATTTCATTTTCAGAAGGTTTTTATTTATGGATTCAGTTTTTAAAATTATTGGAGACCTATTCAGATTATGTATTCCTCTTGGCTGAGTTTTGGTAGCTTGTTTTTAAAGATTGATCTATTTCTTCTATTTGAGTACATAAGCATAACATTGTGATATTCCTTTATTAACTTTTAATGGATGTAGCATGGACAGTCACATCTTTTTACATTTCTCACATTGGTTATTATACTCTCCTCTTACCTTTGTCAATATTGCTAGATGTTTATCAGTTTTATTGATTTTTTCCAAAGAACCAGATTTTCGTTTTATTTTCCCTATTGTTTTCCTTTTTCAATTTTATTGTTTTCTGCTCTGATCTTTATTATTTCTTCTCTTCTTCTTGTTTTGGGTTTACTTTTATTTTGTTTTAATAGTTTATGAAGTAGGAGTTTAGATTATTGATTTGTGACCTTTTACTCTTTTCCAATATAAATATTTAATGTTATAAATTTGCCTCCAAGCATTGCTTTAGCTGTATCCCACATATTTTGATATGTAATATTTTCATTTTCATTCAGTTCTATGTACTTTTATTTCCTTTGCTACTTCCTCCTTAATCCATGGATTATTTAGAAGTGTGTTGTTAATTTCCACGTGTTGGACATTTTCTTACGGGTCTATGTTGCTTAGATCCTTGCTGAGTTTCTGTCTAGTAGGTTATATCTGTTGCTCAGAGTGGAGTTTTGAAATTCCCAATTCTGAACACGGATTTGTCTGCTTCTCCTTTAAGCTTTATCAGTTTTTATTTTATGTTTTTTGAGGTTCTGTCGTTTGGTGAGTACACATTTAGAATCATTATGTCTTCTTGATAGATTGATCCTTTTATCATTGAGTAATGTCCATTTTTGTCTTGAGTAATTTTCATTGCTCTAAAGTCTCCTTTATCTGATAGTAATATTCCCACTTCTACTTTGTAAAAATTAATTTTTGGATAGCATATCTCTTTTCATCACTTTACTTTTGACCCACCTATGTTGTTGAATAGTGAGGTCTTTGTAAACTACATGTGGTTGGGTCTTCTCTTTCTTGTCCACTTTCTGAACATCTGCCCAGTAGTATATCTAAACCATTTACACTTAAAGCATTAAATGTAAATGGTAATAGTATATGTAGGGCATTTATATTTAAGGGAATTATGGACATATTAGGTTTTACTCTGTCATTAAATTTTTTTCTGCTTGTTTCTTTCTTTTTTTAAAAAAAATGTTCATTTTTGAACCTCAATTTCTGTTCTAGGCAATTTTGGTACAAAACATATGATGTAGTACCAACCAGTTGCCTTTGGTGAACTGAGGGAAGAAACTCTTCTACTAGGCAGGCTGCTACAACTTCTCAAAGGAGGCTATGTTTCTCTTTCCTTGCCTTCCAAGGGGTTACTTGAACATTTTTTTAGGATCCCACCTTAACTTACAGTGTTTGTGAGGACATCACTTTGTATAGTTTTCTTAGTGATTTGCCTTGATTTATAATATATATGTGACTCACCTCAGTCTACTAGTATTGACATTTTCCCACTTCAAGTGCAGTATAGAAACCTTACTTCCATTTAGATGTCTTTAACTTCCCCACTTTTAAATATAATTGCCTCAAATATCAGATGTTCTTATAATTTTTATTTCAATCCTTATATATGATTTATAAAACTCACAAGAAGGGTAATCTATTGGATGAACCCATATTTCTGCTTTCTTGGGTTTTTTTTTCCATATTTCCTAATGCTCTAAAGAACTTATATCATTTCCCTTCTGTTTGAGGAATTTATTTTACCCATTCTTTAAGAATAGGTCTGCAAGTGATGAATTGTTTTGGTTTCCCTTTATCTTTTATTCATGAAAGATAGTTCTACTGGACACGGAAATTATATTTGAGTTTTTCCTTCAGCAGTTGAAAAATGTGCCACTTTTTTCTGGCCTCCACATTTCAAATAAGAAAACTGCTTTCATTAGAATTTCTGTTTCATATAGGTTAATTTGTTGTTTCTCCCTGGCTGTTTTCAAGATTTCTTCTTTGTCTTTAGTTTTCAGAAGTTTAGTCATGATGTGTCTTGGCATAGATTTCCTTGCATTTATCCTATTTGGAGTTAGCCCAGCTTCTTTAACCTGTGGGTTTATGTTTTCTACCAGATTGGGGGGATCTTCAGCCATTATTTCTTTGAATATTCTTTTAGTCCCACTCTCCTCCTCTTCTTACCTGTGAGTCGAATGTTATGAATGTTAGATCACTTGTTTTTGTCTCACAGGTTCCTGAGACTACTTTCTCTCTCTCTCTCTCTCTCTCTCTCTCTCTCTCTCTCTTTTTAATGCTATTTTGTACCTGTTGTTCATATTAGGTAAATTCTATTGAGCTGTTCTCAAGTTCACTGATTCTGTCCTCTTCACTATACTATTAAACTTATCCATTGAGTTTTTATTTTTTGTTATTGTATTTTTTTCAGTTCTATAATTTCTAGCTGTTTCCTCTGCTTCTTTTCTGAGGTTTTTCCAACTTGTTTCAAGATCATTTACAATTGCTTGTTGAATCATTTTTATAGTGATTGCTTTAGAAATCATCAGATAACTCCAGCATCTGATTCGTTTTGGTGTTGTCATCAATTGATTGTCTTTTCTCATTGAAGTTATTGCTTTCCTTGCTCGTGGTGTGGCTTGTAGTTTTCTTTTTTTACTTATTTAATGTCCTGGGACATGAACAAATGTGACTATAATTACATGCAGGTGACAACTTTTGCCAAGAGTGGCCAGATATTTCCTCTGTTTGAGGATATTGTGCCACACCAGCAGCAGCCAAGAAGGAAAGATAAATGAGTGAAAGTGGACCTGTGACAAGCCACGGAAAGCAAGTCTATAAAGGGCTCCAGCCAATTGTGGCATGTAAGAATAGCAGCCCAGCATTGCTATCACTATTAATTCTTCAAAAGAAACTTAAAATTTATATTTTTAAGAGAGATCTCCTATTGTTTAAATATTAGAAATCCATTCTTTTATTTTTTTTTTCCCAAGAATTTTCTGGCCAAAGAAAAACAAGATTGGATTAGGCTTTTAGGAAGTCCTTTTATCCTTAGATTCTACAAGGGAAAAAGGACAGCAAATAGTAGGTATGCAATCAATCGAACTGGAAGTGTCACTCACTGAGTACACTGACATAGCCAGTTCACTAAAGGTACAATGCAGCTTTCAAGGATGCTGCTATGGACCGACTGTTTTTGTACCCCCACTTCCATCCCCAGTTCACGTGTTAATTCCCTAAACCCCAAAGTGAAGGCATTTCCACATCCACCAAAAACATCCTTCAAGTTGAATGTGAAATAAAGATATTCAATAAGTGAAATTTGAGATAATTTGTCTCCGGTGAACCTGGGCTCTAAGAAATGTTAATGGAGGCTCTTCAAGCTAAAGGAAAATGATACCTAATACTCAAATCTACAGGAAGAAATGAAGAACACCAAAAGTTGTAAATAAATAGGCACATATAAAAAGCTATGTTATTTTTTATTCTTGTGATTTCCTTAAAAGAGAATAGACTGTTTAAAACAAAAACAATAATAATGTAAGAAAAGCAAAAATGATACTAATGCAAGATAGGCTTATAACACATGTCACAAACATAGCACAAAGAATGGAGTGGGCAGGTAAATGACTTCATATTATTGGGAGGAAATAATAAAAATAATAAAAAAGTGTAGAATTAAGAAGCAAAGAGAGGAAATTAAGTGGAATACTAAAAATATGTGACCCACAAGAAGGCAGAAAAAGAGAAATGGAGTAACAAAAACTTGAAAGAAAAAATGAAAAATACATAGCAAAATGGTAAACTTACACCCAACTATATCATTAATTACACTAGAGGTAAATGTATTACACACTCCAATGAAAAGGCAGAGATTGTCAGAAGAGATTAGATTATTTTTTAAGCCCAACTATATACTGTCTATAAGACAATTTAAATTTAAAAACACAGATATATGGAAATTAAATTGATGGAGAAATGTAGAATGCAAACACTAAACACAGAAAACCTGGTGTAGCTGTACATTAAAACCTCAGTTTGTGAGCATAATTTGTTCTGGAAACATGCTTGTAATCCAAAACACTTGTATATCAAAGCAAATTTCCCCATAAGAAATAATGGAAACTCAGATGATTCATTCCACCACCCAAAAATATTCATATAGAAATGATTACGATACTGTAATATAACAAAACAATAAAGAAAACACAAAATATAAAGAAAAATAAACAAATTAACCTGCGCTTACCTTTGAAAACCTTCCTGGCTGGTGTGAGGGAGACAAGAGGGAGGAAGGTTATTGTGCAGGACAATTTTCGCTATCACTAACAGAATCCACTGCACAATGGAATCTTTTCACTTTTGTGCAAGTTAAATGAGGAAACTAGTCAATGACCTAGAATGAAGCAAAGCATTCCTAAGCTTATTCTTGCATGGAAAATCAAAGACTGTCCCTAGGTGCTTTGAAGTGACAAAAAATACACTAGTGCCAGTTGGGGGCACCTGCCAACATTCTGAAAAATTGCTGATTTCTGCCAAATGTCACAGCCTGAGATGGAGCATTGGAGCACGGGAGATGATAACCCACAATCCCACAGCAAGAAAGGGAGATATAGAGAGAGAGAAGAACCATTGGCTCAGTTGTGATCATGTGACGTCTGGTATCACATTCTACTCGAATTGCAAGACAGCATTCATTTATCAAGTTAAAATTTATTAGAATTTTTTTTTCCATCTTGTGGAACACTCACAGAACAAGTTACTCGCAATCCAAGGTTTTACTGTATTAATGTCAGACAATATAGACTTCAAGACAAAGCTTATTACAGGAGATACAGAAGGCCATTTCATAATATAAAAAAGGACAATTAATTAAAAAGAAACAACAATTCCTAAAATGTATGAACTTAATAACAGCATTTCAACAGTTGTGAAGTCAAACTGGCAGAACAAAGAAAGAAATAGCCAAGTCCACAATCATACCTGGATATTTAACACCCTCTCTCATTCATGGACTGAAGAAGTAAGCCAAAAAAAAGTAAGACTATGGAAGATCTGAACAACACTATTGCCCAATTTGGCCAAACTGACATTTGTAGACTGTTACATCCAACAATCACAAAATACAAATTAATTTCAAGTCCTGTGGAACATTCAAGAAAGATCATATTTTAGACCATAAAATAAGTTTTAATAGATTTCAAAAAGTTGAAAATTTATGGACTATTTCTCTGGTCATGAAAGAATTAAATTAGAAATCAATAAATAATAAGATATCAGGAGGGAACTAAGTAGATTTAGATAGTTTAGATAATATCTACTAATAAGATATTAGTAAAAACTAAATAGCAGACTTCCATGAGCCAAAAGAAAAAAATTATCATAAAATAATTATCTAGATTCTCACTTTAAAAAGCTAGAAAAAGTAAATGGAAGAAACGGAACCTTGTGCTAATAGAGAAAAAAATAATAATTAAGAGCAGAATTCAATGAAATGGAAAAAGATGAAGAAGAAAATGAATAAAGACAAAAGTCTGTTCTTTGAAAAGATTAATAAAATTGATAAATCTCTAGCTGGACTCATCAAGAAGAAAGAGAGAACACAAAATACCAGTATCAGAAATGAAATGGGTGGTATCACTGGAGATCCTGCAGACTTTGAAAGAATATTAAGGAGAGGCTCCTGGGGGGCTCAGTCAGTTAAGTGTCTGACTTCGGCTCAGGTCATGATCTCACTGGTTCGTGAGTTCAAGCCCCACGTCGGGCTCTGTGCTGACACCTCAGAGCCTGGAGCCTGCTTTGGATTCTGTGTCTCCCTCTCTCTCTGCCCCTCTCCCACTCTCTCTCTCTCTCTCTCTCTCTCTCTCTCTCTCAAAAATAAATAAACATTAAAAGTTAAAAAAAAAAGAACATTAAAGAAATTCTGTGAACAACTGTTAAAGATTAAGTAGTTTCCAGGTGCCTCAGTGGCTCAGTCAGTTAACCATCTGCCTGTGGCTCAGGTCATGATCTCATGGTTCATGAGTTCGAGCCCCCCATTGGGCTCCTTACTGCCATCACAGAGCCTGTTTCAGATCTTCTATCCCCCTCTCTCTCTGTCCCTTCCCCGCTCATGCTCTCTCTTTCTCAAAAATAGAAATACGTAAAACTAAAAAAAAAAAAAAAAAAGATGTAATAGTATCAACCTTAAATCCTCCTTCAGAAAATAGAAGGGGAGGAAGCACTTCTGTTATCGTTCAGAGTCCAATCAGGAGACAGAAACTACCCAGTAATTCAAATGGTAACTTGAAGTTTAGGATAAAGAAGTATTGACAGGAGATTGGAAAAAAAGGGAATTGTCTAGTAAGAGTCAACAAGAGCCCTGAGGAATATAGTACAAGTAGCAAACAGATGGAGAAACGGGAACCCTCTTGCACTGTTGGTGGGAATGCAAATTGGTGCAGCCGCTCTGGAAAGCAGTGTGGAGGTTCCTCAGAAAATTAAAAATAGACCTACCCTATGACCCAGCAGTAGCACTGCTAGGAATTTACCCAAGGGATACAGGAGTGCTGATGCATAGGGGCACTTGTACCCCAATGTTTATAGCAGCACTCTCAACAATAGCCAAATTACGGAAAGAGCCTAAATGTCCATCAACTGATGAATGGATGAAGAAATTGTGGTTTATATACACAATGGAATACTACGTGGCAATGAGAAAGAATGAAATATGGCCTTTTGTAGCAACGTGGATGGAACTGGAGAGTGTGATGCTAAGTGAAATAAACCAGACAGAGAAAGACAGATACCATATGGTTTCACTCTTATGTGGATCCTGAGAAACTTAACAGAAACCCATGGCAGAGGGGAAGGGAAAAAAAAAAAAAAGGTTAGAGTGGGAGAGAGCCAAAGCATGAGAGACTCTTAAAAACTGAGAACAAACTGAGGGTTGATGGGGGCTGGGAGGGAGGGGAGGGTGGGTGATGGGCATTGAGGAGGGCACCTTTTGGGATGAGCACTGGGTGTTGTATGGAAACCAATTTGAAAATAAATTTCATATATTGAAAAAAAATTACAGTATATTCACCACAAAAAAAAAAAAGTAGCAAACAGAAGTGATCATAAAGATACCCCTCCTTGGGTGGAGATCCAGACCTCACTGAAGAAGACAGGACATGATTCATTGGATGGTGGAGAGATTACTGAGGTACCTGAGGTGCCATGCTAGCGTGACTTGAGGGAAACGTGCCCTCTGAGATGCAGAGGGAAGTCCTCCACAGTGAGGTGGGATGCGGTAGAACCTGCTACATCTTTGCTGGGGTGGCCATTCATGGGGCGGTGCCTCACCAGCAGCATTGTACGGCCCACTGGTCCACCTGAGGAGGGACCCAGGAGAGCTGCTGACAGCCACATGCTGCAGGAACAGGAACTGAAGGAGCCACCATGCTGATCTAGCTAAGCACTAGAGAAAGCTCACGATGCAGGAAAAGAAAATCCTCTACTCCTCCAGTGTCCCTCCAGCACCCTCTACTGACAAGGCTTAACATGGTGCCCACTGATAAAGGGAAATACGCCGCCATCTCCTTTATCACAGAGCAGGCGAAGAATGGTTTTAGAGTGGAGAAGCAATACATTGATAACAGGCACCGCCTCCCCATTCATTTCATGTGACCGGAAAGACTCTGATAAAACCTGACAAAGACCACGCAAGAAAATTACAGACCAATATCCTTCCTGGACATAGATAGAAAAAAGTCCTTAACAAAACATTAGCAAACCAATGACAGCCGTGTATTAAAATGGCGACACATCGGAGTACATGGAGCTTATCCCAACAAGGCAAAGTTGGTTTAACACTTAAAAATTGATCGGTGTAATTCACCACATTAAAGAATACAAGAGGAAAATTACACAGCTGCACAAGCATTTAACAAAATGCCACACTCACTCATGATTTAAACTCTAAGCGAACCACGCACAGAAGATGATTACACAGAAGAGGCCATCAACGACATTATGCACGGTGGTGAAACCAGAGCCATGGAAGAGAAGTTAAAAAACTTAACTGGTAAACTTGCTGCTGGAGACACCACCTTAGATAGACAGGAAAGGTGCGAAATAGACTAATTTCTCTTCCTCCCACCCTTTCATCTCCCACCAGTGTGTCCTATTGGCTGATCCCAAGCAGAAACAAGTTCTTCTGAGAACCCCAGAAAAAACCCATGGGAATTAGTTCCCTGCAACTCAGAGCAGAGCCAGGGAAAGGCAAAGAGGAGATCTGAGGGAAAACAGGAACAGCATCCAGAGACACTGCTGCCTGCTGGGAAATCTCCCATATCTCTTGGCAGAAGACGGAGGGCTTGGCCCATCACAGCCAGGGCAGTTCATGGTGGTCCAGCCACATCTTCTTGCTATCTCAACTCTGGAGGGCCTCTTGCTGCAAGTCTGGACTCTCTTCCTCATCCTATAATCCCTCTGCACACAACAAACTGTTGAGTCTCCAAGCATACCTAAGTCTGATATACTTGGAAACCTAGCCCACCCTCCATCTTGCCTGATGTTGAGATCACCGAATCAGCCACTCTGCCATGTGAGTCTGTCTGAACTCTGGGTGCCTTTGGGCTCATAGGGTCTCCAAACCCAACACGGTAAGGACAGAAAGCTACATTCCTCAAGTGGGTCATTGAGAGCAATAGAAAATGGGGCTACTCTTGCTTCCTCTCTCTCGATTCCTGGACTCTACCCTACTGAGTACACAGCACCATGTGGAGTGTTGATTTTAGTATGTATACAATGGTCCAGAAGATGGTGTCCCATCCTTGCTGATTTTGCGGTGCCTCCAGCTGGCTCTTCCAAGGCTCTCTTAAGCCAGCAGCTAATGTCCTTGCAGCATCGCTGGAGTGTAAAATATGGACCATCAGGGACAGCTGAAAAATAAGATCAGTGATGAATTCCATAGGGTTTCCCTGCCCTGCACTCTGAGTTCCCACCAGCCACTCCAGGTGGGGAGTAAAATCTAAGTCTCATTTACAGAACCCTCTGCTGTTCGTAGACCACTTTCACCCATATGCTACCTTAGAAATGACACTGCTTTCTTACGTCTGTATAATCCAACTCTCCCCATCAACCTACTTCACACATGATGTCCTACTACAGCAGAATTGAGAGATCTTTCCCTTGGCCTTCAGAATAGGACACCTCCTGGTGGTCCCTGTCCCTTTCTGGCCACCGCCCTCCCCGCAATGTCCTTACTCTGGCTTCGGATCAAAAGCAACTGAGGGATTTGTTAAATGTACAGACTCCTAGGCTACCAGAGGGCCTACTCTGGAACAGCGGGCTCAGAAGGGTTCTGTAATTCCTGTAAACATCACTGTACCTGTCTCACCACCAGACTCTGAACTCTTGAGGCAAGGACTGGATTTAATCCCAGTGCTGACTAAGGTGCTTGGCCCACTTCAGACGTCAGGAAATACATGCTAAATGGCTGAAAGGCCTTCATTGTGTTTTGTCACAACGTTTACTCAGAATTTTGCATTCACTCAAAGCCTCCACACATCTCTATAGAAAAGAAAAGAATTCTCCGGGGGGAGGGGGGGGACCCAGAAGATTGTTATGACTTGCTCCAAATGGCTCAGCAACCTTCAGACCACTAATTCTCAGTATTTAGGGAAGGGCACCACGAACCCCTTAGATGACCTAATGAAACTGAATCTTCTCCTCAGAAAGATGTATGCTCACATAGAATGTTGCCTACCACCCTCTGGGGTTCACCATCCAGCCCCTAAACTGGAGTGATGGGGGTGGGGACAGACACTACACTGCAGTCCAAGTAGGAAAAGTTTATATTTTCTAATAAGTAAGCATGGCAAGGACCATTGATAATAGATTTTTCCAATTGATAACTGGGCATATGGCCATACAGACTTCAGACTCCATTTCCCAGCCTCCCTTGCAGCTAAATGAAGCCATGTGGCGCTTACACTGGTCAATGTGCTGATGTATATGTACAACTTCCAGGTTGTGTCCCCAAAGGGAAGGATGTGCTTCCCCTTTTCTGCTCCCATTATCCCTACGGTCTTGACTCCATCACCTGCATCAGAGTTTACAGCATATGGGTCTTATCGGTCCCTTCCACTTGTTCCCCATCCTGCCAACATCCTTCTGGCTGCCCAGATACCCAGGCCTCACATAACCTTCACCTTCCTGGGACCATTAAGCCAATCCCTATCAGAGACCCATCAGGTACAATATCCCTGCTAAATTCTCAAAACGACACAGCTGTTGATCTGAAGGACTTCATCCTCTCCTGAGGGACACACAAGACAAAGGGCCTCCACATACAAGGCAGAGAAAAATGGGTGCCGAATGAGAGCAACTCCAAGCAAGGGCTCTGGGGCTCCATCATGGACTAATGGAAAGAGACGTGGGTTCTTCTGACTTGGCCGCCCTTGCAGCGTGGCCTGAACAAGGCACATTTCCTTTCTGAGCCTCAGTTCCCAATCATGTGTTAACTTAGTGTTAGGGACTACATGCCAGGGAAGGTCTTACTCAGCCCTAAACCCTGGTTCTTGGTATTTCTCACAACACCTAGCATGACATGGGTTTGTGCTACTGTGCTATAATTCTTTAGAAGGGGACTGGTGTTAATTTCAATTCACTCGGGTTAAAAACTGGAGCAATGAATTCTACCCATGGTCTCGAAGGGCTTCTGGGGCAGGTGACTCCCCAAGTGTGTTCTATACAACTGAACAGCCGTCCTAAACCCTAAAGAGCCTAAATCCCTGCTTTTTCAATTCAAACCACTTCCCCCAGTCTAATCTCTGTGACTATGGGGAACAGCTTGTCACCACCTTCTCATAATGACCCTTCATAAACATTTACGAGACAGAGGTGAGGTGTGCCCAACTGACCCCACGCCATCTTGGTATCTGGGCAATTGCATTGACAGGAATTTGATTTGTGGTTTCCTGTGCAGACCTGAAGCTCTGCGTAAAAGTGCCGTCTTCCACACTTGCGTCTACAAAGTGGACCCCACCCATCAAATAAGGTTACCTGCCAGGTTGCCTCCAAGCCCGCTACGGTTTCTGGTGGACAAGAGTAAATGAGCCATATGCACACACCACCAGCTGGCTTCATGGATCAGTCCACATCCCCTTTTTTGTTTTTTTGTTTTTTTTTTTTTTATTTATTTTTGGGACAGAGAGAGACAGAGCATGAACGGGCGGGAGAGGGGCAGAGAGAGAGGGAGACACAGAATCGGAAACAGGCTCCAGGCTCCGAGCCATCAGCCCAGAGCCCGACGCGGGGCTCGAACTCACGGACCGCGAGATCGTGACCTGGCTGAAGTCGGACGCTCAACCGACTGCGCCACCCAGGCGCCCCCACATCCCCTTTTTTGGTAGTTGCTCAACAAGACTCCAACTGGATGCGTGTGACAATCAGCTCACAAGTTGTAGGACCCACGACATAACAGAGAGCGAGGGCGGATGAGGCACAGACTCGGGGTCAGAAGACCTAGAATCTTACTCCCACTCCCCCATACAAACTGGGGGAGTCACATCAGCTCTCTAAAGCCTCGGTTTCCTCATCTGTAAAATGGGACGCTGGTCTCTGGCCACGCTGCCTCACTGGTTTGATGAGAAATTTTAATGGGTGAGAATGTGCTCAACGAGCCCAAACCTGCGTCTTAACTGTTAATGGTACTGTCATAGCAGTTGCTTACGACAGCAGGATTCAAATCAGGTTGCCTGGAGAGGAGAGCACAAGAGTCACAGATTAGAACTTCTAGTTATATCTTATTTTCATGTCCTGGGTGCAAATTTATCTGGAGGTATGTTTTATGATGTAGATATCATCAATGATTGTATTCATAAATGAGTGAACATCCATTACAAGTTAATGGTGATCATGTTACATGAATTAAAATCATTTAAGCCCCATGAGGTAGATACTCCATCATTCTCCCCATTTTATACGTGAGAAAACAGAGGTGCTTCAGAGAGGTTGCGTCAATAGGCCGAGGTTACAGAGCTATTAGGCGCAAAAGTCCAAATTGGAACCCAGGGTGTCTGGGTCTGTGATTGGAAAATCACATTTCCATCTCCACTGCTTTGGCTGCCCAGTACAGAAAGATGTCTATAATGTATAACAAATCCTATTTTGCATATGTTTTATATTGCATATAATATGTGAACCATAATGAATAGCTATAATAACATACTATTATATATAATAACATATCATTCTATCTTTGAAGGGTATGCCTAAAAGAATTTTCGGATAATGCCACAGGAAAAAAAAAATTAGGACCACCTGGCTTTGAGGTCTCAGCAAGGGGGAATATGAAGCTCGTTGCCTTCAAAGGAGAGCTGGGGCTGGAGTGAGGCAGGTGGGGTGCCTCGGGCACCAAATTTCAGAAGGTACTCACCCTCAATACCCCGTAAATCTGGCCCTGCCTCGATAGCATTAGTGGGGAGCTAGGAGAAGCTTGTGGAAGCGATAGGAAGAGAAAACTGAGAGAGAAGGGGCTGTCTCCATTGTTTATTGCTTCCAAATCCTTCAGCTTCTGGACCCCCAAAACTCTGACAGACCTGCTCGCCTCCAAAGGGTTCCTGGAGCGTGGGCAGTGGGTAGGGGGCCAGGAAGGTGACAGAAGGTGCCAGCACTGGAGCGGACACAAGGGAAGAGGGGTTCCAGTACTCAGCTCTGTGACCTTGAGTCCCAGAATGCTCAGGAGTAAATTGGGAACAAGGAAAATCCCTTCCACCACCACCCCTGCCAGTGATAGGAGAGGGTGATCTGCCTCCTCAAAGTTCTACATGGATATTAAAGTACTGGGACAACTGGGTGGCTCAGTCGGTTAAGCATCCAACTTGGTCTCAGGACATGATCTCACGGTTCGTGGGTTCGAGCCCCTCATTGGGCTCTATGCTGACGGCTCAGAGCCTGGAGCCTGCTTCGGATTCTGCGTCTCCCTCTCTCTCTCTCTCTCTCTCTCTCTGCACCTCCCCTGTTTGCACTCTGTCTCTCTCTCTCTCAAATAAATAACAAAAAAAACATTTTTAAAAAAGTTACTAAGTACTGTGTGGGAAAGTACACTGCATGACCTTCTATTGCTTCTGCACTGAGTTAGTCTAGAATTAATTCTCGACCCTCCTCGCCTTCCACCCCTGTCCCCTTCCTGCCTTCCCAAACTGACAAGTGGAGGCGGGGTGAGTATTGTATCCAAGGTGACCTAAAAAAGGTGAGGAGGATAGATTTCTCCTGCTCTCACCCCCCCCACTCACAGCAATCCCGACACCCTTTGGTTCTTCCTGCTGTTGCCTAGGCACAATCCCCGTGGCACCGGGAATGGGTGGGAAGGGGACATCAGGGCTAGGGAACAGAGGCACCCCCCGGCAGAGGGCTCCCCTGACTTGTACGGAGAAAGACTTCTCCCAAAGGAGGATGTCCTCTTCCCTGGGCCAGTGCATCTCAGAAATGTCAGGACCACGTTCCGTCAAAACCAGAAACCACAGGGAAAGTCGAAACAACTTGTGCAAGGACGGCGGAAGGAGCACAGCTCATCCAAAGTCACGCCGAGGGTAGGAGGAACATGTTTTTCTCCAAAATCAGGCCTGGAAAGAGGAAGAGGCTTCAGAGCCACACACCCACCCCCCAGCTTCCCAGCTCCACCCCAGCACTGGAAGAAATGAAGGGCTGAAAGCCTGGTAGGAGCAGGCAGGTATGCTGTCACTGAGGGTCACCGTGGCCCAATCGTTGCCTGTGCTCCAGGAGTCGAAAGACACAGGGGACAGAGGATAGCTTCCTACACCCCCCAGTGCCTGTCTTTCCCCCAGAAACTGTCTTTCTTGGCCAGAAACTGTCTGTCTTTCTTGGCCAGAAACTCAGATCTGGCAAACTGAGTGTGGGTATTGGAGGAGGGGACTGCTCTCCCTCTCTCTCTCTCTCTCTCTCTCTCTCTCTCTCTCTCTCTCTCTCTCTCTCGGTTTCCTCCTCTCTCCCCTAAGACCTGTTGATATCCAAGGTTTCCAAGTTTTGCAAATTTGAAATTTTGAAAATGTATTTCCTTTACAGCTTTTTCCCTTAATAGATGGGAAGGGGGGCCAGGTGAAATAATTTTCTCAGGGCAGCACAAGGACAGTGGCAGAGCCAGCCCCCCACCCCCACCCCCAGTACCCTTCTCATCACCGTTGTGTTAGGAAAGCCCAGACAAGGAGATAAGTGGGCAGAGGAGTGTCAAAAAAGAGGGGTCCGGGCCTGCCCCTAGTGGGCCTCAGGTGGATGTCCACTCCTGGGAATCCTGGAAAGACTGGGGCAACTTCACCACTCAGGAACTGAGAAGTCCAGAGGTCAAGCAAGGACCAGAGAGGTCAGGCAGTGACCCGCACCTCCAGAGCTACTGGCCCTCAATGCTCCTGCCAGGGGCCCCTTTCCCGCCGCCTCATGGTCGGCGCTCTGCGTCCACAGCCGTGCGCTCTCCTGGCTCTAGCGCTGCGCCCAGAGGTGCCGTGCGCCCTCGCGCCAAAGGGCAAGCGCTAAGCGAGAGTCGCCTGGAGGTGGCCTCCCCACCCGCGGCAGTTTCCGTTTATTCTGGGCTGGGGAGAGAAAATCACACAGTCCTGTTTATTTCCCCAGCCCTGGCGGGCGCGGAGCCGGGCATATGGACATCTTGCGCTCCGCATCTGTGTCATCGGTCGCGTTTTCTGTGGATGCCTGCGTGTGTGTGCGTGCGTGCGTGTGTGTGTGTGTGTGTGTGTGTGTGTGTGTTTGAGACCAGGCGCTGGGAACAAACGTGCATCTGTTAAATTTGACAATAACGTCCTACAGCGAAGCTGCCAAGATTGGGACGGCAGGTGGGGGCGGAAAGCAGAGAGGGTGGGGGAGAGATGGAGTCTCAAAAGGCGACGCCAAGGCGCCTGGCCCAGGTATTATGTCGGGAGAAGGTGAGGACAGCAGCTGCTCTTTCTCGCGGGGTGTGTATGGGAGCGAGGGTGCGTGTGGCCCTGTGAAGAGTACACACCAATCTGCTCAACATATGTCGCCACAAATCACAGTATCTCTCCCTCCTCCCACCCCCCACTCGCTGCTGACCGAGGGCAGAACCGAGAGGCGCTGAGAAGAGGCGCCGCTTCAACAGGTGTCTTGGTGCGCAATGCACCTTTTCACGCATTCACTGTCTCGGCTGGCGGCTGGGATAATGTGGACACTTTGTTTCCAGGCGCTGCGCGCCAGCTACGGACATCCGGGGGGAGGTGGCCCTGGACAGGGAGGGGGATCTGGAAATAAAGACCTCGGGCGCTCCAGAGGTCCGGGGCCCTCTCTTCCCTTTGTTCGAGGACTCCCTGGGCTGGAGTTCCCTCCTACGCCCTGGGGGGGTGGCATATGGCGCCCTCTCACCTACCCAAGAAAAAGAACCAGCCACCCACTCAAGAGCGCACGAGGTCTCTGCGCCCGGGGAGGGGGAGTCTCTGAGGGAATGGTTTCTCTCCCAAAGCGAATGAGGAGCCCGCCTTATCTCTCCCCACCCCACCTCCGCCATCCCCTCAGCTGGCGCGGCGGCAGCCGTTGAGTGGGGAGCCGCGCGCTGGGCAGCACCAGCCTGCGGAAGCGCCCCAGCTCCCGGCAGATGAAATATGGGGCTGGTGAGCCCCTGGAGACCATATGCTTTCAATAAAAGAAGACAAATAGGACCGAGATAGGCCTTGCAGCCAACCTGTTATAAATGGGTGGCAATTGGGCCAATGTACACGGAGGCAGGGCCCCCGGGGGGAGGCCTGCTCGTTGCCAAATCCATGTGGCAGCTTCTGGGACAGGTGTGCCCAGGGGCCAGGGGCCACGTCTCCCCCCTTCTGGGTTTATCACGGCAAAGGTAATATTGTGCTAACTATGAGTAAACAGTCATTGTGAAAACGAGGGAGAGTTTATCAGAGGCAAACTAGTTGGGGGGTGGCTTAACAATAAAGTTGTCCGCCTTGGGAGCAGGTGACGGCTGGCTGCGGGACTCCCGCGGTAGATGTTTTCCAAAGCACTCCACTTTACAATCTCTTGTAATTATTTATTAAACGAAATCTATTTATTATTATTTTAGCAAACACTGGAGACAGGTGGGGCTTTCTTTTCATCGTCTCCTTTTGTTTGAAGGGCTGTTTGAAGTGGCCAGTCTCGGCCCAGGCAGCTCGCTCGCCAGATTTTTGTCTTCCCCTCTTTCAGGGCCGAGGCGAAGGCGAGAGAAAGAAGCCCCCTCCTCCGGCAAGCCATTAGCTATTCAGCTTCCTATGGCCCCCCTCCCTCCCGCTTGTTTCTCAAAGAGCCCCCAGGCACTGCTAAGATTCCCCCCGCCGACAGGAAGGCCGCAGGGCGGACCGCTGCCTTCCTTCTTTTCCAATCTGCCCGCGGTCTCCGGGCGTCAGGCTGTCGCCCGTCTCCTGGGCCCCCTCAGCCTCCAGACGTGCGTAGGCCTCAGAGAGTAGAGGCGCGCGCGTCTTGGAGGCCTTAGAGGCGGTGGCTGGCCGGGGGCTTCAGGAACAGGCTCTGCTCCCCGTTGGAAGAGCCGTTTCACAAAAACCGCCGGCGCGCACTGAGTTACCACTGCTTTGCGCCTCCGCCACCAAAAGCACAGGGATTAACTTTGGAGAGAGGTTTGTGCGTCCCCTACAGCGGAAAGGGAGCACGTGGACCCTGGATCTCCAATCCCCCAGGACTCTTTGACCTCGGACCCCGCCCTCCTGGCAGAAGAAGGGCTGCGGAGAGTTGTGGGCTCTCCTCAAGGAGACCGCTACTCCTGGCCGATGCGCGCTCCTCGCCCTATGTTTTGCGCAAAGCCGTAGTGGTGGCGGCCTGGAATCCCCGAAGAGCCCTGGGCCAGAGCTGCTCTGGGGGATCTGGATAAGAATCCCACGTGGGTCCCAGAATTCTCTCCCGGTTAAGAAGGTTCCCAAGAATGCCCAGAATCTTGCCTGGTGCAGGAAACTCGCCCTGCGGCTCTTACCAGTATCTATCCGCCGCTTGAGGCAAAACTGAGCCAAGTGAGTCCCTCCTTTGCCCTTTATCTGAGAGCCACTGCCGGGTGAGAGTCCTGGTTTGGAGCTGCTCTTCAGGCCTCCCGGGACCCACAGGGATGTTTGGATCCCTTATCGCCAGGGCAGGCTCCCCCGAGTGGGGCTGGGTCCCAGAGCCCTAGGGAAGCATGCTTCGGATTTCCTGTCTGTTCATAATTTGCAGGATGATAGAAACCAAGCAAGGTTCGGGTATAGGGCAGGAAAGTAGCAAGTTGAAGCATCGGTCCCGTTTCCACTCTGACCCTGTCTCCCCCACAGATACAGGACTTCTCCTACCTTCTACACTTTGGGGTGTCTGGTTTTGCCTTGGGGAAAAAAATATTTTCCCCCAATCAGGGAGAGGCAGCAGGTGCGAGGGGAGAATCTAGAAGTCCGAGTCTTAGGACCTGAGTTCTACGTGGTTCTGGCAGAACTTGCTGTGTGACCTTAGGTGAATCACTCCCCCTTCTGGGCCTTGACGTCTCCATCTGTAAAACGGGCCTCTGGTTCTCATTCTTATGACTAGGAAACAAATTTGGAGCAATCCTGACCTGAGGGAGCAGCAGCAGGAAAATGCAATCCAGGAGTCTCTTCCCTTTGCTCCTCGGGAGCCTGACCCCTAGCTTCAGCTGGAGAGCAGAAAGGGAAGGAACCTCTGCTAACCGTGCACCGGCTGAGATCGGAAGGACAGCGCCCCCACCCCCATCCAGTCCTAGAGCCCTCTCTCTCTGGCGCCCAAGCATATCCATCCTCTTCTGCCTTGGAGGTAACTGCGCCCCCGAAGCAGCCTGGGCGGGTGTGGAGAGGCGGTCACTGGGGCAGATACGCAGACCTACCTCCTCCCTTCACCCCATCCCCTCGGTTTCCCAGCCGGGTCCAGCCCCACTCCTCCAGCTTCCGGGAGGCACTGGACCTGCTAGGAAGCACAGCTTTCTCAGCCTGCGGAGACGTAACCGGGGCCCCAGTCTTCCCACCCTCGGCTTCCCCCCCCCCCCCCGCCGCCTCTGCCCCCACCGGACACGTCGCGGTCAAGAGAGAGGAGCGGAAGCCGCGACCCCTCACCCAGAGTGACCGGAAGCAGAAGACCACGGGGTGTCCGAGGCGGGGACAAAATGGAAGGGCAGGGAAGAAAAGAGGGATGATGTGTTCAGACTGACTTTGGAAAGATTTCCAGCCGGCGCTAACAGGGGCCCGCGGAGTCCCTGAGCGGTGCTCAGGGCAGGTCCCCCGCCTCACACCCGGCTAGAGCTGGGCCAGGTAGTGCTGGCAGCCCCTGGCTGTGATTGGACAGGGGGACGAAGGGAAGAAAGAAGTCGCCTGTGTCTCACAGCGCCAGCGCACCACGGGCATTTAAAAGACAAAGCCTTGCTGCGAACTCCCGGCCCTCTCCTGACCCCTTCTCACCTGAGCTCTTCCCCAGAGACCCTGGCCCGAATGCTAGGGGACTGTCCGCGATTGGTAGTGGTCGAATGTCCCCTGGAGGTCCCACCATAACCACCCTCCGCCTCTGGGACACGATGGAAACGTCTTAGGTTCCTGATGGGGGATGGATGGGGAGGAGAGGTTCTAAGCGCCTCCCTCTGAGGAGTGTGGAGCCTCGTCTCAGAGCACTGTGGTGGGAGGTAGGGGGGCTCCTCACCTCCAGGGAAGGTCTCTACGCGGCAGGGACCTAGGCAGGATCTGTCTCTGTGGTCGCCCCGCCCCTCCTTCCAGAATGGAGAGGGTCCGTGAAACATCGCTCCATGTGTGTTTCCTAGCCTGACCCGGAGCGCAGAAGAGCAAGGTGGCTTCAGGAGTTCGTGGACGCTCCTCCAAGCTGGTAGTCAGGGCATCTTGCACCTGGTCCCATGTCTCGCCGCGTGATTTGGGGCAAGCCACCTCCTTCTCTGAGCCTAAATGTCCCCGTGGGCTTCCCAAAGCCCTCTTCGAGGTACCAAAAGAGGGGCTGGACAGATGCCAAGGAAAAACTGAATACGAGCAAAGCGGTCTGGGGCGGCCAGACGCGAGCCAGACGAGGCTCCTCTCCCTGGGCGAGGCTCTTTGAGGAACCGAGAGTTGCTGGGACCGAGCCCGCGGGGGGAAAGCAAACAGAGCGGCGCTCCCCTCCCCCGACCCGGGCCCTTTGTCCGGAATCCAGCTGTGCCCCGCGGGGGAGGAGCGGGCTCGCGTGGCGCGGCCCCCTGGCCCCGGCGCTGATTGGCCGGCGGCTCGGGCAGCAACGGGGCAGGCACGCTCCTGGCCCGGGCCGAGCAGATAAAGCGTGCCAAGGGGCACACGACTTGAGGCTCAGAAAAAATTCCGATTGGTCTCGCAGCCGCGCCAAAGACAGCAACAGTGGCCCGGGACCCCCTTTGCTCTTCGCTTCTCTTGGGCTGGGGAAACTTCCAGGCTGCGGCTCCTGCATCCTGGCTGGACTTAACAGACGAAAAGGCCAGCTAAGCTCACCATTGCTCTCGTTGCTCGCCGCTTCTACCCTTTTGCGCGCGGGAACAAGGTAACACCTGCAGGTCACAGAGAGACGGGTGGAGGGGGGAAGGGGGTCCTGGGATCCGGCGGGAGCGGAGGGGTGGCTCTTTCTCGTCATTTTTCCCCCCTCACTTGACCCGGGGACCGGGAATTGCGCGCGGGTGGCCCACCCAACTCTTACCGGGACCTCTCACCCCAGCCTCAGGATGGCGCCGCATCCCTCCGGCGTGCCAGCTGTCCAAGCGACCCATGACACAGAACAGCCCTTCCAGGGCGCCTCGGACGCCGAAGTGACCTGCGTTGCGTCCGCTCCGCCCAGCCCGGCTCGCGTGCAGGGGGGCTGCGCGGAGGAGGAAGGGGGCGGCTGCCGAGGAGCCTCGAGGAAGCTCCGGCCGAGGCGCGGGGGGCGCAGCCGGCCCAAGAGCGAGCAGCGGCGGAGCCGGCGCAAGAAGGCCAACGACCGCGAGCGCAATCGGATGCACAACCTCAACTCCGCGCTGGACGCGCTTCGCGGTGTCCTGCCCACCTTTCCCGACGATGCCAAGCTCACCAAGATCGAGACGCTACGCTTCGCGCACAACTACATCTGGGCGCTGACGCAGGCGCTGCGCATAGCAGACCACAACCTCTACGGGCTGGAGCCGCCCGCGCCGCCCTGCGAAGAGCTGGGCAGCCAGGACGGCGGCTCCCCGGGAGAATGGGGCTCCCTCTACTCTCCGGTCTCCCAGGCGGGCAGCCTGAGTCCCGCCGCCTCGCTGGAGGAGCGTCCGGGGCTGCAGATGCCTGCCTCCCCTACCGGTCTGCGCCCCGGCGCCCTAGCTTTCTCAGACTTTCTATGAAGGGGCCTGCGGGTCTCTGGGCGGTGGGTGCTCGGGAGAGAGGGAGGGGGAGGTTACGGGGGCCTTCATGCGAACTTGCCCTTCCAGTCTCTGGCTCGCTGACACCCGATGAGCCCAGGCGCCTAGGAGGGTGACAGGCTGCATTCAATCCCCCGTCCTCTGCGTCGCGCTAACTTCAGACCGCCGCACGCAGGTTGCTGCGCAAGCAGGTGGGCGTTGCAGGCTTCGGGGGTTCCCCGCCCTGCAACCACCCCAAGTCTCCCGCAAAGACAACGAGAATGGTAGCACTACGCAGCCGGAGACGCTCACTGTCTCCAGCCATACCAACCTTCCAACCAAGGTGACCTAATCCAGTATTTGATCTCTTCCGGTTTGCTCTCCTCGCCCGGCGTCTCTTCTGGAAAGACGCCGCTGACCCTCTCCGTATTAAGTCCTGGTTTCTGGCCGGTCCGCTGCCTTAATCCACGAAGGCGATCCTCCGCCTTCTCTCGGTGCACTTTTCAGAGCCATTGCCCTCCCGGGGGAGGGAGACCGGGCTGTGAACTGCGGCAGAGACCGCCTGGCTCAGGAATGTCTCTCCCGCTTCCCTGCGACTGAAGCTCCCTTGTCTAAAAAAAAAAAAAAAAAGAAAAGAAAGAAAAGAAAAAGAAGAAGAGAGAAGAAAAAAATCAGTTTGTAAATTATATGATATCTTTTGAAATGAATTTTGGTATGGTAAATTATATACCCCCTCCCCTCCTTTACACATTTGTATTTATTGATAAGATTTCACAGCGGGGGGGGGGGCGGAGTCTATATTTTGTACATAAGATTATTTAGAGACTGGTGAATGAGATTTTGAGCCAATAAAAAAAAAAAAGTACCCTCAAAAAGCCTCAGCTAAGTAACTGGATTGTGCAGAAGGGAGGACCACAGCCGCTGCGGTGCGGCCGGGGGAGGGGGGGCTCACTCCAAGGAGAGGGATGATACTTTCTGGGGATCTGGGCCTCTCCTCTAGTTTGGGCTAAAAGATTGTGACACTGTGCTCAAAGGCAGAGAAGACTGAGTCCTGAGGGCAAGTCAGGTAAACCCATTTGGAAAGTAAGAGCTGGAAAGCTCTTAAGAAATCATTGGTCCAATTCCCTATTTTATTTATGGGGCAGTGACTTGTCTTATTCTAGACAGTGGTTTAGATCAAAGACTCCAACTAGGGCCTCTTGCCGGCCTTTTCCCCAACACCACTAACCTGGATTTAGAGCGACTGCTGCATTTGGTGAGGACAAGTAATAGCCTGGCCACAAGGTCAGAGCCCTTGGAGACACGGAACCCGGACTGGGCATCCCAGGAATGTTCCCGAAGTGCTTAGAGATCTCGCACATCTTCTGAGCTCATTTCACAGAGCCGGTTCAGGGGCGGTGGCGTCGCGGCTCAGAACTGAGCAGCGAGGAGCAGAGAGGGTGGAGGTTCCTGCTGAAATCTCTGACATCCCGGACACCCAGCAGTCTTGATTGAAAACTTACCAAGGAACTGTTCAAGGTCTCCAGCCATGCATTCTCTGTTACTCCCAAGGTAGAGTTGGGCTGGTGAGCAGCGGGACCGAAGATGATCCGGGGGGCACTACTGGAGCACCTCTACGTGCCTTGCGGGACCCCCAGGCCTCCGGAAGCAGGTTGAGCTGTAAGAATCCGAGGAGTCTGCCTGGTGCTCAGGAACGGGGAAAATGGAGGGCGGGCACCCTACCCTGTGAATTGAACCCCAGAGGCCTCCTTGGATTGGCCAGGGGAAGAAGCCGGCCAACCCCAGAGAGGCGAGGCACCCGTTAGGGGCTGACAGCCGGAAGGCAGGTAGGTAGCTTTCCCGTTAGAGTGCAAAAGTGGCAGCTTCATCGGAGTCAATGCCTCTTTTGTTTCTCTTTTGCCATCCCCACTTCCAGATGAATTTTTCCTCTAATCCCAGTAAAGGTAGCTCTGAGGAGATAGGTCTCAGTTACCAGGGACCGGAATTGGGGGCGGGGAGAAGGGCCCCAAACAAAAGAATGAATGAAGGTGTTGTTTCATTTCACGGCTTTAATCTGGGAGAAGATTAATGGGTTATTGGTGACTTTTGCAGCAGCCAACTTTCCACCTGGGGCACCACCCAGGGACAGGTGTCTGCAGCTCCTAGATGCAGGGACCAAACCAGTGCCTGCTACTTGCTGGGCGTTTTGGGGGGAAGAGCGTGGACAGACAAAAAGCAGGAAGGTCCATCTCTGTCTTTGCAGGAAAGCAGCAAGTATACAGACAATATTATTCAAGGCCAAAAATATTGGGTGCTGGGTAAAGGTACAAGGCACAGGATGGAGGTAGGATAGCTGGTGCCTGGGGCTGGATTGGGAGACTTGCGAGAGAGGTGGTGTTTGGGCCCAGGACTACAGATTTAGAGAAGTCCTGAAGCAGGAAGATCATTCTTCTTGTGAAAGGCTCTGGAAACTAGTGTTCAAATAGGCGGGGGACTCCCTCAGGTGCAAACGACTCCCTGAGACAGCAAAAGTGTTGACTCCATGTTCTAGGTGGATGGACGCACTGCCCAATCCCCCTCCTGCTTTTGAGGGTGCTCATTAAGGAGCCATTAGTCACTAAATGCACACAGACTGGTCCTCCGCCCCATGAGTTAAAAAGAAAAAAAAAAAAAAGACGGTTTAACCAACTTGACTGCTGGGCGGCCACCTTGGGTCCGGGTGGGGGTGGGGTGGGGGATTTGACCCCAGAGCTGTCTGTCAACTCTACATTCCAAGTCAAGAGGAAGCAAAGAAAGGTTTAGGGTTTGCCAGAATCACTGCAAAGTTTAGGGCTCCCTTGGCCGGGGTGAGCTCCATCACCCTGTATGGAGTTGCTCTGAGGTACGAAACCTCGTCCACACCTCTTTCCAAGGAGCCATTCATCTAGAAGAGCTTGGAAACATCTCTGTGAGTGGCAGATACAACTAACTAGCCCAGCCTCACCATCACCACGCCTCCCACCCGCCACGGGCATATTGCTTTCAGAGGCTTTGAAAATCACTCAGGCTGCTCTCAGTCTCGGCTGGAAGGCTGCGCCGGCGGACTAAGCCTCAGCTCCTACCGCAGCAGGGCCTCCCGCAGTCTGAAGTCATCGCCTGTGCCCCAGCTCTCTGAAATCCGGACAGGGTCCCAAGCGGGGCCAGGAAAGACTCTCGGGTCGAAAGACTCTTCCCCCTCTTCTGCCTTTGTCTGAGCCCAAGCTTGACTTCCAGAAAAACAGCACATGAATCTTGCGCCACCACCCCACCCCCATCGGCTCACACTAGCAGGTAGATTTATGGTGCCCTGCCCCCATCCCACTCCATTCCCAAGCCGGCCTTGGTCGAAAGACAAAGCGTCCCGGGGCCATTGGAATGCTAATGTCTGGGAGCCTGGCTGCTGGGCTGGCACAAAGGCTGGCGGGGCGGGGGTGCACTCTGCCCCTCCTCTCCCCCAAGGGCCACTCTACCTGGCTGTGTGACCTTGGACCAGTCCCTGAACCTCAGCTAATTCACTGGAGAATATGGAGGAAGTCCTTAATACCCTTTCACTAGATTTCTGGGTGCCTACGAGAAGGCCATGCTTGCCGTGGACCCAGTTATAGCCCCTCCCCCCCCCCAACCAGGAGCGGCGGAGAAGACCCTCAGGCCTTAGTAGTGGGGACAGTGTCGGGAGGGTATAAGGGGATTTGGATGAGAATGTGGCACAGAATAAGTGCTGAGTATATTATAATTACAATTTTACATATATGTAATTGATACTCTCTGTTGAGTTTATTTCTCCCTCCTCTTCCTTTTTAAATATCTGCAGGCTGTGCTCAAGAAAAGGAAGGGGGCATTCACTAACCATCCCTGTCTGCTCTGCCTCCAAGGGGCCAAGATTACAGACGGTGGGACACTTGAGACTGGACACTTTTTTTTTTTTAAGTTTATTTATTTATTTTGAGAGAGAGAAAGAGCATGAGCAGGGGAGGGGCAGAGAGAGGACCCCAAGTAAGATCCACACTGTCAGCGTATAGCCCAATGTGGGGCTCAATCCCACAAACTGGGAGATCATGACCTGAGTCGAAATCAAGAAATGGACACGTAAACTAACCGGGCCACCCAGGTACTCTGAGGCTGGCCCTTCTTGTCTTAGGTCCCTTCCTACAGCAGGCAACGAGGGCAATGATGTTCACACTCATGGAAACTGAGACCCAAAGTCTTGGAAGTAGGTGACTTACACAAGGGCCTCTGTCACTTGGTGAATTACTGGAGCAAACAAGCTAGGATTGTGACCTGGCGCTGGACTCGCAGGTTAGAGCTCTTTGCTCTGTGCTGGGACAGTTTGTAGTTGTTCCTGCTTTGGCTGTAGCTGGGTCTTCTGTGTCTGACGAGGCCAAACACTGCCTAGCGCCATTGCCTTTGGCCGCCCCACCCCCTTCTCTGAAGAGGTCCCAGGCTGCTCTCTGCCCGCTCTGCTTCAGAGATCTTGATGGCCAAGGCTGAAGCTGAGGGCGGCTGCCTGGCTAACCCTGTTGGGCTCAGACGACCTGAAAGCGCCGGCGCGCCCCTGACCATGGTGCTGAAAGTACCGTGTTGGTTCAGAGCGAGAGACGTTCCTGGGAATTTAGTGTTCTCAACACGGAAAACCAACATCCATCTGCTCTGCCCACGTTTCTAGAGCGTAGTCCCTAGGAAGACCCCGTGTGGATGTGTAGATCCAGAAGAATGTCAGGTTTCCCTGGTGTAGTGGGAAAAGCATGGACTCTGTTGCTGTTTACTGACCGTGTGACCTCAGAAAGGCTATATTTTGTCTAGGCCAAAAGACTATCCTTTGTAAATGATGGAGCTAGAATTGAGTGACCACGTTAGGAACTTCGGACAGCATCTGAGAAGTCTGAAGAGGAGCAACATTGGAAGTTTAGGCTGCAGCACCCCTAACTGGGGAAACTGGTTTGGAACTTGGCCATCAATACGGGTCTTGTTTTCTTTGGGTTACAAAGAACTTTTAGTTATTGCAAGAACAAATGCTTAAGGAAACCCTCAAAATGCATACACAGGATGGCAGAATGGTTGAGAACAGTTACTTCAGAACTACACAGACATTGGTTTGCAGCCTGGCACTTCCATTAGCTAGTGGTTTTCAGTAACTGTGAAGTTGGGACAATAAATAGTAGTACCTAATTGGACTGATTAATGTGCTTGCTTTTAGTACAGTCTAGGCTGCTTTAAATGGCAAGTATTATCGGTAGCATCTTCAACTGTCTCAAAACCTTCTTATTCTCCCAGGATTTTTAGGAGGAGGTGCTTTTGTAGGAGGCTGAATTTCCTCTCCACCCCTGTACAGTGCAAATTGGTACAAAGGCCAGAGGCCACTTACCCCTTCCTGGTGACCCTCCTCAGCTTTCTGAGTTCCTTTCCGAGTTCCAGGATTATATATCTGAATGTCCCTTGGGCACCCCAAATGAGACATGTCCAAAATAGAATTCCTCTCCCCTAACTCCAAACGAACGCAGCCTTCTGTTCCTGATCTCATTAAGTATCACCACCTAGGCATCCACACTGGAAATCTAGGTTTCATCTTGACTTTTCTCTCTCACCCTGCTGATTTGTCCTTCTCACTATTTCTTGAATCTGGCCTTGCCTTTACTTCCTTATGACCACTGCTTTGTTTAGGCTTTCATCCTTCCCATGGAGAGACTGCCTAACTGATCTCCATATCTCTATTTTTAAAAGTTTATTTATTTATTTTGAGAGACAGTGTGCATGCATGTGCACAAACAGGAGGAGGGGCAGAGAGGAGGGAGAAAATCCCAAGGGCAGAGCCTAATAGGGGGCCTCAGTGGGGCTCAACTTGGGGCTCGATCCCATGAACCATGAGATCACGACCTGAGCTGAAATCGAGAGTGAAATGCTCAATTGACTGAGTCACCCAGGCACCCCTGATCTCCCTATCTCTAATCTCAACACTTGTCACTCTATCATCCATGCTACAGCCAGAGTAACATGCAAATACAACATTGTCACTCTCCTATTTAAAATCTTCAAGTGGTTGGGGCGCCTGGGTGGCGCAGTCGGTTAAGCGTCCGACTTCAGCCAGGTCACGATCTCGCGGTCCGTGAGTTCGAGCCCCGCGTCAGGCTCTGGGCTGATGGCTCGGAGCCTGGAGCCTGTTTCTGATTCTGTGTCTCCCTCTCTCTCTGCCCCTCCCTGTTCATGCTCTGTCTCTCTCTGTCCCAAAAATAAATAAAAAACGTTGAAAAAAAAAAAATTAAAAAAAAAAAAAAATAAATAAAATCTTCAAGTGGTTTTCAATCATCCCTGGGATAAAGCTCATTTCCAATAAGGAATGATGGTATAATGTGAGTTGTGAAGTGATATGAATCTGTGTTAGTTCTCAGCTGGTTTACTAACTACCAGTATGACCATGAACATATTCCTTAACATTTCTCTCAAGTTCTTCATCTGTAAAGTGAAGACAACATTGCTTTATAGGGTTTAAGTTAAAGTCAGTCACCAGTAGTTCAAACTGAGGCGAGTACTCCAGGTGGGTAGAAGCTCTGCTCCATAACATCATTTGGGGACCTACGTTCCTTCCATCTTCTTCCTCCACCGGTTCCTAAGTCCTTTCCATCCACATGGTTGAGGCTGAATTGTCATGGAAGGGGAAATATGGCATGGAGAAACCTCGCCCACAGTCCTAAAGCTGAGACTCAGAAGTAGCACATTGCACTTCTACTCATATTCCACAGGGAGAAGATGGTCATATCATTGCACCCAACTGAAAGAGTAGTTGTATGCCTAGGAAGAAGTGAAGAATGGATTCTGGTGGTTAATTAGCATTCTGCACCACAGAGTTGTTGTCAGGATTCATTTGGATTATATATGCTATTATTATTTGTTTGTAATCATCACAAATCACTTACGCTTATGGCCAGGGTACTGCTCCACCAGCCTCTTTTTCACAATGTTTTATCTGCCTTGACATTTACCATCCAGAGATACTGCCCTACTTGAAGGTTTCCCTTTCACATACTCAGATATCCCTTCCATGCCTCTCCCACCCCACACTGCTCTCTCTGCCCAAACTCCAAATCTCCAACACAGACATCACCTTCTCCAAGAAATTTTCTCTGGACTATTCCTCCGTCTTTGGTCCTGCTCCCATAATACCCTGTGCATATGAATATCCTTGTAATTACCTGTGTGTTCATCTGTGCCTTCCACCGGTTTGTGGGATCTTCACAAGGGCAGGAACTGTCCTTCATGGCTCCGATAAGTGCCCACTCTCAACCATATGCCGCATGTTTTTAGAATGAATTCATGAGTTAGAACTCATTAATGAGTAAGTGAATTGACTATTGAATGAAAGGCATTTCAATTATTTGTTTGGAAATTTCTACCCTTCCCCAGACTAGCTACCACATAAGGCCAATGAATATTTGAGTAAATAAATAGATTATACGGAGACCCATTATCCTTCCTGTGTCATACCCTCCTCAGCACCAAAATAACCTGTCCTTCATTGCTTCTGGGTCTATTTTAGAAGATGCCCCATCAGATTAGGTGAGACTGGGTTATCACAATGGTATGATTATTTCTGAGCTCACTAGTAACAATGCCATTGGTCAGGTGTGGGAGATCCCTCCTGAGAGAGTCCATTAGAGCATAGGGCTTGATGTCTATCGCAACCTCAGTACTTCCTAATTCTATCGCCTTGAGCAAGTTTCTTAGCTTCTCCAATCCTCAGTTTCCCCATCTGTAAAAATGGAGAAAAACACACCTATCACAGAAGGCTTTATGAGGATTCAAATGAGATGACAGATGTGTCCATACCCTTCATGTGCCTGCCAGCAATTTGAAGAAGAACTCGTTATAGTACCCACTCCATCTTTATCTTATTCCTACAGATGATTAGCCAAGAAGGCATTGATTTTCCCACATTGACTAGGGAAAGGTTATATGACATGCTCAAGACCTGTTAATTATGGAGACAAACTGAGGCTCCTGCTATCCTAACATTATCACCAGCTATGCTACCTCTATTGTACTACTTAGCTATTGCTCATACGAATCACACACAAAATTTAACTACTTAAAAAAGAAACATTCATTATGCAGGCCTTCTGTGGGTAAGGAACGCAGGCATGGTTTGGCTGGATGCCCCTGGCTCAAAGTGTCTCATGACTGTAGTCATGGTGTGTCAACCAGGAATATGGTCTCACTTCACTTCCAAGCTCACTCATTTGGGCTGTTGGCAGGACTCAATTCCTTCAAGGCCATTGGACTAAGGGCCTCAGTTCTTCAGTGGCTCTGGACCAGAGCCTTCCTCAGTTCCTTGTCATGTGGGCTCTCCATAGGGCAGCTTACAACACGGCAACTGGCTGTCTTCAATGCAAGTAAGCAAGAAGATACCAAGACCAAAGCCACAATCTGTTGTAATCTAATCTCAAAAGTGACGTCCCATTACCTCTGTCACGTTTTATTTACTAGAAAAAAATGATTCAATCCAGCCCAAAGCCAAGGGGAAGAGATTACACAGGACATAGATACCAGAAGGCAGGAGTCATTGGGGGCCCTCTCAGAGGCTGCCCATCATACTGGCAGTAGCAAAATTTTGCTGCACACTTTTCACACCCCAGAGTCAGACAGACACATGTGCATGTCACACACACACACACACACACACACACACACACACACTCACCTCCTCAGGGCCAAATACACCGGGATTCAAAAGAAAACAGCCCAGGTGATTTAACTCCTGGAGCTAAAGCAGATGTCTCTAGTGGTAGGTTGGCTTCCAAGGGCTGAGGGATGGGGGGGGGGGCGGCCACTAAGTGCACATTTGAGCCACCCCAGCTGATCTCTGACATCCATTTACTTTCACAGGCCTCCCCACCCCCCACTCCTGCAGGCAGAGATTTAGGACGTCTGGGGCCTGGACATCGTACCCACTGAAGGGAAATTTACTGCCTCTAGAGAACCAGGGCCTGACTTGGGGTCTTGAATGCATCTTTTTCCCCTTTGCCTCTGCTTTATTAGGTTAATCATTGCTTGAATCGGTTGCCATGGTTTGGGCAAACCCATGGCGACTCTATAATGAAGCCTGAAAGACTCGGACCCCATTTATCATCCCCAGTGTTTGGGAGGCCCAAAGCCTCATTTGCCTCCCCCAGGGTCTGGGCACCACCCTTCTGCCTGGGGCCCCCAGGCCCCTTTTGAATGAGGAATGAACAGGTGGCGACTTGGAAAAGAAGAGGAGACCCACACAGGTGGAGTTAGCGGTACACTGCACGTCCCTCCCACACACACTTCTGTTTTCCACACCAGGAGTCCAGACACAGACCAAACACACAGGCAGCCCTGCCAGGCGTTTTTCTTCCTGGAGAGTGGGAGGCAAAAAGTGATCTTGAGTGAGAAGGCGTCCGTGGCTGTCCTCAGAAAGGGAACTTGTGTCTCAGCAGATCCAGGTGTTATTATGCTCTTTATTTCCTGGGCACAGAGTGAGCAGCGTTGTGATCCTGAAACAGATGGGGCAAGGCCCAGTGGGGAAACCGAGGCAGACAGAGGTTCAGCAAGTTCAAGGTCACCCAGTGATGGGATAGCCAGGGTAGAACCCAGAGCTAAGAAAATTGATCATGGAAAATTTCAAAACTAGAAAGAAGAGTATAATGAATTCTCATCTTATCTATCACCCAGACTCAACAATTTCCAACTCAGAGCCCAAGTACGTTTTACCCATATATTTACCCACTCCCCCCAGCACTGCCTCTGTAGATTATTTTGAAGCAAATTGTAAACATCACACAACTTTAACCACAAGTCCTTCCCCGGTATCCTTTTTGCTCGGCATAAATTGCATACTAGAGTGTAGCAGCTGAGGGCGTTGACTCTGAAAACAAAAACCCTGGGTTCAAATCCAAGCTCTGTCCCTTCCCAGCTGAGTGACCTTCAACCAGTGAACAAATATCTCTGAGCCTCCGTTGTCTCAACTGTAAAATGATGCACCGTTACCTTTCTCAGAGGACAATTGTCAGGATTGGATGAAAGAAATCAAGACAAGTGCTCAGCACCTGGGCCAGATGCAGAGAAAGCGGTGGCTTTTATTGTTTCCATTCTTGTTACTACTGAACAGCAGCAGTGGCCGTCACTGGGCAGAAGTTTGGCTTTTGGCCTCCAAAATCCAGGTCTCTTGGTAAAATCTCCTGGCATGGAGGCAAGTGCCTTGTCATTACTCTCTGCCTGACGCTGGACTCTGAGAACAGGTCTCAACAGTGAGCCTGGCTCCAGGTGCTGATGGGCCCCAGACTCTGCTGCTCACAGCCCTGCTCAGCCCTGCAGCATGAACCCCTGCCCCTGACCAGCAAGGCCAGCGACCCCCCCTTCCCTTCTCCTTGCATCTTTAAGCCTTCTTTTTTTGCACATTTTAAAATATTTATTTAAAATATTTATCTATTTTGAGAGAGAGAGAGAGAGAGAGAGAGATAGTGCAGGGGAGGGGCAGAGACAGAATCCCAGGCAGGCTCCGTGCTGTCAGTGCAGAGTCCGACTGGGGGCTCCATCTCACGACCGTGACAACATGACTTGAGCTGAAATAGAGAGGCACTTAACCAACGGAGTCACGCAGGGGCTTCTGACCTTTTTGCTGCTGGTCCCACTTGTGAAGTAGATGCTAATATACCAGCTTAAAGGTTGCATGTGTGTGCACACATGTGCACACGCTTCTGCGTATGTGTGTGCATGTGTGACTGAGTGTGTGTGCTGTCCCCACATGTGAACTACCATATTCTCACACTTTCTGGGGCTCAGCCTGTGAGGGAGACCCCAGAAGGAGAGTAAGACCTGCCCTCTTGCAGTTCACGGTTGACTGACAAGAGAAACCATTCACACAAAGGCATGAAGACACAAGCATAGACACTAAGACCTGGAGGAGGTGAGGAAAAAACCAATCTCTGCCAAACACATAAGGTTGAAAACAGAAGAGAGGGGTAGGCAGGGGGCTCCATGGAGGCTGAGGGCATGGGAAAGGAGGCAGCCCATCTGGGTTCATTGCTTAGGTAAGGCCTAGCGCCAGTAGTGGACTTCTCCAGGGAAGGTTGATTCCGGGAAATCACACACACCTCCCCAGGCAATCAAAGCTCTGAAGCATGAAAGGATGTGTTCCCCCCCCCCCCCCCCCCGCCCATAGCTCCCTTTTTTAATGGCAATTAACTTCTGTTGAGTGTTTACACAGTTGAATCACAGTCCTAGCGCTTTCTGTTAGTTAGCCTACGGGAGCAGAATTGATATTCCCATTTTACAGATGATGAAATTGAGGCTGAGGGCAACTCAGTGACATGTTACACGCTAAGAAGTGGAGTTGGACTGAACCCCGGCTCTTCTGACCTAGAGCTGGAGGTCTTGACCGCTGCTACGTTGCATCACTGATGTGCATTCCCTTTCTTTTCTTTAAATTGTGACTTTAGATATTTTCAACCATGTACAAAGTGGAGAGAGAGAATATGCATGCAGTCACTCAGCTTCCATAGCCACCAATTCAGAGCCAACCTTGTTTCATCTACTTGCCCCAACCTTATCAACCCCAACCCTGCAAACTCATTTTTATTTCGTGTGTGGAATATGGAGTATTTCTAAACACATCCCAGATAGCTATCATCCCACTTGTAAATTCTTCAATGTCCATTTAAAAAGTTTATATTTTTATTTTATTTTGAGAGAGAAAGAGAGCACGAGGGGGGTGTGGTTTCAGAGAGAGAGAGAGAGAGAGAGAGAGAGAGAGAGAGAGAATCCCAAGCAGGCTCCATGATATCAGTGCAGAGCTCCACCTGGGTCTCAAACCCACAAACCATGAGATCATGACCTGAGCTGAATCAAGAGCCAGAGGTTTAATCGACTGAGCCACCCAGGTGCCCTATGATAGGACATTTAAAAAAAAAACAGAACCACTGAGCCATTTTTATACTCGATGAAATTAACAATTCTGTAATATGATCTAATATCCAGTCATATTCAAATACTTCCAATCGGCTCTTTCACAAATGTACAAACAAAGAACCTCCCATTTTTAAAAATGTTTATTTGTTTAGAGAGAAAGATAGAGCATGAGCAGGGAAGGGGCAGAGAGAGAGGGAAAGAGAGAACCCCAAGCAGGCTCTGCACTGTCAGTGTGAAGTCAGACACGGGGCTCAAACCCACAAACCGTGAGATCATGACCTGAGCCGAAATCAAGAGTCAGATGCCCAACCGACTGAGCCACCCAGGCGCCCTAAGAACCTCCCATTTTGGATTCTCCTCTCTGCCAGCTTGAGCAAATGAGCCGGGTGGCCCGCTGGAGGCCAGGACCAGGGCCAAGGCCAAGACCAGGCCAGCCCTACTCCATGGCTTGGTAGGACTGGCCCTGGGTAAGTCAATTCCTTCCCCCCTCCTCCCAAGCAGCCCCACCTGAAAGTTTGGTGACCAGCCATCCTGGTTTGACCAGGACTTTCCCAGTTTGTGCACTGCGAGTCCCTGGCAAACCCAGACGGTTGGTCACCCCATAAGGAGCTGGAAACCTGGTGCCCACCCCAACCCTCCCTCCCACTCCTAGTCCCAGCGTGGTGTTACCACCGAGAGCAGGGGGAGCCTGCCACTGAATTTCAAGGGCCCTCAAAATAACAAATAATTCACCGAAACCTTTGAGGAGAGGGCCCCAAGCCCCCCTGTCGCCAGCAGAGAATCAGGATCTTTTCATACCCAGGGGGCCAAATTCAGCAGTCTCCTCCCTCCGTCTTTTTCCCCTCTCCAGATCTAATGACAATCCAAAGAGTTCCTGATAGGGTTTTAAAAGATGCTCTTCATTCACCGTCCACCAAGCATGAAAATCCAGCTCGTTTGTCTCCATTCTTCACCCTAAAGGCCTGGCCGGCCTCAAGCCTGCAGCCTCAAACTTGTCACTCACTTTCCACGTCCTTTTGTGAGTTCGCCTTTATTTCATTCTCCTGTCTCCTCCTACGCCCTCCTCTCCCCCTCCTCACTCCATCCCGGCCCTTCCCCTCCACCCTCCCCCGGCGTTCCCCCAGTTCCTCTGTCCACACAAAAAAGGCAACAGACCAGTCTGAGAATTTCTTTACAGTCCCCGTGCCCCCACCCCCAACCCGGCCTCTCCTCCCTCCCTGCTTTGAAAAAGTGGGAGCCAAAAACCAGCAGTAGCTCAAAGGGTTCAGGATCCAGGAACAGAATTGCCTCATGCTCTGGCTGGAAATGGCCTCAAGGACCCCTGAGTGCTGACCTTTGGCTTCACAGCTGTGAAAACCAAAGCTCAGGGAGGGGAATAGACTGGCCCAAGGTCACATCCAGAGCTAATGGCAAAGCAGGGCCCAGAGCCAAGTGTCCAAGCTTCTCCACCTGGACTCCTCCATGCAGAATTGATGGCTGCTCCTCTGTCCCCATGGCTCTGAATTTATTCCCCTTTTATTTTATGACTCTTAGCTGTCTGGGCCTAGGGGCATAGCTTGAAGGCCAGGGCCATGTCCAGGGCATCACCGTGCCCCTTGAATGCCTAGCACGTGATAGGTGTTTGGTGGTGGCAGTGGTGTATGTGTGTGTGTTTTTATGTTTATTTATTTATTTTGAGAGAGAGAAAGAGAGGGAGAAAGAGAATCCCATGCAGGCAGGCTCTGTGCCATGCATCTCCCAAACTGCGAGATCATGACCCCAGCCAAAACCAAGAGTCTTGACGCTTAACCGACCGAACCACCCAAGCACTCTGCCCCAGCCGTGGTGTTTCTGATGAAATTGAACTGAAGGAATGTGAGTGCCAGGCTGCTTCCTGTGCTTTGGATCTCTTATCAGCCACCTTCTGGGCTGTGGCTTTGTTGCCAGGCTCAGGGTGTCCCCCTGGGCCCAGGGGAGACGAGAGGGTGAGAACACCCAAGAAAACGGTGTATGTTTCCCAGCCATTTCCCCTCCTAACAGCAATCTGACAGTGGGTTATGTACTGACAGCAGTTAAGAGAGGGTCTGGCTCTGCCAGTCTCCATGAGTGTCATCTACGTGCCAGACCCCGTGAGCGATAAGAAAAGAGGCTGGCTGTGGAGCCACATGGGCCTTCGAAGGACGGGAAGGTCAGGCTTGAAAGCTCATCATCAGTAGAGCACAGCCTCTTCTCTGTGACCTTGCCCACTCCTCTTCCTTGAGCCTCCACTGCAACAGCTCTGCTTAGCCCCCCACCTGCCCAAGCTGGAAACTTAAGCGTCAGCCTCACTTCGGCCCTGCGGAACCCACCCTGGCCTGTCCCTCCCAGCTCTCGTTTCTGGCTCTTGACTGCACTGTTGCCCTAGACACACAGAGGCACCTGCCTGGAGCCTCCCTGTCACCTCTCTTGGTCCAGCCCACCACAGCCTCATCTCACTGCAGATCAGGTCTCTCCTCCACACAGAACTTTCCATGGAGGCGAGAGAGCTGCTCACATCTTCAGTAGGTTGTGGTGGTCAAGGGCATGGCATAGGGGTGAGTCTCCCTGGGTTCAGATTACAGATCTGCCACCTGCCAGCTTGGTGACCTTAAGCAACCTCTTTAAGCCCCAATGTCATTTGTGAAATAGAGCTAAGTATAGTACCTTTCCCATAGGGTGGTTATAAACGTTAAATATAGGATCTACAATATAATATATTAAGTATACACTATATACAATATAATAATCTATAAAAGTAGGAGACTACATGAGACCATCAATGAGTGTCATTTGTTGCTATTATCATGATTATTGTCCTATGCCCATATATTACTTCAATTATTTAAAAAATTGACCCACCCGGGGGCGCCTGGGTGGCTCAGTTGGTAAGCGTCCGACTTCAACTCAGGTCATGATCTCACGGTTTGTGAGTTCGAGTCCCTCATCGAGCTCTGTGCTGACAGCTCAGAGCCCGGAGCCTGTTTCAGATTCTGTGTCTCCCTCTCTCTCTGCTCCTCCCCCACTCACACTCTGTCTCTCTCTCAAAAATAAATAAACATTAAAAAAATTGTTTTTAAAAATTGACCCATCCTTTCTTCTTGGTTGTATTATCAAATGCCTTAAAATAGCCAACTTCTTGGCCCAGAAATTCTTCCTAGAGAAATCATCAGAAATTACATCAGAATGTGTAAACAGAGGTATTCATAATAGCATCTTTTATAACAGTGAAAATAAGACACAAAAGAAATGTCCAACCATAGAAGAC
Source organism: Neofelis nebulosa (assembly GCF_028018385.1). NCBI lineage: Eukaryota > Metazoa > Chordata > Mammalia > Carnivora > Felidae > Neofelis > Neofelis nebulosa. Next base: position 35,161,363 of record NC_080794.1, on the reverse strand, counting down.
AGAGTCGATTATTATATGTTAGTTGTATTAATTATATATTATATATTTATATTAGATTATTATATATTAGATTAGTAGATTAATATTTATATCTAAAATTACATTATATATATATATCTATCTCAAAAATTGAGATATAAAAGAAATGTCCAACCATAGAGGGCAGATTAGATCATTATGTATATCCAGTGGGTCTGTGCCCCATTGAAAACTGTGCTGAAAAAAATAATACTTGTTAACATGAGGAAGTGTTCACAACATATTGCCAAGTGGAAAACACTAACTGGCTTTTAAGCAAGATGGCAGGCGAGGCAACTTGCAAATTCTCCACGACAAAATATCTAGAAACTCTGGAGAAGAGCTAATAAGCATTATTTCAGAGGCATAGTATGAAGCTGTTCACACAAAAGGTACATGCATGTTTATGCTTAGGAAAGAATCTGGAAAGACATCCACTGATTTCTTGACTAGACAATGACATTATAGGACTTGCTTTCATTTCCAAATTTTGGTAGTTTTTTGCACGGAGCTTGTATTATTTTCTAATGAGAGGGGAACATTATCGATAATTTTAAAGCTTGAATTAATGAATGCAGTGGTACTTTGATTTAAAAAAAAAAAGCCTTTGGTGGGATGGCAAAAATGGCTTCTTTTTTTTTTTAAAGTGTATTTATTTTTGAGAGAGAGAGAGAATCTCCAGAACTGTGGGAGAATAAATTTCTGTGGTTTTAAGCCACCCCGTGTGTGGTCATTTGTTACGGCAGCCCCAGGGAACTAATAGGTTTTTAAAAACAAAAATATTGCATCTTTCTGTACCTCTTTACCCAGAGCTCACACCCCATGCCAAGTGTGTGGCAAACAGAAAAGTTCAGCAAGTGTTGGCTTCCACCTCACCTGTCGTGATGGTCAGGGAGCTGCAGTCCAGCTCTGGGCACTCCTGGAGCTCCTCAAATGTGCCCAGCCTCTGTCACGTGGCCCCAGGCTGCTGTGAGGACTGAGCTCTTCTCTCCGCTGTCCTGGTTTCTACTGTTTTAGGTTGCCTGGCTCTGGCAGCTGGCCACCCATTTTCTAGCTTGCTGCCCCTGTCACCTATGGCTGGGGAGCCAGTTATCCAAGCTTAGTGGGACCGCATGAAAAGAAGGATAAATGGTATCCAAGTGCAGAGCCATGGAACTTTCCTTTGAATGGCACGCATGAGCTTTGGGTTTTGGACTTGATGTCATCGGGATGATGCCACAGGATGGCATCATCTAGTGGGTGGGGCAAAGACCCCAGGGTACCAGCTGGGGGCTCTCAGAAGTGTAGCTAATTGGTATGAATGCACACTTGCTAAGGTGGGCACAGCGCCGGCCTTAAGGGCTTGTCAGAGGGCAGGGTTTCTAGAATGACTGAGACGGCACAAGACAGATTTGGAGAGGAGTCCCAGAAGGCCACCTAAAGGTGGTGGGAATTTGAAGGAGAAAAGGACCTCAGGACAAAGAGGCAAAGACAGTGAAATAAGCATGGGATTTGAGCCCAAAGCCCTGGATCGAATCCCAGCCCAGTCACTGTTAGCAATTGGTGGATATTTTACCTATATGTGAAGAATAGAGAGAAAGTAGTCTATAATAGATTATAATTAGTATAGAGTAGTATATAAGAGCATATAAATACTACATTTACTCTACTCTTGTCATACTGTGCTTAATATATTACGAACACCTCTCAGTCTTGATGAAATACAGATCTACCTTGTCAGTTGAATTGCTTCCATTTTCTCATCTATTAAATGGTGATTACCCGCCTTGCTATGTTCTCGGGCTTAGGGGAGGTTTGAACGAGAAAACTTGCAGTACCGCAGATGTGCGTTGGAAGAGGGGTCTGTGTGTGGTTCCCGGACATTTGTCAGCCAGCCTGCTCCGAGGAACTGCACGGGCCAGGGGAGGTGGGGCGTCAGTGGCAGGACAGCAGCCTTCCTGCAGCTCGTCCATCAGCACTGACAAACCTGGCCCCCTGAGGGCTCCGGCCTCAGCTGCTGGGCAACGGCAGGTATGGAGCCGGAGCCCCTCCCTGGGCCCTTGGCACCCTCCTCTTAGGTCAACAGACAGAGTGGGCTCTGTCGGCCAGGTGAGGACAGGGAAGATTAATGGAGCAGGTGCAGGCTGGGGCGGGACAATCACCTGGCCGGACAAGGTCCCCCCTGGAGATTGAGTGCCTGACACAGGCCAAGAACCAAAGCCAATGTCATTCGGTCTGGCTTGAGCTTGCGGGGAGGTGGGCTGGAGCCAGCTACGCTGCCGCCCATCCTTTCCTCCCCCCCCCACCCCTCCCCACCCCCATCTCAACTGACCTCAGGTGGCCTCATTCAGTCTCCAACGTGGGGGCCTGGAGAGGCGCCTGGAGCCCACCCTGTGGCACTCGGCTTTAAAATAAATGTTTTTCTTATTTCTTTAATTTCCCAAGTAACTCACTGCAAAAAAAAAAAAAAGTGTAGATTAGCAAAATGCTATATATCACCCATTAATCTCACCACCCAGAGATAACCCTGTTAGCATTTAGTTGATATTATATCTCTATCTCTACACACGCACACACACACACACACACACAAAGAGAGACACAGAGAATGCACTTCAGCTTTTGTCCTTGAATCTTCTTTTTACACTTAATATATTATGCACATCTTTTGGTGCCAAAGAAATATAAGTCTATTTCATTGTTTTAATGGCTAAACTCTATTTGCTACCTGAGTGTTCAGGTAAAGTATCACAATATATTCAATCAAAAATCCCCAGCTGGATATTTAGGTCATATCCGATTTTTCCCCTTTATAAATAACATTGAGGTGAACATTTTTATTATTTCTTTAGGAAAATGTCCCAGAAGTACAACTGTTATGCCAGAGGGTATGTGCTTTTTAATGCCTTTGGTGGGTACTGCTAAAGGGTTGTGCCTGTGTTTACTGGAGCTTGTGGATGGTGCCTCCCTTATCGGGTTGAGGGGGAAATGCAGGAGGAAGGCAGCCTGTTAGGCAGAGGTTGGAAATGAGGTCAATCTAGCATACACCCCACTGTCCAGGGGTTTCTGGTCCAGCCTCCCGCACCAGGGAGAGAAGTCCTTGAAGGAGCAGGTAAGGAGCTTCGTAGGCTTGGGAATGAGCCCCTAGGTCCAGCTCAGAAATCAGATTGGAGAAGGAGGAAATCTTAAGGGGACATGAAGGCAGAGAAGGCTTCCCGGAGTAGGCAAAATTTCTGACAGGTGAAAAAACCGAGGCTCAGACTATCCAGTAATTGACCTTGGTGGACACAGCTGGTGGGCAGCCAGGACTCAACTCCAGGTCTGTCTGGCCTGTGTGTGGCTCATGAGCCTTCCCTGGGCCAGGTTGCCACCAGAGCTGATTACTTTTCAGCATCAGGGTAGGAGCCCTTTGGAATATGACTGGGGTCGTCAGGGGCTGGGGAGTGTGGGATCTGAGGCTGTGGAGATAGAAGGCAGGGCCTCCTACAGGCTCCCCCACCCGCTAACTCCACCACCACTGGCCTCCTCTGCAGGGGGCAGCCAGCTGGTGCCCTGACCTTGTGCCTCTGACAATGATTTAACCACATTAGTGGGGGTTGGGGGGAGATCTGTAAAGCCGTCAATAGGGGAGGGGCTTGAACCCCAGCCTCTTGGCTCAGCTACAAGTTGGGGGTGGGAGAACGAGGACCCAGGGAGAGGCCAGGGGACCTGGTGTTCTGCCTGCATTTCCTCCATGGGTCCACCAGGGAGCCACTGAGCCTATGCAGTTCTCTGTCTCTTCCCCCACCCTAAGTCCAGCTTTCCTTAGTGCAACCCCAGGCAGCTCTGAAATATTGTCACTCTCCTCTCCTTCTCACGTACAGAGAGCCTGACTGGCTATAGAAAATAGCAGAAATCACATTGGCAAGGGAATCCAGAGACATGGGTTCATATCACAGCTTCCCTATTGTCTGTGCAGCAGCCCCAGGGCAAGTGCGCTTAGGACAGGCAGGCAACATGTATGAATGGTAGTGACCAAGCGGAGACTGTGGTCACCTGGAGAGGCCACATACCCCTAAAGGGGCCAGCTGGTACCTAAGTCCAGCTTATTATTTCTATGCAACAGTGAAGACTTAGAATTTTTCAAGAGAGCTGGAAATTCAGATTTGTGTTGTGGAATCTTTCCAGTGTTGCCAACCAACTGGAAAAATATTCAAACACAGTAGAGGACAAAAAAAAAAAAAAAATTCCCAGTGTAGCCTTAAGCTAAAAATCTTTGGCCTAGACACAGAAACAATAAAGGCCAGAGGAGCCATTAGATATTGTCTAGATAACCCTCTTGTTTTAGATGGAGAAACTGAGGCCAGACTGGCCAAGAGAGGCATAACTTGATTAAAGTCACATAGTGAATTAGTGGCCCTGCTGGGCAAGGAATCCAGGACGTCTGCCCCTGGCCTGTGCCTTTGCCATAACTTGCCTGGCTGAGGGGCCAGTGGGGAGACACTGGGGGTTCTGAGCAGGGAGTGAAGGGAGGAAAGCTGAGCTCCTCCTTCTGTGCCAGGCTCACTTCAGTCCACTATGAGCCCAGGGATCCGGCACCCAGATCCACCATCACTCCCTCTCTGTTCCAGAACTCTGTGTTCAAGTCCCTGTGGTCAAATACACAAGGCAGGTAGGGGAAGGGTCTAGCACCCTTGCCCTGTCAGGGACTTGACTGACAAGCTACCCACTGTGGTAAATGGCGGGGGCCAGGGGCACGGAGGGGTGGGGTGGTGATCACTTAAGGACTTACAATAGGCTTGCTTCATAGCACTTATCACAGTCGGCCATCAATGATATGATACCATCTCATGGATAACCTAAGAACTTTACAACAGTACACTTCTCTTCTCCCCTGGTATCCTTTAGGCCATTGTTGTCATACGTTTTCTGATAGTCTAACCCTCCAAATATAGCATTATTATTTTTGTTTTATACAGCCAACTATCTTCTTCAGAATATTTTATACTTATCCACGTGTTTATCAACTCTTGTTTTCTTCATTCCTTTGTGTAGATCCAAGTTTCTACCTGGTATCATTTTCCTAATCCTAAGGAGTTTCCTGTAACCTTTCTTTCTTTCTTTCTTTCTTTCTTTCTTTCTTTCTTAGAGAGGGAGAGAGCATGAGTGAGGGAGAGGAGGAGGGAGAGAGTGAGAGAGAAAGAGAGAGAGAGAGAGAGAGACAGAGAGAGAGACAGAGAGAGAGAATCTTAAGCAGGTTCTATGCTCAATGTGGAGCTTGACATGGGGCTCAATCCCATGACCCTGGGATCATTGACCTGAGCCAAAATCAAGAGGTGGACACTCAACTGACTGAGTCACCCAGGTGCCCCCTATAACATTTCTTATAGAGCAGATCTGGCAACAAATTCTGTCACCTTTAATTTGTATGAAAAAAAAATTTCATCTTCATTTTTTGAAAGTATTTTCCCTGGGAGTAGAATTCTAAATAAACAGGCTTTTCCCCCCGCACCCCCACCCCCCTCAGTTTAAAGATGCTGAGTCACTGCCTCTCAGCTTGCATAGTTTCTGATGAGAAAACTATCTCTGTCCCTGGGTGCATGTTTTGTTGTGGTTTTTGTTTTTTCATTTCTCTGACCACTTTCAAGGTTTTGTCTTTATTGCTGGCTTTCAACAATTTGATTGTAATATTCTTCAGTCTGATTTTACTGGTGTTTATCCTGCTTGGGGTTCATTGAGCTTCATTCGTCTTTGGATTTATAGTTTACTGCAAATTTGAAACTTTTGCCCATTATTTTTATTCTTATTTTTTGAAGTGAGCTCTATGCCCCAAGATGGGGCTTGAACTCACAACTTCAAGATCATGAGTTGCATGTTGTACTGACTGAGGCAGCCACGCAGCCCAGGGCCCATTATTTTTTCAGTGTTTTTTCTGTCTCCACTCTCTCCTTCTGGAGCTCTAGTTTCATGTATGTCAGACTACTTGATTTCGCCCCACAGGTCGCTGAGATTCCGTTGATATTTTTCTTGATCACTTTTTCTGTTTGCTTCATTTTGGACAGTTTCTAAGTCTGCCTTCAAGTTCACTGAGCTCACCTTCTGCAGTGTCTAATCAGCTGTTCATCCTATCAGTGAAATTTTCATTTCAGGTACTATATTTCTCATCTCTAGTAGCCTATGTGGGTCTTTTTATCATCTACTTCTTTCTTCATTATGTTTATGTTTTTTCCCAAATCATTGAGCATAAGTGTATCTGTCAGAGTTATTTTAGTAATCCTTGAATACTAATTCCAAGATCTCTGGAATTTCTGAATGTATTTCCATTGATTTATTTTTCTCCTTGTTAAGGGTGACATTGTTCTGCTTCTTTGCACTTCTAGTCATTCTTGATTGGATGCTGTGCGATGTAAATTTATGCTGTTGAGTACTGGATTTGGTTGCAGTCCACTAAAGAGGGCTGGACTTTGTTTTGGCATGCCATTAAAAGACCACTATGATCTTTCAGAGGCTTGTTTTAATGCTTTTAAACAGTAAGACTAGAGTAAGTAGCCTTTATTCTACAGCTAGCTTAGTTGCAATATCAAAATATGACCCTCTGGTATCTCTGATAGGACTTACCTCATTTGTTTCCTTCTCTCAAAGATCACAATCCTGAGTTGCGTGATTTCTAGTGTCTAAAAACTGTCATATCATATTTTTTATTCTTTTTTTAAAGTTTATTATTTTTGAGAGAGAGAGAGAGAGAGCATGAGCAGGGGAGGGGCAGAGAGAGAGGGGGACAGAGGTTCCGAAGTGGGCTCTGCACTGACATCAGTAAGCCTGATGTGGGGCTCAAACTCACAAACCACGACATCATGACCTGAGATGAAATTAGACGCTCAGCCAACTGAGCCACCCAGGTGCCCCTGTTATATCATATATTTTGTCCAGTTTTCTAGGTAAGGCCACCCCTGGTACTCCCTTATGACTGAGAAAAGTCTAGAGAGAAACATTTGGAGCAAGGAAATATCTTTCCATTAACAGTTCCCATACAAGGGTGCACAGCAATGAGGACCTGGACAATTTTAGGATCAAACCTGTGCTCTGAGGGATGTTCTATTTGATCATCTAGCTACCAGGCAGTGTGGTGCAGTGGACAGAATTATGGGCCGGGGATACAGTTCTTCCCCTTCACTGTAGTGCATTTTATTTTGGTCTGTTTCACATCATCCCCTTCTCCTGATCATGACATCTGCCTTCCTTTGGAGAACTGCTCCTCCCCTATTTTCTATGGTTCCATTTGGGCTGGCAATCACAGTGCCTTCCCCTCCAGGCAACAGTGATGAGTCTATGACCCATTCCCGGCCAACCAGAGCTCTTAATCTCCCTTCTTCAGTCATTGGTTTAGGGATGAGTACATGATCCAAGCTGGGCCAATCACAACCCTTCCCTAAGATTTTTACATAGACGCTAAGAGAGATAGATTTTCCCTGAGATATTGCTAGTCTGGATTGATATAAGCCTATAGTTTCCTGTGGACACATCTTACTCCTTTCTTCATTTCCACAGTAGAAGAGCTCAAGGCAGAAGGCCTAAAAAGAGCAGAGGGAGTCCTGGCCACACGAGTGATGTGCATGTAATCCCAGAGGCCAGCTGCACCTCTGCACTTCCTGTTTATATGAACCAATAAATTCCCTTTTCTACTGGTTTGATTCATTTTCTGTCACATTCAACCCGCCACCCCCCCCAAATCTGACTGTTTACATCCTGTTTGAGGTCTTGTCCCAGGTGTCTTCAAAGTGCACTATAAATATTCTAAGGAGTGCACAAGATGATCCATTGGTGTATGGGAAGAAAATATAGATCCACTGATGAGTAGGGATTTTCCAGATGGAAAAGGGGACATCAGCATGGCAGAATAGCATGTGTGAGCATGAAAACTAGATTCCATCCTCCGTGAAGGCAGGGCCAGGATCTCTCATCTTTATGTTTCCCAGCACTGAGCACAGGGCCTGGCTGATAATTGACATCAAATAAATATTTGCTGACCTTTCCATAATACCCAGAGAGAGGTCCATACAGCATTGTTCTGGCATCCTGTCATAACTTAAAGAGCAATTTCACAAGGTCCAGAGCCCTTGACAACTTGCAAATGAAGGAGGAGGATGTCCTCAAACTCCTTGCAGCAGGAACCCACTCACTGGCACCAACCTTGACCTCCAGATGGAACAGTACATCTGCAGAAGGAAAAGTGACGGCATCTACAACATAAATCTGAAGAGAACCTGGCAGAAGCTTCTGCGGGCAGCTCATGCCATTTCTGCCATTGAAAAATGGTGGTGATGTGAGCATCATACCCTCCAGGAATACCAGTCCGTGAGCTGTGCCGAAGTTTGCTGCTGCCACCAGAGCCACTCCTATCGTGGGCCGCTTCACTCCTGGAACCTTCACTAACCAGATGCAGGCAGCCTCCCCGGTGTCTTCTGATGGTTACTGATCCCAGTGTTGACCATCAGCCTCTTTCAGGAGCGTCTTCTGTTAACCCACCTACCACCCCTCTGGGTAACACAGACTCTCCTCTGCACTGTGTGGACATTGCCTTCCCTCGCAACAACAAGAAAGCTCACTCAGTGGGTAGGATGTGGTAGATACCAGCCCGGAAAGTTCTTCACACACGTGGCACCATCTCCCGTGAATGCCCATGGGAGGTCTGCCTGATCTCTCCTTCTACAGGCAGCCTGAAGATCCTGAAAAGGAAGAGCAGGCCACTACTGAAAAGGCTGTGACCTGGGGCGCCTGGGTGGCTCAGCGGGTTAAGCATCCAACTCTTGATTTCAGCTCAGGTTACAATCTCATGGTTCGTGAGTTTGAGCCCCACGTCCGGCTTCACATCGCACTGACAGCTCAGAGCCTGCTTAGAATTCTCTCTCTCTCCTTCTTCCTCTGCCCCACCCCCTTCTCTCTCTCTCTCTCTCTCCATCTCAGAATAAATAAATAAACTTAAAAAAAAAAAAAAAGGCTGTGACCAGGGAGGAATTTCAGGGTGAAGGGGCTTCCCTAGCTCCCGAATTCACTGCTGTCCAGCCTAAGGTCTCAGACTGGTCTCTGGTCTGAAGGCGTGCGGGTGCCCTGTGCACCCATCCACCCTGAGAAACACTGGAGCACTCAGCCTTCCACTGATGACAGCTCTGCAGCTCCCACTGCTCAGGCCACTGAATGGGGAGGAACAACCGGAGTGCTCTTAAGCTGTTCTACAGACGCTTAAACAGAAAAGGGAAATATGATCAACGGAAAATAAAATTTCTGAAAGGAATGAATGAATGAATGAATGAATGAATATCTGCAGGGTAAACAAATGAATAAATATGCAGAGACAAGTGGCATTTAGACAAGTGCTTGTAGTGGGGTGTAGGCTACAGAGGCAAGAGCACGTGGTAGGTGAAGAACAAAGGTAAGGTTTGGTGACGGAAGGGCACAGAAATCGTTAGCAGGGAGAGGTCGATGCTAAGATTTGGGTTAGAGGCATCTCTTTGCAGGAGAAAGACTGAGCAGTGACCCTCGTTAGGAGCCTGCCTCAGTCAGGTGTGAGATGAGGGAGATGTCGGGAATGGGGTGCTGATTCCAGAGAGACTTAAGAGGCAGACCCACCCTGGTGCCTGGATGTTGGGGCTGTACGACAATGGGCTGGGGTAGGTGTGGGTCAGACAGGGAGGTCAGAGGTGTCAGGACAGAGATGGATCAATGAAGACCCAGGAGGTTCCACTTTGGGAGCCTGAGACAGCAAGTTTCACGGTGAGAAGACAGGTTAGAAGGAACATGAGTTTGGTTGACAGTGTCTTGTGGTTTTGAGCTGGGACATCCAGGTGGATGTGTCCTAGAGGCCATGGGATTTGTGGGGGATGGAAATAAATTTGGGGGTTGTCAGGGAAGAGATAATATTAAAACAATGAGAAGCCTAAGGAAAGAACCCAAGGCACATTCAATGCATGAGACCAATACTGCAAAATTACCTCACTCCAGAAGGTATAGTCTTGAGACTCTATATATTACACACACACACACACACACACACACACACACACACCCCTTGACAGCAAAGGCCTGGGCAAGGTCCATAGGAAGATGCACAGGGCATCCTCAGAGAAGTAGGAAGAGGCCAGGGAGACAGCGATTTCCTGGAAACCAAGAAGACAGTATAAAAAGGCAGGGCTTTCCACGGGATCAAATGCCACAAAAGGATGATGAATAGAGACTAGAAATGGGTAGATGGAAAAGAAACACAGGGCAAGCTCTACCCTGACTAGCTGGTATTCTGGAGCCAACCCCCTGGCCTCAACTACCTCCTAGAGCAGGTAAATGAGCTGAGCCCTCGGAAATGCCTGGTACGTGCTGAGGAAATGCCGGTGCCTGCCTTATTGGTTATGGTTGTTCTCTTTTCACCTTCCCTAAGTTTCCTTGACTGCTTCAGCCTGTGCAAACCACCCCCATCTTGGACCTCCCTCCCTGCCTCCCCCTCCAAGCATCCCACGTGACTGGAGATCTCCTTGAAGACTTCGGGGGTGCCCCTGGGTCTCTCATTCAGACCTTATCTCCCCAGTCTCCACTCTGCCTATCATTCTGAAGGTAGAGGTGGCCTAGAGGAGCAGATGGGAACAGGAAGTCGCCAAAGCCCAGAGTGCTCCCTGATTGGTCAGTGGCCAGTGGGCAGGGCGTTGTCTAAGCCACGCCCTTTGCATGAGCTGCCCCTCCCCCAGCCTTCCCAGCTTGCCGGATTTTTCCCAGGATCCTTGTGTTCTGAGCTCTTCTGGGGCCAAAACTTTTCAAAATGTCCCCATGGATTAGGAGAAGCAAGCAGTGTTTCCTGTTTGGAGCGGGCATTGGCAAGGACACGTCTAAAATCCTGAATCCTGCACGCTTCCGAGTCCCCGTGCCTCAGGAGACTCCCATCCACGTGTCCTGGGCAAACGAGTTCAATTAGCCGGGAATGGGGGGGAAAGTGGACCGGGGGAGAGCCACAAAGGGGCGCACTGTGTGGACTGGAGGTTGGCTGGCGTCTGCAAGCTGATTTCCTCTGGCTGGGCTAGAGGAACCAAATGCTAATGTCTTCCAGAAGAGGGTCTGCTTTCCTTTCTCCCTAGTCCAAAGGGGAGGGAGACGGGGAGGATTTTCTCTGGGAGGACTTTCTCGCTGCCCTGGGACCAACATCATCCTCCACAACCCCAGGCTCCTCACACCCTCTGAGACCCCAGTGAGCACCGAAATCAGTTCTATCTCGTATGTAGTAGCCCCGCTTTGCCCCTATTTCCAGCCCAGCAGTTGGGCAAAGGAAGGTTCAGGGCAGCCAGGCTGAAGCCACCACAGCCTAGCCACTGGGGAGAGAGGTGTTCTTTTTCAATCCTTTTGATCCTCCTGGATTAGGCCCAGGAAAAGTCTGGGATTGTTGCAAACCCTCGCTCACACCCGCCCCAAGAGAGCCTGGGGGTTTCTAGCTCCAAAGCCCTGGGCTGCCCTAGCTGAGGTGCTAACAACATCGGGATATTTGAATGCCGTTTCTTCTTAGAATTAACTTCTTTCTCTATTTGCAGTTAGGATATAAACTTTTCCTTTTATGTGCTTTAAGTAACATTAAAGAGAAAGGATTAAAAGTTTAGGTGGACGTGGTGAAGGCAAAAAGTGTGCAGTGGGTCCGTGATAACTCCATTCGGGGAGCCCCCGGAGTGAGGGGCGGAGAGTGGGGTTCAGAGAGGCTAGGGCCTCCCCGGAAGGAGCTGGGTGGGGGTGGGGGTGGGGGTGGGGGGCTCTTGCACCACCCACGCAGCTACAAAATGGAGGCCTAGCTGCTCAGTGACTCCAGGGACCTGAAGCTTCCGAGGCAGGTCCCCTGGCGGATCGGAATCAATTAAAAGCCCCCAGTTCCACTTTCCTGCCTGCTTGCCCCTATACCCCATGCCTCCTAGGGCTGAGGGCTTTGTTTCTTCCAGGCTTGGATGGGAGCCTCCCTACACACACACACACACACACACACACACACACACACCCCTCTCCCCATCTTCCCCTCCCCTTCTCTCCCTAGGCTGTGAGGCCCCTCCGGGAGCCCCTTTGTAAGGTAATTGGATTTCTCCCCTTGTTAGTTTGCAATGAAAATGTCATCTATTCCAGGCCGCCGAGGAGGGGCCAAGCCACCATTCAGCTAGCCTGGCTGAGCTGTGAAGCTATTCAGGAACTCCCTGCCTCCCAGTCGGGCAGCTGGCTGCTTCCCTGACAATGCCCCCCTTCCCCTCCACCCCTACCAGTGTACCCAGCCCACCAGGGAGTGGCCTTGACAGGGCCAGGGCTTGGGACGCTACAGTCTGAGGTTCCTAGGTCACCACCACCCACTTCCAGCAAGTAGGTGCTGGAGGAATTTGGTTTTAAGAGTATTCCCCACCCTTAAGGGTGGGCACTTGGGAGGGGGCAAGAGAAAGGGAAGGGGCTAGGGGGAAAATGCCACAAGTTCGACAGACCACGCCAGAGCCGACCAATCCAAAGGCCACGGTGGAGCTACCTGACCTCAACTGGAAGTTCCTTGGACACAGCCCTCACTCCTCGCCCTCAGGGCTCCTAGTTGGAAACATAAGCAGGGGAAATGGCTCACACCCCATCCAGGCACCTGCTGGTCCTTCCCCCAGAGCTTGCGGACAAAGTGAAAAACCAGACGGAAATGAGATGCAAAAGGCAGTCATATGAATCTGTAACCTGTTCCCCCAAAGGAAGAGAGATAAATCCCCCACCCTTACCGTCACTGTTAAGTGTGGAAACCGAGGTCCATACTGCCTGAGTAACGTGCTCAAAAGGGCACAGACGACAAATGGCAGAGAGGGGTTCAAACCTGCATCTGTCCCATTTTTAAGCCTACTGTTTAAAAAGCAAACCCAATTTTGGATGGCATTGACCTTCCCTTCCCCATCCCAGGAGCCACACTGCCCCTTTCATCAGGTCATGCCGGGACTATTGGTGGGGGGGGGGGGGGGGGGGTGGCAACAATAGAGACCTGACCGGTCACCCTCCTGCTTCAAAAGCCATCAGTGGTTCCCATCATCCTCCAGTGCAAATTCCGAGGCGTGACCTAGCCCTGCGTCCTGCTCCAGCCTGTCCACTGTTGCCCCTTCCTTCCATCCTATGCCTCAACCACCCACAAACTCTGAATATGTTCTGGTATTTTCTTTTTTTTTATAATTTTTTTTAATGTTTATTTATTTTTGAGAGAGAGAAAGACAGAGTGTGAAAATGGGGGAGGGGCAGGGAGACAGGGAGACACAGAATCCGAAGCAGGCTCCAGGCTCCGAGCTGTCAGCACAGAGCCCGACGCGGGGCTTGAACCCACAAACCGTGAGATCATGACCTGAGCTGAAGTCGGATGCTCAACCGACTGAGCCACCCAGACTCCCCTGTCCTGGTATTTCTCACTGTCTGCTGTGCTGGAGTGTTCCTTCTCTGCCCAGCCCACTTGTTCTCCTGAAAGATGCCTGCTCAGTGGTCTAGTGAAACTCTCCCAGACTCCCTTCTCTGTCTGAGCAGTGACCTTGGAAGTTATCTGCAGCTCTGACACTTGCTAACTGTGGCTCGGGCAGTTTATTTTCCCTTTCTCTATGTCTCAGTCTCATCTGTAAAGTGGGGCTAACAATAGCTGTTACCTCAAAGGGATTGTTGGAGGATCCAATGAGTTGATGGTAGCTGGTCTCCCAAGATAGCTGCCGATGATCCATGTTCTAGGCAGTCTTCCCCAACATTGAACCTGGGCTGGCCTGGGACTAACAGAACATGGAAGGAGTGTTTCTGTGCCAGTTCTGAGCCTAGTCTTCAAGGTAACTAGCAGCCCCTGCTTTTTCCTTCTTGCAAGGCATGGCTGTGAGCTGCCACGGAAGAGGTCTGGATGTCCTGATGGAGCAGAGGCCACCTGACCAGGTCATTGAGAAGAAGTCCTAAGACTTCATGGAGAAGGAGTGAGGACCAGCCATGCCAACATTCAAGAGCTGCACTCCAAACGACCTCAGGTCCAACTGTCACTTGATAGCACCTGCATGAGACACTCCAAGGAAGACCAGAAGGAGAACTGTCCAGCTGAGGCCGCTCATCCCATGGAACTGTGAAGGATCATTAAGCCACTAAATTCTCAGATGGTTTGTCACACAGCTGAAAAGAACCAAAGCAGAGTTAAGCAAGTAGTGTGCTGAGAACGGCATCTGGCCCACAGTAAGCACTGAACGTGTGGGTTCATTGCCACTTATCCTAGAATCCTCATGGCTGTCATCTACACCATGTGTGCTCTTGGGGACAGGTGCAAGAAGCCAAAAGAAGAGAAATGTGGAATCGGAAAATGTACCCTGGTGAAGGTGGTTCTCTTGATATGGGTTTGGCTGGAGACTTGATGCCTTGATGCTAGATGCCAAATAGCTGGAGTTATCTTTTTCCAAAGTGGAAGTTGGTTTCAAGGTCACTCCCACCCTCACTGGCTACCATGATGCCCTGAGCTTCCCATAATTTCCCTTACTGAGCCCAGTCCACCATATTCACGTAAGCTCAAGACTTTCTCCTCTGGGGACCATACACTGGGTATCTCTAGGCCTGTGGATCCTGTGGGACATGTGCCATGCCAGGCTCATGGGGAAAATAGAAGCCCTTACATCATACCAGATATTCTATTTTATCGGCTGGAGTAAGTTTAGAAAGCAATAGTTCCTTTCATTTATTATTTGGTTACTCCATGGTAGGATTCATATAAGAAAATTGCTATAAATGCTTGATTGTTTCCATTGATTGATCAGGCTTTAAGACAGTAAATTGCTTTTCTGTCATCCTTCAAAACAAACCAATTAATTGTGTGGGCTTTGTTGTTGTTGTTGTTGTTCAGTATCATTATGAACTCATGGGTCAAACATCCAATAGATCGCAATCCATTATCATTATCAACCTCATTGAAACTCAGATTGTCCCATTTTGGCCAGTGGAGGCCTCTCTCAGCTGGCTCTTGGGTCCCTTTGACATAACCTTAGCAGCCTGATAAATTTCTCTCTATCTAATATAGCAAGATGTTCCAGACTCATCTGAGCTGCTTCCTGTCCCAAACTAGGAATCTTCTATTTCTCCAAAACCCTGGTTTCTTTTCACGGGAAGTAGGAAAGATAGTGTAATCTGGGCCCTAGGGATAGTCATTGCTGCTGGGTTAGCCATTGTTCCCAGACGTTTTCAGTGGCCAGAGATAGAAAATGTAAATGAGAAATACATAAATACTTTAAGATCAAATAGTGCAACCGTTTCATACTGGGTCTTCCAAATCCAAATCCAATATTACAGAGCTGTTATTTTAGCCTCTACTGTATTACACCTGTGTCTCCTTTTTCCATATCAAGATTCCTAGTTCCCAGTACTTGGGAGACGAAGAATTAGAATATCCCATAAACATTTGCTTTACCACACTCTCATATACAACAGTATCAGAATAGTGATATTTATGTTACCACCACCCATATGATTATTGAAAGTGGTTTAAAATATCTCTGCATACTCACTCATATTTCTCCTCCTGCCTCATAATCTGTGGTGGACGGTGGAGACACAGGATGGAAGGGACGTGCAACTTCAAGTTCCAGTGGGAGGCAGCCACCCACCAATGAGGAGCATCTGTTGGGGTCTCCATGTGAGTAAAACATAGACTCCTATTGCATTCAGCCCCTGGGATTTAAGGAGGGAGGTTACAACAGGTAGTATTGCTTTTAATCTTGTAACTAACAGTCAAATTATCTTTTTGTAAGTTTATTTGTAAATTTATTTTTAGAGAGAGAGAGCACAAGCGAGGGAGGGGCAGAGAGAGGGGGAGAGAGAGAATCCCAAGCAGGCTGACAGTGTGGAGCCCCATGTGGTGCCCGAAGTCACGGACTGTGAGATCGTGACCTGAGCCGAAATCAAGAGTTGGACACTTAATCGACTGAGCCACCCAGGAGCCCCAACAGTAAAATTATCTTGATCTGATGCATTTCTAATCATACACCTTTTAACAGCTTTTTAAAAAGTTTTTATTTTTAAGCAATCTCTACACCCAGTGTGGGGCTCGAACTCACAACTCCGAAATCAAGAGTTTCATGCTTCTCTGATTGAGCCAGGCAGGTGCCCCTAAGAGCTTTATTGAGATGTAATTCACACACTATACAAATCACTCATTTAAAGCGCACGATTCAGTTGTTTTCTGTATAGTCACAGGGGCAGCCATTATCACAGTCAATTTAGAACATGTTTGTCACCTCATAAAGAAACCTCCTACCCCTTAGCTATCACCCCCCTAATTCCTCTGCCCTCACCCCTAATTCTCAGCAACGATTAATCTACTTTCTGTCTGTATAGATTTTCCTATTCTGGACATTCCATATTAATCAAATCACATAATTATGTGGTCTTCTGGGACCGGCTTCTTTCATTTATTTATTTATTTTTAATGTTTACTTATTTATTTTTGAGGAGGAGGAGGGGCAGAGAGCGAGGGAGAGAGAATCCCAAGCAGGCTTCGTGCTGTCAGCGCGGAGCCCGACGCAAGGCTTAAACTCACCAATCGGGAGATCGTGACCTGAGCCAAAATCAGGAGTCCGATGCTCAACCGACGGAGCCACTCAGGTGCCCCTGGCTTCTTTCATTTAATGTGATGCTTTAAAGGTTTATCCATACTGTAGCCTGCGCCAGAATTTCATTATGTTTTATGGCCAAATAACATTCTATCGCATGGCTGTAACACATTTTATTCATCCATTCATCCACTGATGGGCATTTGGGGTGTTTCCACCTGTCGGCCATTAGGAACAGCGCTGCCGTAAATATTCGTGTACACGTTTTTGCGTAGACATATGTTTTCATTTCTCTTGGGTTCATGCGCGGAGTAGCATTGCTGGGTCATGTGGTAACTCTGTGTTTAACCATGTGAGGGGAACTGCCACACTTATTTTCCAAAGTGGCTGAAGAATTTTACACCCCCACCAGGAGTGCGTACATGTTCCAACTTCTCCATATCCTCGCCAACACTGAGCCACCCAGGTGTCCCTTGGCCATTTTTAAATTAGATGATTTATCTTTTTATTATTGAGTTGTGCTAAGTCATAGATCTTCATTACCTTTTAATCTTGCGTATTGTTATGGGTCTATTTAATTTGGGGGAGGGGATGAGTTGGGTGATTTATCTGCTAAAAAACTATGCGTTTCTCTAGTTCTTTAAATTTATTGCCATACAGTTGTGGATCATATTCACTTGTAATTCTTTTCATCTCTTTCATGTGTGTGTCTCTATCACCTTCCTTGCTCCTAATATGCGTTTGAGCTTCTCCCCCAATCTGAGTCAGGCTTGTTAGAGGTTAGCTTTTTTATCTTTGTTAAAAGCTAAAGTTTTGTTTCATTAATTGTTTACTGTTTTTCTTCTTACTTATTTATTCCCTCTTGACTTTGTAGATATCCCCAATACTGTCTTTCTATTTTATTTCTTTTATGGTTATTTATCTTGTTTTAAGTCTTCTATTCTGAAAAACAAAAATGTTAAGTCTGTGCATTTTCTCTTGTGAAGAGTCTTGAATGTGTCTGGTAAGTTTTATATAATTTGTTAATAATTTAAATTTTGAGTTTTGATTTCGTCTTTGACACAGTGTTTATTTTAAAAGTGATTGGGAGCATCTAGGTGGCTTGGTCAGTTGAGCCTCTGACTCCTGATTTCAGCTCAGGTCGTGATCCCAGGGTCGTGAGACTGAGCCCCACGTCAGGGTCTGTGCTGAGCATAAAGCCTGTTTAAGATTCTCTCTCTCTCTCTCTCTCTCTCTCTCTCTCCCTCCCTCCCTTTCTTTCTTTCTCCCTCGCCTTCTCTCTGGGGGCGACAGGTGGTACAGTTGAGCATCTGACTTCAGCTCAGGTCATGATCTCACAGTTGGTGAGTTCGAGCCCCAGATTGGGCTCGTTGCTGTCAGGCACAGCCCGCTTCGGATCCTCTGTGCCCCTCTCTCTACCCCCTCTACCCGCTCATGCTCTCTCAAAAATGAATAAACATTAAAAAAAATTACAATAATCTTTCCATTTTTGAGACACCTGGCTGACTCGGTGGAGCATATGACTCTTGATCTCAGGGTTGTGAGTTCAAGCCCCACATTGGATGTGAAAAAATTACTTCTTAAAAATTCTTAAAAACATTTTTTAATAAAAATAATCTTTTCATCGTTTAATTATCATCCAAACGAATTTAGATCACGTGAATTTGGCCTATAAAATCTCTACTTTTGGAAATTTATTGTGTATCTTTGTGACCAAGTAAGGAATACATTTTTGTTAGTGTTTCGTATAGTTTTACACGAGACACAATAATGCGAGATGCATATATATGTACATATAAGGTGCATTTATATATGAACTTGGTGTTTTAATTACTCAGACCCTACACTTCCTTGCCTACTGAATTGTCTACTGAATTGTCCAATTCCAAAAGCTTTGTATTTGGATCACCAGCGTGACTGTGGGGCCTTGTCAGTTCCTTATTTTTCAGTTCTGTGTGTATCTCTAGAAGTTTTTGCTGTGCTTATTTAACTGCTGTGTGGTTCAGCACATAAAGGTTTCCAACTGTTTTACGTTCTTCATGAGAAAGGAATTTCTCTTTTAGAAGTGCATGTTGAATGTGATCTGCTGACACGTGGGAACTGAATCTCCTAAACACCGGACCATCAAGTGAAGCCATCTTGAACCCTGATACATGAGCTTTGGTTCCTTCCTGTTGAGTGCCCTGTGGTATATATCCCACAGCAGGAAGACATCATCAGGTGTCCTCTCGCTGTCTCGTGGTGGACACCTAGGAGTTTTCCCATTTTCACTATTACAAACCATGCTGCAAGGAATATCCTTGTAACCACTCCCAGAGCACCTATGTGAGTGTCTCCAGGGCTCTCCCGCATGTTGTGAGCAGACCACTGGCCTTTGAGATTCTGGTGCCCGAAGCCCAGCACCTGGGTGTCCTTACTCTTTACTCAGGAAACTCATAAATATTATCACTATTAATATTGAAGAAGAAACACTGAAGAAAATTGGGAAGAATTGTCATAAGGCTTACACATTTGTTTTAACTATTTATTTTCGAGAGAGAGAGAGAGAGAGAGAGCACCAGTGGGAGAAGGGCAGAGAGACGGGACGAGAGGGGGGACAGAGAATCCCAAGCAGGCTCCTCACTGTCAGCATGGAGCCCGATGAGGGGTGCAAGCTCACAAACCGTGAGATGGTGACCTGAGCCGAAGTCCGGCGCTTAACTTACTGAGCCACCCAGGTGCCCCAAGGCTTACACATTTTTAACTCTACTGGATTTTTTCTTTTTTCAATCACGACTTTATTTCTTTCATAACTTTACTGCCTATCTCTTTTTCCCAACTGTGTGTGCGCACATGCATGTGTTACGTGTATGTGTGCGTGTGTGCATCTGGTGGAAGGCAGAGAATGCCTGTTGCACGGGTGAGCCTTCTGTGGCCCTCAGCTTGTCTGTTCTCAGTGAAGCTGCTGCCCTTACGCTTTTCCTTTGCATCCTGGAAATGTTTCTCCATTTGTATCTTTCAGGGAAAATTTACACTTTCTGTTCAACTCTCTATTGCCTCCGAGGGGAAGGTACATCAGCCACTGTATTTTTTGTTCATCGCTGTCTCTTACCAGGAATTGCCCTTCTTTCATAGAAGCAATGTGTAGTAGAAACCTACTATGTGTTTGTGAGGTGCTACAGCAACGGTGATCATGAGATGCGGCCCTCGCCCTTGTGTCCTCCTTCCCCCTTTGCTGCACTGTTCCCCACTGGCCCATACTTTTCTCCCGAGGACCCCTCCTCTCATGAAGAGTTCTTTCTCTGGCCCTTTGTCGGATGCATGGATTGCCACAGCGTCCGCATAGAACCCTCAGCTCCGATGGAATCCTCCTCACGGATCTAAGGTGGAAGACGTTGGAGTATGTGGTACTCGGCCAGGCCCTGGCCAGTATTCTTCACATGCTGGCTCCCCTTCCAGGTGTGAGACCCTGTGCTAATCCTCCAGGCAACGGGGACCATGGGCCCTTGGGTGGGATCTGTCTCCTGCTCCTACTGCCCCCCTCTCTGACTGGGCAGCTCTCCTCGTTGGAGTTCTGAGACCCACGTTTGCTGCCACAGGGTCCACATGGGCCTGAAGGGACCTCTCCTGCCTTGCTCCGGAGGCCCCCCCGGCATCGCCCAGGTCAGCGTCAGGAGGACAGCCAAGCCAGTCATAGAACCCCATCCAGGACGCCCAGCCCCCACCCACCCCTCACCAACAGCATCTTAGTCTGGGCCCTTGCTAGAAGCTGCCGCAAGATCTGCCCCGGCACAGGCTTGGTCTCTTAAGCTGATACAGATACTGTTCTTATTTGCAGCAAACCCAGGTTTTTCATGAGATATTGGGAAGGGGAAAGGCAGCTGTGACACGTTTACTTTAGAGACGGAGGAAGGGATACAGGAGCGGGGAGTGTCAGGGGACAGCGCGGCCATTGGCAGGGTGACCGGTGGTGTTAAAGAGCATGCTTACATCTGGCATGGCTGCTCCCCGAGCCACCACATGTGGAAACCCTTAGGATGTTCCCTCTGGGGAGGAGAGAGAAGCCCTAAGGGGGACATGGCTTTGACCAGGCTGACAGCCCTTGGCCCTTTGGGGCTCGCGGGTGGAATGCCATGCACCCACTGAGTCCCAGGGGAGCTCCTGGCCATTTCCATCCCCTCAGTCAGCACCTCCTAGGGAGCACCCACCAGGACCACGCACCATTAGCTTAGCACTGGGGGCGACAGAAGCACATGAAGCCAAGTCCTGCCTGTCAGACGAGGAGACTGAAAACACTCAGATCCGTAAAAGAGGCAATACGCTCAGTGACCGCTATGTTCCGATCGTTGCTTGTTAGCATGGCCTGCTAGGTGCAAGGGGCAGGGGGTGGGGTGGGGTGGGGTGGGGTGTTGAGCCCTCACAGGACCATGGCTCTACACAGTGGTCTCAGTCACCCCCCCCCCCCCCCCCCCCCCGTGACCTGGCCAGCTGGAGGTGCTTATCCTTTTTTCACAGACCAAGAAACTGCCCTCCAGAGCCCAGGTGCCCGCACAGTCTCATTCTGACAGGTAAGTCCCCGCCACCCTCCCCTGGCTCATTCCAGGCCCCTCCGTGGCCGTGTAAAGGTGGAGGCTTTGCAGTTGCTGGATGCCGTGGGTGCTAAGGCCTCGCCGCCCGAGCGGGGGAGGGGCTCTTCACCCGGGGTCCTGTTGGGGGTGGGGGAGGGGAGGCACCGGAACTAACTGGCGACCCTGTTCAGATGCAGGCCGCTCCAAGCCCCGGTTCTTCCCTTCATTCCTCTAACTGGCCTCTCCAAGCCCTGGCGTCCTCACCTGCAAAACGCGCATAATGGAGCACCTGCCTCATTGCTCAAGTGACAGCTAAACAGGATGGAGAAGAAAATACACTAAGCACGGTGGATAGCAATAGTGTTGGCATCTGGCCTCAGCTTCCTAGTCTATAAAGTCGGGTCGGAAAGTCTCGTCTACGCCAGCTTCATAGAATGATCACTGGTTTAACGACCATTTATTGAGCGCCTACATATGCAGGCATTTATGGTGTTTTGGGCTCCCTCACCCTGTGTCTCACTCCTAGGGGGTAGGGGGTGGGAGGCTCACTGCAACTGCAGCCCCAGCACCCCAGACGCGGGGGGGGGTGGGGGGGGTGGGGGGGGAGGGGGCAGGCTCGGAGGGGAGGAGAGGGTGGAGGTGGCGTGCTGGACTCCAATCAGCCGTCCACAGCGCCACCTAGTGGCGACATGCAGCCATGCCAGAAGACTTGTGCCTTCTGTCTTTCTGGGCTCTCAAAGACGACAATCAGGCTCCCTTCAAGGGCTCACAGACTGAGGGGAGCCAGGACTCGGTGCCAGAGCCAGCGACCCCATAATATTTCTGGGCGCTTCCCAGGCTCCAGGAGGGTGGCAGGCAGAGCAGGGGCTTGGAAGGAGCCAGGCTCTGGGGTTGCTGGCAGGGCTTCTTGGCATACAACTTACCAACTAGTCTGGTCTTGGTTTCCTTCCTCTGCGAAGTGCGTGATAGTAAAATACGTCCCTCCACACCCAGAATGGAAGCGAGGCCAGGAGGAGATGGGAAAGGGAAACGTGGAAGAGTTGGCTAGATCTTTCTCATGAGATGATGGGTAGTACCATGTGAGCTAGGAATGAACTGGGTAAGTCCAGGGACCTACTGACTGAGCCAGGGTCCAGGGGTGAGGTTGGAGCCCTCAATAGGCCTTCCAGGGCCAGGCTGGCACAATGTGTGGGAGCAGGGGCTGCTTGGAGCTGATTTCCCCACAGAGCATATCTCCCCAGCTCATCCTTTCTTGCCCTTCATTCAACCAGTCTGAGCTGCTCCTGTGTGTCAGGCACTGGGCTGGGTGCTGGGAACACAGAGGGGACCAGACACCTCTATGCTGCATTCTGTCCAGGACTGCCTTACCTCCAGCCTGCCCTGGGCTCCTCTGAGGCCGAGGGTCTGAAATGCCTGTTTTTGAAACAGCCATAAAAAGCGGTGGTGGGGGGGCACCTGTCTGGCTCATTCAGTAGAGCGTTGCAACTCTTGATTTAGAGTTGTGAGTTTGAGCCCCACATTGGGTGGGGTTTTTTATTAAAAAAAATAAAAACTTTAGAAAAGGGGGGCGTGCATCTGGGTGGCTCAGTCGGTTAAGCGTTCACCTTTTGATTTTGGTTCAGGTCAGGATCTCATGGTTGGGATCTCAATGTGGGATTGAGCCCCACATTGGGCTTCTCGCCGAGTGTGGAGCCTGCTTGAGATTCTCTCTCCCCTTCCTCTCTCCTCCTCCCCCGCTCATAATAATGTCTCTCAATAAATAGATGAACATATTTTAAAAAGACACAGAGAACAGATTGGTGGTTGACCAAGGGGAAGGTGGGAGTGGGCAAAATGAGTGCAGAGGATCAAAAGGTATAAACTCCAGTTAAAACGAGTAAGCCCTAGGGACGTCCTGTAGAGCACAGTGACGACAGTTAACGGTACTGTATTGCATATTTGAAAGTTGCTAAAAGAGTAGATCTTAAAAGTTCTCATTACAAGAAAAAAAAATGTAACTACGTGTTGTGATGGATGTTAACTGGACTTACTGAGGTGATCATTTTGCAATATGTACAAATAGCAAATCATCTTGTACCTCTGAAAATAATGTTATGTCCTGCTATTTGTATATATGGAATAAATGTTGTGTGCCAATTATATCTCATTTTCGAAAAAGATAAATAAGTGGTGATGGACGTGTTAATGAACTCAACGGTGGGGATCCTTTCACAGTGAGTATCGTCACATTGTACACTTCAAACACATAATTTTGTCAGTAAAGTTGGGAAGTGAAGTTATTCATAGAATGAAAAAATAAATTAATTAAGTGAATCTGAAAAGAAAGAGTGAATCAGAAGAGAGGAATCAGAGAGAGTATGGACACTCTTTCAAAATGGTTGCAGTGGGGGCGCCTGGGTGGCGCAGTCGGTTGGGCGTCCGACTTCAGCCAGGTCACGATCTCGCGGTCCGTGAGTTCGAGCCCCGCGTCAGGCTCTGGGCTGATGGCTCGGAGCCTGGAGCCTGTTTCCGATTCTGTGTCTCCCTCTCTCTCTGCCCCTCTCCCGTTCATGCTCTGTCTCTCTCTGTCCCAAAAATAAATAAACGTTGAAAAAAAAAAAATTTAAAAAAAAAAAAAATGGTTGCAGTGGAAGGAAGGCAAGATATCGGGTGGGGGGCAGGAGGCTATGGAGAAAGTAGGATCAAGAGAGGAGCGCTTGTTTCCAGATAGGAATAGCAAAGCTTGTTTGTATCCTCCTGAGAATGACCCAGCTGGTTCTTTGAAGGGATCAATACAATTGCTAACCCCCTGGCCAGACTCAGTAGCAAAAATAGAGAAAAGTCAAATTATCAATATCAGGAATAAGAAAAATGTGATCAGTACACATTCTGCAGATATTAAAGGATTATAAGAGAACTTTCTGAGCAATTTTGTGCCCATAAATTTGACATCTTACATGAAATGGGCAAATGCCTTGCAGGATTAAGCTGCCAAGTTCTCAAGAAGAAAGAGCCTGATTAGCCTAATATTCAGTAAAGAAATTGGAATTATTGTGCAAAATCTTCCTACAAAGAAACCTCCAAGTCCAAGTAGCTCCACTGGTGAATCCTATCAAACTTTTAGGGAAGAAATTACAACTCCACACAAACTCTCCCAGAAAATTGAAAAGGAAGGAATACTTCCCAATGAATTCTATGAAGCCAAGACATTACAAGAAAACTACAGCCCCAAATCCCTCCTGAACATTAGTGCAAACATTCTAAACAAAATTCTAGCAAATCAAACCCAACAAATTATTGTTAAAAAAAAAAAAGTGAGGGGCACTGGGATGGCTCTGTCAGTTGAGTGTACGACTCTTGATTTCAGCTCAGGTCATGGTCCCAGGGCTGTGAGGTGGAGCCCCATGTCAGGCACCATGTCAGGCTTGAGATTCTCCCTCTCTCTCCCCCCGTCCCTCTGCTCCTCTCCCCTGCTACACGCATGCGCGCTCTCTCTCAAAAATAAAAACAAAATGAGTGGAGCTTATTTGAGGAACGTGAGGTTGACTTAACACTTGAAAATCAATCAATGTAATTAGCCATGTTTAGAAATTTTAAAAGATGTCGAGAAAGCATTTAACAAAACCCAACATCCATTCTTGATAAAAATTCTCAGTTAAGTAGAAACACAACAGAACTTCCTCAAACTGATAAAGGACATCAATGAAAAACGCACATCTAACATTATATTTAAGGATGAAAGACTGAATGCTTTCCACACGAGATCAGAAGTAAGCTAAGGACAAGGTGCCTGGGTGGCTCAGTCAGTTAGGCATCCAACTTCAGCTCAGGTCATGATCTTGCGGTTTGTGAGTTCGAGCCCCACATCAGGCTCTGTGCTGACAGCCCAGAGTCTGGAGCCTACTTTGGAATCTGTGTCTCCCTCTCTCTGTCTGCCCCTCCCCTGCTCATGCTCTGTCTCTCTCTTTCTCTCAATAATAAATAAATGTTAAAATTTTTTTTAAATGAAGAAGTAAGCCAAAGGCATCTATTCTCACACTTTCTGTTCAACATTGAATGAAACAGAATAGAAAATCCAGAATAAACTCACACGTATGTGAACTGATTTTCAGCAAAGGTGCAAAGGCAAGTTGGTGGAGAAAGAGCTGTCTCTCAACAAATGATGCAAGTGCAACTGGATATTCATTTACAAAATAACCGAATTTCGATCCCTACCTCACACCATACAAAAAAAATTAACTCAAAATGGGCCATTGCCCTAAATGGAAAAGCCTTACATCATTATAAAGCTTCAAAAAGAAAATAAAAGAGAAAACCTTGCAGCCCAAGGGTTTCTTAAATGGGATACCAAAAACACAATGCACAAAAGAAAAAAAAGTGATAAACCAGATTTCGAGTTAAAATCTTCTGCTTTCTGAAAAACACTGGCGAGAGAATGGAAAGACAAGCCATAGATGGGGAGAAAAGACTTGGAAATCCGATATGTGATAAAGGACTTATATCTAGACTATGGGAAGAATTCTCAAGCCTCAGTAAGAAAATGAGCAAGACAATTTTTTGAGAAAGATTTGAACAGATACTTCACAGAAATTAGTGCGTGGTGAACACAGCCGTGAAAAGGTATCCAACGTGGTTAATTATTGAGGAAGTGCAAAGTAAAACCACGATGAGGTATCACCACACACCCACACCAAATCCTGGCAAGGACATGGAAGAACGTGGGGGACCCTACATGGCTGGTGGAGGTGTAGAATCATGCAACCACTTGGGAAAATACACTGGCAGTTTCTTATAAAGCTGAACATACACTTACAGCTTTCCACCCCCGAGTATTTGCCCAGGAGAAATGCAAGTGTGTGTCCATATGAAGGCATGTACATGAATGTTCATAGCGGCTTTGTTTGTAATAACAACAACAGAAACCTGGAAGTAAGACGAGCGCCCATCAGTAGGTGAATGGATAAGTAAGCTATGGTATATCCATTCAGAGGAATATCGCTGAGCAGTAAAAAGGAACGTGCTACTGATACATGCTATAAAATGAGCAAACCTCAAATTAATCATGTTGAATGAAAGCAGCCCAACAAAAAGAAGAGTACATGCTGTATAAACCCACAGATATAAAATGTTAGAAAATACAAAGTCATGTATAGAAATGGACAGCAGATTCACGGTTGCCTGGAGATGGAGCAGGGGTGTGGTGGGGAGGCCGGTAAAGAAGGGATTCCCAAGGCAGGGCGCCTGGGTGGCTCAGTGGGTTAAGCGGCTGACTTCAGCTCAGGTCATGATCTCGCGGTTCATGGGTCTGAGCCCGCGTTGGGCTCTGTGCTGATGGCTCAGAGCCTGGAGTCTGCTTCAGATTCTATGTCTCTGTCTCTCTCTCTGCCCCTCCCCTGTTCACACTCTGTCTCTGTCTCTGTCTCTGTCTCTCTCTCTCTCTCTCTCAAAAATACATTTAAAAAAAACATTAAGGAGGGATTCCCAAGGGGCAAGAGGAAATTTCTTCTTAGCATGATGGAAATGTTCATTATCCTGATTGTGGTGATGGCTTCCTTAGTGATATTTGTCGCTTTAAATAGGTGTGAGCCCCCCACCCCCACCCCGGGTGGCTCAGTCTGTTAAGCGTCTGACTCTTGATTTCCACCCAGGTCCTGACCTCACAGCTCATGAAACCGAGCCCCATGTCGGGCTCTGCCCTGACAGCACGGAGCCTGCTTGGGACTCTCTCTCCCCCTCTCTCTCTCTGCCCCTTCCTCTCCCTCTCAAAATAAACAAATAAACTTAAAAAACATGTGGTTTATTTTACCTCAAGTACACCTCAATAAACTGTTAAAAAATAAGTCTGGCGAATATCGTATTTGGAATTTGTATTCCAAGTCAGTCTTCTGGGACACATGATTGTTTTGTTTCTCTTGGAATTATAGAACAACAACAAAAAAGCCCAACATTAAAGCCTACACACCTCTCCCATCTCTGCAGCTATTGCGGGCTGCAATAACATGGTCATTTTCTGTATGAGCCATGGTGAGGCAACAGGATTAGTCTTGAAGGTCATGCTTCCATTCTTGTGAGATGAGGGGTCGAGAGGATGTTGTCGCTTTGAGCACCAAAAGAGGGCACGAGCAGAAGCATCCCAACCTCAGGACTGAAAAAGTCCCCTCCTTGTGTCCCGTTTTGCTTTCTAGAGAGGTGAGTGGCTGCGGTTTGGAAGGAAAAGAAGAGTGAAGTGTCAGCTGGAGCTCAGCCCTCTGTGGCCACCCACCCCACCCCCTGGTCCCCGTAAGCAGCAGTGTCACGTAGAGGGGCGTCTTTGCGCCTGCGCGTGGTGGCAGAGAGAAGGAAGACAAGGTGACCAGAGGTTTTTCAGGTTACAGGGTACTATGACGTTGGATAGACACACTCAGGGGAGTCCCAAACTCGCTCAATGCCTCTGCTATCTTGTTGCCCCAAAGACAGCTGCCTCCCACTCAGCACAGAGAGAATCCTCAGAGAATAGCCAGAGCCAGGAGGCCACCAGCCAGATACAGGGGGTGACCTGGCCTTGCACACGTAGGTCAAGATGGGGACTGGGTGGAGGTTCCAGCAATAGCTGCTGTGACCACCCCTTGGGGACAGCTGCAGTATCGGCCATCCGTGCTTTGCACACCCAGGACCATGCATGCGTCCACACCGCGGGGGAGATTGTCCCTGGCCTCACATCACGGCTTGGTCACTTACCAGCCCTGTGCTTTGGGCAAGTTACTTGACATGCCCCAGTCTCTCCATCAATAAAATGGAGACAACACAGTTGCAAGACTTAAAGGAGCTAGTAGCTGCCCAAGGTCTAGACGGGCTCCCGACACAGGGCACGCTTGCTGACGCGTTTGCTATTGTTGCGTCATTCTATCCTTTTATACACCCCTCTCCTGCCCTTTTCTACACCCATCGGAACTCAGGCCCGTGTACATGGCCGACCAAACATCCGACCGCTTCACTTCTGGGTGTGGCGGGAAGTTCCCTAACACACTTAGACCGAGTTCTTCAGGTCTGGGGCTCTTGCTGTTTATATCTACCGCTCTAGCTACTAAGAACGGCACAGGAAACCTGGAACCCACGTCTTGGGGCAGGGAGGCCTGGGCGGGCTGATCCGTGCAGGTCCGGCCATCTCCAGCAGGGGGCGATCGGCACCAAGCTTTGCTGGGCATCGAGCGTTGTTCCTCCCGACGAGGGGTGGGGGGGTGGCGGCGGGAACGACTCGCTGATTACTGTTGGAGGGAAAGCGGCTCGGGTTCGAAAGCTGCGGGTGGATTTGAGGGCACAGCACCTCCCCAGACCCCTGGCTTTCCTAGTTCCCATCTGTCCCCGCTTTCCGGAGGAGGAGCCTCTTGCCATGGGTGCCTTTGCCTCAGTTTCCCAGTGTGTAAAACAGGGGTTGTCATCTCTGCCTCCTCCGAGATTTCCCGCATGTGAATGAATCGCTAGCAGGAAGGGCAGGTCCGGGAGGCTCCCGGGCCAGCCCACAAACACAGCTGGGAAAAGCCATTTCCCTAAGAAGCAACACCAGAGAATGGGAGAGGCTGTCCCAAACCCGGAGCAGGTGGCCTCCAGCCAGCTGCTGATGCACCAGCTGCAGTGTCCCCAACTGTCCCAGATCTTGGCCCCATAGTGCCCTGCCCTTCCCCGCGCGCCCCACCCCACCCCCTTTCCCCGCGTCAATCCTTGCACCAGGGAGGGGCTTCTAAGCCCGAGTTGAGGACTTCCCGACCCCCTCCTGATCCAAACAGCACAAATGAAACACCAAAAAAAAAAAAAAAAAAAAAAATCAAATTTTTATTGTTTGATTAATAAACTGGATTGGAGGGGCAAAAGTGGGGTGTGTGGGGACACACCCAGCTTTGATTAGTCAGAAACTCCTGTTAACTGTGTACAAAATGTTACAAAAATCACGTAAAAAAGAGGGTCAGCAAAGCAGCAGCCTTAGGGAGGGCTCAAGGTTCCTGGGAGGCTGAGAAATGGGCCCAGCCTGGCCTCCGGGGTGTGGCCGTGGGACTGGGGGCGCCTGGGGGCCACACGCCCTCTCCACCACCAGGCACCCATGCTCTCCTCCCTCCTCGCGTACAAATTGCTACGAAATCGCCTTCAAATGGGCATAAACACCACAAGCCAAGGCACTGCCAGAAATGCCATGGGCCCTGAGCTGGGCGCTGGGCACCCCCTTGCCCGGTGGCCCAGGCCTGGAGAAGGGACGCTCTTGTCCGCGCCTAAGAGTGCGGGCAGGCACGGGATCCCGGGCCTGGGGAGGGGCTCCGCTCCCCAGAGAGGCAGTGGCCGTGGGAGGTCCGAGCAGGCCACCAGAGCAAAACACAGCCGGGGCTTTGGACAGTGCCAAGTCTGCGGAGAGGACCCACGGTCGTGTCCGGCCACTGCGGCGTGGCCTGAGTGGTGCTGTCGCGGCACGGTCCTGCGGGAGCTGCTGCCCCAGGCTGGGGTGCTAGTTGGGGTAGCACATGCAGCATCCTGTGCCTGCCGCCTCCACGCTGGCCTTGGCACCAGGTCCCAAGAGCCCGTCGGTGACAGAGTGCTCCATGATGATGTCCTCTACCCGGGTGATGTACAGGACTGTCAGCAGCACCCCCAGGAACTGAAGAGAAAGGGCAGGGTGGGTGAGAGCATGCGGGGGATCTGTATGGCCCTCTCTGGCAGCCCCCAACCCGGGCCCTCCTCTCCCCCTCCCAGGAAATCCCAGAGACCCTCCGTGAGCCCCATCAGCAGAGGCCCCTCTGCTCTGGGACCCCTGTCTCCACCCCAGCCATGCCACTCACTATCTAGGGGACCTGAGGCAAGTCACTCAACCTTGCCAAGCCTCAGTTTCCTCCTCTGTAAAGTGGGCATGATAACAGCATCTACCTCACAGAATTGAAGAAGGCAGTGTCGGCGAAGCACTTGGAAGAGCTTTATAAGCAGAGCTACTGCCATTCGCCCTCCCTTCCAGCCCTTTCTGCCCTCCAGGTGAGCCCAGACTGATGGTACAAGAGCATTCTTCACCCCACCCCGTTGTACCTTTTCTGCTCTCTGTCACCACCAAGCCATGCTTTCTCTGAACCGACACCTTGCCCACCACCCTACTTCCAGCTCCCCTCCCTGGGTGGAGGGGGGACCAGCCCACCTGGGGGAGCAGGATGCCCAGCAGGAGGCCCGCCATGATGGTGTAGTTGTCCATGAACCAGATGATCACGGCGTTGGTGCAGCCTCGCACGTAGATGACATCCTGCACGCTGAGGCGCTGCACAGGGAGGAGCCTGGCTGACACCTGACCCGGCAGAGCCCCAGCCCCCACTCTGCTGCTCACTCGACGTCCAGGCAAGTCCCTCCACCTCGGTGAGCCTCAGTTTCTCACATGCACTACGAGCAGGTGGCTCTAACCGGCGGGTCTCAGTGGGCAGCAGTGATCCTTAGAGAGCACCGAGGACATTCTGGTGGCACTTCTGGGTGTCACAGCAGCTGGGGTTGGGGGCTGAGGGACTACGGAGCTAAGGGCGATCCTATCCCACAAACAACGGCCCTGTCTACCTGCCCCTCAGAAGTCCCCCAGGGGCATCTAGACGGCTGGAAACCCATCCATAATTATCTGAGCCAAAAGCCCAACTTCAGGTACTTATAAAAACCACAGTGTTTTCTGTGTGGTTTTACTGTGCACAAATACATAGTATACACACACACACACACACACACACACACGTATGCTATATATAACTTTGCATAAATACTACTATGTAAATTACAGAATGATCATACGGTATTTTGTCTGGAATTTATCAAGAATTGTTCGCCATATTGGAAAAATAATGCCTGTGGTATACACGTTCCCACTTGCCCTGCCGGGGGTGTCAGCTGCCCCTGTGGTACAAACCCGTGACTGCTTTTTTTTGTGTCTTCTGTTGTATCTAATGCCTGAGCATTTCCATGTGAAGTATGCTATAGGATTGTAAGTTGTTCTATTTCTCCTTTTATCTCGGATCCATCCCTCGTTCTGAAATTGGGTGTGTCGGTAGATTATATTATCTGTGGATTTCATTTCAAGATAATAACAAGGGCATTCCTACATGATTTTATAATACCTGGGCATCGGGTCTGATGGCTTGAGAACCTCTGCTAGTCTATGGCTCTCCAGCTGAAATGTGTGTCAGAAGCACCTGCTGGGCTCTGCCCCAGGAATGTGTGTTTCTGGCAAGTTCCCAAGGCTGCTGTCACTGCTGGCCCAGGGAACTCACTCCTCACAGGCACCTCAAGCCATCATGATTTTTAGCTCCCTCCCAACACCACCCCAGTGTCTCTCTTAGTCCCCGGAGTTGCAAGGCAGACCGGTGCTGAGCACGGCTGGGCACACGGGTGTGCGGGGGGCACTGGCAAAGTCACGCTGACCTCACACCGAAAATCCACAGTAGGTGCTCAGTAAACACAGGCAGGCAGCCCCTCCCAGCCTGGGGGGTTCTTGGCTCCCTGAGTCCTTCTGTATCTGGCCACAGGCGGAAAATCCTGGCAGCACCTGACTCCTATTCACAGCCAGGAGCCCCACCCCCAGGAACCCTTCCAGTCACCCCTCGGAGGGGACAGGAAGAGCAACCTTTCTCAAGGAAAGAGACTCCAAAGACATTACCTCCTTGTCAATAGTTCTGTAGCCACACATGGTGTTGACAACTTCTGTCTGAAACAGAAATGTGTATTAGCTGACACATAATGCTTACTGTACAAGACGCTATCATTCTCCCCTTTTACTGGTGAAAGGACGGAGGCACAGAGTCTGTAGGAATGGAACTGAGATTCCCTCCCAGGCCATCTGGCTAGAGTCTGCATCCTAGCCTCCCCACGCCCCGCCCGCGCCCGCCAAGAGATGCCCAGGAGGAGGGACAGGAAGGTTAGTTCTGTGGCATTTGGGGAAGAGGACGACTCCTCCACCAGGGGCAGCCCGGGAACCCGGAGAAGAGCGTGCCGTCCCAGGCTCCCTTGCCGCCCCAGGGCCACGGCTTTGCGACATGGCCATACTCGGTCTCAGAGATGAGGGCTGGGCTGTTTTTGCTCCGCGGACTCTTACGAGGCAAAACCTCAGATGGCAGCCAGGACCCTGGCCAGCTGTGGTTTACCTGAGGACAAGGCTGAGGCCGCTGAACACACACTTCCCTGCCCCTGCAGACTGCCAACCCACCAGCCAAGCCACCACCCGGGTGTTCTTCCGGGTAAAGAGTTGCTCTCAGGACAGGGAAAGCTGGGGTCGTCCCTGGACCCCCTCAAGCCCCTTCTCAGCGTCAGGACTGGCAGGGGCATATTCCATTACTGTCTATGCCCCATGCGGCCTCCTTCTCATTCTACAAAGTGGCAGTAAGCTAGATGCCCCGGCCCCACCGGGGCCATCCTGTGTGACATCCAACTGAGAGCTGCTGTCACTCAGGGCACTGCAGGTGGCAGCAGTGAGAGCAGGAGAGTGGCCTGGGCAGCCTCTGGCATCATGCGACCTGGTCCGGGTCTTGCTCTGCTACTTATGAGCTCTGTGACCCGTCTTAGATGGCACTCAATCAGTATTTGTTGAATGAATGAATGAATGAATGAGATTCCTCGGTGTCTTCGATGAAGCAATGGTGATCAGTAAACCCACCTCACGGGGCTGTTTTGACCATAAAGTGAGGTACACCCGTCAACGGCTTATCTCAGGGCCAGCCACGTGGAAGAACAAAGGGATGCTGGCTGGAGTGACTTTGGACACGATCCCAGCCCCTGGAAGGCAAGGAAGGCTGTCAACTCCCCTTCCAAAAGAGCAGGTTGGACCGCAGGCCTCATCTCAGATGTCAGGACCTGGTTCATGGGCAAAATAACCTCCCTCAGTCTAGACTGTACCCCAGGTGCCCTCTGATCCCAAACTGGCCAACATCCACTTAACACAAGTCAGCATTTGTGGCTCCTCCAGGGGGTGAACACGACCCCCATGGAGAGGGTCAGGCCTGGGAAGCAGGTGAATGATAGAATGACGGGAATGATAGAAAATGGTAGAAAACACCTTACTTGTTCATTCATTCACTGAACAAATATTAACTGAGCACCTATTATGTACCAATCACTGGTCTAGGTGTTGGGAATGTAGAAGAACAAAGGAAAGTCCTTGCCTTCATGGAACTTATATTCTAGAAAGGGGGACCCACAATGAACATAATAAGTAGGTCATCTGCATGGTATATGGAAGGCAACAAGATTAACCACTTTGCACGGTGCTCCCAGCCCTGGAGGCATCGCCCCTGCCCTCAGGGAGCAGACATGCACCTGGCAAGGCCTCTTTTGCACCCACAGCCCTGACCCCTCCTCTGGACACGCCTCCCCTGCCAGGAGAGCCCCCTCCGAGGGTTGGGGAGTAACAGGCTTCCATGGCTCTTTCCAAAGGTAAACCTGTCTAGGTTTGAGCACAGAACCAGTATTCTCCAGAGCCTCTGCTGAAGGTTCGCAGGCCCCGAGACCAGTACTTGGTGGCCTTTTCCATCTGGCACAGGGCCACAGAGAGGAGGTCACGAAGGGGGCTTCTGAGCAGCCCAGAAATGAACGCAGCAAAGTTCACAAGGGTTCTTCCCAAGTGCTGCCTCTCACTCTGGCACAGGGCTGATGAGCTGGGGTACCTGGGGTCTGAGAGGCCAGGGAGATGGGGGAGAGAGGTCTTGGGGGACAGGCTCCCGAAGGATAGCCAAAACCGAGAGGGTGGATATGTATAAACATGGGCCCAAGAGCTCAACAGGCACGGCAGTCTGAGGCCATTTAACGTAGAGGCAGAGTGCCCTCTACGCCAACCCAAGCCTTGGGGACATCACAGCATAACCAAATTTTACCTGAGTGATCCCTGTTGCTGTTTCCAGTCTCCTGTAGGAAGCCTGGTATAAGACATTTCTTTTAATGCTGAGAGCTAGGAGGGGGGAAAGTGACTTTCCCTGAAGAAGCAGCTTGCTTTCCTCCGTTGAACCTAACAATGTATATTATGTTCACGTCTCCCCTTTTCCTTTGGCTGCCAGGAAGCTCTCAACCACCAAGCATGAGGCTCTGGTTTCTGATTATTTTCAGTTTGAGTTTTTTTCTATGTATTTCCTGTGTGTCCATTCAGACCCGTGGCTAAATGAAATAGGGTAAAATTAAAAGATCCATACACGAGTTCACACGCAGATTCTAGGAAGGAAGCAAACACCCTCTTTTCTATCGCGAGAGGAAAATCACGTGGGAGACACAAGGTGAGCCCACCAGTGGTTCTGTAATACAGGACCAGAGATAGCCCAGCTGGGTGAGTGTCACCTCCCCACCTCACTGTTCCCGTCCAGATGCGGACTTGACACTTCACTTCTCTGCAGGGTCCGTGTTGATATGCCCAGCCTGGACTTTTCCCCACACTCCAGATGCCTATATCCACCTGCCTCTTGGACATCCCTGCTGGAATGTCCCCCGGCTCCCAAGCTCCGCCTGTCACACTGAACCCCTGATCCCCCAAACCTGCCTCACTGCTGTCCTCCCCTCTCAGGCAACAGTAGCCCTGTCTTTCGTGTGGCTCAAGCCAAAATCCGGGAGTCCTCCTTATTTCTCCCTTTCCCCCACCTCCCATATCTGAACTGTCGGCAAATCTTGTGCAATTATGTGCAAAGCAAAGCCAGAAGCTGACCAGGTTTCATCACCTCTGCTACCATCGCCTGGCTCTGAGCCTCTGTCTTCTCCCACCTGGTGGGGTGGGTGCTTCCCGGAACCCCTGAAACACTGGGAGCGCAATCGGCAGGAGCCTTAGCTGTCAGCCCTTGTGATGATTATTACGTGTCGTTAATTTTATGTGTCAACTTGACCGGGCCCGGGGTGGGGTGCCCAGGTATTTAGTCATACATTATTCTGGGTGTTTCCCTGAGGGTGTTTTTCAGTGAGATTAATATTTAAATCAGTACATGGAGTAAGACAGATTGCTCTCCCTAATGTGGGTGGGCCTCATCCGATCAGTGGAAGGCCTGCACAGAACAAAAAGGCTGCCCTCCCCCAAGTAACCAAGAATTCTTCCTGCCCGACGAACTGCCCACCTGAACTAAGACACTGGCTCTTCCTGGCTCTTGAGCCTCCAGCCCTCAGACAGGAACTACCCCGTCAGCTCTCCTGCTTCTCAGGCTGTTGGACTCAGACTGGAGCTAAACCATTGGCTCTCCTGGATACCCAGCTTGCTGACTCGTCCTGCAGACCTTGCTCTCGCTAACCAGCAATGTAGAGCCTGCTTCCTGGACAGCCTGACCTGTGACACACAGACCGCCCCTAATCAGACTCCCCATGTTCACCTCTGCCCTCCCAGCAGTCAGCATGATCCTAGTAAACCTGAAGTCAGATCTGCCACTTAGCCACTCAAGCCCTCCATTTGACCCCTTGTCCTTCCAGGGAAAACCAAAGTCTTGACCATGGTCTTTAGGGCACCCATGACCTCCCCAACTTGATCTGCTACTGTTCTCCCCCACGCTCACTCTGCTCCAGCCACAGTGGTTTCTGTGCTGTTTCTCAAATGCACCGGGCAATTCCCACCCCAGGGCCTTTGCATGTGCACTTCTCTGCCAGGAAGTGCATCCTGCAGATATGCATGGCTTACTCCTTCACTTCCTTCAGGGTGTTATGAGAACTACCTTCTCAGTATCTAAAATCACAATCTTTCACGCCCCTGCTTTATTTTTCTCCTTAGCATTTACCACCTTTGAGGGTACAATCTGGCCCATACTTTGTTGGTCTAGAACGTCAGTACCATGCAGGCAGAGTTCTCCATGTGTCTACAGACCCCCAGGACCTCGAATCACATCTGGCACATAGCGGGTCCTCAACAAATATATGCTGAATGAATGAACACACGTAGGACTTCCAGAGCTTGACGTGGACATTCAGGTGCCACTGCCCTATGTGATGAAGTTCAGGATCACCGCCCCCCCCCCCCCCCACACACACACAAACACAGGCTTCTCTGAAAATGCTGGGCTCTTCTCCAGTGCTCCCCCTTCCCAGAAAGCTACCCTAAAACGGCAGCTAAAATTTCCAAACAAACCTTCTCTCCTGGTCCAGGCTCTTTTTAGGGCCGATGCACTTGGCACTGACTCCCTGACTCAAGGGTGAGGCCCCACCCCCACCCCCCCCAACGCCCACCGGCAGCTGCTTGGTTTACAGAATCCAAGCAGTGGGCACAGAATGGTAGAGATGTTCGAAAAGACATTTTCCATGACTGTTCAGGCATGAGTAATTGCAAAGCTCTCCACCTCATTCCAATCCAGAAACCGAGCAGTTGGGGGACACGTTAGTCAAACACAGGATTGGAGAAGCCCTTCGTTTATAAGTGGCGACTACACAGGACAGCCTCCCATGAAGGCAGGCCCCTGATGTTTGGGTGCCTCAATTTCTTCATCTGCACAGTGGGTAAAATAACAGGACCCACCCCAAGGTGTTGGGGAAAGGGCTGAATAATCCAAGAGAGCCTAGGACGGGCCTGCACGTGAGAAGTGTTCACTAGCTGTTCGCGACCACTGCTCTTAAAGACCAGCCTTCCACGCCCCCACCCCCAGATGCACCCCTGTCAGTGGCCCTGGGGACTCGGGAAGCCGTGGCAATGACCACCACCTCCTGCCCCACCCCCACCCCCTTCCTGAAAGACGAGAGGCGCCTGGCCAGCCCGGGAGGCCAGGAGCAGTGGGTACCGTGTTTCTGACGCAGCAGGTGTAAGGCACCCCGCAGGCCAGGGGTCCGGGGGCGTCGCAGGCGTGGTACTGGTTTTTGCTCCAATCCCGGTAGTCTTCCCCGCCGCAGCACTTAAACTGAGAGAGAGGCGAGCAGAGGGGTGCCATGTCACCGCCGAGGCCCCAGGCACGGACCAGGAAGGGGCCCTGCCGGGAGACCCTGTGGCTTATGATGGGTCTCCTGGTAGGGGGAGCACCCAGGGCCGCGGTCGGCAGGTTGTCCTGTGCTCTCCTGGGAGGCAGTGAGCACCCCATCGCCGGAGGGGCACGCAGGCCAAGGCTGGGCAGCCTCCCAGGGTGGGTATGGGGAGGGTACTAAACACTGGAGGGAAAGTTCTCTTCGACCCCCACCTTCACGTCCCCAGTGCAGCTGCTCAACCCTGAAGGTCCCAGAGACTAGGGCTCCATGGACGCCCCCACAGCCCAGTGGCGTTATGCCACAGCCACCCCAGCTCGGCCTGGGGGTGTCCCTCAGCAAAGCGACACACACACAGCCTGCCATGTGGGCTCGGGACCGAGGGTGGGGACAGGGCGGGCCTCCTTTCCCCCTGGCTTAGCTTCTACGGGCACCAGCCCCTGCACTGGCACAGATTCAGGGAGGCAGTGGCTCCCTGGAGGAGGAGGAGGAGGAGGAGGAGCGAGTGGAGGAGGGGGAACGGGGGAGGAGCGGCCGTCCGTTGGGAGGTCAGGGAGGCCGCTCTGAAGACATGACATTTAATCTGAAACACGAACAGCAGGGAAGAGCCAGTCACCAGTGCATAGGCCCCACAGAATGAGCCAGTGGTATGTGGGCAGCGGGCACAGAGGCCTGTCAGGAGCAGGGGGAGTGAGAGGGGAGGGATGAAGGGGAGAGGCCGGCCTGGGCCGCACCACGCAGAGCCTACTGAGCCAGAAAGAGTAGGGAGCTGAGATCATATTCTGAGTGATGGGGAGTCGCTGCAGGGTTGACTAGGGGAGTGATGATGCCAGAGAGACACAAAGCAGACACCCTTCTGCAGCCCCCCAGGGAGCCCTTCTGGCAGTTTTTAAGACCTGGAAGTGCCTCCCCAGGGTGCAGTTAAAGGGCATTTGCTTTGCAGTCCAAGAGACCAGAGTTCGAATCCTCAGGCTACCCCTCCTAGCTGTGTGACTTTGGGCAAGCTGATCAGCCTCTCTGGGCCTCGGATCCTCATCCGCAAAGCAGGAAGAGCAATGCCAGCTCTGCACAGCTGAGCCGAGGGTGACAGAGCCAGGCCATACACGAAGCACTCGGCACGGGGCCTGGCACTGAGCATGAGTCACCCCCACCCCGCCCCACCCGGGGAGAAATGAAATCCCCAGGCCAGTTGAAGGCTGGTTCCAATAAAAACATCATGCTTCACCCGACGGTCAGAGCTGGCCAACACACCCCTGGCAGAGAGGGGCCTCCCGGAGGCTGCACCTGTTGTGACCACAGTGAAGGCCTGAGCCAAGGGAGTGGCCACTGCGGGTGGCCCTGGGTGCGGTGAGATTTGGTTCTCACTGACGGCTAGCGTGGGAACCAGGTCCCAAGGCCATGTCCCCAGAAGTGCAACGTCAAGGCCCAATGACATCAGGACATCAAGAGCAAGGGGCCGTCCGTATTGCCCCCCTCTCCCCGATGCAGATGAGGAACCTGAGGCTCAGGACTAAATGAGACCGAGGTGTAGAAGCCACTGAGGGCTTATCATTGCATCAACAGACTTGGGTAGACGTTGTGGGGAGAAGGACAGTGTCCCAAAATGATAATCGTCACGTTCACAGAAGTACTATGGGGGAAAAGGGGATGTCGTGTTCTGTTCCCCAATGCAGGAAGATGTGGGATCAGGGAAGAGCTCTTTCCACATCAGGGCTGTCCCTGACTTGACAGGGAGTGAGCTCCCCGTCACTGAACGGACTCTGAACTGGGTGGCTTGGAGGTCACTCCCACCTCAAGTAAGGATGGTCTTTGCCCATTAGAGAAGGGTACCCTGGGACCCTGCAAGGTGGTTTGTAGTTTTACCTGACCTTATTCTTTTTGGGGGGAGGGGAGGGTGGTAACTAAGGAGAGATGAGAAGAGTAAGGACATTCTGGGCCAGGCACGTGGGCAGAGGACTGGTTGAGAAGGTCAGGCCCTACACTTGGTGGCTGTCTATGGCACACCGTTGCCTCCCAACGTGGCCAGCTACTTGCTTTGGGAGCGGACAAGCCGCTGCTCAGTCACCCTCACCCTCTTGAGCAGGGTCCCGAGTCGGGGGGCAAAGGGCATGGCAGCTGTGTTTCTGACCCACGGCGCCTGGCTCACCTCCTTCTGAACAAAGTCCATGATGTTTTTGAAGTCCAGATCGTCATAGTAGTTCTCGATTCCTCTTCGAATGTTGTCATTCAGAAAGTCGATGGTCTATTTAGATGGAGACAGTATGAAAGAGACAGACCTCCCCTCCCTGAGCCCAACCCAAGGTCTCCCAGGACTCGGGATTGGAACAGAGTGCCCACGTGCCCAAGTAGCTCCCACCCCGCCTGCACGAACGCCCCACCACATCCCTGCCCACACCCTCTCCATGCCCCCCGTGCCCATCTGATGCCTTAGTCCCTCTGCCATGTCTAAGCAGGAGTGATTCACACGCTTTCCCATACAGATCACATAGGCCAGGACCCAAGAGATGGGGCCCTTCCCCAGGGAAGCAGCCACGCCAGGCTGGGACTGGGCTGGCCCTGGTGCCTGTCTGGTGCTCCTTCCACTGTCCAAAGACAGGCCTGAAGTGAGTCTTCCTTTTGTCCTCCAGACCTCCTCTCCACTCTCAGCTGCTATCCAAGCTCTTGTGTTATAGATAAGGAAACTGAGGCCCAAAGAGGGGCCTGACTCTGCCAGGGCGCAGAGCAGGCAGGCTAGGGGCCTGGCCAGGACTGGAAATCAGCTCTCCTCACTTCCCCAGCGGTTCATGGCTGCGGGGCTCTGGCCTGAACAAAGGGCCCACCCCCTAGCTCGGACCGGGAGGGGTGCTGGCGCATCGCCCTCTCCCGGTCACACTGGGCCTTCTGGATCAACAGCTCGGCTGTTGTGCTGAAATCCAGGAGCACAAAAGGCCCCACAGCGGGCAGGGGTGGGGGCAGGAGTGTGGGCAGCCCAACCCCAAGCTCAGAGCAACAATCAGGGCTTTCAGAGCGGGGAGGCCCGCATATCACCAGAGATCGTGCTGGCACAAAGGGGGCATTCTTGGCTCTGGAGCCAGACGATCCCCAGGGGAGGCGCCTGTGGGCGCCCCTGGGAAAACCGGGCCCTGGGTCCCAGGCCTGGTCCTGGGCTGCAGGCCCCACCACAGCCACTTCTCCTCTCTGAGCCTGAGTTACCCACTGGTAAACCAAACCTGCAGGCCCGTCTTTAAGGTAACTTGCAGTTCCGAGGACCAAAGACTAAGCTGAGAGATGCTGTCGAGGCTCAGAGTCAAGAACAGGCCCCGCAGCCAGCCAGGCCCCGGACGCCGCGTTTAATACCCGAGCCTCCAGTTCCTTACCTGCAAAATGGGGAGGACGGTCCTCTGCCTTGTAGAGATGTGAGTGTAGACAGCCTCCAGAACAAAAGCCGGCGGCTAGCCTGGGACCCCACAAACACCCTGCAGCCCAGGGAGGCCATCTGACCACAGTCACCTCACTGGTCACTGGCAGAGAGACGCTAGAACCAAGGTGGCGAACCCCCAGCCTGACAACACTAAGAAGCCAAAATAAGAACTCAAGGTTCAGTTTGGGGTCATCTCCCCACATCATCTCCAGTATCAGGAAGAGAGGAACAAAGGGTACATCAGCCGCGTGCTTCCCGACACTCACTGCTCATAGCCAAGACAATAAAGGAGACCGGCTCGGGGAAGCCTATCTCTGTGGCCAGAAGGAAAACCCTCTGCTGATGAAGGCCAGCTGCTCAGAAGCAGACCTAGGAGCCGACGACCTTGACAGTGGCCTGCGGGGGACGTGGGGCAAGTCCACTCACGGGCGCGCCAACGACCGTGCTCTCACCAGCCCTCAGCCCCTGCGCTGATCCCGGGGCAGGGTCCGGCTGGCCACACAATCCGTGCAGAGCAGGGACCCACCTGGCCTCAGGCCCACGCTTCTCAGAGGCCCCAGGCCATGAAACCTTTCCAACCTTGGGTGCCCGCTCCTCTGGGTGATGAAGGGACAGGCCAGCCAGCTGGGACACTGTTGGGGGCACCTAAGAAATAGGACACTAGGGTGGGGCCAGTCTGCCACCCAGGGTAGGGCAAGGGAATGAGCTCATGGCATTGAACGGCACGCTGCAGGGGGGCCCTGGGTGAGCAGAGATGCAGGGGTGATGCCAGGGTCAGGGCCTGTTTCAGTCAACTCTCGAGGCATTGCAGACACAGTCCCCCATGTCCCCCTGGACCTACCCCAGTCCAGTGGCCACCTCCTCGCCCCTCTACTGGGTCACATACTGTTGGGACTCCCCCGGGGCTAGAGCTGGGGGGCAGGGGATGAGGGCAGGAGGCCCGGGACAGGGTCAGCCGAGGGGAGAAGCCTCTCCCTCCCTCTTTGGTGAGCCGCTCTGACCTTTCTCTCCAAACCGTCTCAGTCTCTGGGCACTTTCCAAACATGCTGACTCCGAAAAAGGCCTCTGTGAAAATCAGGCCTCCCATCTGGTAAGCTGAGCCGGGCCCCTGCAGGGAAGGGAGGCCCCGCCAGAGGTCCGTGGAATGGGCAGGAGGAACAGATGTCCCAGGCTGCATGGACCGTCCCCAGTTCCTCGCGCTGCCTGTGGCACTGTGAATATGTGGCCTCAGGGGCCACATGGCCCCAGGCTAAACTAAGCAAAGAGTAAGCAAACATCAAAGGCCACAAGATTTTCAGAGCATGGTGTTTAAACCACCAGAGGCAAGCTACAAAGAGCTGTCCTTTCTAGTTCTTTCTTTTAAATCTAGTCTTAAAGTTATCCAAAGCCTCCACAGCAGCTTTCCCAGTAGAGGTGCTTTCTGCTTTTAAATGGAACTGGGGAGCCCGAGGAATCGGGGAGCCTGGGCCGCTCAGTTGGTTAAGCGACCGACTCTTGGTCTTAGCTCAAGTCATGATCTCGGCTCAGGTCATGAGCTCCTGGTTCGTGAGTTCCAGCCCCACATCAGGCTCTGCACTGACAGCGTGGAGCCTGCTTGGGGTTCTGTCTCTCCTTCTTTCTGCCCCTCCCCTGCTTGTGCTTTCTCTCTCTCTCTCTCTCTTTCAAAATAAATAAATAAACTTTAAAAAACTGAATGAGGAATCAAGGGAGTGGGACCCGTGGCAGCCGCAACCCGGGGCTGGGAGGCTGGGAGCAGGCAGAGAAGGGAGGAGGGGCAGGACGTTGGCAGGAGCCTCCTGCCTGGCCTCTGGGGATGGAGCTTCCGCTGCCTTCTCCTCAGCTCCCGAGACCCCAGGCTGCGGCCCCACTGCCACCAGTACCAGCCCGGTTCCCACAGTGTGGAAGGGGGTGCTTGGCCTAGGACTTCCTTCCCTTGCACCTGGGCTGAGCCAGCACCTCCGGGTTTCCCTCAGTGCCCCAGACTGTGGGGACTTGTCCTCTTGCCTCCAGTCCTGAGAGCGGGCCCAAATCTAACAAGCAAGACCAGAAGAGAACCCAGGAAGCAAGAAAAAAGGAGCAGAGAAAGCTACAAGGTTCTCCGGAACATGTGCTAGACTCTTCCTCAGACCTGGCCAGACGTCACGGGTTTAATCCCGAGGGAGAGGAGGCTATGCTTCAGCTTCGCAGGTGTTTGGGGCTCCAGCTGTCCCTCCCACACTCTGTCCACAGCGGGGCACCCCGGCTGTGAGGGTCTGGCCAGATCTCAGCAGAACCTTCTCTACTTGGCTCCAGATGGGAAAGATATATACGTTTGCGTGCTCAGCCAAGCGGGCCACCGTGCCTTCTCCTTTCTCCCTGCCCCTGAACTTCAAGGGCATGTCCAGAACCAGCTAGTGCCAGGGCCGTGATAAAAAAAAAAAAAAAAAAAACAGGCTGGGTGCTGTCCACCGTTCCCTGGCCCGGTGTTGGGTGTGACCACAGCACCCTCTGATCAAGGCCAGGAAAGAGGCCACTCTTCACCCCTGCCTTGGTAGCAGAAGGAAGGTAGAGGCAAGGAGGCCTGCGACGGGCATACAGGTGTACCAGCTACAGCCCGGCACCCTCTGGGTGTCCCGCTCAGCTCTGCCTGACTGGGAACACATGGGCAGGAGCTGCCCTCCTCCCACTCCCCTACACCCTCGGGAGTGGTCCTGGAGCAAGCTGGAGTACTAGGAGGTCAAGGTGAGACGCGAACCATTGTGGAGGTCACTCAGACTCTCCTCCCATGGCTGGGGTCAGGACACTGTACTTCAGATGCCCGGGCCCTCGGGTCTCGGTGCCACTAGGCTCTGTGCAAACAGAGAAGCCACTTCAGTCTGACCACCAGGTCATGCCTGACAGCAGAAACCCCACCCAGGGTCAGGGATGGAGACTTTCTTCCTTATATCCAGGAGCATGTTTATATATTGCTGCCTGGCTGGGGCCATGGCCCGTGCACCTTCCTGGGAACCCAGCGTGAGGTCGTGAGCCTAATTTGTCCTCATTTGTCCCCAAGAGCGACTTAGACTTGACTGGTAGCCCATGGGGCCAGACTTGTTAACAGTGTGTCTCAGAGAAATATGTCTTCTCCTCTTGGTGAGGAGAAATGGAATCGCGAACTCACATCCTCCTGGAAGTAGACCTTCATGGCTCCTCACCTTTTTCTCCACCTTACACCGCCCCTTCCTACTGCCATCAACAGCCAGGCTGTTTCCCTATCCTCACCATCGGCCAGTCTCATATTTTACA
Organism: Neofelis nebulosa; assembly: GCF_028018385.1. Classification (NCBI taxonomy): domain Eukaryota; kingdom Metazoa; phylum Chordata; class Mammalia; order Carnivora; family Felidae; genus Neofelis; species Neofelis nebulosa. The sequence goes on along the minus strand of NC_080794.1, from coordinate 35,117,753 downwards.
TTCGGGTTGGAAGGGACATTGTCTTTTTCAGGTGGTATTTTTCCCCATGATTTTAAGAAAAAGAATATTTGGGAGCTGGGGAAAAAATACAAAGAAGAAATAAAAATCACCCTAGCCCGACCCCTCAGAGGATATAAAAGTTAATATGGTAATATTTCTATTATCTTCCAGATTTTTCCAGGCCTAGTTTTTTCATGGTGGAGATCTGACCGCATTTATAATTTCCTATCTCATTTTTCAATGATCTTGAATTCTGCGTCACAGGCATATGAGAACATGGCCCACGATGAGCCTCCAAAGAGCTGAGAGCCCTGACGGTGAGGGTCCTTCCTGGGTTGCACACAGAGACCCTCCCCTGACAGGCCCCGTGAAGGGACACACCATCCAATCCTCAGGGTTTGGGGATAATGAGATAATGAGAAACTCTCAGCCCTGACCTTGACCCACGGTGTCCTCAGCTGTGAGGTCTAGGGGGTGGAGGTCCTTCGGTGGAAGAAGGAGTGGTGGGTGTCATGGCCGCTGCTGAGCTACAGGGCACTGGGACGATGGCTGACCGGGCCGCCTTTGTGAGAGTGCTCTGGAAACCAGAACTGCTGCTCACTTAGGGAACCGTTTATGAAAACAGTCGATGCTGCTGACCACAACCTGGACCTGGCTCTAGCCAGGAAAGCACTATTCCGTAACCTCTGGAAAGCCACAGGCTGGCTGGGAGCCCGGCGGCTGCACAGAAACACATCCCCACGGACGAATGGAATAAACCTCTCGCCCCTCAGGCTGCTGAGAAATGAACCAACACCCCGATCTTCCAGCTCTGAGCAGACAGTCTGAAGAGCAGAAAAGGGGAAAAGGGAGGAGCAGGTAGTGACACCAGATCGAAAAGATAACTGATGAGGCAAAGAAAAAGGGAAATAAAAGAATATTTTGAGACAAACGAAAATGGAAACACGACATACCAAGACTTTGGGGATGCAGCGGAAACAGTCACGAGAAGGAAGTTTATAGTGATAAACATCTACCTTAAGAAAAAAAGAGAACAATGTCAAATAAAAAATCTAACTTTACACCTCCAGGACGCAGAAGGAGAGGAGCGAACCAAGCCCCAAGTTAGTAGAGAGGGAAGGTAGTAACAAAGATCTGAGCAGAAATAAATGAAGTAGAGACTAGAAAGTCAATAAAAAAAATATCTACAGGGGCGCCTGGGGGCTCAGTCAGTTAAGCGTCTGACTTCGGCTCAGGTCATGATCTCACAGCTAGTGGGTTCAAACCTTGCATCGGGCTCTGTGCTGACAGCTCAGGGCCTGGAGCCTGCTCTGGATTCTGTATCTCCCTCTCCCTCTCTGCTCTCTCTCCCTTTCTCAAAAATAAAATAAACATTAAAAAAATTAATAAAAAGACAAAAAAATGAAAAAATAAAATTAAAAGTTAAAAAAGAAATAGAAAATCTGAACAGACCAATCACGGGTCAGGAACTAGTAAACTAGTAAATGTCCAGGGCCAGACGCTTCACTGGTGAACTCTACCAAACACTTAAGGAATAATTAATACTAATCTTTCTCAAATTCTTCCAAGATATTGAAGAGGAGGAAACACTTTGAAGTCATTACGAGGCCAGCATTCCTCTGATACCAATGTCAAGCAAGGAGACTATAGGAAAAGACAAATATGGGCTAATATCTCTGATGAACATAGCTGCAAAAATCCTCAGAAAAATACCAGCAAACCAAATTCAACAGTACATTAAAAGGATCATACACCATGATCAAATGGTATTCATCCCTGGGATGCAAGAATGGTTCAACATCTGCAAATCAATCCATGTGATAACCACATTAACAATGAAGGATAAAAGTCACATGATCATTTTAACAGATGCAGAAAAAGTATTTGACAAAATTCGACATCATTTTCTGATCAAAAAAACACTCAACAAATTAGGTATAGAAAGAATGTACCTCAACATAACAAACACCATACATAATAAGCCCACAGCTGACATCATACTCAATGGTGAAAAGTAAAAGCTTCTCCTCTAAGATCAGGAAGAGACAAATGTCCCCTCTCACTACTTCTATTCAACATAGTCCTGGAAGTCCTAAGCCAGAGCAAAGAAATTAGGCAAGAAAAAGAAATAAAAGTCATCTAAATCAGAAACGAAGAAGTAAAATTTTCTGTTTGCACACGACATGATCTTACATATACAAATCTTCAAGACTCCAGCAAAGATCTGTCAAAATTAATAAATGAATCCAGTAAAGTTGCAAGATACAAAAATCAACATACAAAAATCATTTGCATTTCTATACACTAACAATGAACTATCCAAAAAAAAAAAAAGAAATTAACAAACCCATTTACAATAGCATCAAGTTGAATAAACTATTTAGGGAGAAATTTAACCAATGAAGTGGAAGATCTGTATACTGAAAATCATAAAACACTGATGAAAGAAATTGAAGACAACACAAATAAATGGAAAGTTATCCCTTGTTCTTGGATTGGGAGAATTAATATTCTAAACTATTCACACTACCCAAGGTGATCTACAGATTTAATGCAATACCTATCAAAATTCCAAAGGCCTTTTTTTCACAGAAATAGAAAAAATAATCTTAAAATTTGTATGGAACCATAACAGACCTCAAACAGCTAAAGCAACCTTGAGCACAAAAAGTAAGCTGGAGGCATCACACTTTCTGATTTCAAACTATATTACAAAGCTATAGGTATCAAAATAGTATGGTATTGGCAAAAAAAAAAAAAAAGACAAGACATACAGATCGACAAAACAGGATAGAGAGCCTAGAAATAAACCCAGTCATACCCACTAACTTTTGATAAAAGCACCAAGAATACACAACGGCAAAAAGATAGTCTCTTAAATGGTGCTGAGAAAACTAGATATCCACATGCAAAAGAATGAATTTGACCATCAGCTTACATCATACACAAAAGTCAATTCAAAATGGATAAAAGACCTAAACATAAGACCCAAAATTACAAAACTCTTAAAAGAAAACATAGGGGAAAAAGTCCTGCACGTCGGTCATGACAGTGATTTTTTGGATCCGACATCAAATGCACAAGCAACAAAGGCAAAAATAAAGAAGCGGGACTACATTACACTAAAAGGTTTCAGGGCACCTGAGTGGTTCCATTGGTTAAAATCTGACTCTTGATTTCAGCTCAGGTCATGATCTCATGGCTTGTGGGTTCAAGCTCCACATCAGGCTCTGCGCTGACAGCATGGAGCCTGCTTGGGATTCTCTCTGTCTCCCCCCCTCTCTCTCTGTCCCTCCCCTGCTCACACTCTCTCTCTTTCAAAATCAATAACCTTTTTTTTTTAAGTTTCAACAAAAGAAATAATCAAAAAAAATGCAAAGACAACCAACAGAATGGGAGAAAATATTTGTAAACCATATATCTGATAAGAAGTTAATATCCAAAATGTATAAGGAAACCTTACAACTAAATAGCAAACAACTATGACAACAACAATTATGATCTGATTAAAAATGGGCAGAGGAACTAAATAGATGTTTTCCTAAAGAAGACATCCAGATGGCCAACGGGTATATGAAGAGACGCTCAACATCACTCATCATCAGGGAAATGCGAACTGAAACCTCAATGAGATACCACCTCATGCCTATTTGAATGGCTATTATCAAAAAGACAGGAGGTAACAAATATTGGAGGGGAGAAAAGGAAACCTTTGTACGCTGTAGGTGGGGATGTAAATTGGCACAACCATTATGGAAAACAGTATGAAAGTTCTTCCAAAAATTAAAAATAATGGTGCAATATATCCTTTGGCTATATATAGTACAGCATTGTTCACAATAGCCAAACTATGGAAACAACCTAAGTACCCATTGACGGATGATAGAGATATATATGTATACATTTTTTAATTCATATATTTTTATTTTATTTTTTTACAGTTTATTTATTGATTTTTGAGAGAGAGACAGTGAACAAGCATGAGTCGGGGGAGGGCAGAGAGAGAAGGAGACAGAGAATCCCAAGCAAGCTCCCAGCTGTCAGTGCAGAGCCTGACACGGGGCTTGATCTCACAAACTGTGAGATCATGACCTGAGCTGAAATCAAGAGTCAGATGCTTAACCAACTGAGCCACCCAAGAGCCCCTATATATTTTTATTTTTATATTGTATCGTACATATATTCATCCATTGCATATACACACAATGAAATATTCTTTAGCCATAAAAAAAAAGAAGGAAATCTTCCATTTGTAACAACACGGATGGACCTAGAGAGCATTATGCTGAGTGAAATAAGCCAGACAGAGAAAGACAAATACTGTATTGGTATCACTTATACGTGGAATCTACAAAAAAGTTGGGCGGGGGGGCGGGTAGTGGAGCCTGGGTGGCTCAGTCGGTCAAGAGTCTGACTTCAGCTCAGGTCATGATCTTATGGCTCGTGAGTTTGAGCTCCATGTTGGGCTCCGTGCTGGCAGTGCAAAGCCTGCTTAGGATTCTTGCTGTCTCCTCTCTCTCTTCCCCTTCCCTGCTCATGCTCTCTCTCTCTCTCTCTCAAAATAAGCAAATAAACAAACAAACAAATAAATAATCTTTTTAAGAAAGGGAATCCCATAGAACCAGGGAGTAGAAAAGGAGTTACCAAGGCCTAGGTAGGAGTGGTGAAAGAGGGAGACGTTGGTCAGGGGTACGAACTCTGAGTTATATGACGAATAAGTTCTTGGGGTCTAATGCATGTCGTGGCGACTACAGTTAACAACAGCATATTCTATATGTGAGATCTGCTGAGAATAGGTCTTGAGTATTCTCACTAAAGAAAAAAAAAATTACTGTCTGAGGTGATGGATGTGTTATTTAACTGGATTGTGGTAATCACTTCACATTGCACAGTTTGAATATATTACAATTTTACTTGTCTCCTATACCTCAGTGAAGCTGGGGTTGGGGAGGAACAGAGAACTGAAAAAGAAGACTGAGCCGACTCGATCTTGCTGTGTGCTCTCAGTTTTCCCAACCTCTCTGTGCCTCACTGATTCCACTGAGATGGGAATCTCCCCTCCCCTCTCCTGGGAGAAGGACCCAGGATTCCGGGGGTGGAGGAGAAGGACCCTGGAAAGAAGGACCCTGGATTCCGGGGGTGGAGACAAGCCTGTGTTTAAGGCCCATCCCTGCTCCCACCTGGGCCAGGATCCAACTGCGCGCATGAGGAGCTTGGTAGGAGTCAAACACCGGGTCATTTGAGGGCTCTAGGATAGTGATGCTGCCTTGGGCTCAACTTCTGATAAGAGCGACAACCTGGCCGCAGTCCTGATGCAACTGCCCCGCAGCAACGCCCAGGAGCACCAGGGCCCAAGCTGTCTGGGTGGGGAGGGTGGAGGCAGGGGGTGGACAGACAGGGCAGAGGTTGTGCAAACTTGCCCTGCTCCTCAAGTCCCACTTCTGACACCAAGGCCAGGATGAAGACAAAGGAATGGGCTATGGGAGAAATGACAGAGCCTTGAGCTGGAAATCAGCCCTGCACAGCCACCAGCTTCTTGCGGGACCGTGGGCCAGTCCCTTCTCTTCTCCAGGCTTCAGGACAGAGGAGCTAATGTGTAGCAAGAGTCCAACCGGGGGGGTCATTGCCATGCCAGGTTCTCACATGCATTTTCTTATCAACTCCTCACCCCAAATCCCAAGAGCTAGGAATGATAACACTTTGAGATCCTTAGGATCTGAGAGGCTAAGTGACTTGCCCAAGGTCACACAGCCTGTGTAAAGTGGCCCCTAAACCATGGCCTACGAGGACCTAGGGGGTCTGTCTTGGTGGCCCTTGCGACTTTTCCTTCCATGCCTCCCCATCAGTTACCCGCTTCAGCCCAGTGGCCCGCACACTGGTCCACAAACATGCCAAGCTCCTTTCTGCTTCAGTGGTTCCCTCTGTCTGGACTTCTGTTCCCCCTGCGCCTTGCCTACCCCAGGCACTCACCTGTCACCTGTTCTGTTTTCTTGTTCTCTGGTTTACTTGTTCAGTGCCCGTCTCCCCAGCAGAATGGACGCTCCACAAGGAATTATCTACCCTACTCTCTGCACACCCCTAGTTTACAGCCCAGGGCACGCACGATGGGAGCTCAGCATACACGTGGCTGATACATGCACCAGAGGCCCACCTGGTTCCGGAAGATCAAGGCCACCACACCACCAATGAGCTCAATTATGAGGCAAATCCCAAGGATATACATAAACTGAAAAACAAAATTCAGAGATTCACTTAGAGGGACAAGAGAAGCGTCCTTTGCCCCAAGGTCAAGTGCGATAAGGAGAATCCTCTCTGTTGGAGCTCTTACTGGCTCCCGGGCCTTTTCCTCCTTCCTCCTGTGAGGGCACGGGATGTGGACAGATATTCCCCGGGAAAACCCATCTCTGGGGCCAGTCATGGTCAGGAACTGTGACTCAGCTGTCCAGGCCAGATTGTTATTGAGGTTTATCCCACGGTCCTCAGCGGAGTCCAGGCAGAAAAACACCCCTCCTACCACCACTGCCCCCAGGAGAGCTGACCCAGAGTGGGCAGGCCTGGCTAGATGGGCAGCCGCCACAGCATTTCCAGCTCTGCCCGCAGAGCCCCTCAGAAGTGGCTTCCCAGCCCCCTGGCAGAGTGGGTGAGAGAATGTCTGAGGCTTGAAGGATATATCCCCCCACCCCTGCCCCATCACAAAGCAGGTATTGTCCAAACTGATGCCAGCAACTTCCAGCCTCAGGCAGCACCAACACACTGCTTATCAGGGCTTTTCGGACCTTCCCACGTGAGAGGTGACAGTGAGGTCAAACACACACGTGGGTACAGAGTGAATGGATCTGCCTACCCAGTACCCCCAGCTTTGGGGAGCCATCCCTCACTGCGCAGAAAGGGGGGCAGGTAAGGCTGGTGCCATGGCAGGCACTTACTTGGCCCGGGCAGGCCCATCAGAGACCTGGGACTTCGGCCATAGGTTACCAGGAAACGCTCTCTGGGATCAAGGGCCATAAACCCTCTATTGGCCTGAGGTGCCTAGTGACAATTGCAAAGAGAGCCTGAGGACCCAGCCTGGCATCCAGCTGGGAGGTGGCGAAAGAGCAGGAGCCCAGTGGTACCATCTAAAGCCCTGGTCTCAGTGTGGGCTTGCTGATTACGTGAGCCAAGGACTCACCACCAACGTCTTTGGGGTTTGCTTGCTCTCGTTTGAGTGTGGTTTCTCCCACTCGCAGCAGAGAGTCTAGACCAACACAGGGTTTAAGTAAGAAGAATATTCAAGTCAGCCTTTATATACAAAAGTGGAGGTGGCCTGGTCTCTCTTGGGCCAACGTAACAGAGAGGTTGATCCAAGAAACCCTCTAGAAAGTGTGGTTTGAGGCAAGGACTGAAAAAAAAAAAACTGGGCTGCCCAAAGGCCCAAGGGCAGTCTCCCCAGTTCTCTAGGGACTCCAAGGACCAACCCCCACCCACTGGCTGAGGGGTGCGTGGGGCCAACTCACCGCTTGGAGAAGGCACAGGTTGTCGCGGAGGGAAGCCAACACTCCGATGAAGGACACGATGAACATGATGACCCCCAGGAGGATGAGGATAATGGCTGGGGCCAGAAAGGCACTTTCGAGGGTTTTATATTTCTGCCGCTCAACTTCTGCGTAGATCCCCACCGACAGGATCAGGCCCCCGATCAGCTGCAGCAAGAAAGCAAGGAGTGAGAGCGAAGGACTGGCAGTCACTTGATTTTCCTACAAAGAGTTCGTCTGGGGGTTATGGTGCCCGTCACTGGGGGGCTCACCCCGGATGACCACAGATGAGGGAATGCGCTATGGGCTGGACCGTATTCCCCCAAAGTTCATACGGGGCACTGCTAACCCTCAGGGCCTCAGAATGTGACTATATTTGGAGACAGAGCCTTGAAAGAGGTAATTAAGTTAAAATGGGGTTATACGGGTGGGTCTTAACCCAGTATGACTGTTGTCCTTGTAAAAAGAAGAGATGAGGGACAGACACACACAGAGGGAAGACCACGTGAGGCCACAGGGAGAAGGCAGCCACGTACAAACCAGGGAGACAGGCCTCAGAGGAAACCAACCCTGTGAAACCTTCACCTTGGACTTCTAGCCTCCAGAGATGTGAGGAAATAGACTCCTGTGGTTGAAGCCACACGGTCTGTGGCGTTTTGTTACAGCGGCCGTAGCACGCTGATACGGGCTCTGTTTGGAAATGCCGCGTTAGAGGCAAATACTGGTGAGTCGGGAGAAGGGCCACTGGTTGGAGGGTCAGAGGGCCTGGGTTTGAGTCCCAGCTCCGCTGTTGCTAACCATGGGCTCCCTCGCCCGGGATCCCGTAGCAGTGTCCTGACTGACCCCCTCCAGCCCATTCTCCACACCAGAGTGACCAGGCAAACCCTCATCAGAGCAGGCTGGTTCTCTGTAAGAATAATAACATCAACCTCGATCACAGACGATAGGCCCACATGACCTGTCTGAGCTCACCACTCCCTCTCCTCCTTCTTCTCTCTGCTTTAGCAGCACTGGGTAAAACACGCTAGTGTATAATCCCAGGGCCTTTGCTCAGGCTGTTCCCCCTCCCTAGAATGCTCTGCCTCCTGACATCCACATGGCTCACTCCCTCACCTCCTACTTGTCTTTGCTCAATTGTCAGCTGCTTTGTGAGGCCTTTCCGGGCCATCTGATCTAGAAGGAGAAAATCCCTCCCCCTGAAAGTCCTGACACCATTCTCCCTTTTATTTTCCTCCTTTGCACTTACCAGTATGTAACAGGCAACTTTTTTCTGTTACTTTTGAATTGCTTGTCTTCCCCCGTAAGACTATAAGCTCCAGGTCAGGAGGGATTTTCCAACTCTTTTGGGCATCCCCAGCAACCAGAACAGTCCTGACATTTAGGTACCACCAGTGTTTACAATCCATGTGCATTGAATGGATGGGAACCAGACTTTCCAACCAACCCCCTTGGGTTTGAGGCCAACGCTGTCTACCCAATCTCCTGTGTGTCCAAGGACCCTGACATTCCATGCTACACACTGCTGGGGGCAAGGACACATCATTAGTTATGCTGCACTTCCCCTCCAAGGAGAAGGTGGTGTGAGAGAGTAACCAGAGCTGAGGTGCAGCCAGCTAAGGTCCCCGAAAAGGAAGTGAGGGATAATCCAGACGGGGTGTTGGCGAGATAGGCCACGAACATAGCTACCCTAGAGTCACATCCAGAACCCTGAGGAGGCTGCCCCTCCAGTTACTCACTGCTCTTAAATTGGCTCAATGTTGGGGCGCCTGGGTGGCGCCGTCGGTTAAGCGTCCGACTTCAGCCAGGTCACGATCTCGCGGTCCGTGAGTTCGAGCCCCGCGTCGGGCTCTGGGCTGACGGCTCGGAGCCTGGAGCCTGTTTCCGATTCTGTGTCTCCCTCTCTCTCTCTGCCCCTCCCCCGTTCATGCTCTGTCTCTCTCTGTCCCAAAAATAAATAAAAAACGTTGAAAAAAAAAAAATTAAAAAAAAAAAAAAATTGGCTCAATGTGCCTTCAAAATAGATCTCCGTGACTTCCTTCTAAAGAGCACTAAGACTGCATCCTGGGTAAAGGGAGGTGCCTGTTTTCCCCTAACTTTTGACAAGTAGTTGAGGATGTCAAAAGTCAAACAGACCAAGCTTATTTAGAACCCCCCCCCCCATCACGGAGGATTGCCAGGAAGCCATCTCCCCCTGGGGGTCCACTGTATTTGAAAAGATAATCCAGGATTACTGAGACCCACTCCCCCCAGCCTGAAAGGAAGAACTTTCCAGCGCAGGAGGTGCTAACCCAGCTGACAGGCTCAGCCAGGAGTTACTTATTAACAAGTTGACCATATCAGGAAAACCATGAGTGAAACGATGTCATCGAAAGTACCCACTTGGGGGGCGCCTGGGTGGCGCCGTCGGTTAAGCGTCCGACTTCAGCCAGGTCACGATCTCGCGGTCCGTGAGTTCGAGCCCCGTGTCGGGCTCTGGGCTGATGGCTCGGAGCCTGGAGCCTGTTTCCGATTCTGTGTCTCCCTCTCTCTGACCCTCCCCCATTCATGCTCTGTCTCTCTCTGTCCCAAAAATAAATAAAAAACGTTGGAAAAAAAAAAAAAAAGAAAGTACCCACTTGGGTAAATGTTTACATTTATAAGGCAGAACACACACACATACACACGCGCACACACACACACACACACACACAGAAAAACTTCTATAGGAAATAAAATCTACCTTTAACAGAGCAAGATTGTCTGGTCAGTTCACGCTCCAAAAGCCAGAACAAGGTAAAATGATTGTTCAAGGCCGTCCTGAGCCCTGTGGGTCCTCTGGGAACAAGAACAATCACTTTAAAAAACCCAGTCTCCCCCTTCTGAATTACTGGACTGCTAAGGAATCGCCCACTGAACCCTAACCCTGAATCAGACCCAGAGCCCGGAGATCCCTCCACCCCAAAGCTGAAGATCGTGCTTAAAGAAGACTGCACAGGAGGGAAGTCTTCACAGCCCAGGCAGGGAGTGAATTAAATACGCAAGGACACAGTGTACTTGAGGGCTTCAGAGGTGGGGTTTTATCCTCTGTCTTGATGAAAAGTGAAATTCTTCTACTGTGGCTGACCCAGCAAGATAACATCTAAGTATTTTCAGAATTGCTTCCATATACTTCTACGAATTTTGTGTTTCCTGTTTTAAAGATTTTTTTAAGTTTATTTATTTATTTTGAGAGAGAGGGAGAGAGCACACGAGCAGGGGAGGGAGAGAGACAGAGAGAGAGAGAATCCCAAGCAGGCTCTGCTCAGAGCCCGATGCAGGGCTTGAACTCATGAACCGCCAGATCGTTTCCGGAACCGAAACCAAGTGTCGGACACCTAACCAACTGAGCCACCCAGACATGTCACTGTTTCCTGTTTTAAAGGAAAACAGGCTCTTCTGGGCTGGGGGGACCCAGGCCCTGACATCTGGGCTGTCCCTCATTCCTGCCTAAGGCTATGCTTCTGGGTTAAGGTAGCCTGCTTTGGAAACCATCTCCAAAACAGCAGAGCAGAACTGACCCCAGCCCTCTCCATAAAGGCAGTCAGTGGCTTCTTCTATTTTTACAAGCTCCCTAGAGCCCCGGGACCCACTCCAGAACAGCCTTGCCGGCAGGAAACAAAACTTCCTTTGGTCTGAGCTCCCTCCTGTTGCAAAGCATCGCATTTTCCCTGCCGGTCAGCCTTACAACATTTCCAGACCACCAAAGCCCTAGGAAAAACTGCTGTGGCAAACTTAACCCAAGCCTCCTGGCTCCACGAGCACTGTGCACTGAGTCGTCACACGCATACTTCTCCTGGCCCACCCACTTCTGCCACCCCAGCCCCCCTAGCGGCCTGGCAGACAACTCCTGAGGCGGCTCCCAACTCAGCACAGGACGCTCTGGTTTCCTCATTCAAGTGATCAAGGGTCAGTGGGCCTGGGGAGAGGCAGCCATACCCCCTTTCCAGGAACTTTAAGATTTCCAGTTATATTTACATATCCAATGACATCGGTTTATGTTTGCATTTGAGTATAAAACTAACTGTCATTGTGAGCATGCGATCCCATCCAGTCCTCTCTGCTAATTATAGCCTTTCCCCCAAGGCTGCTGGGGGACCATTCCAGCTCCAGCCAGAAGCAAATGGCCCATCTGTCATGCAGGACATCTTCAGCTACAGACAGCTGGGGGGGTGGGGGGGGTGGGGGGTGACCACATGGCCATGCCCATGTGGGGCCCAAAGCGGGGGGGGGGGGGGGGTTGCGGGATGCTGCTGGCAGCCACAGGCCAGGCCCAAAGGCCCAGGCTTTGCAAGCCCTGTGGCATCATCAACAGGCTGTGCAGGAGCCCCGTGGTCCAGCATCAACTGGGCCTGAAGGTTCCCGCTGAGCCCTGCAGCTTGGAACCAGTTTCCTTCTCGGCAGGGAGAAACCCAGCTTCACACAGCTGCCGGGAAGCAGGAGGCCCTGTGACATTCCAGCCCCGGCGTCTCCTCCTTCAGGAAGCATCTGGTCACCAGTCTGCCAGCTCACTCCCAGCTGACGCATGTCTGCACTTACAGACCCGTTTCACCCCCAAAGGCACATACCAGGCACCTAGTATGTCCCAGATCCTGAGGTCACAGGGGTCACAAGACCAGATAGTGGTCAGATAGGGGTCAGAGAGGTGGGAATTGACCTCTACAGTCCACTGGATGGAATTCAGCGGGTCTTTGAACTGGGGTTGGAGAAAAGGTCATACCTTTACTTTTGTTAACCTCTAGCTGAAATGTTTCTGGCACAAAAAAAGTTGACGATTCCCTCCCTGGTCCATGGGAAGCAAGCTGCGATTCTTACCATGGAGAGGCACAGGGGGCTCTGGGAATTCCATAGAAAGTAATGGGGAGAAACAGAATGTCAGGAAATCAGGATGGACTTCCTGGAGGAGTCAGTGAGTGTTTCCTGGAAGGTCCCAAGAACGGCTCCATTCTGGAACTGTTTCATGAGGCACTCAAGGCTCCAGAGTTCTCTGTTGGGCCCAAACAAAGCACTTTTCTGCGTTTCCAGCTTTGAAAGGATGTGAAGGGTAGCTAAACCCCAAGGCCCAAGAGAGATTTTAGATAAGATGGGGTGAGCAGGGCCCCTGCATCCGGCCAAGCAACCCTGAACCTCGCATGTACCAGCCCTTCTGCCCCGGGCCAATCCTGCCTGGCCCTGGCCAGACAGCCCCCTCCTCCACAGGCTTCGTACCAGCTTCTCTCCCGTACAGACAGACGGGGGTGCCGGAAGGAGCGGCAGAGGGGAGACAAGAGGTGGGAGCTGGCGTTCTGGGCCTCCGTTACCAGCTCAGTGCTCCTGGCCACGTCATGTCTCCTCTTTAAGCCTCATTTTCCACCGGTAAAATAGTGAAGCCCGCTGCCGCTTACAGAGCGGTTACGCTTACCAGCAGCCTGCATGCGCTATACCAGGTCAAGAAGGCTGGTCTGAGATGTCCTTGCAAAATACACCGGCGCCCATAGCGGGACAGCGCTGCGTTCTAGGATGATGCTACTGTCCAAGATCGTAGCCACTTGTCACGCTCTCGAAGTGTGACTCGTGTGCCTAAGGAACAAATTTTTCATTTTATTTCGTTGGGCTTAATTTGAATTTGACCACGTGAAGCTCGTGGCCACCATATTGGACAGCACAGCCCTAGAGTGTGCCCCTCACCACTCCCCCACAGGGGTCCTTTCTGAAGTCACAGAGGCCAGCCTTATTTAAAAACCATGTGCCCTAACCATCCAGCCACTAGCTAGAGAAGGTTCAGTTAATATTCACTGACCTCACTCAGCAGAAAACCGTCTCTTTGCCCAGTTGCCCCAAGAGAGCTCAGCTCGTGCTGGCCCACTCCTCCTGCCCCTAAGGAAAGCAGGACAAGCAGGATCCAGAAGGTCCTGGCAGCGTCCCCAACCCAAGCTGACATAGGGCCCATTCTGTCTCCTCAGGAAGACTGGCAGCCCCACCCCAGGACCACTGAGCAGTATTCCCCGCCCTTGGGTGCTTGACCCGGTGTCCCGCCCTGGCCCCAGCCCTACCCACAGTCAGCCCATGCTTGGGGAAACCAAACCAAAGCCAGCCCTTGGGGAAGCAGCAGTGGCTGTCCCCTCCTGCCGGTGAAGGATCCAGTCTCTGGTCTTCATCACCGGACTTTGCTGACAGCTCTGCCTTGACCCTGGACAGGACTTCTTTAAAACAAAAAAACTAGACATCAAGTGCAGAGAACCTGGTTAATTGCAATCCTTGGTCCATGACATTCTCTGACACAGCCCGCTTTTGCTTGTAATGTAATAAGCACCACTTCTTATCCAGTTCTCCTGTCCCCGCTGATTTGGCACGACCCTGTTGTCATACATTAAGGTTCCACATATGCTTAGGTCTGTTTCTGTCTCCTTATCCGGTCCATCGGTCAACCTGGCTATCCCCAAACAAACCTCCCCGTCCCAGCGACTCCCGATTGGTAACACATCTGGGCATCTGGTAGGCCAATTGCCTCATTTATGTCTTCTTCCCAAGTGGCCAGATATCTTTGGACATCAATTCTTCCATACACATTTGAGAATCACTTTGTCAAATTCCATGAAAAAAAAAAAAAAAACCCTGCTGAGGTTTGACTGGACCACATTGACTCCATAGATCTCTTTGGGGAGGACTAACATCTTTACTCTGTCAGGGCTTCTGGTCCATGGGCATGGTGTATTCCTTCTTTGTGTCTTCTTTATTATGACTTCTCTATAAACAGTGCTCTCCATCCTCCTCCAGGCAGAAATGGGGAAAGGCCTCCAGAAGGCTGGAGGGCCCGCCAGTTAGGTCTAGGGGTGGAAAACACAGAAAACAAACCTCTGGGAAGCAAGGTGGGCACATCAGTCTGTTTTGTGCCCCCTCCCATCCCCAGCAGTCAGGTAGAGGCTTGATTTAGAAGACCCCTCCATGGACACAGAACGTTCCAGGCTACGAGGGAGCTAAGCTGGGAGGTCTGGCAGCCCCAGCTACTAGAGGCAGCCATGGCTGAGAGTGGAATTTCTAGTTAAGAACCCCCACATGTACTGAGCACTGTGGGTAAGAGCCGACTCAGCTGGGCCTCTCCTTAGGAAAAGTTGGGGGGCAGACATGTGGGGAGTGGCAAAACAGATAACCAATAACGATGTTCTGAGACAACAGGCACAGCAATCAGGTCCTCCTGGGAAGTCAGGAAAGGTCCATTGGGGGTTCCCACTACTGGACCCTCCACGAGGGCAGGGACCACCGGCCCAATGCACCTGTCCGAGGGATGAATCTGAGAAATGACCTTGCTTCGGATGCCCCGAAACCCAAAGAAGAAGCCTTGGGGATCCCATTCTAGAACAGAACGTTCCACGGCTTATGGATCAGAGTGATTTATGGTTATCTGAAACCCGGGGAAAGAGCCAAGGCAAAAAAAGGAGAGTCCAGGGCAGATCCCCTCCACCCAACACACTCCTCTCCCTGGTTTCCTTTTTCCCTCTCCAGACCTCTCCCCGCCCCCCCCCCCCCCACCCCATGCCTTCACTGTGTCAGAACCAAGACAGCCAGAAGCCACATCCCTCCAGGGCTGTGTTCCCATGACATCTGAGTGATTATCTCAGCCCCAGGTGGGCCCCAGCCAGGCAGGCTCATTAGCAGAAGCCAATCTGAACAGAAGCCACTGAGCCCTGGAATGCACCCTGGACAGGTGGGCCTGGCAGTGGGGACAGGAAGCCCCCCAGCTCTGGCCTCTGCAAGCAGCACCCTGGGCTCAGGGCTGTGGCTGTTGGCGGGAGTGGGTCAGGTGGCCCAGGCCGCCCCACCTCTCAGACCTTTTAAAAGGACACACAGGCTCACAGAGGTGACGAAGGGGCTTTGTCCCAGACAACAGGCCCCAGAGAATCCCCGATTCTTCCACTGGCCTGGGGCTTTTCCCAGAGACAGCATGGGAATCATCCTTCAGAACCTGAAGCGAAGGCAAGAGGAACTTCAGGGATGGGGTCGGGGAGTGGGCGGGGGTCTCCTGTGACCTCACTTCTCCCTGACTCTCCAGGCTGCTGGAAGGAGAAGCTCCAGTAAAGGAGGCAGCTGCCTGGAAAGGACTGGGCAGGGCAGGGCAGGGCAGTGGTAGGGGAAGGAAGAGAAGAAGGGCTTCCCAGCATCAGCGCAGAGGGCATTGAGGCCCCACAGCCAGGCTACCGCCTCCCAAGGGTCACCTGGCTGGGTTGGGCGTATACAAATTCAGCGTTGTCTCTACGCTAAGTGTTTGATGCTTCTTATTTTTAACGTGAGGTATAGTTTTATATCGAAGAAAAAAAAATGAATCAAATTGCTTTTTATATATACGTGGCCCTCGGCTCGTTCTCTCCCCCTCTGCCCCTGAACTAGAGTTGGAAGGCGGAGGAGGCATTCAGAACACAAGTGTCAGTGCTGGGTGTGTGCGGGGCCTTCAGAACTGCCTCCACGCCAAGGGCTCATGACTCCAGAGACACAAGGAGAAAAGGGGAGAGCGTCACACACTGAAAGGAGCACTGGGGGTAAGGGGAGACTATAATTCCAGCTCTGCCGCTGACTCCCATGTGACTTTGGGCAAGCCCTTCCTATCTCTGGGCCTCAGTTTCCCTGCTCCAAAAGGGAGGGTGTTGGCTACAAGCTCTAGAATCCCTTCACTGCTCTAGAAGTCCATGAAAACTCACAAGAGAATAGCCCCGCCTAGAATCCCGGCCACTAGCAGACAGAATGTGGCCCGAAGTCTCCTCTCCTGGGGTCCCCTGCTCTCCTACCTGGTCCAGGATGTCACATTCGGTATGAGAAAAAGCCCTGTAGGGGACAAAGGTCCCCCCACCCCAGCCTCCACCGAGACACGCACCCCAGGGCTGTCTCCTACAGCAGCAATGGAAAGGAGATGAAGAGTTGTTTGGAAATAGTAAAGGTGTAAGGGGCTAATTAACACCCATCCTCCAAAACTCAGCTCAAAGCCCTCCTCCCCTGGGAAGCCTTTCTGGATCACCCCAGCAATAGGGATCTCTCTCCACTCCCGATCCCCTGTGAAACCAACAATGGGAAGCCCTCACTAGTCCTGATATTTACAGTATTAATGATGCCCATTGAACAAATAATTCCAGCTGTTTATTCCCTACTGCACACAGGCCACGATGGCAGGACCCCGCAGCACCCATGCCGTCTTTGACCTCGACAACTTCAGAGGCTTCACAGACTATGCCGAATCAGTTCCACAGGTTCGCAGGACGTGTGGTGGCTTAGCTCCCAGACCACACCCTCCCCACAGAAGCCACATGACAAGCGGGTAGGGCCCACACCGGCTCACAGTGGCCTGATGAGCCACAATGTACCTGAAGCTCCTGACACCCAGCAGGTGTTCAACCAATGTTATTTCTCCTTCCACACTAAAGATATAGGACTGTTCTTTGGTTGTTTTTTTTTTTTTTTTAAGTTTATTTATTTTGAGAGAGAGAGAGGGAGGGGCAGAAAGAGGGAGAGAGAGAGAATCCCAAGCAGGCTCCTGGCTGTTAAAGCCCAGTCCAAGGCAAGGGGAGGGGCTCAATCCCACCAACCTCGAGATCATAACCTGAGCTGAAATTGAGTCAGCCTCTTAACTGACTGAGCCACCCAGGCTCCCCAAAGGTATAGTACTCGTCTAACACTGATGTTTCAAAACTCAAATCAGATGCCAGAAACCATTTCCCCTTTTAGAGACACTTTGGTTCATGGATAATTCGGGGAAAGGGGTGTCCCTATTCTGAATTCCAAGGCAGCATTCACTGATTCAACATACATTTCTTAAGTACCTATTATGTACCAAGCCCTGGGAATAAAAAGAGAAGATGTAGTTCCTGCCCTCAAGACACCTGCTCACCAATAAATGTAGCAGAGTTAGGGAAATACAATGCGGGAGTCGAGTGTGCAGAGGGGCCAGGGAGGAGCAGATGCTAAATCACAGGCAAGACCGGTGAAATCTAGGAAGGCTTCCCGGAGAAGGTGATGTTAATGGACTGAGTCCACGTAAGGCATGTAATAGACAAGCAAAGATTTCTGAAATGGATGAGAGGTTTCAGATACCCATGAAGGTGCCATGGAAACAGCAGGTTGGCACAGCTGGAGTCAAGCACGGGTAGATGGAGGAACAGAGGAGGCCAGGCAAGCCCGCAGCCACCAGGCCACCAAGGCCAGGCCTCTTGGATTAAACCCAAATGTCCATTCACTCAACATCTCTTCACTGAGAGGATTTGTAAGCCAGCGGTTCTCAACATTTTTCATCTCAGGACTCCTTTTCACTCTTTTGGAGTGGAGGCTCCCAGGGCTTTTATTTTTATGTCCATAAAAATCTATCAATCAGTTACTACCTAAGAAATTAAAACACATATTTTAAATATGTATTAACTCGTTTAGAAATACCAATAGATTTACATATTAACATACATAGCATGCTTTTTATAAAAGATTTTCCAAAAACCACAGAGGGAGAAGAGGGGCACGCGCTTTACATTTTTGCAAACAACGGGGGCTGATGGGAAGACGGCTGCTCCCCACTCAGTCCACCGCCACGTCACCACGCTGTGCCCTGAAACGCTCCGCGGAACACCCTCCAGGATGAGGGTGTGGGAGGCCAGCAACGTCTCAGCGTCACTATAAAAATGGTTCTGACTTCGCGGACCCCTAGAAAGGGTCCCCGCAAGGATCGCTGGAGGCCCACACTCTGAGAGCAGCTATTTGGGGAACTATAGCAGCGACCCAAACACAAAAGTCCCCGCTCTTGGGGGCGGGGGTTCACATTCTAGCTGGGGAGAGACAAATAAGAAAAACGCAGTATGCCATGGTTATAAGTGCTATGGAGAAGAAAACAGGAAAGGCCAGGGAGGCTGGGTGGGTGGGAGGAGAGGGGGAGGGGGAGACTGCCAGTTTAAATAGCTTAGTCAGGGAAAGTGACATTTGAGCAAAGACTTGACATAGGTGGAGGGCTCTCTACCGTCCACGGGGATGTATGGATGAACGGTCAAGCAGCTACCAACACCTTGGAATATGCTCCCGTGCTCACAGAAGAGCAGCCATGGGGTGACAGAGGGGGAGAGTGTGGAAGACGAGGTCAGAGGGCAGGGGTGGGGCAAAGCAGCTGCAGGGAGCCTTTGAAGCCCCTAAGAGGACTCTGACTTTTGCTCTGAGTAGGTGGGAGGCACACAGGTTTCTAGAGGAAGGTCTGACTGACTTTGATTTTTTTTTTGAATGATTATTTATTTTTGAGATGGGGGGAGCGAGGGGGAGGAGGGCCAGAGAGAGGTGGGGACAGAAGATCCAAAGCTGACCCTGTGCTGACAGGAGAGAGCCGGATGTGGGGCTCTGAGTCTGAGCCACGCAGGCACTCCCTGACTTTGATTTTTAAATGAGTTACTCTAGGGGCGCCTGGGTGGCTTGGTCGGTTAAGCGTCCGACTTCAGCCAGGTCACGATCTCGCGGTCCGTGAGTTCGAGCCCCGCGTCAGGCTCTGGGCTGATGGCTCGGAGCCTTGAGCCTGTTTCCGATTCTGTGTCTCCCTCTCTCTCTGCCCCTCCCCCGTTCATGCTCTGTCTCTCTCTGTCCCAAAAATAAATAAAAAACGTTGAAAAAAAAATTTTTTTAAAAATAATAAATAAATAAATAAA
This sequence comes from Neofelis nebulosa, assembly GCF_028018385.1. Classification (NCBI taxonomy): domain Eukaryota; kingdom Metazoa; phylum Chordata; class Mammalia; order Carnivora; family Felidae; genus Neofelis; species Neofelis nebulosa. The sequence goes on along the minus strand of NC_080794.1, from coordinate 35,098,594 downwards.
TGAGTTACTCTAACTGACTGCTGGGCTGGGAAGAGACAGGGTAGGTAGGGGTGGGGGTTGGGGGGAGTGGGGGGAGGGGTGGAGGTGCAGAGGGAGAACAGTCAGGAATCTCCTGCAGTCACCCAGATGCCAGGCGGCAGTGGCCGGGACCACGGTGGGCAGGGAGAGGTGGCGAGAAGCAGGCCGACTCAAGATAGATTTTGAAGTTGCAATAGGGAAATAGCTGAAATAACTTAAACGAGGAGTCACATGCTCAGATTTGCTTTCAGAAGTTCTCTCACCGAACAGAACATTCACATGGCCCATTTGCCATCGAGGGGGAAATGCGCGTTAGCAATAGAGGGGGGCTGGCGGTCTAGCTTGGCACGGCTGGCAGTGCGGCGGCCAGACATCATATGCCTCTGAACGCAGCATCCCGGACCTTCTGCCACATCCCCTGTGCGGCGCTTATACGGGAAATGTGTGTGGCCTGAGCCCAACGACAAGGAACCTGTGAAACGAATCCAGAACGCTGGTGTTCTGCAGATCACCAGCCTGGAAGGCATCAAAAAATCAAAAGCAGTGGGGTTGAACTAGATTGGGGGATTCCAGAGACACGCCACAGCCAAGATAATGTGTGAACCTTGAGTGCATCCTGGTCGAGTCAAATATCTGTCCCAAAGGACATTTGAGGAACAACTGGGACATTTGTGGATATGACCCACAGATTAGATGAGGTTTTATTTTACAGTGATTTTTTTTTTTTTCAGATGGAGAGAGGCAGCGTGTGGGAGAATGCCTTTTTTGGAAAGCTGAACGCTGGAGTATCTAAGAGTGAGGTCACAAGGCTGCAGCTTCCTTTCAGCTGGGTTGGCAAAAAAGCATTGCACGGAGAGAGAGAGAGAGAGATGAGGGAGAGAGAGAGAAATGTTAAGACAAGATGTTAACGATTGGTAACCAAAGGCATGCATGTGTTCTTGAAACTCTTTCAACTTTTCCGTGGGTTTAAAAAAATTGGGGCGGGGGTGGGGGGTGGCTGGATGGCTCAGTCGGTTGAGCATCCGCCTTCGTCCAGGTCAAGGTCTCGCAGTTTTTGAGTTCGAGCCCTGCATTCTGAGAGCTCAGAGCCTGGAGCCTGCTTCAGATTCTGTGTCTCCCTCTCTCTGCCCCTCCCCGGCTCATTCTCTCTCTCTCTCTCTCTCTCTCTCTCTCTCGCTCTCGCTCTTGCTCTCGATCTCTCTAAAAAATAAGTAAGTAAACTTCAAAATAAATAAATAAATGTTTAAGTTCATTTCCCCTTTCACAACTTGATTGTGTGACTACTGATTTGAGGCTTCTCTAGCAACCAGGGTTCTCCAGCTTGCAAGGGAGAAAGGGCCTCTCCTGACCCCACCCAACCACGCCCCAGGCATCAGAACCAGGGAACAAAAGAGTGCACCCTACATGCCCCTGGGCACGCGGACTTCCTGAAAACCTGCTGTATGCACTGGTTGTTTGCGGAGTGCCCCGTGATGTAGCAACGCCAGGGCATGTCGGGTCTGCCCAAGCGGACTGTGGACAGCCAGCCCCAGGGGTTTGCAGCAACTTGGAGCCCCTCCCCCAGTGCCTGGCGCAGGGCCCAGCATGTGCAGCTGGTGATTAAGGGTGAACGCTCAGGGAGTCCCCAGCACAGCTTCCAACAGGAAGAGGGCTCACGCAGGCCCCCTCCACCCCTGCATTCCACATCACTACCCAGGCCCAGCCAGCCTTGCCCTAGCTGCGTTGTGAATTTCCCTAAACAAGCAGAGAGCAAGGCCCCAGTAGGTCTTGGTGGATGGGGCGGGCAAGTAACTCACGATCGTCCTGCCGGGATTCCAGAACATACAACCTTCAGGGATTCAGAGGTACTTACCCTCATGTTTCAGGTGCACTGGGAAACTTTTTTTTTTTTTTGCCAAAATGAGATTTGATGCAATGCACGAACTGTGGTGCTGTAGCCTGATTATTTTTAATGCATTCTTTGTATCGTTCTTTCACCATCTGTAATGTTTTAATCTTTTCACTATAAACCGTTGAGAAAGCGGGCAAGAGCCTTCTCTGGCCTGGAATGAATGCCCTAACCAAATGTATCAGTAACTGCTAACCAGAGCTAAATATAGGCTATAACAGGAACCTACCTATTATCCCTCCAAGAAAGCTGACTAGAAAACAGGCCCCCGTGGGCTCCGGGACAAGCTCCTGCCTATGTAGGAAGAGAAGCCTGGAGGAAGGGAGAAGGGGGTCTCTCTTCACCTTCAGTTCCTCCTCCCCTGCTTGAAAAAAATTAGGACCAGAGAACACACACAACGAACCATCGCGACGCAATCCTGGCGCTCCAACTGCCAGCTGAGGGAGGAGGTGAAGGTCGCTCACCACTCGATGAGGCTGGCCTGGGGCCACCTGGCAAAGAGTGCAGCCAGCCAGAGGCCCTCGGCCACTCAGGAGCTGTGTGACCTTGGACAGGTCACTTCCCTCTCTGAGCGCTAAACAGGAATGCTAACACCAACGGTCACTCAGAGGACCCCAGGAGAAAGAGAAACTCCTCTGTAAACTGTAAGGTGCTATAACACAACATGAGAACACCCATTTTTTCTTTAAAAGTCAGCAGGTACAAAGACCGTGTTAAGTGCCTTCACCTGACCAGGAGGTACCTACTATATTTCTTTCAAACAACTGCCGTTTCTTATTAAAATAAACACGATCCTGACCTAACCTACCGACATGCATGAAATCATAGACTTGAGATACAAATTATTTTCTTACGCACATATTACACTTCAAAATGTTCCCCCAGGGACCACCTAAAAACCTCTTGTGAACCACCAGGAATAAGCAGATGGATGCTGTTCTGGCCGAACCGCCTTATTTTGCAGATGGGAATCTGAGGCCCACAGAGAGGTTATCACTCCCATGAGGTCGCACAGCTATTAGCCGCTGGACGGCAGCTGTGACCCGGGTCTCCAGACTCCCAAGCCAGTGCTCTCGCCACCACAAGCTGGCCTCTCTTGTCAGGAAAGTGTTCTCACGCCCTGGCCTACCCTCTCCCGATGCAAAAGTTAAAAGGACAGGGATGGACACTGAAGGACAGTGATGCCAGCTCCATTTCTGCCTTCCTGCACTTCCATAACCAATCATGACCTGAGCCTAAATCAAGAGTGGGGCGCTCAACCAACCGAGCCACCCAGGAGCCCCGATTGTTAGCTTTAAAAAGACAAAACAGTAGGATCCAGAAGAGATGACCAGATTAGACAGCGGGCAGCATGGGGGGACTTCCCGACTGCAAAAAGGAAAGTTTAGTTCTAAGAGAGGCCAGCACCAGAGGAGACCACAGTGGAGACAGAAGACAGAAACAGGCCCTACTCCTACCACAGGGACTGTAGGTCGCTGAACAACCCCTGTCTTCATCTTCTTTCTGCCCTGATCATGAGTCCCCCACTCTTGGGGATGGAAAGAGTCAAGCGGCCACTGCCACCCCTATGGGAGCCCAATGTTTGTCCACCCCTAAGTGTCCCCACCAGAGCCTCCTGGGAGCCGCTGGCCGGCCCCGCCCCCATCACAGGCTGTCTGCAGCTGCCCTGAGCTCTCTGCTAGGACTCCATAAGTGACAGCCTCTCAAGGGACATGGACAGTGCTGGCTCATCTCTCCCCCCAGCCCAGCGCAGGGCCAGCCAAACAGTGAGCCTGGGCCAGAGGCTGGGCAGAACCAAAGTCAGAGGCCTGAGTTCCAGGCGGCTGCCTGAGTTCTCTCTGGCCCTGCAGGGACCAGCCTTCCCTGCTGCACACAAGGCCACACATCAGGCCTCTGTCCCCGGGCACAGCAGCAGTCCCGTTTACGGTGTGGACACCGGTACCCCAGACGGAAAGGGTAATACCGAGTGAAATCACCGACTGGTGCCCATCGTCCCCTCTGAACGCTCAATGGAGGTTGTCCCATTGGCCGCAGAGTTTTAGCACCAGAAGCTGTTGCTGTGTGGTCTGGTGTATTTCCTCCCCTTTGAAAAGAGCAGGTCGCACCAGATGTCCTCTCTGGCCTGGGCCCCGAGGGGGGAAACAGAGAAGACTAAGGTGTCATTTTTCCACCTAGAGGGTCAGCCCTTGACAGAGATGGAGCTGACCTCCCGCAGACACAGCCAGAAGTGATGTGTGGTTTCCTGTCCCACTGGATGGCCTGGACTGTAGAGGAGCTTCAGGGATAACCTTGAGGAGGTAGGAAAGGGGCCTGAAGGACCAGGAGGGGGCCGGGCAGAGAGGAGTGCAGAAGGGAGCCCACAGGAGGGAGGGCGGGTCCCTGCAGAGGGTGACTGCTGGGCCTGGATGTGGAGGTCGGACACACCCTCTGCAAAGGCTGGGCCTGGAGGCAGCACGTTGGGGGAAGAGCGCTTCTCGATGGATGGGAGAGGAGAGAGTCTGATTGGCTGCATGACCACGAACATGTCACCCTCGACTCTCTGTGCTTCAGATTCCTTGCCGGTGGGAAGCGGACACCATTGTACCTCCCACAGGGGCCTCCCGCTGGGCTCTGAGCGGAGCATCTCGTGCACCGGGCATCAGCACAGGTGCCCGGAGCAGGCGTGCCTGGGCAGGAGCCCTGCGCTCACGGGATGTGGCCCAGAGGGAGGGGTGCCATCGTGCGCCCTGTCTCACCAACACTGTTTCACCTCTTTGGATCCTCAGAACAACTGCTGTGAGCCTGGCAGACAGGGGCACTTGTCCCGTTCTAGAGCTGAGGAGACTCAGGCCCCATGAGGGAAGTGACCGGCACAACCTACCATTTGCAAATCGCCCCCCTTCCCCACCAGACTATTTCACTGTGGAAAAGTGCCTGCTGTGTTTTCTTTCGTTTTTCCCAAAGGGGACTTTCTCATCAACGCAGGCATTTGCATCTTGGCCTGCAGGAAATAAACATTTGCTTGGAGGGTAGAAGGGAAACAGCTTTGGCCTGGTCAGGACTCTGGGGGCTCAGAGCCCTCCTCCTTCCTGCTGGGAGAGCCGGAACCACCTACTCTCCCCACTGCTGGAAGCCCCTCCCAGGATGCCATGTGTGGCCTTGGACAAGTCACATCGGCTTTCTGTGCTCCTTCCTGTCCCTTACCAAGGGATGGGCTGTGCTGGTTGCAGCACAGTGGGGCCACAGAGGTGCTTGGGGTCCCACAGTCAGTTCCTGCACACCCACAGTGAGCTGGGTGCTGTGCTGGGTGCAGTGTGCTTGGCAGAGGGCAGAGGCCAGCCCCCAGGCCCTCCCACTGCAGACAGGGGCCAAATCCCCTGCTTGAATGGAGTCGGGTGCTGGCTTCTGGGGCTGGTGCCAAATTCTGAGCCTGGGTCACTTCCTGAGGTCAAAAGGACCTTGTCGATCAGTGGGCCTCATTGACTGTGTCTGGAGGCTTCTGATCCTGGAGGATTTTACAAGTACACACCAGGCCCCATCTTCAGAGTTGATGCAGTGGGTATGGGGGGGACCCAGGCACCTATCCTTTTTAAACCTCCCCAGGTAATTCAAGCATGCAGGTTGGCGTGGAAGATGCCGCTCTGATGGTGCCCGCGAGGGAATTCTGATGAAACCAGCTAGGTTTCCAAGCCAACACTCTCGCCGTGTGAATCCAGAGTGACGCGCTGAGCCTTCCCCAGCCTCCTGGACCATCTGGACAGCGTCTGGGAAGTTAGCGCACCACGCGGGAGAGGCTTGCTGCTTCAAATGGTGAAGGGAGAGCTAGGGGATGTGGGAGATCACCTGGGAGGCCAGGCTTCTCCAGGGGACTGGGATGTGCCCAGGGAGTGGGGGGTGGTCGCTGAGCTCTAGAATTTTGTTTTCCTTTTGGTTATCTTTACAACGTTCTTTTATCTGTTTTAAAGGTAACCCTTCTCTGTAGTTAACTTTGTAACTTAAAGAAGTTTCTATAGAACCAGACTTGAGGGGTCTTTCTGAGTCGGGAATTCACACTTGGGGAGTCGAGCTATGATTTTTCCCCCCTTAAATTATGTCCTCAGCTTGAGAACTACTGACACCCGGGCATCATGTTGGAACACCGGTTGTGATCTCGCTGACCTGCAGCTCTGTCCCCAGGAGGAGAGATGTGGCAGGGGGTGGCCTAGCCCCATTTTCCAGATGGGGAAACAATTCCAGATAGGCGCGATGTACTTGGTTGGGGTCATGGTGATTTTAGTTAGTGAAAGGATGGGGACTCCATTTCTGACTCTGACCACTGAGCTCTGCTGTGGATTGAATGCCCCCTCCCCAAACAAGATAGGTTCATGTTTGTGAACGTAACCTTATTTGGAAAAGGGGTCCTGGCAGGTATAATTAGGTTCTGAATCTTGAGATGAAACCATCCTGATCACCTGGGTGTGCCTTAAGTCGAATGACCTTGCAAGAAAAGGCAGAGGGAGCTTCGAGACAGAGGAAAGACACAGACACAGAGGGAAAGACCACGTAAAAGTGGAGGCAGAGGCAGGCAAGCCACCAGAAGCCTGTAGAGGCGGGGAAGGATTTCCCCCACAGCCTCTGGAGGTAGAGGAGCCTTGTGACACGCTGGATTTAGACTTCAGACCTCCAGGATGGCGAGAGCACATATTTCTGTTGCCGTAAGCCACCCAGTTGTTACGGCAGTCCCGGGGAACTTGTGATTTGTGGAAACAAAACACAAGCCCCTTCTTTCGGCTGCACCAGGCGGTCTCACTAGGGAGAGGCCCAACTGAGCAGACAAAATCTCTTTCCCTTCTAGTGGGCCGTGCTGAAGCCTGAGAAGACCCGGAGAGGGTTTGGGGGAGGAGCAAGGCCGGCTTGGGGTGAGGCCTTTGGCCCTGCCCCTCCCTCGGCTCCGCCCCCTCCAGGTCCCCACAGGCCAATGGCTAGGCTCTACATCTGCTTTCTTAGGGGATTCCGGTCTTCAAGGAAAGCCCTGATGGAAAGAGGGGAAAACAGGGGAAAGGAATGTGAGTTAGCTCTCAGGAAGGACTTCCTGGTTGTAAAAGCAGTTTAATCGAAATTGCCAAGCGGGGCTGTAAAACATTTAGGATTCTCTTACAGACTTTCAGAACAGGAGTGTCACCTGTTACTTGGCAGTTAGAAGGTGACTTGGACTGCCATTTGGGCCAAACTTCCAAAGACCGTGGAGGGCATCTGATGCAACCCCTGCCTTTCAAAGGGGAGGAAATACACCAGACCACACAGCAACAGCTTCTGGTGCTAAAACTCTGCGGCCAATGGGACAACCTCCATTGAGCGTTCAGAGGGGACGATGGGCACCAGTCGGTGATTTCACTCGGTATTACCCTTTCCGTCTGGGGTACCGGTGTCCACACCGTAAACGGGACTGCTGCTGTGCCCGGGGACAGAGGCCTGATGTGTGGCCTTGTGTGCAGCAGGGAAGGCTGGTCCCTGCAGGGCCAGAGAGAACTCAGGCAGCCGCCTGGAACTCAGGCCTCTGACTTTGGTTCTGCCCAGCCTCTGGCCCAGGCTCACTGTTTGGCTGGCCCTGCGCTGGGCTGGGGGGAGAGATGAGCCAGCACTGTCCGTGTCCCTTGAGAGGCTGTCACTCATGGAGTCCTAGCAGAGAGCTCAGGGCAGCTGCAGACAGCCTGTGATGGGGGCGGGGCCGGCCAGCGGCTCCCAGGAGGCTCTGGTGGGGACACTTAGGGGTGGACAAACAGTTGGGCTCCCATAGGGGTGGCAGTGGCCGCTTGACTCTTTCCATCCCCAAGAGTGGGGGACTCATGATCAGGGCAGAAAGAAGATGAAGACAGGAGTTGTTGAGGGACTTTATTAAATCCTAGCTGGGTAGTGTGGTTTATATAGGCTGTGAACCTGAGTTCTATCTGCCACCTGCCTGACATTCCCGGGCCGAGGAATGCCCTGCACCTGGGCTCCTAGAAGTGCTTCTCCCAGCCCCCCTTGTCCAGCTCTCAGCCTTGCGGGACACTTCTATGACAGCCTGCCTGGACCCACGTGCCCATCAGGTGGCACACAGCTTCTGCCGATAGGTACACCACTACAGCCCCTACAGAACTAAGAGGTTGGAAGGACCGGGTTCCTGTAAAAGGCCATCTGCACTCCCAAGGGGTCAGACTTCTCCACCTAAGAGTATGGCCAGGTCCATCTGCTCTAAGCAGACAGCGCATCACCAGCATGAAGTGGCCTCCTCTAATAAGACAGACTCCGGAAGTTCTCACATCTTCTATCCCAGCCCCCCTGATCTCTGCAAGGCCCCAGTGGACACCAGGCCCTACAGTGTGCATGGTGCCTTGGCATCTCTCCTCTTGCAGAAGCCTCCCCAAGGCCTCTCGGGTATCCACAGATGAGAAGTCTAGAGGCTCAGAGAGTCAGTCCTCTCTAGCTAGGGTCACACAGCAGAACGAGCACTTGATCTGTCTCCAACTGGCCCTGCCATTGGGTCCTGACAATGAAACCTCCCTTTCAGTCACTCAGACCCCATACTCCTTAGAGAACCAGGAGCCACCTCTCCACTCACAACATGGCCCTTCTTAAGCTTCCCCATCTGCTTCAGCCATACTTGCCTACCTCAGGGCCTTTGTGCATACTACTCCCTCTGTCGGCGATGTTCTCTATAGGCCTTTTCTATGGCTGGCTCCATCTCATTCCTTGGGCGTCAGCTGAAATGTCAGCTCCTCACAAAGGCCTTCCTTGACCATACCATCCCAAGTAGGAACTCCCATCTCCCCCCACTTGCTCCCTAATTTCCTTTTTAGTACCAGTCACAAGCTACACTTATTTACTGGTTTGTCTGTCTTCCAAGGCCTGGACTAAGTCTGTCTTGTTCATAGCTGTTTTCCAGTAAACATCACAGTGCCTGGCATAGACACTAGGCATCAAGTAACTATTTGTTAACTGAAATAGCAAAGAACCTTCTTCACCCTGGAGAGAATGGCAGGTCAGGACCAGACTCTCCCACCTGCCACTAAGATGGAGGTTCAAACCCACTCACAGCCACAGGTTCTCTCTGGAAAAGGTTAATCTTTGCAATCTTGTGTGTCCTGGGCTAACCCAGAAAACATCTTTCCCCTGTCTGTGGAGCCAGTTGGGTACAGAAATTTCATTATCAGTCTCTTATCTGGTTTACTCTGAGCCCCACCCCAGGTTGGCATTGTGAGTCACCTGGAGAGAAGAGGCGCCAGGCAGGGGCACGAAGGAGGGCGGGTGGTTACTCCTGCTTCTCAGCTTCTCAGGAACAAACAACCAAAGATGGCGAGGTCCCAGTCCAGTCCCTCAATTTAAAACAATGCCTCTCCTACAGCGAGAGAAGGGCTGGTGCACAGAAGCCTGAGCTAAGAGCAAAGGAACTTTCTCGAGGCCTTAGTTTGCTCATCGGTAAAAGGAGTGCATTGGAAGGCTCTCCAAATCCCTTCCAGGTCTGCTTTCTTGATTCTCTGGATTTTTAAGGCCCCTCGGCCAGGCTGGGGGAGGGGACCCCAGTCCCATTGCTTCCGGGTCTTCTCTGACAGCCTCTTAGGCATGGTGGCTGCTTCTCCAGGGTGAAGTCACTTTCTGCTTGAATTTCACTATTTTCTCTTTGAAATGCTTGCCTAGAACAAGAGGAAAATGGACCTGCCTGAGGATTCAAGCACAATGATAAGTAATAATTCAGGAAATAAAGTAGGTACACATGCGTACAAGGAGATGTCCAGATGAGTGTTTACCAGCACGTAACAGTGGTTCTCTCCCAGTGACAGAACAAAGGTGACTTTTACTGTCTTCGGTGCACTTACCTGAATTGCCTGAAAGGTTTTTAACTATATGCACATATTATTTTCACAAAAACAATAAGGCTCTTTTCCAAAGTTGGAAATTCCTGCTGGAAACTAAATCTACTTTTTTTTTCATCTGGCTTCATCTAGTGCATAACTGGGAGGCCAGGTACACGGCTCCTTCCAGAAATGCTACCCTCCACCCACACCCCGAGCCCTGACAGCAGGGGGAGACCACGGGTTTTGGGGGGGGAAGGGGGGTGGCTGGTGAAGGTCATGGTGACCCAATGAAGAAACTTCAATCAGGCAACTCCGGTCCTGTTCTTGGTCTGTCACGAACTTGCTATGGGGTCTAAAGCAACCTACTTCCTCTCTCTATGCCCCTGTTTTCCTCAGTAAAGTGAAACGCTCACTCTAGAGGTGCCTTTAAGGACCCTTCTATGCTCAGTCTTTGGCTTTTGAGTACCTAAGAAAACAGAGATGGGAAAAGATTGGCTAATCCTTAAGTAGTTGACATCATGTTTATCACATGCCAGGCATTGTTCTAAGCTCTTCCTACATATTCATCCATTTCATGGTCCCAGCAACTCTCTACTATCACCCATTTTACAGATAAAGCAATTGAGGCACATAGAAATTAGTGCCCAAGTCACTCAAATTATAAATGCTAGAATTGGGATTTGAACCCATGCAGCCTGATATAGAGTCCACACTCTCAAACATTAAACTACAGGAAATATAGGGGCGCCTGGGTGGCTCAGTCAGCTGAGCATCCGACTTCGGCTCAGGTCATGATCTCGCGGTTTGTGAGTTCGAGCCCCGCATCGGGCTCTGTGCTGACAGCTTGGAGCCTGGAGCCTGCTTCGGATTCTGTGTCTCCCTCTCTCTCTCTGCCCCTCCCCCGCTCATGTTCTGTCTCTCTCTCTCTCTCTCTCTCTCTCTCTCTCTGTCAAAAATAAATAAACATTAAAAAACGGGAAAAAAAAATTTAAAAAAAAACTATAGGAAATATAAAGAATCACAAGCCAAGCTATGATAACGGCGTCCATCCTTGGAGAAGGCAAAGAATTAATACTGCCCGTGGCACTTCTTACCTCCCCCACTTAGCCATGCCCACTTCCTTCCCACTCACCCCCCAACTCCTTTTCTTCCTGGTTAGTCAACATTCCCCACCCAGCCCTGACACCTTTTTGTACCTGACTGGAAATTCTACCGCATTGTCAAGGCAACAGGCTCATGCTTTCTAGATGGCCCGTGTCTCCATGATCAGCCTAGCCCACTCTGCAGATTCAAAGCCTCAGCAATTCTGACCACCGCTGGCTACACACCCAGCTCAGCCCCTGATCCAGGTGCCCTCACCTCAGGTCCTTACAAGACACAAGTTTGGACCTGACCACCTTAATGCAACAAGCTTTTCCCGAGCACTTCCTGTGTCCCCAGCCCCAAGACCAGCATACGGAAAAGGATATGAATGAGCTGCGTCCCTGACCTCTACGAGCCCACAGTCCAACAAGGAAAAACAGTCTTGTAAATGGATCTCTAGGATACCCTGTGGTCAACGCTAAAATTAGAGATGTGTCCCCAGTGGGTTGAGGGCACATGTGTCAGAATGATTCACACTGCATGGTCGGAAGAGGAGGCTCCAAAGTGCCTCTGGGTGAGCTCATTCCTCACGGAGACATGCTCAGAGACCTACCGGAAGGAGCACTGAACTGGGGATATGGAGATGTGGGGACTCACACCAGCTTTGCGGAGGGACCCTGAAACACGCCCTGGGCCCCGAGGTCCCCATCTGAAAACAAGGGGGACCCCAGGTGTGGGACAGGAGCTCCTGTAAGTGATCAAGGTCATATTCACCTTGACTCATAGGCTGAGAAACGTCTTCATGGCTCACTGCCCTTCCCATCCTGCCCGCCGCATCCAGGAGCAAATCTGTCTTGGTGTCAGTTTGTCTTTCCGCCTCTCAAACACTTGCCAGCCTGCCTTTTGAACACAGAACTCAGGTCCACAGCCTACATCACCCGAAATACCCAGCCAGGATTTAATAACGTTTTGTTTTCCCTGCACTATTTACCATTACAGTTACATGCTATTTTTGATGATGCATTTTGGTTTCCCGTTGGCAGTGATGACATACATAAAGCCTCCTTTGGAAAAAATTTTAACATTAAAAAGTGAGTCAGTTTAAAGTAATATCGTAGATAACACCATAATTGGTATGAACTCTATGTAGGGCAATTTAACAAACATCAAAATTTTAAACACACATACAAAAACAGGCAAAGCGGTTCTAGGCTATTTGATATTCTGACTGTGATTACTGCCGGAGGGAAGGGGTGGTGACGGGGGTGGGAGCAAGTGGGGGGCTTCTGGCTTCTGCTTCCGGTTCTAGCGGTTGACCTGGGGGCTGATGATACATGTGTGTTCACTTAGTAAAAATCCATCAGGCTGTGTCCACTTATCATCGGTGCATTTCTGTACGTCGATTGTACGTTCACATATACCTCAGGCCAGTTCTCCTTCTAGAAACTACCCTGCAGATAGACACACACGGGTGCAAAATGACACATGCAAAGCTGCTCATTGCACTGCTGTTTGCAGTAACCAAAGATTGGAAACACCCCGAGTTCCCCAGCTGAGGACTGATTGAATGAGTTTGGGCACAGCCTACAGTGAATTCTATCTCGTCATCAGACCGAATGAGGCAACCACTCCCGAATTCGCTCCCGAATTCGCATAGACTTCAATTTAAGTGAGAAGGGAAGGGCAAAACTGTGTATAATGTGCTACCTTGTATGGGGAAAAAAAGAATATATAATACATGCACATGTTCATGCCTAGGGCATCCCATGGCTAGAGTATTATCTTAGAAGAAAGTGACAGGAAACTGACCAGGGCAGAACAGGGGAGAGGGGCGGGAGAGAGGCTTATCACCAATGACTGCTCTTTGATAGTATAAAATTTTGCACAGTGTCCTTGCATTTCCTATCTGATAATAAGTTCTAAAGCAAAAAGTCTTACAGAAGGTGCCTGCCTCTGGTGAAACTTATTGTCCCTTCCAGACCTAAAGACTGAGTTGAAAGTGTTTCTACTTTGAGCTTATAAAACAAGTAACCCCTGACCCCACCCACATCCCAAGGGATGGTACCAGAGCTAATGGGCCTTCCTAAATGGGTCTCCAATTAACAGCAAGGCCAGTCTAGGACAAATTACTCACTCACACTGGCCTCCGCCCTGCAGAGAAAATCTGGCACCTGGAGCTGCCCTGGCACAGCCGGCAGGTGGCTGACCTCTTGGCATGGGTCAGGGAGGTTTTTAAGCAGAAACACTTCCAGGAATGGGAAGTCAAGGATTTAGTAAGGCAATCTCAGTTGACTAGAGAGGAAAGATTCTGAGTTCTGAGTCCCAGCTGGCCCCAAGAGAAGCAAAGCAAGGGCCATTGAGTGGTCTTCTCTCCAGGCTACAGGGACAGAGACAGAACAAGGCCTTGAAAATTTGAGTTCTGGAGCGCCTGGGTGGCTCAGTTGGTTAAGCATCTGACTTTGGTCCAGGTCATGAGCTTGCAGTTTGTTGAGTTCCAGCCCCGCGTTGCACTCTGTGCTGACAGCTCAGAGCCTGGAGCCTGCTTGGGATTCTGTGTCTCCCTCTCTCTCTGCCCCTCCCCTGCTTGCACTCTCTCTCTCTCTCAAAAATAAACATTAAAAAAAATTTTTTTAAAGAAAATTCGAGTTCAGTTGTACCTGTGTAACTTTCTTTTGTACAGCACTAGTCACACCCACATGTCACTATCTCCCCATATCACGAATCCTAAAAACAATCCAATGAGGTGTGGGGCAGGGTATCAATTGCCCATTTTATAGATAGGAACATGGAGGTGCAAAGGAGGTTAAGAGTAAGAGACTGGTCAATGATTACATCTGGAGGGTGGCAGTGAAGCCAGAAACACAGCCCCCACCTTCTGGCTTCTGATCTTCCCACCTCCCCCCCACCATCAACCTTAGCCTTCTCTCAAATGTGACCTTCAGAGAGTAGAGCTCCTGTGGCCTGACAAGCAAGGAGCAGGCAAAGAATCCAAGAATCAGAACCAAGGGGCCTATGAGACCATCTGGCCCCGCAGTTTATAACCCTGACTACAAATCAGAATTACCTGGGGAGCTTAAATAAGTTTAAATAAATATCTGTGCCATGGCCCAGGTATCCGTAGAGTTTTTAAAAACCTCTGGTTGGTGCTGATGCACCTTTGGGAGAGAATGACCCCCACCCCAATCCCACATACAACCTTCTGCCTCCCTGGAGCTTCCACCTTCCTCTGCTCCATCCTCTGGCCCCCAAATGTACTGCTCATCTCTCTTCCACATTACCTAGAACCAGGGAACCGGATTGGGAATTGGGCTGAGCCTCGTCCTCCAGACAGGCAAGTATTGAACAGCTGAGACCCCAAACAAGGAAGTGAATTGCCTAAGATCTCCCAGTGAGTCAATAACAGAACAAGACTAGAATCTGGATCTCTTGACCACCAGGCATCATCATATCCATTGAGGGGTCAAGTGGAAAGCCAGACCTGTTTGCTATCAGGCAGATCTAGCTGTTCCTGCTAGCAGAATAGATCCAGCGAGGGGCCCCAAGAGAAGAATGGGGTGTGCATATATTTCAGGAGGGATGGGAGTGAGCGATCTCCCCTGCAATCCCTGTAGCATAGTGTGGGGGGGGGGGGCGGGGGGCAGGAGACTATCCTAGAAAGGCAAGGTTCAAGCTGGCCTCTAGAAAGAGGTCCTCGATTCTAGGTGAGGGTCCAGCTTAGTCTGAAATCTTCATGAAGAAATCAGTCTCTGGGGACAACTTACCAGGAGGGCCCAGCTTCCCAGGCCACAAGAGTAATCATGGCTCACACTTGAGCTTTTCACTGGTCCCTGGGCTCAGCACTATAACTTGGCCTATTTCATTTAATCTCCACGCCCATCCTAAAAGTTAAATATAATTACTGTGTCTGTTTGCAGATGAAGAAACTATGGCCTAGGGAGTTTAAGTAACTTCCCCAAGATCACTCAGCCAGAAAGTGATAGTGGCAGGGTTTGAAGCCTGATTCATGTCCGACCACTAACACCCTGCCTCCCAGCAATACACAAGAGGAGGTAAAACTCAGTGGCTGCGGGAAGTTACCCAGCATCCAGAAGCTGCTGGAGACCTCCCCAGACGTGGTCTGGTGGAATCCTCCTTACCACTCCTCACCAAGGACAAGTCACGCCCATTCTACTTCCACCGAAAAAGGAAACTGAGGCACAGTGGGGAAGCATCTCGCTCTGGGGCATCTGCAAGAAGCTAGTGCGGACAGGACGGGGAGTCCAGGTTTCCCGCCCAATCCGGACCACAAGCTGATCGGGAGGCAAAGTCTAACACTGGCCGGGCGGGTGGGCGCGGCCAACCAGCTAACCCAGGCCTAGCGCACCCCATGCGCAACAGACGCGGAAAACCAACGCTCTGGGCAGGTGCACACAGGTGAGCCAGGTAGCGCTCCTTCGTTGTAGTCAACTGTCTCTATCGCTCTGGTCCCACCGGCTGCTGAAATTCAGGCTGAGCCGGGTGCCAGAATTTCCTGGTTCCCAGTGAAAGTGAGATGAGAAACTAGGCGTGCCCTCCCCGCGCCCTCCCTGGAGCAGCCAAGTCTGGACCCAACCCCGATTCGGCGTGGGAGCGATCCAGGGAGTGTCGGCAAACCCTCCTCCATCTCAGGACCCCTGTGGGGTCACTCACCCAGAACACCGTGGAGTAGATGACCAGCGAGAACTTGAGCCAGAGGTAGGAGAGGCGCGCGCAGTAGCGCACCTGCTCCGAGTCCCCGCGGGGCATCCTGGATACTGTCCGCGGGGCTGCGGGGCTCCGGGGCTCCCGAGTTAGGTCCCTCGCCGTGAGCAGCCCCACCTGCGGCTGCCAGCCGGGCCGCGCGCCCCGCCACCGGCGCTCGCTCCGGGACTGACATCTGCTAGCCGCAATCACAGCCCCGGCTGGGACCAGCCGGCCCAGCGGCCAATGGGCGCGAGGCCCCGGCCCCGCCCCCTGGAAGGGGGCGGGCAGGGGGCGGGGCTGAGGCCGGGGCCCACCCGAGGAAAAGGGAGCGGAGGGGACAAGGGTTAGGCCAACCGGGTCCCGTGCAACTCGGGTGAAGCCTGTGCGAAGTGAGCGGAGGGGGCCGTAGGAGAGCGTGCACGGTTGGACGCTGGGGAGAGACCAGGCGTACCTAATTCGGGGTACAAAGAAATGCGTGCTTCCCAATGTTGTCAGGAGAGAAGACTGTACGAAGAGGGCAGGAACTAACCGCGAAGGTGTTAAAAGTGTGCAGATGAATGTGCAAAACGTGAATGGAATAAGGCAGTGGAGGCGCTCAGCCTGAGTGGGGCGGAGGACAGAAATTAGTTGGGAAGGTGCGGCAAACCAGGGTGGGACTGAGGGGTCCTCTTGGAGCTGGGGCCACGAGTTCACCTTTGTCACAGATCTCCACCAGCCTTTTTCCAGCAAGCCTCCGGGAACCACCTTCTCTGAGGCCGGTGGAGTTCCCAACCTTGCCCCGAGGCCCCCCCTCCTCTGGGAAGCGCTCCCCCATCCATCCTCCGGCCAGGTCCGAGACCCCTAGCGCAAGCTTGGCCCCCGATCTGACCCAGCCTCTTCCCTCCCTGCGTTTCTTCTGCCTGGGGTCAGAATCTGTCTCCCATGGCCCCATCTTGTCTCATCGCTGTTTCATTGCCAAGCTCAGCCTGGGGCTCGGGAGTCAGACAACCGTTTGTGGCATTCGGTAATTAAATGTGTGGCCCAGAGGTCACGAGCTCAAGGCAGTGCTGGATGGGGTCCCTGGTGGTGACTGTAGGAATGGCACCCTAGTCCAGGTCCCTTTTTTATACCCCACCCAGAGAGAGACACCAAGCCAGAGCCAGCCCCAGCCCCAGCCCCCCAGGCTCTGCCCTAGAAGGAAGAAAGTAAGACTGGGGTGCAGAAGTGTTGGGGAGCAGGAAGGTCCTGTCCCCTTCAAGGTCCTGCTAGCCAGACTAAGAATCAAACTGACATGACACAGATAAACAGGTGAAAATCACATTCGTATAGAGAACCCACATAGACATGAAAATTCCAAAGACAGGCCAAATGAGATATAGGTGTCGTTCTGAACTAAGGACAAGGGGGCAGGGGTCTGGGACTTCAAAGAGAAGAAATGCAATTCACAGGAAGATGAAAAAGAGTAAATGTTTGATAAACAAATGTTTTCAGGGTGCCTCAGGGACAAAGAGGACTTGGATCAAACAGGCCTTGCTAAGTTCCTCCCTGTCTGCCATACCTAGTTTATGTCATAATGTAGTTAGTTACCTGTGTCTTCCTGGAGCCGATTCTCCATCCACATTCTTTTTAGGCAGTTGAGGGGGAGGTAAAGAGCTTTTCCTGAACCTGCTGGGCTGCGATGCTTTTTAATTCAAAATAATTTTCATGCCAAAGTGGCCTATCTTGGGGCAGCCAGCCCTTGCCCCTACAGGTGGAAGGCAATGCCTTGCCCAGAGAAGTAAAAGGAATTCAGTTTCCTGGTACAATGGGAGCGAGTCAGTCAAGGGTGTTTGTGATGGGTAGGGACGTGGAACCAGGAAGGAATAGCCAGGGGCTACAAAGATGTCTTTTAAAAAGTTGTCCTTTAAGGAAGAGGAAACTTCTTTGGGGGAACCAGCCTCCCCCACCCAGCCCTGGAGAGCTAGCCTTATACCCTCTCTTTCAGGTCCTGGTCTTATCCCCTACCCCCCTGAGGAATTGTCTGTCTCTCTCTCCCAGAGGGTTAGCCTCCCCACTGGGGTGTTCTTTCCGGTTGCCCCTGGCCTCTGTTCTGGCATCTAGCTAGCTGCACTCTGTCTCCTATTTTAAGTCTTCCTTCGGGACATGCGTGTCTGCAGCCCCTCTGGGCTCTCCCTGAGCCCCTATAAGTAGCGCCCTCAGTGATGAGACTATGACAACACCACCCAGGGAGCCTGGGGCTCTTTGGGACTAACACACCCTTTCCTGGGCTCCTAAGCTCTTTCGTTGTCCTTCCCCACCCCTAACCTGCCCCAAGTACTGTGGGCTGCCCGCAGCCACATTTGCGAACACTGAGACCCCCGAAGAAGTGACCCCTTATTTTTTAACTTTTCCATCCTTTTGCCAGGAGCTCTGGGCTGGGGGGTCAGCAGGCCTAGGGCTCATCCTGGTTTTGCCGTGAACTTTTTGCAAAACTGTTAGAATGCGGGGCGTAGATTGTGTAACGTACAAGTGTGAGTGTGGCCCTGGCTGCAGTTTACAACCCCCTGGTGAGGTTTAAATGTATGCTTATATCCAGGCCTCACCCTGGTTCAGTTAAGTCAGAATCTCCACCAACAGCACCCCGGGAATCGGTACTATCTTTAAAGTCCCAAGTGATTTCTAAAGTGCAGCCGGGATGGAGAATCGCCCGCCTAGCGGTAATCATGCGGGCGAGGTGGTCATTTCATCAGATAGGCCACACTCCAGAGGTCACTCGGCTTTCCAGGGAGGTGCTGGTAAAGGTCTAATAAGTGTCTATTGCTGGGGGGTGGATGGGAGGACTCCTAGTGCCGGTTTCCAGTGCGTAAATACTTCCACCCGTGGACCTGGGCCGTTAAGAAGAGACGCGATCACACAAATAGCTCCTAACACCTCTGTAGCTGTCCGCCCCTTGGTGCACTCCTGAAGCTTTACCGATTAGCGCAGAGAACCCCTCCCATAATGACAGAATGCATCCGTGAAATTCACGGCTCATCAGTTAACATGACAGGCATTAGAAACGAGCTCTCCTTGGGTGAAATTAGCAGCCTGTAAGATGCGTAGATTATCTAAAGTGAGACCCCACCCATTTCTTGTTCAGAGTGAAGGAATTTCACTTAGGGATGATGCACAGGGCTCAGTCCTTGAGGAGCCCATGTCCCAAGATATCTGGTTGCCTGATGGGACCATCAGTCTAGGTGATCCTGTCCCTAGAATGTTTTGTCTTCCTTGAGTGGACCCTTCATCGAGGTGATAGAGCACAGAGAGCTGGGCCTTCACTGAGTTTACAGAACGCACCGTACGAACCAATTTTGCGGCTACTTGCTAATAAGTGTTTGTTTTATTGATATTCGTGCGGATGTCACAATTTGTTCTGAGATCTGTTGTCATGATAACCTGGCAGGGAGAGCGTAGGAGGAAATAACTAACCCTCACCTTTTGTGGCTCCTACTGTTTACAAAAAAGAACCTAAGGATATGCATGACCAACCTGGCCTGAACAAGGTTACATTCATGCCACTGGCCAAATGATTGTCTGTGCCTCTGGTTCCCCATCTGTGAAACCATAGGCTTCTCTTCTAGCTCTAACAACCTTTGCTATAGTCCTCAGAGTCAAACTGGCGAGCAAATGTAAACTGAGCCTCTCCCGTGAGTCAGGTCCTGCCCCAGGCTCTGAGGATACATCTGGAAACAAGACAGATAAGAATCTCTGTTCTCTTATCTTGGGGAGGGAGTCATGGGGACATATCGCACAGATGAACAAACACACGAAAGGGAAATTTCAGGCACTGGTATGTGCTAAAGATCTGGAAGAAGAGCTTCCTAATGGAAAAGACAGCAAGTGTGAGGACTGTAAGAGAGGGTCTTGGCTTGGAGAGCTCCCTGGGGCTCGAGCAAGGGACCTCAGGAGGCTAGACGGGGTGACGTCAGATATAGGAAGGGACCTTGCAGCTTTGGTAAGGAGTTTAGACTTATTTCCAGTTTCACTGAGGACCACTGGGAGGTTTTCAACAGGGATGTGATACAAAATACATGCAATTTATGCTTTAGAAGGCTGCTGCACAGAGCGAGGACAGGAGAGTGTCAGCATTGGGAGGAAGGAAGGCTCGTGAGGAAGTCATTGTTGCAATCTCAGAACAAAAAGTTGTGGCTGGGCTGGGGCACAGCAGTGGAAACGGTGACCAGTGCTGGCAGCGGGGATGCATCTTGGACGTAGAGCCAACAGGACTTGGCTGTGGAATGTGAAGAAAAGAGGAATCAAGGATGATCCCAAGGGTTTTTGCCTTGAGCAGCTAGGTAAATGCTGCTGTCCTTTACAAAGGTGAGGAAGCTCAGGGGGAGTAGGGGTAGGAGGAGATTGGATTGGAAATCCATTACTTTGTTTGGCCATTTAATTTTTTGAGATATCTTTTTGAAATCCAGGTGGGGTTGTCCAGGGAACTCAGAGGGGAGGTTTGGGTTGATTAATAGAAATTTGAGAGTCATCAGATCAATTAACACCATGGGCCTCTGTGAGGTCATCTAGGGAGAAGACATAGAAAGAGAAGAGAGACAAAGACAGACCCTGGGGCCCTCCAACATTGAGAGGAAGAGGGGCTGGCAAAGGAAACAGAGAAGGTACAGCCACTGAGAAAGAAAATGAGGCCAGTAAGGTGACGGTGATGCCTGGAGAAGAAAGAGCTTCAAGAGGTTAGAAAAAGTATACAACAGGAGTTAGTGTCCTGGGAACTTTCCTTACTACACTGAGGATTCATCTATGCCTGAGAGGTCAAGTGGGGACAGAACAGAGAACTGACCACCAGCTTTGCAAGATGTGGGTCACTGGTGACTTTGATAAGAGCTCTTTCAATGGAGCGATGGGACCTAATGCCTAAGAGAAGAAGGGAAGAAATGGAGGAGGCCAGTACAGACAACACCGAGAAGTGTAAACTCCCAGGCAGGTGTAAGAAATCATTTGCCCAAGACTGCATACTTGGAACTCTTCCCAGCCCACTACACAGCCTCCTAGGCCTCCTCCTAGGCCAAGGACACAAGAGTTGGCCTCTATGTGGGCGAATATATATGGCCATGAATTCTTTACAGCTTCTCCGCCAACAGGTAGAATCTATTTCCATACCTCCGAATCTACGCCAGCCTTCTGACTTGTTTTCACCAATAGCATGTGACAGCAGTGAGGTTGCTTGAATAGTTAAGTCTTGGAATCAAGAGGCCTTGCACCTCCTGCTTGGGCCCCTCTTGCAATGCCACTGTCGTGGGAGCAAGGCTGAGCTAGTCTGCTGGCGAGACCACAGGAGATAGAACCCAGGCTTCCAGCTGACAGCCACCAGCTATCAGACACGTGGGAGATGCCATCTTAGACCATGCAGATCATCACCCCAACAGCTGACTGTACCTACGTGAATGAGTCCAGCCCAAATGTGCCAATGTAGAGAATCGTGAACTGATAGGTGACAGTTGTTTTAAGGTACTAAGTTCTGGGCCAGTTTGTTATACAGCAAAAGCTAACCAATACATCCTTAGAGCCGAAAAATTTTAAAAACACAAACTCAAATACTCATGTCTTTCTTTCTCTCTCCTTCCATTTTCATTCCAAAGTATTGCACTTCGGAGTCTATATTTTTATTCTCAAGAGGGAACTTCAGTTGTCCTTTGGGCTTTCCTTGACAGCCTTCGGTGCCACCCCCGACTCAGACTTTAGACCACTTCTCCTCCTCTCAACCCATTTAAATCTAAGTTTCCCATTTATTCTCAATGAGTTGTTTGTTTAAAATATTTTTTTTTAATTTTTTTTAACGTTTATTTATTTTTGAGACAGAGAGACACAGAGCATGAATGGGGGAGGGGCAGAGAGAGAGAGGGAGACACAGAATCGGAAGCAGGCTCCAGGCTCTGAGCCATCAGCCCAGAGCCCGACGCGGGGCTCGAACTCACGGACCGCGAGATCGTGACTGGAGCTGAAGTCGGACACCCAACCGACTGAGCCACCCAAGCGCCCCAATGAGTTGTTTGTTTAGCATCAGGCACTGAGCTGTGGACTCTCACATACTTACCACTGAAGTCCTCAAAATCCATGGAATTTGATGTGATGGATCCCACTTTACAAAGGAGGAAACAGAAGTTCAGAGAAGTAAACTGACTTTTCTCCATTAGGAAGTTCAAGTGTTTCATGACTCAACAAGCAATGTGCCTTCTACTCTAAGGCAATTAGACCCCACCTACGCTGGAATGAACACTCAGCTCAAATACTGAGAGGTCAATACTGGTTAGAGTTTAAACTTTATTATACAGTTAGTATAGGTTTCTGCAAAATGGTAGTTTCGTGAGATTTTAAGCATTTTGTGAAAAAGGATCTATCAGGGCGCCTGGGTGGCTCAGTTGGTTAAACGTCCAACTCTTGATTTTGGCTCAGGTCATGATCTCATGGTTCCTGGGATCGAGCCCCATGTGGGGTTCTGTGCTGACAGCACAGAGCCTGCTTGGGATTTCTCTCTCTCTCTCTCTCTCTCTCTCTCTCTCTCAAAATAAATAAACATTAAAAAAAAAAGGATCTATCAAGTAAGGCTGGGAATGTTGCAGGACTTCAGAGCCTTTATCATGGGAATGGAGGCTTGGCATCTCTAGGAGGAAGGACAGTTTTGCAGCCTCACTCGGCTGCACCTGACTGCACAAGTCGAGTTTCCCAAGACACCAGCTATCACGTTTCAAAGAACCAGGATCCTTCAGAATGTCCTTTGGGAAATGCTGTCCCGTGGGACTGGTTCCTAATTCTTTTAAAGTTGGAAGTGACCTCCTCAAAGTTATATGCTCTATATTTAAGAGGGAAATCAAAAACAGATTATTTTTGTTTTGTGCTTGACCTTGCAAAATAATACAACTTCTGGGGCACCTAGGTGGCTTAGTTGGTTAAGCATCTGACTTCGGCTCAGGTCATGATCCCGCGGTCTGTGGGTTCGAGCCCCGCCTCGGGCTCTGTGCTGACAGCACGGAGCCTGGAGCCCGCTTCAGATTCTGTGTCTCCCCCAGGCTCTCTCTTCAACTTCCTTTGCCATGATTGTCAGACCACGAGATCCATTTGTGATCACCCCTCTTAGGGACCTGCACGGGGTGAGGGACACACACTTGGGGACCTTGGGGACCAAGAGAATTCCAGACAAGAGCCTCCAGGGAAAGCCAAACGCTCATGCTCAGAGGGGCCTGGGTCACTCTAGCAGTTTGCCATTTTGTAAATCCCCTGAAGAGTTGCCTGTTAAGGCTCCCTTCTTCCGGCCCCCTCTCCCCACTCCCCCTAGCTGTCCCCCTGAAGGCTGACTGCCCCAGACCCCCTGCTCCTTTGCATTCCATGGCCTCTCTCCTGCCCCTGGGTGCCAGACACTCCTCCTTACAGCCCCACCCAGATTGCTTCTAAGACCTTCAAAAGCCTCAGCAGACTTTCCACCTCCTTCTGGACAAATGGAACCAAATCATGGGTCCTAGAAGCCCACTCTGGTCCTGGAGGCCCACTGTGCTCTGCCCCTCCCCACCCCTCTTTCTGGAGACACAATCCTGGACCAGTTATGCAAATGTTTCCTCCCACAGAGGCCAGCCCAGGCCCTCCCTCCCGCTGTCCCCTCTCGTCCCCTCCTCAAGGAGGCTGTTCCTGACCGGCCAGCTAGAGCAGACATCCTTGGGAGTAGCTGTGCGTGTGGGTATGAGTAGTACGGGGCTGGGGGAGATAGAAGTTAACCTAACTGGTGGATCATAAGGAACTATTACTGAATGATGGCACAGCCACGCCACGGACCCCTGCGCAGACTTGGAAAGTGATGTGGGAACCGTTCTTCGTACTCTGAGGTCCCGTCTATTTGGGGGGTGGGAGTGGGGCCTGATCAGGTTCCTCAGCACAGCTTCCTGGGCCTCTCTTCCTGGTGATGGGTGGGGAAACAGAGCAGTGGTATCACAAGAAGTTTGGGCCTATGGAGAAACTGTTGTCGGCCTTCAAAAGGGGCATCTTGGGAGTCCTGAGGAGAGGGGCCCCAGCCAGAACCCAGAGAACCAAGCTAGAGGGTCCAGATTTGGCAGGTGAGTGGGTCCTACAGGGAACGGTCAATCCAGGCTGGCTACCGTGGCTCGTGAGCCTTTTGGGAGGAGGGGGCAGGCTCTGAATGCACACTGCTTCTGGCCGATGGATGGATGAACGAGGTAAGGGCAGTGCAGGGGCACTCAGTGTCGGGGCGCTGGGCTCCAAGTGGGTAGGGCCCGTGTGAAGCAGAAGGCCTATTTCCTGACATGATTTGCAAGGGGAGGTGGGGGTGGGGCAGGTAGAGGAAACAAGATACCCAAAGGTAAGTTCAAGATCATCATAGCTTTTCCCCCAAATGTACTGCCCCTCAGCGTGTAGTGTGTGAGGTCTCACCTGCACGAAAAGGGGGCTCTGTTTTAAGAAGAAGGTGGGAGCGGTTCTCCTGAATTGAGAGGCCAGCAGCTGTCCAGTCCTGTCCCATATAACTTCGTTTCTCGGCCTGGGCCCCAAGCGTGTCTGCCCAGCCTTTGGGACTCCTTCATTCCTCAGCAAGTGACAGGCTACACGTTCCTAGGGACGGTGTGAGGCTTGGCCTGTCTAGCTCATCACCTGCAGCTCTCCCAGCAGCCCTGACCAGGGGCAAGTGTGAGCCTCAGCCCCAGATGCCGACGCAGCCAGGCCCTGGCCTCGCACTTGGCTCCCCGGGGAACTGGGAGAGAATCTTCACTGTGGTCCTACCCCAGACACGGAGCGTATGTGGCCTTCCTTCTTTCCTGATCTCTCGCCCTCTGGAACCCTCAGGGGGAAAATGGATGCCCCGGCAAGATCTGTTTCCTTTCTGTTTCCCTTCTTCCTAGGATCATCAGCCATCCTGAGACTGGTTCATGGCATGTGGTGCGTTTAGTCTGAAAACTGGGACAGTCCCTAGAAACCATAACGGTGTGCCTGGGACTGAGGGGCCTCCAGGGGTACAGGACTTTGGTGCTAAAAGCAGAAAAGCCCTGTGCAAATGAGGCCATGTCAGTCCCTTACTTCTTTCCAGCCTTTCCACCACCGTGTACATGTTCAGAGGGGAATAGCCGGTGATGAGAAGGACCTTGACCTGAGCCCTCTGAGGAAAAGTCCTAAGAGTGGGAGGGAAGACCCAAGGCTGGGACCAGTGTCTTCAGCTCGCTCCAGACTGCCCTGGGGGAGAGGGAGAGACTCCTTCAAGGGACCCCTGGAGTGGGCGTGAGGCCTATAGGATATGCGGTGAGCTGGGCGCCGGGAGTGGCACAGGATGGCAGAAAACATTTGATTCAGAGTCAGAATCAAATGGGGTGGCTGCCAGCCCTGCCACGTGCAAGCCAACTCTGAATGAAGACCTGGGAATGTTAGGACGACATTGCCATCTGTGAAATGGCACCTTTCTTTTTTTTTTTTTTTTTTAATTTTTTTTCAACGTTTTTAATTTATTTTTGGGACAGAGAGAGACAGAGCATGAACGGGGGAGGGTCAGAGAGAGGGAGACACAGAATCAGAAACAGGCTCCAGGCTCTGAGCCATCAGCCCAGAGCCTGACGCGGGGTTCGAACTCACGGACCGCATGATCGTGACCTGCAAGATCGTGACCTGGCTGAAGTCGGACGCTTAACCGACTGCGCCACCCAGCCGCCCCAAGAAATGGCACCTTTCAAGGCAAGCAAATGAAATTATCAAGCACCGGGCCTAGGACAAAGCAGGCACTGAATAACTGTGCGTCCAATCTTCCCGCAGCTGGCACACCTCTGCCAGTCCAGCCAGTGAGGGCCTCCGAGGGCCACTGGGCATGGAGGGGGCAAGGCAGTGGAGACCACAAGAGCCACTTCCCTTGTCACAGCCCAGGCGTCGGCCCTGTTCTTCGCATCTGCCTTCCTCGGGCTGGCTTTCTCCGTCGAAATTTTTTGGAGCCACCAGTCGGTGCTGGGAGGTGGTGGTGGGTGAGCGTGTGTATGCCTGATTAGGACTGAGAAGAAAGAGAGGTTAGGACAGTTTCCCCAGGAAAATATATTCCCCTAGGGGAGTTAGCAATAAACCAGAACTGACAGGGGTGGTTCAGGGAGTGCCGGAACTGCGAGGCTCTTTGGACGTCATTATGTCCAACCCTTTTGTGAACAGACAGAAATTAGGCGGACAGAACGCTAGCAGCCTGCTCACGGTGGTGTAATTGCACCTTGTGCCCTTTCCTACATGGGTCCTATTTTGCACAATAAAGCGTTTTTTAAAAAGAAAAATGTTGTCTTATTTTAATTTGCATTTCCCTGATAATTAGGAAGGTCCGAGTGTCTTTTTATGTGTTGATTAGCCATTTGTAGCTCTATAAATTTCCTGTTCTTACCCTTTGCACATTTTCCAGTTAAGTAATAGCTTCTTTGAAGTGGGCGGTGCCAACGGCTGGCAGGCTAAGAAATGCCATCCCCACCCCCTTCTTCCCACAGTAAGGACCCTTCCAGCTGAGGAGAGACTCCAGGCTGGTCTCAAGGAAATTTGAAAGGGGAAGGGTCTTCGAGCCGGCTGCCAGAGGGGGCTGGCCTTGTTGGGGCTGAGCCAGGCATTCTGGGAAGGCAGCCTGGGAACACTGGTTGGCGGGGTGTGGGGCCAGGCCTGTATGACTCACGAGGAGTGGCAGGGTGCCCAGGCATCACAGCCGCATAGTAGCCCCACCTGTCACTTGGCGGGGGCAGGGCAGCTGCTCCCAGAAGCCTGGCTGCTGCCGGGGGAGGGGAGCCCCAGAGGAACCAGGCTCTCGGGCCGGTCTCAGGATGCCAAGAATGGAGTCTGGGGGGACACAGGAGTGGGGTCTAGACTTAATCGTGTAGCTATTGAAGAAGAGACGGAAGGCTTTTATACTCTGAAAACATCTGTGCGTCTGCTGGAGTGGGCCGGGAAAGTGCACAAAACCACAGCACGTCCTGCAATGTGCTGCTTGCTGTGGGATCCCCAGCAGCCCTCGAGGGTGGACTTCACAGTTTATAGTTTACAGAGTGCTTTCCACCCACATGCGAGAGAACTCACCACTCCCACGCTTACTTGGATGCTATCCTCCTTCCCCACTGGACTGTCAGCACCATGAAGCAAGGACTGTCTTTTTTTTTTTTTTTTTAATGTTTATTTATTTTTGAGAGAAAGAGAGAAAACGCGAGTGGGGGAGGGGGAGGGGGGGGGGGACAGAGGATCCGAAGCAGGTTCTGTGCTGACAATGCAGGGCTTTTCCCTTGGCCACGTGGGCTGACCCTGCTTATAGCCCCACTTCAGACCGCGGAGTTCTGTCCATCCCCAGGAAATCCAATCACTCAGGCATTTGATGACAAACCCATGGGGTCACCCGGAGGGGTCAATCTTCTTCTCCCTGACTTTTTTTTTTCAATGTTTATTTATTTTGAGAGAGAGAGAGAGCACGCGCAGGGAAGGGCAGAGAGAGAGAGAGAGAGAGAGGAGAGAGAATCCCAAGCAGGTTCCTTGCTGTCAGTGCAGAGCCTGACTCAAGGCTCCATCCCACGAACCATGCGATCATGACCTGAGTGGATAACAAGAGGCCGACCCTGAACTGACTGAGCCACCCAGGCGCCCCTCTCCCAGACTTTCTGACCCCTTTCTCCTACTTCCTATATTTTCCCTCAGGTCATTTCAACTTCCTCTTCCTGTTTTTGGAGCAATTCAACTCAGCTGCCTCGCCTACTGTCTGTCTTGCCTGCCCACATCGCTCTCTGTCCCGCTCGGGGGAAACAAAAGGCCTTCCATTAGCAAAATACTGCTCTCTGTCACAGACGTGTGTTGACTGCACTGTTGTATTCTTCTCTCCCGTGGGTCGTCAGAATAGCTTTGTGTGGGACACGAGACTGGAAGGGTTCTTCTTATTTGACTCGTGAGAAGACAGCCTCAGAGAGCGTGCCCAGAGTCGCACACAGTCACAGCCCTTTAGGACCCACGCAGGGACTAGAACCCGGCTGCTTTCCGCCTCCTGCTTCACCCCCTCAGGCTTCCCTCTCACGCAGAGCTCTCTGCCTGAGCCCTCCTGCCCGGAGCATTTCATGACAACCGCAGAGAAACCAGGCTGGTCTGGGCCGCTGGAGGGTCAGGTAAGCAGGGCTGGGGAAAGACCGCTGGGAGTTTTGGCTACCATTTACCATTTACTTCTAGTGCACCATAAATGCCGCGGGGGCCTGGTCATTAAAGTCAGCTAGGGGTGGAGGGAGTCATGGAATTTTTTTTTTTTTAAGGAATCTAATCCTCCTTTACTTTTACTCTCTTCTGAAGCCAGATCAGCTGCCTCCCGGAACATCCTCCTATGCAGCAGAGCTCATGCCTTTTTAACTTTCACCCAGAGAGGTGTTTTGCATTCTAGCCCGGTGTGGATACCAAACACACAATTGAGGGAAGCTTCACGAAACAGACCCACCCTCACTGCACGAAGCATTCTTACCTCTTCTGTGCTATCCATGGGTTTCAACACTAGTCATAATCCGCTGTTCCAAACGACTCTGCTTCAGAGTGCCGCCAGAATGCCTGCAAAGCGACCCTACCAGACCTGCTTTAGCAAACAGGTAAGCCACGCCTGTACAACATCCGTCTGTACAGAAAGTACCCAGGCATTAAGCGAAAGCAAAACTTTTATAAACCGGCTCAAATGAATCCCGAGGTTTCCTCGATTGAGCGTTGACTGGCATCCCTTAGTGCCCCCGCCAGCTCACTCACTCTCTGGGGAACAACCAGGAAGCCTGGAGGGGGCACTTGAAGGAGCACCTGAGGCCACGGAGAGCCCCTGTATCTCCAAGGGCAAGGACAAGGACAAGTGTGGGGCCTCCACTCTCAAGAAAACCAGGGGCGCCTGGGTGGCTCGGTCGGTTAAGCGTCCGACTTCAGCTCAGGTCACGATCTCGCGGTCCGTGAGTTCGAGTTCCACGTCGGGCTCTGGGCTGATGGCTCGGAGCCTGGAGCCTGCTTCCGATTCTGTGTCTCCCTCTCTCTCTGCCCCTCCCCCGTTCATGCTCTGTCTCTCTCTGTCCCAAAAATAAATAAACGTTAAAAAAAAAAAAATTAAACGGACCAAAAGCATGAAGTAAGACAAAGTATTTTATTATGTTACGTCGGAGTCCATGTAAAAGTTGCAAGTAATGTACCAAAGAATATATACATTCAGAGTATATCCAGTACAGAATATAAATACAAATATTAAGGTAAAAATTCCTGGGCCTACAGACAAATTTAATAAAAAGTTATAGTTGGACATATTAATACACTTTTTAAACAACTTGATGGATCGAGCAAGCAAATAGCTATCTCATATACAGAGGATTAAGTAATACAATCAACACGCTCAGTTTAATAGGTGTGTCCAGAATTTTTAACATCAGATTTTTAACATCGGAAATAAAGAATATAACACCCTTTTCGTATGTCCCTGGAAAGTTTACCAAAATAAGTCATATATTTAGCCACAGTGGAAATTAATAAATCATAAAAGGCAAAGATTTCACAAACAATGTATGCTGATCATAGGCCAATGAAACTAGAAATCAACAAGGAAAAACTTGACCCCCAAATTCCCTCAACTGTCTGAAAACTGTGAAACATTCTTCTAACATAACTCCTAGACATTCAGAAAGTTGCAACTCAAGTAACAGATTTTCTAGAAAAGAATGAAAACCTATGCAGTATAGTAAACCTGTACTCAAAGGAAAACATTATGACCTCAAGTTCTTTTTTTATATAAAATGGGGGACTAAAAATGTATGACTTCCTTCAGTTCAAAAAATTAGAAACAAAAAACAAAACCCAAAACCATAACATACTTAAGAAGAAACCTAACAAGGGGCGCCTGGGTGGCTCGGTCGGTTAAGCGTCCGACTTCGGCTCAGGTCATGATCTCACGGTCCGTGGGTTCGAGCCCCGCATCGGGCTCTGTGCTGACAGCTCAGAGCCTGGAGCCTGTTTCAGATTCTGTGTCTCCCTCTCTCTCTGCCCCTCCCCTGTTCATGCTCTGTCTCTCTCTGTCTCAAAAATAAATAAACGTTAAAAAAAATTTTTTTGAAAAAAAAAAAAAGAAGAAACCTAACAAAGAGGTAAAAGATCTGTACTCTGAAATTCCTTCCTTACGAAGGAAATTGAACAGGACACAAAGAAATGGAAAAACACTCCATGCTCATGGGTTGGAAGAATAAACATGTTAAAATGTCTACACTACCCAAAGCAATCCACACATTTAATGTAATCCCTATCAAAACGCCCACCAACATTTTTCGCAGAGCACAAATAATCATTTGGAGTCACAAAAGACCCTGAATAGCCAAAGCAATCCTTAAAAAGAAAAGAAAAGTTCGAGGCATCACGATTCCCGACTTCAAGCTGTATTGCACAGCTTGGTGTGGTACTGGCACAAAAACAGACACATAGATCAATGGAACAGGATAGAAAACCCAGAAATGGATCCACAACTATATGACCAACTAATCTTCGACAAAACAGGAAAGAATATTCAATGGAAGAAAGTCTTTTCAGCAAACGATGTTGGGAAAACCGGACAGCAACATGCAGAAAGATCGAAACTGGACCACTCTCTCATACCGCACACAAAAATAAATTCAAAATGCCTGAAAGACCTTGATATGAAAGATATGGAACAGGAAATCATCAAAATCCTAGAGGAGAACACAGGCAGCAACCTCTTTGACCTTAGCCTCAGCAACTTCTTACTAGACATCTCCAGAGTCAAGGGAAACAAAAGCAAAAATGAACTATTGGGACATTATCAAGATAAAAAGCTTCTCTGCAGCAAAGGAAACAATACGGAGGTTCCTCAAAAAGTTAAAAATAGACTCCCCAACGATCCAGCAATTGCTCTACTAGGTATTTCCCCAAAGGATACAAAAATTCAGATTTCAAGTGGCACATGGACCCCCATGTTTATAACAGCATTATCAACAATAGCCAAACTATGGAAAGAGCCCAAATGTCCATCAACCAATGCATGGATAAAGAAGATGTAGTATAGGGGGCACCTGAGTGGCTCAGTCAGTTAAGCATCCGACTTCAGCTCAGGTCATGATCTCATGGTTCGTGGGTTCGAGCCCTGCATTGATCTCTGTGCTGACAGCTCAGAGCCTAGAGCCTGCTTTGGATCCTGCGTCTCCCTCTCTCTCTGCCCTTCTCGCTCTCTCTCTCTCTCTCTCTCAAAAATAAACATTTAAAATGTAAAAAAAAAAAAGAAAGTATGGTATATATAATTATAAATATATATATATATATATATATATATATAATGGAATATTACTCAGCCATCAAAAAGAATGAAATCTTGCCATTTGCAACAACGTGGATGGAACTAGGGTGTGTTATGCTAAGCGAAAGGTCAGAGAAAGACAATACCATATGATTTCACTCATAGGTAGAATTTAAGAAGCAAAACAGATGAACGTAGGGGAAGGGGGAAAGAGAAAAAAGAAAAAAGAAAGGGAAACAAATTACAAGAGATTCTTAAAGATAGAGAGCAAACAGGGTTGATGGAGGGAGGTAGGAAAGGGATGGGCTAGATGGGTGATGGGTATTAAGGAGGGCACTTGTGATGAGCACCGGGTGTTGTATATATGTAACTGATGAATCGTTGAATTCTACTCCTGAAACTAATATTGCGCCGTATGTTAAATAGACTGTAAATAAAAATTTGAAAAGAAAAAAAATCAAAATAAATTAAAACTTAGAAAAAAAGATCAGATTCCCTCACTCAAAACAAAATAAAACAAAAAACAAAAACCAAGAGGATAGGGGCACCTGGCTGGCTCAGTCAGTGGAATACGTGACTCTTGATCTCAGGGTTGTGAGTTTGAGCCCCACACTGGATGTAGAGATGAAAAAAACAACAAAAAAAAAAAAAAGGAAGAGTTTAATACCTTAAACTTTTTACAGATCAATAAATAATGTTATTATGTTATGAACACAAGGACATAAATTCCAGAAAAATAGCTCAAAGAATTGAAATCAGCTGCCTCTGGGGGACCAGAGTTAGGTTAGGAAAGCACTACAGGGAACCACTTTTCGTTGTCTTAAGTTTTATGGCATTGACTGCTTAAACTATATAAATGTATTACTTGGATAAAAATGAAATTTAAAAAATACTTCAAGAGTGAAGGGAAAGTGAGCTTGGGAACCTTGGCCCATCCCGACACGGTGGAAAGAACATGGAGAGTCAGAGAGGACTGAGTTTGATTCTTGCCTCTGCAGCTTCTCTGGAATAGGGTCCTGGCAGTGCGTTTTGTCTTTAGGCCAGGATTTCTGCCTTTGTAAAATGGGCCCTGACATGTACATCACTAGAGGAGGGGACAGGAGTGGGTCCCAGCCCCCCCCGGGAGAGACCAGGCGTGCCCTCCCTGCCCCTTCTGTGGCACAGGCAGGACCCCCCGGCTGCAGACCCTTGCAGATGAACTCAGCCCATCAGGTCCCTGGTTTCACTTCTTGGTTAAAATGGTTGTTTTGGTTTCAGTCTTCCACAGCATTTTGGATGTTTTCCATAGTCTCAAGGCCCCTGGCAGGTATCGGCCACAGTTTCTATTTTCAAACAGAAAACAGGTAAAAATTGGCTTTAAGGGTATGAGGAACAGATGTCTTTAATTTACATCCACTTTTGAACGGAAAGTGTATCTCTTTACGCTTCACACACCGTACGTAGACTAACTGCAAAAATTAAAACCTGGGGCAAACTTCAAAATCGTAAGAATCATAGCACTTAAATACCTCTTGTGTTGTTGCAAAGATTCATTCCATACCTGGTTCCACACACCGTGGAGCACAGACCTTTCACTCTGTGCTGAAGGAGGTGGTGGTAACAGAGGGAGGCAGACATTTGGAAAAGCAGTAACTACACAGGATGTTAAGCGTCTGGATGCGGGAGGAGCAGTTGTGGGGATCTGAGTGTGTTCTGGGAAGGCTTCCAGGAGGCAGCGATGTTAAATGAGGCCTGCCGGGTGAAGTGGAAGGTGCCCCGGCGAAAGCATGCGGAGGAAGTTCTCCACCCAAGGGAAGAGTTGTTCCTAAATTTGGTGCAAACTGGAACCACCTGGAGATCTTTCACAAGCACTGGTGCCTGGCTCCCAACCCCATACATCCTGACTTAATTGGGCTGCGTTGTAACGAGGCGTCAGTGTTCCAAGCTGCCCAGGGGATTCTAATGTACAGCAAGGCTGGGAGCCGGTGGCCTGCACTAGGGCTGTGGCTCTCGGTAAACTGAATGGGGAAGCGGAGGAAGCCAGACAGTGGAAATGGAAAAAGCAGATGGGTTAAGATCTGGGGTGTAGAATGGACAGGAGGAGTCAGCCATAGTGGGGAGACAGCGAGGGTGGAAAAGCTGATCATGGGGCGCCTGGGGCTCCGCCGGTTAAGCATCCGACTCTTGATTTTGGCTCAGGTCATGATCTCAGGATTTGTGGGATCAAGCCCCACTTGATCAGGCTCTGAGCTGATAGCGCTGGATTCTCTCTCTCTCCCTCCCCCTCTGCCCCTCCCCTGCTCACATGCACGCGCATGCTCTCACTCTCTCTCTCTCTCAAAATAAATAAAATAGCCTAAAAAAAAAAAAAAAAAAAGCGGGTCATGCCCAGGTGTCAGACTTGGGTAACGAGGTAGATGTGGTCCATTTTCTATAATGCAGAACAGAAGAAGAAAGGGCTATGCACAGAATGACCTACCGATTAGAGGTGATGCATGCTTATTACAGGGAAGTTTGGCTCAATAAATAGTAACCCTGGCCGTGATCAAGATCACCATCACCATCATCACCATCATCTTCATCCGATTCAGACGCTTAAAGCCCTTGTCACAAGGATTAAAGCGGTGATGTTGCCCTCTAGTGTCGCCATCTGTGTACTACAGGTTCTCGGGCAGCAGTCCCCACACCTGCAGGGGGACAGCTCCAGGGCAGGACTCCCGTCTCCAGGGTGGGCCAGTGTCAAGGAGGGAATTTCAAGGGATGGAAAGTGACATGGGCCTCGCTAGGAGGAGAGGGCAGAGGTAGGAGGTCAGAGACGGGTAAGACGCGGTCTGCTCTAACTGCTCGGGCCAGGATTTCCCAAGTGAGACCCATTCTCAGCCCGACTCTGAGTAAGGGTCTCCTTTGGATGAGCTGCTGTCTTTTCGAAGCGCTCACGTCGTGGAGGAAGCCCTGAAAGAGGACAGGGCACTGGGCAGGGCGTCTGGAGGCCCGAGCTCTGAGGGAGCGCTCTCTGAGGCTGCCTGACCTCAGGCGAGTGCCCTGCTTGGGTATCAGCATCCCTATCAGGAGTAGGTGTCTCCGGAGGGTCCAGATTGTGTCTGTACTAATGACCACAACCGTGGGCAAGACTGACACTCTCTGCCCTCCAGAGAAGAGACAGGGGGCCTGCCAAGTGCCAGTGAGGAACAGAGAGCAAGTGCCCTGGGAGGCTTCAAGGAGGAGGTGGCGTTCCATCCAGACCCGAGAGGAATTAATAGATAACGTCTGTGGCAAGACACCCACCCTTGGGACAGTCAGGAGAAACTCACCACAGAGAAACCCTGTGGTAAGAGAAGAAAGGGCGTGGGCTCTGGAGTCAGACAGATCGGGCTTTCACCGTTGGCTCCCCTAACTACATGACCTTGGACAAGTTATTTAACCTTTAGGAGCGTGTATTCTCATCTGTGGAATGGGGATATAATAAAATAACCACAGCGAACGCTGATTTAGTCCTATGTGCCGAGTACTATTCTACGTATTTGCGTGTATTAACTAATTTAATCCCCACAATCATCCTATGAGGTAGTACAATTAGCCCCGTTTTACAGATGAGGAAGATGAGGCACGAAGAGGTTGTATAACTGATTCGGTCACTGGGCACATGGTTGGTGCACATCTCTGCTGTGATCACAGAGAGGACAGTCAAGGCACTGAACTGAAACGGGTGAGCTCGTTGGCAGAACTCAGTCTCCAGGGTGGGCCAGTGTCAAGGAGGGAATTTCAAGGGATGGAAAGTGACATTCTCCAGCAAGCATCAAGAACAACACATGATATTTGTTTGTGGCCACGTCATGATACCCCACTTTCCACCTGGGACCATATGGGCAAGGAAGGGCAAGAGCTCTTAGAACTAGCTTCATCCCACCATCCACACAGTGAGTGTCAGTGTCAAAACCGAGTTGGGCCCTGAATTACGAAGACCTACTCTCTCCCAACTTCCCATACAGCTAAGGGTGTGATGTGACCTTGTTCTGGCCAATAAATATAAGGGGTATCTGCTGAGAGGGTCCTGGGAAAGATTTTCCTTCTGAACAAAAAAAAAAAAAAAAGGAGAGAGAGAGATGGAAGAAGAGTTCTCTTTCTTCCTGGGACAGGAAAGCTGTTATGTAGGGATGTGATACTTGGAGCTATTGCAGCCATTTTGCAGGCATGAGGCAAAGGCCAAGAAAAATAAAAATTCCCAAAGAGCTTTGAAATCACTGAGCTGTTTAGTATGGAAACACCTACCTCTAGACTTGTGGTCATGTGAGAAAAATAAGTCCCAATTTGTTTCAGTCACTATTGCTTACAGCAAAAAGCACTCCTAATACTATATCCAAGTTGTTTCAATATGTTCATTCACCTGACCAATCATTTATTTATTTAATCAGCGAATACCACTGAACATACACTATGTGCTAATTACAATGGAGGGTAGGGAACTATGGCCAAGACAGACATAATTCAAGACAAGACATAATTCCTGGCCTCGTGGATTTCTTAGCCTGGCGGGGAAAACACACTCTCAACAAGTGTGATGGGTCAGGATGTTAACAAAAAGGAAAGCATAGAAACACTAGTAGAGTATAGGACGGGGCCCCTGGGTGGCTCAGTCGGTTAAGCGTCTGACTTGGACTCAGGTCACGATCTCACGGTTCGTGAGTTCACGCCCCACCTAGGGCTCTCTGCTGTCAGCACAAGCCTGCTTTGGATCTTCTGTCCCCTTTACTCTCTGTCCCTCCCCTGCTCATGCACATCCTCTAAATAAATAAATAGACTTTAAAATGAGAAAAAGAGGATCGGATGACTGGAGAAAGCTAGCCAGGAGCTAATTCCCACCAAGAATGTATTATACCTGTGAGACTCTTGGCTCGAGAGAGACGGGAGCCTCCCTTTGGGGAGAGCGAGCGGGGAGCTCTGCTCCTGAAGACGTGGTCCCTGCACCGGCATCGAGAGCGTGAGATGGCGAGGGATGCCATCAGGGCCATGCCTGGGGCCCAGCAGAAGGCTCTACAGCAGCTGCAGCTCATGTCCCCAGAGCTATAGACAGAGGCCACCGAGTGGGACTCCAGTTTGTCCCCCTTTGGGAGAGAAGTGTCAGCTTACACACCACCAGCCTCCTGAAAGCAGGTGCCATGATGGCGTCACCGAGGTGTGCACACAGGTGGAGTTTAAGAGGCAGGCCTGCGGGCAGCTGTCCACAGAAGACACTGCAATTTGCAGCCAAAGTGACCACGGTCCGAGCCTGCATGTCACAGAACCAAATATGCTGTGAAGAAATACGTTTAATTTTTTTAAGAGGCCATTTGGCCCAAAGATCCCATGCTCGATGTGATGTATCCTCGAGAAGTGGCACTGGAGGGGTCCTTACGGGACCGGCAGGGTGACTTCAGACAACGTGTTCCGGAAAGGATATTGTTCAGGGCTCCCCTCATTGGCCCCCACTCTTCCTTTCATCAGGAACAGGGCATATGGATATTCCAATCATTTTAATATGGAAACTTCGCTTTCGTTTTTCTTACCTTTGTCACCCTTGAAGGATGAAATGCCATTATTTTTCTCGCTTCCTAAGAAGATCTGAAGATTACAGGTGTCCCTGCCCTTGGGGAAAGCAGAAAGGTTTGTTTGGTGGCTGGTGCTCTGGGCCTTGCCAAAGGTACCGTGAACGAGCGAGAAGGGTGGTGAGGTTTGGAAGAGGCTGTGTTTACAGAAGCAGAACTTCCTTAAGAGGGTGGGGAGGAGCGGGCGCCTGGATGGCTCAGTCGGTTGAGCGTCTGACTTCGGCTCAGGTCATGATCTCCAGGTTCGTGAGTCTGAGCTCCGCGTCGGGCTAGCTGCTGTCAGCACAGAGCCACTTTGGATCCTCTGTCTCTCTCTCTCTGCCCCAAACCCTGCTCATGCCCTCTCAAAAATAAAAATAAAAATAAAAACAAAAACAAAAAGAAAAAGAAGTAACAGCCCCTGACCTCAAGGACCCTGCAGAAACAGTGTATGCATTAATGACAATAAGGGCCCCACCACAGATGCCTTTGGTACTATAGACAGCCTGGGGCGGGACAGTGGGGACCCAGAAGAAATAAGGTTGGATATCCCTGCCAGCTCAACAAGGTGGGGACTCAGAACAAAGATTAAGGTGGTTTGTAGAGAAGTTTTAGAGAATGAGAGAATAAGGAAATGGACATTTCTGGCACCCCTGGGTGTGGGAACTGACATTTACGTTTGCTGTATCTCCTGTTCCTTACGTCCAGCCAGGCTGGTCTGGCCTTTCTGTCCGGATCGGGGTTCATTTCGTGTCCCCTCCTCCATTACTGCCAAGGGCCACTCAGGTGAGGCACTGCCTCACTTCCTGTGCCCCAAAGGCATCTCCCTCCCTCCTCTGAAGCTTGAAGCTCATGGTGTCACCCATTTAACGGACGGGTATGGTGAGTTCTCTGGCTATGCTGGCACTTGGCTCCCCAACTGGGCCAGGAGCTCCGTGAAGGTAGAGACAGGACCTTTTCTCCTAACTCTGGGCTGATCGTTGGAGCCCCTGCCCCGTCGAGCGACCCATGGGCCCAGGGCTTGGACCTTTCCGCAGAGGCACCCTTCCTTTCCTCGCCTTTCCTCGCCTCATCCACACTAGAGCACTTGGCTGCCACATTTGCCGACACCCTGTGTGGACACCAAGTCCCCTCTGGCTGTAATACCCAGGCCACCTCTGGGGGGACCCTGTTACCCAACCAGCAAGTGGGTGTCGTGGTGTCCCCTCCCAGGACAAGCCTTGCCTACCTACATCCTACTCCACCCGCCATAGATGGGCAGATTTTGCTAGAGCCTGCTGTTGACGAATGACACCATTCTGTGTTAGGAGCCTCTGAGCTCCGCGAATACCAGGAGCACAGCAGATGTAAACACTGGCGGCCTCTCTTCCCCCGCTACATAAACTTCAGGCTTTCAGGACAAGGCACTACCCCAGCACACTCACGGTGTTTAAAAAAAGTGTCAGCTCCAGCCCTGGCTCTTGGCGGAGGCCAGCCCTCCCCCTCCCAGCTCAAGTCCCAGATTCTGGGCCACTGATGCGGCGGCCAGGGCAGCAGAGCTCATCTCCTAAAGGGAGGTGGCTTTAGCGGACCCTCTGGCTCATGGACAAAGGGCGGCTCTCTGTGAGGAATACATCCTTGAAGCCTTTGAAGACCCCAATGTCCTCCAAAAGTCCTGCCTCACCTACGAGAACACGTTGTTTTCGCTTAAAATTTAGATCCTGTGAAAATAAGAACGCTACTCCCTTCCCGCCTGACACGGTGGTATTTTAAACTTCTTTTCAGGATTAGTCATTCATCAATTCCCCCGACATTTGTTGAGCATCCACTCGGTACTGACTGCCAGGCGTTATACGGCCCCCTCCACTCAAAGCTGCCTCCAATCCCACATTGGCATTCGTCCCGTTAGTTTCAGGCTTTCATACCTATGTCTGTGTGTGCTAGATATCGATAGATAGATGATATGATTCCTCATCCCTCACTCCTGAGTCATGTTTTAAATCTTACCCATCATTTTCATCCGACTAACATTCATAGGGTCTCTGTGACGTGCTGGCCACTCTCCTAGACACTGGCATCAGGCACAATCCAGGCCGTGAGGACCTCGCCACCCATGTGACGGGGAGGTGACCAGGGAGGTGGCTGCGATGGGCCTTGAGAGAAAGGAGGCAGGCAGGTCAGTAAAGGCTGTGCCAGACCGAGGCAATCAGGGATGGGGCCCCACCTCACGGGCAATGGGGCCTGGGGCAAGTCTTCCCCTCTTGGGGCTCCCAGCCTCTTCTCCCAATGAGGAACTAGATTGGGGATCCTCTTTGAGTTTCATGGACCAAGAAGAATATCAAAAACCTGACTGATGGAACTATAGAGGTCACCAACATTTTATCCCACCGAGTAAGGAATTTTAGAGAAAAAGGGAAGCCAGCCTCACAACTGCCACCTGCTGTCACGTTATTTCATAAAAGAAAAGACACGTTAGCCCCCAGAGAGGAACGGTTAGTCTCGGAATGAAGGCTGGGCTTGCACACCAGATTCACTTGGTTGAATAAAAAGCTCACCGTGCTGTCATCGCTGCCTCATCCTGTCCTATGCAGGCGAACTGCCTAGATGACCCATGGCACTAATGTCCTGGGATGCTGCATGTGACCTGCTGAAGCGATGACCAAGTGGCCGAAGCCCAGCACAGTTTCCAGACCTGTGATCAGAAGACCTCTAACGGCGTCTCTCAAACACTGTTGAAGCTGTGTCCAACCCACATCGCTTCCTGAAACCCCCTTTTCTCTCCCACCCACTTCCCTCACCCTCGAAGCTGTCCCACCTCCTTCTCCTCCAGATCGTCTAGAAAGCATTTCCTTTCCCACCTCTAGCCTTCAAGCCTCCAGCCTGGGGCCAGGTAGAACGAATCCTTGAGGAGCACCCGTGAGCACACCCCCCACCCCCATGTCACGGGAGAGGCTGCTGTTCTGCCACGGTGCTTCCCAGACCCCCTTCAAGCCCCGGGCAGGCTCTCATCAGCCGTCACCCACTTCGGCCGTTGTCTCAGCTGCAGAGAGCTGCCTTGTCCAAGGTCACGCCCCTTCTTGGGGCAGCCCACAGGCAGCCATGGATGGATGGCCACCTCTGCCCAACACAAGGCAATGCCAAAGGGCCACTCCAGTTCAGAGCGACCTTCCCTTCGGGGCTGTCCTAGGCTGTCATCTAACACACCTCAGCTCAGCTCCTCCTCCTCCCACTCCTGCTCCCCTCCCCTCCGTCCCCCAGGCATCGATCCCAAAGAGCTTCTTGATAAACACCCTGCTCTCTAAAGTCAGAAGTGGAGTCGCTCACCAGGGTCCCCGACCTGTGCCATCAGCTCAGCCCATCGGCCAGAACCAATGGGCAGCCTTTCCCCCTCCACTTCTGGGTGGAGAGAACTTCCTGCACACAAACGTCTGTGAGCAAACTGGAGTCTCCCTGTGTCCACAGGAGCTAAAGAACCTTGGGTCTCTCTTCCTCTTTTAACAAAGCCTAGCCTTCCAGACCTTTGTCTGGCGATGGGCTGGTCAGGCCGCTCTGAGCAGTGAGCACACATCGCAAAGCTGCAAGAGCACAGGGTCGGGGGGATATTACTCCCTGTACATATCCACTGGAGGTGGCAGGACGTTGCTGGAGGAGGACCACGTACTATTCTGGGCTTCTAGAACCGCTGACATGCTCTCAGGTGCCCAGCCCCGCACTG
This sequence comes from Neofelis nebulosa, assembly GCF_028018385.1. Taxonomy (NCBI): domain Eukaryota; kingdom Metazoa; phylum Chordata; class Mammalia; order Carnivora; family Felidae; genus Neofelis; species Neofelis nebulosa. The sequence continues at coordinate 35,058,645 of NC_080794.1, read as the reverse complement.
TGCTTGCACCTGAGGCTCAACAAATTCTGGCTGCCTGGGAGCAAGACGCAGAACAGTAAAGAGAGAGAAAGCCCCGGGGCGCCTGGGTGGCTCCATCAGTTGAGCATCCAATTCTTGGTTTTGGCGCAGGTGGTGATCCCAGGGTGGTGGGATCGAGTCCCGCGTTGGGCTCCACATTGAACATGGAGCCTGCTTAGGGTTCTCTCCCTCCCTCTGTCCCTCTCCCCGGCTCATGAGTGTTTTCTCTCTCTCTGTCTCTCTCTCTCCCTAAAATTCAAAAAAAATTTAAGCCCCAAAGTTGAGTGAATTCTGCTGCTACTGCTGCTAAGAGGGATCAAAGGCAGAGGCCCGTCAGCAAGGGACAGATGTCCAGAGGTGGTGGCCCGCTCCAGAGAGGGAAGAGACCTCTGCCCCATGGCCTGGCTATGGCTGGAGCCACTTGGGTCTGGAGCGGAGCCTGGGTGGGTCCCCAAGTGCAAGGCTGGATAGTCTGGAGACCATACACACACGCACACACACACGCACACACACACACACACACACACACACACACTCACACACAGCAGGGCCACCACGGCGATCGAGAGCCCTCCTCTGCTTTAATGTGGGACACGCCCCGCCCTGCTGAGCCTAGCCCACCTTCAGGGGCCACACACCTACAGGTGCCCACAGACGCACCAGTGTGTGTGCACTTACACACATCAGCCCCACACACGGTCGCTCGGAAACGGCATCCCGGCTTCACGCAGTGCGCGACACACGCAGTACGCGTGGTGGATGACCAAGAGCGGGCTCCTTGGACAGACCCAGAGCAGCCCCCCAGCGCTCACCACGCGGGCCTCTCTGGGGTTCACAGAAGGGGCGGTGAGCCCCATCCTTGTCCTTGGGGAGTGGGGTCTCTGGACCAGCAGCAGCAGCATCACCTGAGAACCTGTCAGAAGTGCTCCGAGTCCTGCCTCTGGGGCCTCCTACGGGGCTACAGCTCCCTGCCGCGTTTTTGACGTGCCAGCCCCTGTGCCCTGGGGACCATCTGTGCACCATCTCATTTAAAACTCACAAACACACCACCGGCCATCACCTTATTTCTCCCATAGTTTTCAGATGAGGAAGCCAAAGTCCAGTGACCTTAAGAGACTTGCCTGGAGTAACCCAGGCGGACCCCAACCCCGCCCAGCCTGCCAGGCGTGTAGCTCCTGGCCTGGGCTAAGTATGAATGAGCCCCCCGCCCCAGGACCACGCCTGCGTGCCAGCCCCCAGCCCTGCCCCCCCCCCGGTTCCCTCCCTGTCCCCCCCCCCCCCCCCCCCCCGCAGCCGGTCCTGAATCTTTTCTCAAGAGACAAGGCTGGGCCATCCCAGCAGGGGGTGGGACGAGGGGCGGGAGCCAAAGTCACACCTCGTGAGCAAGCCGCACCTCTGCCAAGGCCCTCACCCGCCCTGCCTGGGGGAGCAGCAGGGAGGACGGAGGCTCCGGGGCTGGCAGATGGCAGCACGGTGAGCATGTCCCGGACCCCAGCCCTGCCCGCACCCCACGGCCCGGAGCAAAGCCTGTTGGGCAGCTGACCTGCGGAATGCCAAGGCCACAGCTCTGTGCTCACCTCATCCGCCCCAGATGATTCACCAGGATGTTTCCTGCTCTGAAACCGTGCCTTAGATTCTAGATTTGCATGGGACATGTGAGAAGTCTGGCCGGGACATGGGAGTCTGAAATGCGAATGGCTGTGGACCCGGCTGTCTGCTCAGCCTAACCTCATCTCCGCTCGAGGCTTGGGAGTGACCCCCTGTCCCCCCTGACGTGCCTGGCTTTGCACCTACGCCTCTGTCCCCCACATACGCACGCACCCAAGAGGACCCTTCTTCTCTAGCATATCTGGGCAGGGCGTCAGGGCTCAGGAGGAGCGAGGAGTCAGGCCCCTCATCCCAGACCCAGAGGCCGTCATGGCGGCCTGTGATTTTGTGACTGATGCCAACATCTCGCCCGACCTTGAGAGCAACGCCACGGGCATCACGGCCTTCTCCATGCCCGGCTGGCAGCTGGCGCTGTGGGCCACGGCCTACCTGGCCCTGGTGTTGGTGGCCGTGACGGGCAATGCCACGGTCATCTGGATCATCCTGGCCCACCAGAGGATGCGCACGGTCACCAATTATTTCATTGTCAACCTGGCCCTGGCTGACCTCTGCATGGCTGCCTTCAATGCCGCCTTCAATTTCGTCTACGCCAGCCACAACATCTGGTACTTCGGCCGTGCCTTCTGCCACTTCCAGAACCTCTTCCCCATCACGGCCATGTTCGTCAGCATCTACTCCATGACCGCCATCGCCGCTGACAGGCAAGAGGGGGCTGGCGGGGAAGCCGGGGGAAGCTGTCTCACTTTGTCGGGGCTCAGACAGGGCCAGTGACTTGTCCATAGTCACACAGCAAGTTAACAGTAGAACTCAGGGAATTGCCTCCCAACTCAATCACGATCTTAAAGTGTGCATCTGGGGTGCCTGGGTGGCTCAGTCAGTTAAGCATCCGACTTCGGCTCAGGTCACAATCTCGCGGTTCATGGGTTCGAGCCTCGAGTCGGGGCTCTGTGCTGACAGCTCGGAGCCTGGAACCTGCTTTGGGTTCTGTGTGTGTGTCTCTCTCTCTCTGCCCCTCCCCTGCTCACACTCTGTCTCTCTCTGGGTCTAAAAGATGAATAAACCTTAAAAAAAAATTTTTTTTAGTAAAAATGAATAAATAAATAAATAAAAGTATGCATGTGGGAGACAAAAGAGCATGGAACCAAAGCAGGCAAAGTTAAGGTTAGACCCAAGGAAGAACTTGGCACTGGATGGTTGTTCAAGGCTGTCGGGAGAGAAGGGCCGTGTTTAGGGAACTTCTAGAGTATTCTCTGGAGTTGATCTCTTTTGGCATCTTTCTTTTACTACAAGGACATGGCTTTTACTGTTTTCCTATTCCTAGATAGATTATACTGGGAAGGATTTAATATTGCATGCAGTTCCCATACAATTACAATGGGTCCAATTACTTTCCCAATCCTGTTCTCAGGGGGCCGCAGGCTGTGGCCTTCTGCTGAAGGCCGGGAGGGTGGAGGAGTGGTCATTGGAGCCAAATGCAGTCCTTCTGAAGCTGGTTGGGGCAGGCAGGGCACAGTTTGGCCTCAGAAGGGGACTGTGTGACCCTGGGGAAGAATGGTTGGGACAGATAGCAAACAAAAAGGGACACAGAAAGACAGCAGGTGTATGTCCAGGAGGGGCAGGCCTGGGACCCTCAGAGACACAGATCCCTTGTCAGGATGGTTTGAAGGGGCATGAGCCCTGCTGTCCCCTACCACTGCCCACCCCCCAGTCTCCATCTCCAGGCGTCTGCCCAGTGACACACAGCAGCTGGCTCTTGTCTGCTCTGGGCTGTTTTTCTATGGAGTTTCCCTAAAGATTTCATTTGAGAAATGTATTCCTACTAATTAAAAATGAAAAGAAAAGTTCGAAAACCATTGGTCTAGGCCGCTTCTGATTTTGTACCCAGGCCAACAGAGGCCAGAGACAAGCAGGATCGCCAGCAAGTCAGGGTCAGGGCCAGCGGCCCAGAACCCAGACGGCTCAGCTCTCAGGAAGGGGCGTGTCCCTCCTCATCTGACCACACCCCCTGCCCCCCCCCCCCCCGCCGCCAAAAGCACCTCAGTACCCCTGGATGTCTCTGCAAGTCCACTAACAAGTTCTTCTCATTCACTCAAATATTCGAGTGCTCCCTCTGTTTCAGGCATTGGGGAATATACACCAGAAGGAAAAATAGTCCTTGAAATCAGGCCTCATGGAACTTGCATTTTAAGGTGGGGAGGGGGGGAGTCTGGAGACCAGGCAAGAGGCTGGTGAACAATAATCCAGGTGAGAGAGGATAGTATCTCAGGCCAGGGTGTTAACAGTGAAGCCCCGTCCATTCGTTTCTTCATTCATTCATATGTTCAAGGCCAACTACGTACAGATACTGTTCTGGCCATTGGGGCAAAAAACAGATAAACACGGCTGCCCTGGTGAGAATTTAAATAATAAACACATGAATAAATTGTACGTTGTATTTTGAGGTCATGAGGGCTGTGGAAAAATACCAGGGAGAGGCGAGGGGACCCCATGTGCCGGGTTGTGTGTCGGGGTGGGGGCAGGCTGGAGCGCTAGACAGGGTGTGGGGTCGGCCCCACTGTGGGGTGGGTTTGGAGCCAGGATGGGAGGAGGTGAGAGAGAGAGCCCTGTGAGCTCTGGGGAAAGATCAATCCAGGGAGAGGGCACAGCGGCAGCAAAGGCCCGTGGCAGGGTGGTGCCTGGTGTGCGTGAGGGGCCCCAGGAAAGACCGTCCTCACCGAGACAGGGTAGAAAAGCTCAGGGGGCACGGAGTCAGCACTCCCCTGGTGCCTAGAACACGCGGATGTCAACTTCCCTGCTTAGGGCAAGGTCATCCTATGGTCCAGACCTTGTCTCCAGGTTCAGATTAACCCCAGAGAGGAAGGCCCAGGGGTCATCCAGGACCAAAGTCACCTCTGGTGCATTTAAAGGACACGAATACATAGGAATAATGGCACTTTCAAGTCCTAAACCCCTGCTGCCTGCAGGCATTTCTCAAGCATCTCATTCCCTTCCCAAGACAACCACAGGGGCTCAAATGACTGTCATCTCGCTTTACAGAAGAGGGTGGTTTGAGTCCCTACGGCTGGAAGGTGATGAAGTCAGGATCCACATTTAGATTAAAGCCCTAGAGCTGCCCCTCAACTAACAGAGAAAAAGCTCTCCTCTTTCCCACCCCACCTGCCAGAACAGTAAGGGAACCCCAGTCCCCCAGTTGGCCTGCTGGTCACCTGCCTCATCTGTGGGGAGGAGGCCCCTGAGGAAATGCCACTCCTCTCGTCCTGCTGAGGCACTCAGCCCAGATCCAGGCCATCTTGGGGTAGAGCTGGCCCAGGGCCCAGCCACAGTAAAGGGAGAAGGTCAGTGTCTCAGACAGAGGAAGGAGGGGTCGACAATCATCCAATCCAGATGTGCGTAACTTGTGACCACAGACCGTCACAGAAGTCCCAGGGGTCATCAGCTTCTGTGGGGGTGAAAACTCACTGTTCCAAATGGAGGCAACAAACCACATTTTGCTAGGATTCCAGCAGTGCCTGGGGCCACGTCACCGATAGAAATCACAGATACCTCTGTTGTGCAGAAATCTCCAAGCATCGACTACAGTCGTCACTACTTAAAAATTACCACGGGGGTGCCTGGGTGGCTCCGTCAGTTAAGCGTCCTACTTCAACTCAGGTCATGATCTCGCGGTTTATGAGTTCGAGCCCCATGATCTCGTGGCTTGTGAGTTCGAGCCCCGCGTCAGGCTCCGTGCTGACAGCTCAGAGCCTGGAGCCTGCTTCGGATTCTGTGTCTCCCTCTCTCTCTGTCCCTCCCCCACTCATGCTCTGTCTCTCTCTGTCTCTCAATAATAAATAAATGTTTTAAAAAATTAAAAAAAAAGTTACCACGACAGCAGGGGTGGGGGTGGTGCACCTGGGTGGCTCAGTCAGTCGAGCGTCTGACTTTGGCTCAGGTCATGATCTCATAGTTCATGAGTTCTAGTCCTGTGTAAGGCTTGCTGCTGTCAGCTCAGAGCTGGTTTCAGATCCTCTGTCCCCACCACTCTCTGCCCCTCCCCTACTCGTGCTCTCAAAAATAAATAAATAAATATTAAAAACAAATCTATCATCGGTTCCAGACCTGCTGCTAGATCTTGTTTAGTGGGTTGATAAAGAAGCGTGCATATTGCTGTGCCCCAAATCTATTTTATATTTCGCTAACTGTATTCCAGTATAACTGATGGTCTTTGTAATCCTGTGTAATTTATTCACATGAAAACTGTATTCCGAGGAGGGCCCCCCCATCTCGCCCCACACCCTCCCTCTTGTGAGGCGGCAACCAAAGCCCCCGGTCACAGGGCACAGCATAAGAGAAGCAGTGTGGGGTCCCGTGTCTTTGGTGGATGGTGCTCTTTGGATCCTTTGACCTTGGAAGCCGGCGGCTACCCCCCGCTCTCCCTTCCTTGGTCAGGGCCGTGACCCATGAGGCCTCAGCCCCACCAGGCTCCTGGACGTTCCCGCAGCGGCTTCAGAGGTCCCGGGAGCAGAGGGGAACTGCACGACTTGGTTCAGGGCCAGTGCTGCCTCTTTCAGCTGGTTCTTCCCCTTCTGCAAGCCTCAGTCTCCTAGTGCAGAAAATGGAGAGAACAAGCCCTGCCTGAGATACTCAGGCCAAACAGCAGCTCAAATCCTCAGAGGTTCCCCGGAGAGAGGCAGGAGCTGAGGAGACAAGCCTGTTTCTGGCCGACTTCTTGGAAGAGGTGACCTTTCACTTGGACTTTAGTGAATCCAGAGTGGAAGGAGAAATTTCAGGCCGAGGGGGAAGAAATGCCCCCTACAGAGGGTCACACAGGCAGGGCTGTTCCTTGACCAGAATGAGCCAGGGAAGGTGCGGGAAGCAGTGGCACAGGAGGTGAGAAAGTAAGTGAGTTGGCCATGTGCAGAGGGCCTTGAATGCCAGGTTTAAAGGTTTGGGCCTGCCGTGTCTGGTAACCTAACCATGTGCCTATTTACATTTGAATTAGTTAAAACTTAAAACTCTGTTCCTCAGTCATATTAGCCACACTTTCAGTGTTCATGGCCATGTGTGGTTATGGCTACTGAACAAGACAGTTTATACATGGAGCATTTCCACCCCTGCAGAAAGCCGACAGGCAGGGCTGGTTTGGGCTGTGTCCGGGAGACTGTCGGGTTCCGCTAAAGTTTCTGAGCAGAAGAGGGACAGCATAGGGCCAAGGGGCCCAGCAGCTTTTGGCGAATGTTTTGAGTGGACTTCCAGTGTGGCCACACCGCCCTCTGGTGGCCATTTGAGAGTAAGTCCGCCCCCAGGGAGGCGATGAGGTGAGGCCTGGCCTGGGGTTTTAGGGCACTGCCGTGCTGTGTGGCTGTGGGAGAGTCACCAGCCCAAGTGGCTCTCTGTAGGGGCCCAGCACGGCGTGGGAAATGGGGCTCTGGCCGGGGGGAGGGGTGCCCGCCACTCACACAGCACTCTGCTCACAGGTACGTGGCCATCGTCCACCCCTTCCAGCCGCGGCTCTCAGCCCGCGGCACCAGAGCGGTTATTGCAGGCATCTGGCTGCTGGCCCTGGCCCTCGCCTTCCCCCAGTGCTTCTACTCCACCATCACCACGGACCAGGGCGCCACCAAGTGTGCGGTGGTCTGGCCCGAAGACAATGGCGGCAAGATGCTCCTTTTGTAAGGCCTGGGCCGTGGGGACCATAGTGTGTGTGTGTGTGTGTGTGTGTGTGTGTGTGTACGTACGGGTGCAGGTGTCTGTGAGCACTTGGGATTACGTGAGTACATGTCTGTGCTAACACTTTCACTTAGCACGTACCACGTGTTGGGCTTGACATACATGAAGCCACTTCACTCCCCTAACACTACCGGGGACACATGTAGTATTATTCCCAGGTTTCAAATGAGGACGCTGAAGCCCTAAAAACTAAGTAATAGGCCCAAGGTCCCAGAGCCAGCAGGTGGTGAAACGAGGGTTTAAACCCAGGCGGTCCTGCCTGAGAGCTCACCACTGCCTCCCCACATGGCTACTTAGACAAGGACACGTGCATCCTCAAATGAGGACACGCCTGTGTGCACATGTGCGTGGGACACCGGGTGTGTGGGCACGCGGCTCCCACTGACGTCTGTGCGTGTGTGCGGAAGTGTGTGCACGCACAGGTGTGTGTTTGGGGGAGGCCACCGCGAATGCTCAGGGTACTGAGGCAGAAAGAAAGGGCAGGTGACCGAGCCGGGGATGTTTTCCGGGGGATGTCTGGTGCCCGCCTCACGCTGAGTGGGCACCACGGGTGGGGGAGACTAGGAAGAAGAACGCAGGCACGGGCCAGCCATTGTGTGACCCTGGGTAAGTCCTTTCCCTTGCTGGGCCTCAGTGTGCCCAGTTCTCACCGCGTGGACCCCCCCACCCCCACCCCCACCCCCATGCGTGGCCTGGCGGTTTAGCAGACGATAGAGAATTTGCTGAGGTTTTGCAAGTCAGTAGTTGGGGCAGAGTCCTGCCCTGTCCCTCATAGTCACTTGACCTTTCTGACCCTTTGGCTCCTCTCGTAGGCGGTAACTCGGAAGAGAACTCGTTGGAAAGTTGCTGTGAGCATGCGCGAGAAAATGCATATGACGCCGTTAGCGCCGCACCTGGCACGGAACTGGCACCCGCTATGTAGTCGTTGAAGCAGGGGACACATGAAAACAAACGTGGAGGTGGCAGATTTAGTCCAACAGAGGCCCAGCTGCCCCAAGCAGGAGGATGCGGAGGCTTTGGCGGAGGGCTGCCAGGTCACCATGGCAACACAGCCCCCACCCTCCGCCTCCTTTAACACCCCTCCCCCATCGCCCGCCCCTGCACGGTTTCCATCTGCCCCAAGCACCAGCCAGAAGAGGGCCTCGCTGTGGCCTTCAGTGCTAGGCAAGAAGCCTGAGAAGCCTGTTCCCGGGGACTGACGAGTTTTGAGGGCGGCCTCTGCCCTTAACTCTATTCCGCTCCCCGACCCCTGCCCTGCCCCCAAGGGCAAGGTCCCCGTTACCGAAGGCTCAGGGAAGGGTGGAGAGCAGAATATTTTGTGACTGACCACTGGGGGGCAGTGTTTCTCCGCCTTAACACACGCCTTTCTGCTTAAGAAGGGGCCCGGAGAGGGGACCAGGAACTCAGGGCACCCAGCACCAGCTCTCTGGGGATGGTGAGTTCCGACCCTGATTCAGGCGCCAAGAAAAAACAGGAAGGCTACTTCGGTGTTACTTAGAATTCCGTGAGGATTTGGGCAAAGCCTGGTCTTCTGTGTGAGAATGTAGTCTTTGTTCTTGGGTGGGGACACTTGAGGGCTCCACCCTCACAGGCACACATCCTGGGTGTATCGGAATCTGGTGAAATTACAGATGCCCCCTCCAGGAAAATGCGCATAGATCCCTAAAATCAACACACACACACACAAATCCAGGCAATGAAAGGACGCATTCCTGATCTGGGGCAGGCCCCAGATGACCCCCACAGCCCCTCGGTGCTCCCCTCTGTGTAGGAACCTAGCCCAGGGTGAATTCCTATCCTGAACCGTGTCCCAAGGAAAGGCAACAGAGTGATATCCCTCATACTTGGGAAGGACCTTAGGCATTGCAAATGGGGAAACTGAGACTAAGGGAGAGAGCAGACTTGCCTGAGGTCACCCTTAGAAGTTAGAGGCTGACCAAGAACTCAGTTCTGGCTTCACAGAGCTGACCTCCAGTGATAGGGAAATCGTTTTTTGGTAGTGATTAAATCTGTAGAGCTGTTTCATGTGTCACAGACTTTCTGCGCCTCTCTGGGGCTCCGTTTCCCTCCAGACACCGAGGCAGGTGGGCCTGCTGATTCCCAAGGTCTATCTAGCTCAAACACTCTGTGACCTCACTGCTCCTCCCTGCCCTTACTTGCTCCACAGCAGGACTAGCTGAGGAGCCCGGGGTCTGGCAGTCCCCAAGAGCAAGCAAGCAGAATTCTAAAATTCTTTTAGGGAAGACATTTGCTGGAGCCACCCGCTCCCCTCCCTCTCGGTGGCAGCACCTCTCGAAACCGGCCGGCGCACAGGTCACGGGGGGTGGGGGCCTTGGGAACACTTCAGCCCTCGCAGAAAAAGGTCACGTGGCAAGGCCACGGGTCTCAGGCCCTTTCACGAGGTGCCCCCACCCAGGCCCTGTTGGAGACGAACTGCAGCGTCACTCAGACACTGGCGTGGCCAGCACACATCTCCTTCACACCATCTTTCCAAAAGGAAGAGACACGGCTCAACACAGCCCGGCTTGCTCTCCACGGGGGGCTAGATGAGGAAACGTCAGTGGCATTCGGGGCCACTTGCTCGAAGGTGGTGCGAGAGAAGGTCTGCTGGCATGAGCCATGTTCCCAACCCAATGCTGATGGGCAGGGAGAGATGACCAATGTCGTGTAGTGACTCTGTTGTCGCTGCCCCGTTCCCTGATAAGGCTGCCGGTGCAGGGTGGAAGCATGTCAACTCCAGAAAATCTATGTCTCCAGACAGACAGATGCAGATACAGACTATATATATAATCTAATACAGGTGCACATACATATGTCATATATACGCAGGATTCTGGAAGAAAATAGTCCAAATTATTACCGTGGTGAGGATGCAATGAGTGATTTTACTTCCTCCTTTGTGCTTAATGGCATTTTAAATGTTAAACAATTGCATTATTTGGTTAACTTTTTCATTCCTAGCTATTTCCTTTTTTTGGTAGTATTCATCTGTCACCTGGAGGGACGCAGGCGAGAAAACGCTGGTGTCTCTTTTGCAGCAAAGGAAGCCCTCTTTGGGCATAAATGCTAGCCCGTGTTGCCTTTTTAAAATTTTTAAGTTAAATCAAGGCTTGGGAGGTGGTCCAGGGTGGCTAGCCCAGAGTTGGCTTAGGGACGCTCGCGGGGTCCGGGGGACTGAGCGCTGACGGATGCCGAAGTCGCCCCCGGGCCGTCCCGTGCCCAGGCCTTTGGCTCTCCCTCCAGGTACCACCTCGTGGTGATCGCCCTCATCTACGTGCTGCCTCTCGTGGTGATGCTCTTCGCCTACAGTGTCATCGGCCTCACGCTCTGGAGACGCGAGGTCCCCAGGCACCAGACGCACGGCGCCAGCCTGCGCCACCTGCAGGCCAAGAAGAAGGTGGGCGCCGGGGGCGGTGCTCGGCGGGGGGCGGTGCCTCTGCCCTCACTCTGTTCCGCTCCTCCGCCCCCCCATGTCCGGCCCCCAGAAGGTCTCAAAGCTCCTGTCTGGGCCCCGCCTCGGGGCCTCACCCTTCCGGGCTCGCAGCCCGCCCCTGCGGGGGGTGCGGGTGAGAACAGGATCCACCCTAACTTGCCCGGTCCCCAGTCCCTGAACAGAGCCTGAGTTAGTTCTTCCCGGGAGGACAGCTTGCCTTTGGCCTTTGGCCAAATACGAAGTTAAAGGAACTTCCCAGAATGTCACGAGAATCGGAGAATCCTAAAACCCCACGGAATTTCAGATACTCCCAAGAATCTTAGAATAATAGATTCTCAGAAATCTCAGACGTTTTGAGAAATCGTAATGTTGAATTTAAGAAGCCCCACAAAAGCACAGGAGGCTCCCGTATAGAATCACAGGAGAATTCTCAAATGTTGGAACTGGAGACCTCCGAGCTCTTGGAGACTGGGTTGGAGTCCAGCTGTATCCAGTCTGCATTCCATTTCCAACCCAAGTGCCGGCGTGCCCCCTCCTCCTGCCATTCAGGGCCCCCCCCCCCCAAGGAGTCTGTGATTCAGACATCCTCCCGTCTCTCCCAGTCAAAGCTGATCTCTGCCGTGGCCCCTTCCTGTTAGGCATCCAGGGGGAGGTAATGGTTAATCCCATCATGTATCAGGTCAAAGTCTCATGTCTTTGAGGCTTCATGTCTGCTACTAGGCATTTTTCACAGGGCAATTCAGGGAGGTGATGGGATATGGGACACCTTCTGAATGTCCCTCCTCATGAAGAGCTGGCCTCCACTTGCCCTCCATCCCCCCTGGGGTACTGGCCCCCACTCAGGAGGGCCTGCAGAGACCAGGCCGGGAAGGGAGAAAGGTCAAGGAGCAGGCCCCCCGGGCAGAGGCTGGGGTCCCCGACTAGAGTCTCACTACCTACGGATGGAAGGGCTGTGGCAGACACAGATCCCAGGGAGAGGGGCACCTGGGAACCCCTAGCTGGCAGAGGGGAGCCCCCCAAGGATGGGGTTAGGAGCTAGAGCTCACCCACCGTCCAGGGAGGGGAGCCGCTCTGAGTCAGGGGTCGGGACACCTGCTAGAGGAGGTGGCCACTGAGCTGGGCCTCAAGGACTTGAGGACAGCAGTGTGGGCAGAGGGGCGGGCCTGAACAAGAGCCCCGAGGTGCAGGGCCCGGGAGTCAAGGCGGCGTGTGCTCCAGGGGACTCGAGGGCTTCCCAAACTGGCCCGAGGGGTGCCCTGCCGCCACCCTTGGAGGGTTGGGGGGGGGGGGCGGGCAGGGGGCTTCCAGGCTGAGGAGTGACCTGAGCCTCTCCCGGCCCAGTTTGTGAAGACCATGGTGCTGGTGGTGGTGACCTTTGCCGTCTGCTGGCTGCCCTACCACTTCTACTTCATCCTGGGCAGCTTCCAGGAGGACGTCTACTACCACAAGTTCATCCAGCAGGTGTACCTGGCGCTCTTCTGGCTGGCCATGAGCTCCACTATGTACAATCCCATCATCTACTGCTGCCTCAACCACAGGTGAGCCCTTGGCCGTCTCCTCAGCCCTCAGGGCCCCACGCCCCGGCCTGGTCGCATCTGGGCATCCCTGCACAGCCTGAGCCTGCGCCCCTCGCCCCCACAGGAGGCTGTCATCCCCCACGGTGAGCCCACCGCTCAGTCCCCGCTCGGGTCTGGGCCTGGCTCGAGCCCCACCTTCTCGCCAAAGCCTCGCCCCATTGCCCAGGCCCTAGTTCTTACCGTTGGTCTGCTCCTGCTCTCTCTTCTGAGCCTACATTTGGGACGAGGAGAAGAGAGAAGGGACAGAGATGGAGGGAGTAGGGTCAGAGAGAGGCCAAAAGGCAGAGAGGGAGGAAGGAGCCGGGTAAAGGAGGTGGGGACTTATTCTGCCCTGACATTTTTAAGAGCTTTCTGCAATGACGAAGAGCCAAGGACTTTCCTTGGGCCAGGTGAGCAGCACCAACCCCGCAGTAGGAAGAGCTCAGTCGGGGCCCCAGGGCCAGGACTGGAGAGAGAGCAGGCTGCTCCCTGGGTAGGTTACAGTGCATTTCCTGCCCTCAAGGGGCAGGAGGAGTGACCTTGGCAGTCAGCCAGGGAGGAAGGCACCAAGTTCTTACTCCTCCCTCAGACACACCTGGTGCTCCCAGCCCTGTACGTCTGGGGAATTGGAGGCCCACAGAGGGGCTGGTGTTTGCTCTGGGGCCCTAGGGGAGGTGGAAGGCGGTGGCCCAGGTAGGAACCCAGCACCCAGGAGCCCTGCTGCAGAGTGGGCTCGTCAGGCTCAGGAATCCCTGAGGGAGGGTCAGGTAAGAGGAGATGAGAGGTGGACAGGGAGGCCTGGTCTCAACCAGACAGTGACGTCGGGCAAGGTTGGGCCTCTGTGTTCATGCCTTTTACCACCCGCTGCCCGTGTGTCCAGGTCACTCGTGATGCCATCAGGGTCTTTGTTGCTCAGATATCCCACGTGCCTGGGGCGGGCCGGAAGGAAGTGAGAAAATTCTGGGGTTTTTTTGTTTGTGTGTGTGTGTGTGTGTGTGTGTGTGTGTGTGTTTAATGGATGACAAAACCCTCCACTGTCCACGGAGAGGTAAAAAGTAGATAATAGGAGGAAGGGAGGTGTTATCCCCATTTTACAGATGAGGAAATGGAGCCTCAGAAAGGAAGACTCCTGAACTGTATACACAAAGCAACAGGGCCAGGATTGCATGTATCTCCAAGGCCTGTAACCTTAACACCACACCACACATTTCCCTTGAGGCAGCTTATAGAAGAGCTTGGAGACAGGGACTGTCACATCAGGGAGGGGCCCCCAGCACCACGTGTCTGTGCATTGGTCACTCCCCTGTTACCCAGTGACAGTCCCCGAGAGTCTGAACAACTCCCCAGGCTCTACGCATTTCTGAAATAACCTCAGAATCTTCAGTAGTTGGTGACACTAGCTCTAGAGCAGGACCGGTGCTCCTGGCAGCAGCCTTCATTCATTCACAATACGCTCACAAGTGGCTACATGTGCCCGCACTGTTCCAGGCACCTGGGACACACCAGTGCGCGAAAGCAGATGATTCCTTCCCTCGAGACGCTCACATGCTAGTGGGGAGACAGACAATAAGCAAGCGTGATGAGTCCATGAGTCACACAGTGTATCAGGTGGGAAGTTCTAGGGGAAAGAGGAAAACCAGGGCTGGGGAAGGGACGGCAGGAGGTGCCGGGGGAGAGCCGCGTTACAGGATGGTCAGAGTAGGCCTTATTGAGGCCTAGCTGTCTGGGGAAGGACTCCGAACGGAGGGAACAGCCAAGGCAAGGTCCTGCGGTGGAGATAAGGACTTGGGCCGCTACTCTGCCGAGAGGAGCCCAGCGGAGCTGAATTGGAGAGACGCGTACTCTGACTTGCCTTTTAAAAGAATCGGCCTGGCAGCGTGTTGGGACGACTGCGGGGCGGGCAGAGCAGCAGGGGATGGGGAGGCTGTTGCAGGGATCCAGGTGAGAGACGGGGGTTTCAGACTGGGGTGACAAGTAGTCAGAGTCTGGATGTTACTAAGGTAGAGCCAACAGAATGATGGAGGGGAGGCGGCATGTGAGAGAAGGCAAGGACGGACGGCTCCGGGTTCTGGGCATGAGCAGCCGGAAGGACGGCCACGGGGGCAGGGGTGGGAGGGGAGGAGGGGGAGCTCCGGGTGGGACATGCTGGGTGTGGGCGGAAGGGGCAGAGGCCGAGAAGCTCCCACAATAGAGACATTTATTGGGCCCCCCGCCCCATGGGATCTTACAGAGCTACAAGGTGAGGAACCAAAGTCAGGCCTGCTCTTCTGGAGCATGGAACCCTGTGTCTCCTGGGCTGTCACCCAGGGTCTCACTGATTTCTGCTCCTCTCTGACAGGCCAGTGTTCTCTGCCAGCCCATTTCCTCCATTGCTCCCCCTTCTTTTTCTTTTTCTTTTTTTTTAATGTTTTTACTATTTTTGAGTGATATAGAGACAGAGCATGAGCCGGGGAGGGGCAGAGAGAGAGGGAGACACAGAATCTGAAGCAGGCTCCGGGCTCCAAGCTGTCAGCACAGAGGCTGATGCGGGGCTTGAACTAGGGAACTAGTGAGATCATGACCCAGGCTGAAGTCGGTTGCTTAACAGACTGAGGCACCCAGGCACCCCTGTCTGCTTCCCCTTCTAATTTAGATTTTAGTGTGGTCATGGGGAGAATTCTTTTTTAAGCAAATATACCCAAACTGGGATTTTCTTTCAAAGCAGCCCCCTTGGGAGAGAGAGCGTCTTTACTGCACCCAACACTGCCAAAGCCCAGATTTCTTAAGACTCCTCTAGAAAACTCCTTTAGGGGCCAATTAACAAGTCAAACAAAAAAAACTCTGTTGTTTCTTTAAATCGTATTTGGTTTCTTTTTGTCTGTAATAACAAATGGTCTGATTTGGCTTCGTCACCCACTTCGGTCACTAGACTTAGCTCCAGATTACTTCTGGATGTTTCCAAAAATCAAATCCACTGAGGAGTGTGTCTCCCAAGAGATAGTGAACCATGATAGGCAATTAGGAGAGCACAAAATTCCCGCGGGGGACAGCCGCAGGGCAGTTCCTGTAACTGCCCCCTCACCCCTCTGCTCCACGTGACCCTCTGTCTCTCAGGTTTCGCTCCGGATTCCGGCTTGCTTTCCGTTGCTGCCCATGGGTCACGGCGACTGAGGAGGATAAGATTGAGCTGACTCACACTCCATCCCTCTCTGTGAAGGTCAACAGGTGTCACACTAAAGAGACTTTTTTCATGGCTGGGGACACAGCCCCCTCCGAGGCTACCAACGGGCCGGCCGGGGGCCCCCAAGACGGGCTGCCTACTGAACCCTGAAGCCTTGTGCCTGGCTGCTGGGTCAGGCTTCGCACCCTTTGAGAAGAAGCCAGTTGAGAGGTCCAGATCTGAAAGTCTGACCCACGCCCCAGCCTTCAGCACATCCGTGGAAAGACAAGATGGGGCCAGGAACTCTGCAGTGGGTGCTAACTCTTGAGAGGGCCCAGTCACCCCTGACCGTGCTTCACGGCAGCCAGGAAGAGTCAAAGAAGACGGTGTAAGCTAACGCTGGTCTAATCCAGGTGCCGCACGCCCCGAAGTCTTCCTGGAGCACACAACTTAATGAGTGGACTGGATCCGGTATAAAAGAAACACGGCAACTGTGATAAAAGGCAACCGACTTCCAGCGTTGGGGTAACAGGGAGTTCCGGGTACCGTGGCAGCTGGAGGGCCAAGGGGACAGCTGCCGATCAGCTCCGGACAAATGTCGCTGTGTGGTAATGGGGGCCCACGGTTGCCAGACCTTCTAAATCTCTCGAGACATGCCAGAAATCCAAATTTGTGGGGCTTCCAGACTTGTATGTACAGTTTGGCTCACGTTTTTATAAATATTGGTTAAACCAAACTGAACACCCGTGAGCAGCACCCACTGATTTATGATCAGGCTACGGACACAGGGAGGAAGCTTCTTATTTTGCAAAGGCTGTGAGTGGATCCGACCGGGGCTTCTCTGCTTCAGCATCTGAACGCAGATCCAGCTCAGTGGAGGTGGTGGTTGAGTCAAAAGGAGCCTCAGCTGCGTTGCCTCAGACCAGTCACCATGAACTAGCATGCCAAACACGTGTTAAGTGCTTCATAAACAGTCACCGTGATTTTTCTCAACACCAAGCTGGCGATTTCACACGAATGCCTCCAGGAAGTGGGCACCAGCCTTCACCCTCGCTCCAGCAACAAGAAGGTGACGGGCAGAGAACGCCGACCGTCTCGACTCCCAGAGAGCTCCAGGCCCGGCCCAGTCTACCGCAAGGACATCCTTCTCCCTGCTTGCCGACTCACCCTGCACACCCCCCCGCCCCCCGCCCCTCCGGAAGAACCACATAACGCTGTAAATGTACAGCAAGAGAGTTTAATGCCGTGTTGCCCACAAAGATCACTGTGCCATTTATTTGGCAGCACCAAATAAAGGGACTCCGCTCTTGACATGCCAAGGGAACGTGCAGTTAGTCCTGGAGGAAGCCACGTAGGGCTGGAGTCGTGGCTTGGGAGAATCACGTGGCACCTTGATCACCAGGTGCGGACCGATGTGGGAACTGTTGATGAGCCGTGGGGTAGAACAGCAACCTCAAGGTTGAGGTCGGGTAGGGGTGGAAGGGTCAGAGGAGGATCAACTTCCTGGAGAAGGGATTCATTAAAAGTGAGAGAGGAGGACAACACGGGCAACCTGCTAGCCTGGGCCTGCTGCGAGACTTCATCTGCGCTGGAACAGGGGGCCTACATCGTCTGTTCTCTTGGCAGAGGGTGACCAAGGGCGGGGTCTCCCTGGGGATGGCAGTAGGGAGACCAGAGTTGCACTGTCCTCTCATTAAAGCCAAACAGCCTCTGGAAGGCCCTGGGGGACAGAGGCTTTCCATCGCTCTACCTTCTTAAAGGTGCGGGGGTGGGACCCTGGGCCGGGGCAGGAGGTGGCCAGGCAGGTGCTGGAAAACAAGGGGAGAGGCTTGTTCTGTCACCCTTGCAGAGAGTAGAGGTGGTTGTCCCTGAAGAAGGCTGGGGGGTTGAAGAACATGATCTTCACGTCAGACTCTTCCCCCGACCCAGAATCCCCAGGGCTTGGTGTTCACCGCCTCCCCCACCCCGTGTCCTCCCCGCTCTCCAGCCATCAAGCATCACTCGGGTCTTTGAATTGGTACAAAGTTTACTAGGTCATACAACATGGCTCACAAAAGCAATGGGAAATTCCAATGGGGGCACTGTTTGTCGGTTTGGTTCCTTTTACCCAAAGGAGACGAGACATTTACCCGCAGAACTGCCCACCTCCCCCCCCCGCCCCGCAACAAGACAGACAGAATGCAAGACTGTCACGGCATGGCTCTGACCAGTTCCACGGACACACGATTCAGTGGCACTGACACGTCTTGAGAGCAACCTCGGGACGCCAGACAGCAGTGGGCGCTGGGACGGGAGGAAGCAGCTAAGGTTCCCCCGGGGAGGGAGTCCCGGCAGTGTCTGCTGGTGATAATACGTTTCACACAGGGGATGTGTCCCCAAGGACGGGCTGCGGAGGCCCAGGAGGCCTTCCAGATGGTGCAACTTTTCACCTTGGGCCAATAAATAACTCTGTAGGACGAATGCAGAAACTGGAAACGGACGCCACTAAACTTCACACACGGGGAGCGTACGACCGGGTAGAAATCGGATCATGCAGAGTGGCGGGGGCAGACGAGGAGGGGCCGGAGTGGGGAGAGATTATCGACAGCACGCGCTCTATTTTGTACCCTACGTTATGCGCCATTAGTTGGCTTGGGTCTCCCTCCCCGCTGCGGCGAGGCGGGCCCTGGCGCCGGGGTCTCCCGGCACAGCTCGCTGGGAGGGACAGGGGGTCGCCGCCTGAAGAGAGGAGCGCTGGAAGGACAGCAGGCCGGGGGCCGGTACTCTTAGCTGCTCGCTTCTTCCCGGAGCCGGACGCCCACGGCCGTGATGAGGGCAGCCCCCTTGCCACTGCCGTCTTCGGACAGGAGGAAGGACACGTTGCAGTTCGGTGACAGCTCCTGCACGGTTTGGTGCATGATTCTCGAGAAGCTGGAAGAGACAACACACAGAGGAGAAGGGTAGGTGGAGAAGAGGAGAAGGGACGCCGGACCCGCGCGGAGAAGCTACGGGACCCTAGCGAGAAGGGGACACGCGAGGTGGCTCCTTGACAACGGTCGGGACGACTGTGGATTTGCAGCCAATCCCGCCACCGCAGTGTTCAGCCGGGAGGAACTTCCGAGAGTCCAAAAATAAGTGACCGTACGTCTCGCCAGGGCCAGGCTGAAGTGGCTCAGGGCAGCGGAGCGCCCAGAGGGGGTCCCACTGCCCTCTCTGGAACACTGCCAGGGCCCGTCCGGCACCTTAGCCTCGTGATTTTCAGTCCCGCCGATGGCTGTCACCCCCTGAGGAAGGTGACACTTGGCAGAGCGAAGCACTGAAGCACAGCTTCCCGATGACGGGGCCAGGATGACATGCAGGTGTGTGCGGCTCCAAACCCCAGCTCTAAGGCACACGTGTGCTGCCCCAGGGGATGACGGTGGACAGACACAGGTGCAGATGGAGCAAGTCCCAGGCCGCGGCCACGACATGAGTGGCTCACGCCTGCCCTGACTCGGGCGAGGTTGCTTCTAAGTAGAGTGACACTGCGGCCCAGCTTACCCGGGACGGCCCCAGTGTGATTATTAGCGGCACCCTCTTGGCCGGCGAAAGCACCCCGGTTTAGGCAATAAGTAATACGGTCGCTCTGTTCGTAAGAGCCAAGCTTTGGGAAGTGAGGTAGATCGAAGGGCAGGTGGGGCCAAACATCCTCCTTGACCACGGGGTCTCAGACCCGTGACCGTAACGAGGCCGCTCCGCACCCCTCTCTTCCCTACAAAGCCCAGAGCCGACACGAACACCTTCCAAGCCTCTCGAGAAGCTGATCGGGCAGGGGACCGTGACAGTGGGCCCTCCTCCCTCTGTCCTTCACACCCTCTCCCCACTTCCCAAACACGGCCTCCTGGCCAGGCAGTGGCTACCCAGGCTGAGGGGGGTGAGCCCACCCCGACCCTTACCTCACACTCTGCCTGAGGAGGGGCCCAGGAGGAGTGGGGAGAGGGATGTGCCATGTCGCTGGCGACAGACCGAGCGAAGCCACTCCTCTCCAAGGATCTCAGTTAAACTTCAGAGCAGCTCGTTACCTGGCCCCAGACAAAGCCAGGTCCCTGGATGCACAGCCCTCAGCCCGGCCGTGTCCTGGCGAGGAACTTTCCCGATGGGACTCACTCACATCCCGGTGTCCCACAACCATCGGGACCACTCACCAGCCCAGGAACCTCTGTCCACCCAACCGGAAGGAAGCCCCACTCACTGCGGATGAAGCTTGTAGAGTGTTCCATCCACCCCCACAGTCACACTGAGATGGTCCAGCCCTCTGTTCTCGCGGATCTTGTCCACCACGGCGGCCATGCCCGCACCGCACAGCTGCGCGGCCCGTTTGGACACCACCCCGCACACGGTCTTGACGAGGATACTGTCGTCACAGGTGCTATTCAGGCCCAGCTGCTGGAGGATGGCCCGGACCTGGAGCAGTGCTAATCGGTCACTGTGGTGGACAAAAGCCAGGGGGGCTGGATGAAGCGGGACCCCCCAGAGCAGCTGGGGAGCCCACTCCAGAGGATCGGCCCCGAGTCACTGTGCTTACCACGAATAGGGTCGTGGGGGCTTTCTTCCTCCAAAATAACTTTTATTTGTTTATTTTTAAATAACAAAAGTGTCACACGTGAAACTGTAGAATATTTGGCAAATAGAGAAAAATAAAACTTGGAAAATTAAAACTATCCACCACACCAGGGGCAATTCTATTAACATTTGAACGTATTTCCTTCCTTCCGATCTACTTCTTTTTTTTTTAATGTTTATTTACTTTTGAGAGAGACAGACACAGAGTGCGAGTTGTGGGGGGGGGGGGGTGGGGGCCGGGGTGCAGAGAGAGAGGGAGACACAGAACGGGAAGCAGGCTCCAGGCTCCGGAGCTGTCAGCACAGAGCCCGACGCAGGGCTCGAACTCACAGACCGGGAGATCATGACCTGAGCCGAAGTCAGACGCTTAACCGACCGAGCCACCCAGGTGCCCCCAATCTACTTTTCCTAAATATCACTATCTTTGTTCTTACAATACGCAAAATGGGCTTATCTTTTATATGTGATTTTCTTGCCGACGTTTTTCCTACTTCACACATGTGAGCAACTTCCCACATCCTTATCTGCGAACAGGACTGGAAACAGTGCCGTGGCCTTCCACTCTGGGGACTCACCCTCATTTATTTAGTCAGGTTAGAGAAACTTGACGTTGTTTGCAATTCTCTGCTATCGTGAAGTAACACTCAGACAAAGTTTCCCATTTACAAATCTTTTTCTCCCTTAGGACACGTTTTTGGGTCAAAGGGATTTTGACACAGATTGCCAAGTGCCTTTCAGGAGGTTGCATCAATTTCTTTTTTTTCTCTCCCTCCAGCTGAGTTTTGGCTGTACTTGTCCCCAGTGGAAGGGATCATTTTTAAAAACATGGCAATGGGGGCACCTGGCTGGCTCAGTCGGAAGAGCACGTGACTCTTGATCTCTGGGTTGTGAATTTGAGCCCCGTGGTGGGTGTAGAGATTACTATAAATAAATAAGCTTTTAAAAAGGTGGTAATGGCATGATACTGTAGTTTGATCTGAGCTCTTCTATTAGAAAGAATGACTTGGGGTGCCTGGGTGGCTCAGTCGGTTGAGCGTCCGACTTCGGCCCAGGTCATGATCTCGAGGTCCGTGGGTTCGAGCCCCGCGTCGGGCTCTGTGATAACCGCTCAGAGCCTGGAGCCTGTTTCAGACCCTTTGTCTCCCTCTCTCTGACCCTCCCCTGTTCATGCTCTGTCTCTGTCTCAAAAATAAACATTAAAAAAAAAAATTTAGAAAGAATGACCGTTTTTTAAAAATGCATTTCTTGGCCACATGAACTACCTGTTAGGTCAAGGATAGTTGGGATATTTGTCTTGTTATTATTAAATTGAAAGAGAGGACAGTGACCAACAATGATGACAAGGGTGGTAGGAGCAGCCAGCCTTTTTTGAGGACGTAGCACACAACAAATGCTTTACATACATCACCTCGTTTTCTCTTAACAACCCACTGACACATGTAGCGTTATTCCTATTTTAAATATGAGGAGGGGCGCCTGGGTGGCTCAGTCAGCTGGGCGTCCGACTTTGGCTCAGATCATGATCTCGCGGTTTGTGAGTTCGAGCCCCACATTGGGCTGACAGCCTAGAGCCTGGAGCCTGCTTCAGATTCTGTGTCTCCCTCTCTCTCTGCTCCTCCCCCACTCATGCTTTGTCTCTCTTTGTCTCTCTCTCTCTCTCTCTCTCCCTATCAAAAATAAACATTAAAAAAATTTAAAGATGAGGCAACTGAGGCTGGGTGAAACTGAGTAACTCACTCAAAGCACATATAGCCAGTGCAACACAGAGGGTCTCAAGACCAGTTCTGCCGAAGCTCCCCCCACCATGCCCCCACTCTGCATCTTGTCATTCATGGTGCAAATGGGTTCCTTAGTTTGCTCTTTGCCTTTTAAATTTGGTTGCCATTTTTCTCTTTTTTTGGAGGGGGGGGGGTGCAAGTGAGCAAAGAGCAGAGAGAGAGGGAGAGAGAGAGAATCCCACGCAGGCTCCACACCGTCAGCAAGGAGCCTGAAGCGGGCCTCGGGCTCACAAACTGTGAGATCATGACCTGAGCTGAAGTCAGATGCTTAATCGACTGAACCACCCAGGTGCCCCCAATTTTTTTTTTTTAACTTACAGAAGCTATGTAGCTAAATTCTGCAATTTTTTCTTTACAATTTCTTTCTTTGCTATTATTCTTTTTTAAATTCTAGTATCATTCATGTTGATACTATTCTTCAAAAGACCTTCCCCACCACTTCCTACCCATTAGGATGGCTATAATCTAAAAAACGGAAAAAAATAACAAGTGTTGACGAGGACGTGGAGAAAGTGGAACCCTTGTGTGTACCGTGGGTGGGAATGTAAAATGGCACAGCAACTGGAAACTGGAAGACAGTATGGCGGTTCCTCAAGAGTTAAAAATAAAATTATTACATGAAATGTTGCTCACAACAGCCAAAAGTCCAAGCGTCCGCGGGCAGATGAACGGATAAACAAAATGTGGTCGAAATGTACAATAGAGTATTTTTATCCTTAAAAAAGGAAAGAAATTCTGACACGGGCTACCACATGAATGAACCTTGAGGACGTTATGCTAAGTAAAATAAGCCGGTCCCAAGAAGACAAACACTGTAGGATTCCACTTTCATGAGGGACCTAGAGCAGTCAGATTCAGAGACACAAAGTAGAAGGGTGAGTGCCGGGGGCTGGGGGAGGGACGAATGGGGAGTTACTGTTTCATGGGTAGGGAGTTTCAGTTCAGGGTGATGAGAAGGTTCTGGGGATGGACAGGGGTGGTTGCACAACACTGTAAAGGAACTTAATGCCACTGCACTGTGCGCTTCGAAATGGCTGCAATGGCTAATTGCATGTTACGTATATTTTACAATTAAAAAATAGTAAAAAGGGGCGCCTGGGTGGCTCAGTCGGTGGAGCAACTGGCTCTTGATTTCGGCTCAGGTTGTGATCTCATGGTGGGGAGATGCAGCCCATCGGGCTCGGTGCTGACAGCACGGAGCCTGCTTGGGATTCTCTCTCTTTCCCTGTCTCTCTGCCCCTCCCCCATGCTCTCGTGCTCTCTCTCTCTCAAAATAAACAAGTATCTTTTAAAAAATAAAATACAGTAAGGGCGCCTGGGTGGCGCAGTCGGTTAAGCGTCCGACTTCAGCCAGGTCACGATCTCGCGGTCCGTGAGTTCGAGCCCCGCGTCGGGCTCTGGGCTGATGGCCCGGAGCCTGGAGCCTGTTTCCGATTCTGTGTCTCCCTCTCTCTCTGCCCCTCCCCCGTTCATGCTCTGTCTCTCTCTGTCCCAAAAATAAATAAAAAACGTTGAAAAAAAAAAATTAAAAAAAAAAAAAAAATAAAATACAGTAAAAAATGTTAACAAAAGTATTCACAGAGATATTGTTCTGGTTCTTCTAGACTCCTGTCTTCCCCACTTAACTCTCGGCTGCGCTCGGAATGAGAGAGAGGTGAGAACGGTTTCCCCATCTGTAATGAGCACACGGCACCGGCTGCTGCCTCTCCCTCCCCCACTGCTGTGAAATGCCGCCAATCGGTGCGCTGCAACCCGCCGGCGTCTCGGTTCCAGGGCCTTCCGTCTGCTGCTAGCGCTTCACCGCTTTGGTTCTGGTGGCCAGTGAGTTTGACATGCCGGTTACAGATGCAGACACGGGGGAAAGCAAGGAGCAGACTCCAGCGCAGCCAACGTTAATGTCGCTTTTGTGGCCATTCTACAAATAAGGTGGCTCTGGCATAACCACCTTTGCAGAGCACCCCGCACCCTGTCTCACGGCTCACCACGGGAGAGGGCAAAGGCAGGGACAGAGCGGTCACTGCACACGAGAAAACGGGAGGAAGGCAGAGCAACTTGGTGGGGGCCGTGCCTACTGGGGGACCAAACTGTGCGATCCCAGGCTGCCTTTCAGATGAATGCGGTGGGACTAGAGCCCTGGTTCCTGGCTCTACTGGACCCCGTGCCCTTCAGCACGGGCTCTAGAATGCACCTTTACTGTCCTGAAATGGAGTCTGTACAACCTCAGACACATGACCTCAGACATATATATAAAGCTCCCTCCCACATAAAGAATGAATTAAAAGGAAAATCATGGATAATAAAACTTTATGATTTCAACATGTAGCTGCTCAGGGGCTACTACTCCGGAGCGGGGCGAGGGGGGGAACCCCCCACAAGTGACAAAATGTCCCCTGAGGTGCCTCCATGCCACACAGACCTCTAGCAGGCCTGCGGGGAAGCGCCTCATCACTCACCTCTCAATCTGGGAGAGATATTTGGTCTGAAAAATGCCGCGAGTCTTCAGCGGCTCAGAGATCTGCCCTCGGAAGAGGAACCCCTTCTTGGTGAAGTCGATCAAGATGTTACGGACGATCTCACCCAGGTACATACCGCTGATCATCTTCTCAAACCTGAAACAGGAGCCGAGGCGGATGTCCCTGTGAAGCCTTTGGTCTCCCAGTAGCCCCGGGCAT
Organism: Neofelis nebulosa; assembly: GCF_028018385.1. NCBI lineage: Eukaryota > Metazoa > Chordata > Mammalia > Carnivora > Felidae > Neofelis > Neofelis nebulosa. Next base: position 35,034,151 of record NC_080794.1, on the reverse strand, counting down.
TTTCCTGCCCTTCGGGGGCATCACCAGCCTGTGCACCAGGCCCTGTGCTCCTCAGCAGAGGCAGAGAGAGGCCAGGAAGCGCTGAGAGATCCTCAACCCTCCCCAGGATCAGAAACGAAACCACCAGGGGCGCCTGGGTGGCTCAGTCAGTTGAGCGTCTGACTTCGGCTCAGGTGATGATCTCACAGTTGGTGGGTTTGAGCCCCACGTCGGGCTCTGTGCTGACAGCTCAGGGCCTGGAGCCTGCTTCGGATTCTGTGTCTGTCTGTCTCTCTCTCTCTGCCCCTCCCCCACTCATGCTGTTTCTCTCTGTCTCAAAAAAAATAAACATAAAAGCAAAATTTTTTTTTTAAAGAAACGAAACCACCAGCATTCGCATCTAGCTGCTGGACGGTCTCCCTCCTCGCCTGCCCTCCTACCTTTGCCTGGAAGAACCCGCTCCAGCTGTCGGCTCAAAACTCTCCTCCCCGAGGCCTGTCCTCCTCCCCCCACCAGGTTCTATCTGCCTCTCTCAGGCTTCCACTTCCGTACACCCTCCCTTCTTCACAAGGTACACGGGCACACTGCACTCATGGTCTGCAGCGAAAGCCTGGAGAGGCTGGAGCATGTGTCCTGCTCAACTTTGAGGCCCAGGGCCTAGCACAGCCCAGTGCTACGCTCTCAGTCGAGTGCTCAATAAATATCTGCAGAATAAGCAACCAACTGGTCTGAGTCTTAAAGGGACAAGAAGACAATGAAGGGAAAATTCCTACTAGATTCTTGGAAGGTTTTGAAAAAGCCCAGAGTACCAGTCAAGCCCCCAGCACAGGGATGAAGCCACACACGGGCTGGAGGGCTCAAACAGCTACCGTACTCCTGAGGGCAACCTGTTCCTGGGGCTTTTAACTCCAGCTCTCGCCATGCTCAAGAGCCTCAGAAATGACAAGGGATTTAATGTTTATTTATTGACTTTGGGGTGGGCAGAGAGAGAGGGAGAGAGAATCCCAAGCAGGCTCCGTGCTGACACGTAGCACCCAAAGCGGGGCTCAAACTCACGAACCGTGAGATCATGACCTGAGTTGAAATCAAGAGTCAGATGCTTCACCAACTGAGCCACCCAGGTGCCCCGAAATGACAAGGGATTTAAATGCTTCCATGGCACATGCCCAGTCCCAGTGTCCCCAGACTGGGAAGAGTCCACTGGGTCCTCCAAAAGATTTCAGGTGGTTCGCAGAAAAAACATGATTGCACTATTATGATCAATTTCCATCCAGTCCTTCTCACACCATCCAGAATGCCATCTCAGTACAGGCTGGTGAGGCTTTAACCCCTTCTATCACCTGCTACTTCCCAGCTACCAAAGGGGGGGGGGGGTCTTCGTTTAGACTCTTTGGTAGGGAACGGGAGCTAGACTCGAATGATGCTGACCTTCCCTAGATTCACTTTATGATTATCACCTATGATAACGCTCGTGTTCCCTTCTTTCTCTGGTTAAACTTACATTAAAAATATAAGCTGACTGAAAGAAAAACATTAAGTAAATAACAGCACAGGTGGTATTTGGAAAAAGCAAGAATCTTGAGGGTAGCTGGAGAACAGCTCCTATTTGGGAGGTGCTGCCCCCTCCCTTCCCCCCCCCCCCCCACCATTCCTTCTGTCTGCTCCTGGGGACACGGCTCGGACCAAGTCGATCCTGGTGACGGCAGAGGATGGCCTGAGTCCTGGGAGCCTGAGACAAGGAGTCACCTGTGTCTACGCAGGGAGGACAGACACTGCCATCTCAGGGACAGTCTCTGGGACCCAAGCTCCAAACAGCCACGAGGCAGTGCAGGAGGCTGGGGGAGGGTGAACAGAGCCGAAGCCCCTCACCCCCACTGGCCACATCCTAATTTACCTTGACCTTTGACAACTGCAGGTCAAGTGTGTTTTACTTCCACTAAATAAAACAAAACCCTGCTGACCAAGAGGTTTCTATTAGTCTGCTGGGGAAGAAACACAGAGCAACGGGAAGGCCAGAATGTTCCAGGATGAACATGATCGCTGAGGGAAGCGGTGTGGCCGCTGCCACCTCGTCCTCTGGGCATACTTGGGCAGAGGCGGCATGACACCAGGACGTCAACCTGGGCCCACTCGTATCAAGGCGGCGGCCCGTCCTCCTGGTTCTCTGCTCTCCTTGAACCAAAAGCAAAGGTCAGGAGGGAATCTGAGGGACTAGTCTCCACGCCTCTGTCCCACACTCCTCTCCTACTAGAAACTTCTTCCACTGTTAACAGACCGAATGCAGCCTCATGCCCTCACCGTCCCTTCTTCCTCTACCAAGCACCATTACCTTTGTTTTCCAGCGTTTAGAGAATATTCATCCACCAGTCTGTCATAGAGAGTTCTGATGTCATCGAGACACCCGTTGTCCCCAAAGGCACCCCACTCCATGTTGATGCACATTCGCCCCTCGTCCCCCTCCAGCATCTCGACATTCTTCATTTCTTCCATGTAGCAGGCGTTGCTGCCGGTCCCTGCAACACACAAGGAGGGGGATGAATGGCTGTGCCACCATGCCCGGGGAGGCGGGGAGGCGGGGAGGCTCTGGGGCCTGGGGCTCCCCAGGTATGGGATACATTTTTGAGACGAATAAAGCCACAGCTTCACTTTCCTCAGGTTTTTCAGGAAAACCTCAAAATACAAAAGGAGAGTCAGAGAGCATCCGATTAGACGTCAACATCAAGAGCCTCGTGTGTTTACCTGCCCAGGCAGGGCCATATATACCTTAATGGAAGACGGTGTTCCAACAGGGCCCTGTGTCTTCAACGGCAAAAGTTTAGGCAATATTCAGGTTGGAGGGGCATTGCCTTCTCTCTCCTCTCCACACACAGAACTGTGTACACACATGCATGTATGTAAAATATTACACTGGAGGTTGTCTACTATCACCCATGGAAGTCTGCTTATCTTTACTGATCAACCATGGTCACGGGCTATGCCTGCCCAGTCCACCCGCCCGTGCGTACCAGAATGAAGCCCACAGTTGGTTCAGGGAAGGCCAGCGTCCTCAGCATGTCAGTGGCACCTTTCTAAAGGTGACACCATTTCAGTGTCACGGCCCTCTTTGAAAATCAGAGGGTTCTTCTGAGAAAAGGAACACTTCTCCAGATGCACACACTCTGCATGCACACAATCTGACTGACATACAGTTTCCAGAGGCTCTGAGCCTCTGGTCTCCATCCCTGAACTCCCCACAACAGGGATACTGAGGCTGTGGCGCCGCAAAGACCGGGGTGACACCACAAAGGGTTTGCGGGTCTCGCCCATGAGGAATTAAGTGTAGAAACAGAGAGGAAGACTTCTAAAATTTTCACAGCAGGGGCGCCCGGGTGGCTCAGTCAGTTAAGCGTCCGACTTTAGCTCAGGTCATGATCTCGCAGTTTGTGGGTTCGAGCCCCACATCGGGCTCTGTGCTAACAGCTCAGTGCCTGGAACCTGCTCCAGATTCTGTGTCCCTCTCTCTCGCCCCACCCCTGTTCACGCTCTCTCTCTCACTCAAAATTAAGCATTTTTTTAAAATTCCTTAAAATTTTCACAGCAATTTCAAGTGCCATGACATCCAAGCCTGTGGTCATTGGCCTTGTCTCAGTGAACGGACTAGAAATTTTATTTTATTTACTTTATTTTTTAATGTTTTTATTTATTTTTCAAAGAGAGAGAGAGAGAGAGAGGCAGAGTGCGAGCGGGGGAAGGGCAGAGAGAGGGAAACACAGAATCCGAAGCAGGTTCCAGGCTCTGAGCTGTCAGCATACAGCACGACGCAGGGCTCGAACTCATGAACCCTGACATCATGACCTGAGCCAAAGTCACTGAGCCACCCAAGTACACCCTGCCCGCACTAGAAATTTTAAAACCAACCAACTAACCAAGGAATACTTCCCACAGACACTTTCATATGCACCTCTGATCACCTGGGGAGCCTGTTAAGATGCAGATTCTGATTCAGAAGGTGGGGCCTGAGACTCTGCATTTCTAACAAGCCCCGCCCACAGGCGACTCTGCTGCTGCTGCTGGCCCGAGGTCCACGCTTTCCGTCACAAGTGCCACCAGAGTGCCACCAACCCATCCTAGGTGGGATGCAGACGGACCTTCGACACCCTTGGGGGACACAAGGCCATTCCCACTGGCTAGATCAAGAGGGCTTTGATTGTTTTCATTCCCCTTTAAAGAAACAAGTAGAATTCGCAGATGCTTCTCCCTGGGTAACTGGATTATTCTTAGGTTTTGTTTTCTCTGTGCCCCTTCACCGCAAAGTAGGAAACAGAGAAGAGAAGCCCCAGAAATGGCAAGGGGTGCACAGAAAGCCAAAACATATAAATCATACTTCTCGCCAGTGGGTGTCGGAAGACATCGATGGATGAAGAGAGAAAAAAGCAGGTGTGAATGAATGCAGCTGGAGCCGTGGAGAACCTCCACCAGCTCGCTCTGGTGCCAGAAACGGCTAATCGGCGGCCCTGGACTGGGCAGGAAGGCCAGGCCTGGCCGGACAGTGGGAATGTGCTGTGTCACTCTGGATTTACAAGGCACACCTAAGCCCATTCGTAAGCAGAAGAGCAGGGCTGCGTGGGGAAAGAGAGGTCTGCGAAAGAAAGGAAGAAGCAACAGAGCTCCAGAGCCAGGCCCCCACAACCTTTCACCTGCAGCTCCTCCCTGGTTTTCTGAATTTCCTCTGGAGCCGAAAATGGCTTCACAAACGAAAAGGTCTTCGGGCACCAGGAAGGCAGCCTGTGGGGGCCTTATCCCAATCTCCCAGACACTTGGCACCCAGTCTGCACCACGGGGCTGCCTGCCACCCCTCCTTGTCGGGGTGGGGCCCGCATCAGTTGGCCAAGAAGCAGGGCCTTCCAGCATCCTGACGCCAGGAGCAGGCTCAAGTGGACAACTGGCCTTCTCTCTCGCAGCGCAAATCAACATGCTTCAGGAACGATGTGCTCTCAAGCCCAGGCCCCTGACGTGTTTGGACTATAAGGGAACAGCACCCTCTCTGCCACCCACTGAAGTGGCTGGCATTGCTCACAAACAGTGGCTGCCAAAAGCAAAATGGTGCCCGAGGCTCCCCTCTGGCCCTTTCCCACAGTCTGGGGAGAAGGAGGGCTCTGCTGCCTTCCCAATGGCGGGCCTCGACCCCACAACACCCACCTGCTGGCCCTCTGTACACGCCCGGCATTGCCCTGATGGCCAGGCCAGCCCCGGTGTTCCCACCCTGTCCACCCAAGCCATGTGAGCCATTCAGAGCCTCGTTCCCAGAGAGCTCCGTTTCCGAGCTGAGTCTGGTCACAGCCTTGGGGTGAGTGTTGGGGAGCAGAAAGTCCCCTGGAGAGTTCTGTGACATCGGTCCAAACTCTGAAGGTGGCACGGAGACAACAGTGACAGATAGTGTCCCACGCAGAGACTGAGCTGCTGGCTCAAGGCCCCACAGAACAGGAAAACCCAGCCGTCCCTGCCCCAGAGACAGACTTTCTGGGACACCCACCTACGATGAGTCCAACCTCGCAGGTAGGCTCTTCGTAAGCACAGGTCATCATGGTGCCCACCGTGTCATTGACCACAGCCACCACGTCCAGGTCAAATTCCTTCGGAAAGAAAGGGACACAGCTTTAGGGGAGGGACAGTGCTGCCTGGTACATCCTCCAGAATGGTTTCCTGACCAGCCTTTAAAAAGCTAATTAAATGTTCCACTGACTAAACACCTACTATTAGTGCTGTATCTGAAATCTGAGATCTAAAGAAAGTATTCTCCCCATTTCACAGATGATGCTGAGTACTGGCGAGGCAGCCTGGAGGGAACTGCCGTGTGGAGAAAAGCCAAGCGACGGTGGCCAAATAGCTCTCTCTGTCCTAGGAGCGTAGAGTGTGACAGTCTTTCAGAAGGCAAAACAGAAACACCAAATCCATTTCTCAGAATCTGTCCTTCAGATAGAGCCATGCCTGTACCCAAAGGTACCGCATGACTTACACGGGCCCAAAAGAGAAACCATCTAAACACAGAATCGAAAGGGGCGACATGAAACACGGGTTCTAGCAAACAGCGGCATCCTGTGCGGCCAAGGAAAAGAATGGGGTTGGTCTCTAGGTAGTGACAGGAAAAGATGCCTGTTTCCTATCAGAGGAAATACGCAGGTTGTACATACAGCAGGATTCCCATTACAAAATGTGTGTGTGGTGACATACGCACAGAAAGTAAACTGGAAGAATGCCAACATTCGGGGCTGTGAAATGGGCCCAAGCAGGCCATCAGGTTTCTCTCCAAAGGGATATAGGCTGTCTAGCATATTCTGCCAGATGTGACCAATCCCTCTTTCAAAAAGCCATTCACACCAGCCTTCCCCACCACCTGGTCATTTGTCTGCTCTTTTGAACTAAAGTAAGCAAGCCAGGGGGCGCCTGTGTGGCTCAGTCCGTTAAGCATCCGGTCATGGTCTCATGACCTCGCAGTTTGTGACTTCGAGCCCCGCATCCGGCTCTGTGCTTGATGTCTCAGAGCCTGGAGCCCGCTTTTCGGATTCTGCGTCTCCCTCTCTCTCTGCCCCTCCCCCACTCGTGCTCTCTTTCTCTCTCTCTCAAAAAATAAACATTAAAAAAAAAATTTAAAGTTAGTTATTTGACTAATCCCTTCATTAACGAGTTCATCTCTAGAATTCTTCATTTTCTGTTTTGCCAATGTCCTCCAGCCAAAGAGCAGAGACACGCCTACAGGCAAACAAAGCTGGGTACATCAACTGCTTGCAACACGGGCGGCACATCTCGTGGAGCATCTCAGAACGAGCTAGAAAGCATTCACGGCGGACAGGACTCAAGCCCAGGTTGGGGGCTTTAGGGAGGGTTCAGAGTGGGGCTGGCTCTGGATTGGATGCTGTCTGGAAGCAAGGCGATTCTGGGTGTGTGCGGAGTTCTGACATGGGTATAGACTCGTCTTATTCTTGTGTAATTCCGTCACAGTCGTGGAGTGAAACCTCGTGTCCAACAGGAGGGCGCCAAGGCTGACTGACAGCACCAGGCTGGGCCCAGCTGCTTTTCTCTTTTCCAAGCTGTAGGAGGATCGTGATTTCACCTTTCTTGGACTACCCTTCAACAGCACAAAACCGTTCACCTCCACTTTACTGCTGACAGTGTGGGGAATTTCTAACCCAGGTCACACGCTTCTGCATTGTTTGAATTCTTTACGACAAGCAAGTACAATTTTTATAACCCCCAAAAAACAGTGAAGATTTTTTTTTAAACATCCTTTTAATAGTTACCTCTCTCCTTTTGATCGCATCCCTTAGTAAGGTTGCTACATCGTGCCCCACGCAGTCGGTTGCCTTAAAACCCTTCGTCCAGGTGATCAAGATTCCCTGAAACAGGAGAGGCACCAGGAGAATCCTGTGTAATTAGCCCGTCTGAGTAGGATATAAAATTTCACTCCCTCCCTCCCGACTAAGTATCTCCTGAGTATAGCGACACTATGCTAGGACATCTGAGGCACAAAGCAGTAAAACACAGGCAGTCCTCCACAGGCCCGCCCTCTCCTAACCATCCCCACAGCGGTCTGGTTTATAATCCTCATTTCACAGATGGAGAAACTGAGGCATAGAAGGATAACGGTGCAGCCTCTGGTATAACCAACTAGTTCCCTTAAAGAACAGTTTGCCGACAACATAAATGGAGAAATGCAAATTTTCAGTGACCCTGTTACTGCCTAAAGTAAACTTCAGGTTTGAATGAAGCTATACTTCTGCTGGGTGTGTGCTCAGTATGATGAATACGGGTGACGGTGGAAGTGAATTCCTTAAAAAAACATCAGACCTTTAAAAGCTGCAAAGCACAAGTTTATATGGATCTAACTGCTGAGATCTAAACGAGCTCAAGAGGAAAAAGCCCCAAGTCAGCACAGGGACTTGATTAACTGGCTTCCAGAGGCAGGTGGCCCTCCCTGGCTTCCCTCGTGTTGCCAATCGCCAATCGTAGGCCGTAAACCCTGGCCTAAGGCTCTGTGTGATCTGATGCTCCCTCTAGGGCCTCCTCCCTGGCCATACCCGCACCTGTGACTCTAGGAGGCCCCCGTGGCTCCTCCAGCATGACTGGCTGGGTCCTGCCTCTGTGACTGCACACTCAGTTCCCTCTGTGCCAGGTACCCCCCTCCCCACCCAGCCCAGTGCTAAGAGGCAGGTGGAAGGCTGGGGTTCCATTAGACTATTGGCCCCCTGAGGATGGGAACTGTCACCTTCTGTTCTGTACCCAGCGTTTAGTAAGTACTCAGCAGGTGCTCAAGCCCTGACCCTGGACCCTGTTTCATCCCGTTTACTGAACAAACATTTATTAAGTATTTCCTCCGATAGAACTCTGTGCCAGGGCATGGGGGTCCTTGCTCAAGGAGCACCCGACACAGCAGAAAAGAAAGACGCAATCCGTAATAATTATGAGAAAAGTACTATCATCGAGGCAACATTCAAAGGAAGAGGGAACACTGAGGAGGGCGAGGCACTTTTGCCTGGAGGACCAGGAGGCTTTCACAAGAGCAGGGGCTCGCTCCACATGATAAAAGATGAGTAGAGTCTCAAGATGAACTAGAGGGCATGACGTAAAGCCTGGGCCAACCCGCTGTGACATGTGAACCGTTCCCAACATCGAGGGGACAGTGAGCCTGGAGAAAGCCTCAAGAGCCAGCCCACACTGGCTACAGGGTGGTCAGCGCCTCCCTGCTCCTACAGGGAAGAGACTTACCGCATCCAAGCTCGTCTGCTTGCAGGGGAATGAGAACGTGAAGCCGAGAGGCATTCTGGGGCCTTTGATCCCCATGTAGTCCAGGAAGTCGGAGATGCAGGAGACGATGTGGTCAAACAGCTTTAGAAGAAAAGAAGGGATTACCCGAGCTCTCTGGTTTCACGCTTTCAGTGCACACGTACAAGTGCACGTTTGCACACATACACACGCACGCACGCACACACCCTCCCGACACATGCAGAGCAAGTACCCCTCCGGGAACTTCGCAGTCCCCTGAACAGCATAAGCCCAGCATTGCCGAAAGTGCCTGATGCTTCCAGGCTACCAGGCTACAACTGTAGAGCTGCACGAGCCATGTGGCAGGTTCTGGGGACCGCCAATGCCACTGGCCAGGTGACATGCGGGTGCCACTGTGGTAGAAAAGCAAAACTGTCTCACCTCTTCCCCAGTGCCCTGCATGATTTCAATGGGAATGGCATAGATCTTGTTGTGCATTTCCACCGTTCTCTTTTTCCCACTGCGGATTTTCACCAGTAAGACACGGAAATTCGTTCCTCCAAGATCAAGGGCCAAGAAGTCACCATGCTCTATTACGGCCAAGAACATAAAGAACATCAAAAACAGCTAAGTGCCTCTTGGCAGCCAGTAACCCAAAGACTCGAGACTTTCAGGGCGGGGGGAGGGCTATATTAAATACGGGGGAGAAGCTGTAAATCCTCCCTCTGGCACATCGCTCAGGCTCAGGGAGGGGCGGGCACTAACACTGCCCACCACAACCTTGGAGCCGCGCTAGAAGGACGAGAGACCCATGGATGAACCACCTGTCACAATAAACAAACAGATTTCTCCAGGGTTACTGAAAAGCTTGGCAACGATGACGCGATTTGAGGAAAGCTCGTACAAAAACTAGCAACTTACATCGGTGTGTAGAGGGTTTGCAAAAATGTGCACAGTCATTCTCTTCCCTGTGCTTTTCCTCTGCAAAGTGACTTTGCAGCCCTTCCCATCAAAAGATGGGAGTCTATTTCTGCTCCCCTGGGCTCTGGCCCAGCCTTATGACTGGCTTTGGCCGACAGAGTGTGGCAGAGGCGAAACTGAGCCAGTCCCAGCCTCGGCCTCCAAGAGGCTTTGAAGTCGGTCCTCTCCTTCACAGCCCCTGCTGCTACCACTCGAACAAGCCCGGTGGCCTGCCGGAGGATGAGACACGTGGCCAGGTACGGCTGCGCTCCAGCGGACTGCCAACGGTCGGACGCGGGAGGGAGGCCTCTGAGCTGACCCACCAGCGACTACAGACTCATGAATGAGTCCAGCAGAGACCAGCTGAGCCTGGCCCAGAGGAGCAACAATCGGTGGTTGGTATTTTAAGCCTCTAGGTTTGAGGGTGGTTTATAAAGCAATACTATAATGCCATAACAAGGAACTTATACGTAGGACCTAATTCCTATCACAGATACTCATTATTTCCAGGACGCACCCGAGAAGCCCCTCAGAGTCTCCACAGGGCTCAGCCCCAACTCAGGACTGGCAAGGTCGCGTCAAGGGTTAGATTCTGTTCTCCAACCTGCCTGGGTGTACAAAGCCCCAGGCCTCGGTCTGCCCCCAGCACACCGTGTCAGGACTTAGGAAGGGTGCACCGGGTACCTTTCCTTCCGCGGCTTAACCTGTGTGCGAGAGAACCCACAGCAATCTCGGTGCCGTGGGAGAGGCCCGGTTTTGTTCTTTAAAGAACACTTTCTAATTGTGAGCCGGACTGTGGTTTTCGAGATGGTGCCTGCCTGGGAGGCCAGATCCAGGGAGAGTCAACTGCCCTGAGTCACACACGGGGCAAGTCGGTGGTAAAAATGGAAAACAGAGGTTCTGAGTGAGTTTTCCAGCTCTTGCCAAAATAAACACAACCACTGGAGAGGCCAACCTCCCTCCGCCCCACTCGGTCGCTGGTAGGAGAAGCAGGAGGGGTATGCTGGTCCCCAGAAGAGGCCCTCACCGGTCCCGTCTGGAGTGCTCCGGACGAAGGAGGGCAGCATCTTGACTACGGCCTTTTCGTGCGTCTGTTTCCTCAGGCCCATGTCCATCTCGGCCCGCATTCTCTTCTTCACCTCCAGCAGCATATCCTTGGTGAGGCGGAAGTGGGCCAGGGTCTCCTCGATCTGCCGGTGCTGCTCGGCCAGGCGGTAGGCCACCGCGGTGACCATGGCGGCCCCCTTGCCGCTGCCGCTCTCCGAGAGGAGGAAGCGCACATCGGAGTCGGGCACCAAGCGCCTCAGAGTCTTGTGGAAACGTCGTGAATACCTGGGGGGGGGGGGGGGGGGGGGGGGGGGGCGTGCCACAATAGTTAGACTGCGCCATCTGTCAGGGACCTCTGCTTCCCCTTCCTTTCCCACACCTTAATTCCGTTTTCTAGAACTGATTTGCTCATCCCCAAGTCATACACATGCACTGTAGAAAAGCTCTGGCAAATGCAGAGGAGTAAGAAGGAAAAATGAAATAGTCACACGCAGAAACGAGGACTCTCATTATCAGCCCGGTGTTTGGGAATCAGATGCATCAGGAAACAAGGGTGAGCTCTCCAACTTCCACCTCAGGTGACCTTGGACCTGTGACTTCACCCTGGAGTCCAGGAGGACTGACACTATCTCCAGACAGTGGTGGGGTAGGCACTGACTGACTTCGTCAACAGCTCAGAGTGGTTACTGGCGCTGGGGACGGGCTCCACAATCACTCATAATCACTCTTATTTTTTTTTATTTTCACCTGCCCTTTCCCTCTGCCCCCAAGGGTCTAGACATTCTCTATTGGCTAGAGGAAGACGTTAGGACAGGACTCAGTGAGACACAGAGCCTCCGCAAAATTTATGGTCGGTCGTCAGGATGGAAGGCTGCCTGCCAAGGGAAACAGGGAAACCAGAACCCCAAATATTAGCAGTGATCAATGCCAGGGGGCGGGACTAAACGTAACTTCTACTCTCTTTGTCATTTTGTGAACTATCTAACATTTCTGTGTACCAAATAGACAATACTCCTAAAACAAAACGCATTTAATCAACATTATCATTTAAAAGGTGACCCTGGGGGCGCCTGGGTGGCTCAGACGGTTAAGCGGTTAAGCGTCTGACTTCAGCTCAGGTCATGATCTCACGGTCGTGAGTTTGAGCCTCGCGTCGGGCTCTGTGCTGACCGCTCAGAGCCTGGAGCCTGTTTCGGATTCTGTGTCTCCCTCGTTCTCTCTGACTCTCCCCCGTTCATGCTCTGTCTCTCTCGGTCTCAAAAATAAATAAACGTTAAAAAAAAAAAAATTAAAAGGTGACCCTGTCAGTGACGAGTTCTGGGGGTGGCTGGTGGGGCTGGTCGTCCAATAGTGGGAATGTACTTAACACTTCTGAACTGTACGCTCAAAAGCGGTTAAGACAGTAAATTCTAGATTGTGTATTTTCCCACGATTAAAAACAAATTTTTTTTAATGTGATGTTACAAATCCCTAAGCTTTCTTGTCCATACATTTGCCGAGAAACCACCCACCCACCCCCAAAAATGATAGCTAGCTCCATTATCGAAAATTTTACAAATACTTTAAAAATACGAAGGAATAAAATTACGAACCTAACGGGCAATAGCATCTGACTGGCTCAAACCCTGCCCCCTCGTGACAATGATTTCCATTTAAGTCAACGTTTATTATTCAACGCCCGCTAGAACTGGAGTGACGGCGTCACAAGGCCACTCTATGTACACTTCGTGTATATGGTGGCAAAGTACCTGAGGTCCTGCGCGAAACTCACGTCAAAGGGAGCTGTTGTTAAAAGCTAGTCTATAATTATAGACGCAGAATTTCACCTTTAGCCTTTAAAAAATGTGCAAGCCGTGTTCTTGGTACCACAAAAGGCTTCTGCAGCTAAGGCGCTCACTACACCAGGAGGCAGCATGGTGACTGCCCCTCATCGTCAACAGGGGCCATTTACAACTTCTAGCTCCCTCTGGCTCTCCTCTCTCAGATGCAAAATGTCAACAAGCTGCCGGTTTAAAAAAGGCATGTCTGAGGGGTGGGGGTGGGGGTGGGGGGGCCTTTCACAGGAGCCTCTAAAACAAGAATGTGGGCATTGCACCCTTGACCCGAGCTACAGTGAGGGTGAAGGTTGTTGACGAAATACGAGTAAGCAAGAGGATTTAAGATACAGACATGTTCCACCCAGCGCTCCTGGCAGCTACGGAAATCCCCAAAAAGACTTATGAAATGAGACTTGACAGTCCAGAAGCAACACCAGGAGAACGGGCTGAGGGCCAGATACTTCTCAAGGGGGCAATTCTGACCTTTCTGCCCAGAACTAGATACACTCTTGTATGCCAAAAACCTTCACTGGGTGCAAAAGTCTGACCTTTGGAGGAGGTCCTTAGCCCAGATGGGCACTGAGCACCAATGACAGCAAAGGGCAGACTCACTGTGGGTGCGTCTTGTAAAGAGACCCGTCGACACCAACCGTGGTCCGCAGCCTGGGTGTGCCCTTGTTATCTCGAAGGCGGTTCAAGATGGCGCCCAGCGTTGCAGCCACCAGGTTGGCAGAGCGAAATGAGACAATGGTACACACGTGCTGGACTGAAATACAGTCGTCATCAGATGGCTCCACTCCCAGGCGGGTCAGGATTTCTTTGGCATTGTGGAGGCCTTCCTTATTCCTGTGAGGTCAGAAGCCAATTAACCGTGGGTCAAGGACCACATCAAGCAGTGCAAAGCACTGAGGTTCGAAAGTGCTGGAAAGGTGAGGGCCGCCTGGGGGGCTCAGTCAGTTAAGCGTCTGACGCTGGCTCAGGTCACGATCTCACAGCTCGTGAGTCTGGGCCCCGCTCTGTCAGCACAGAGCCAGGAGCCTGCTTTGGATTCTGTGTCTTCCTCTCTCTCTGCCCCTCCCCCACTCGTGCCCACTCTCTCTCTCTGCAGATTCTGTGTCTCCCTCTCTCTCTGTACCCACCCCCACCTCGTGCGTGTGCCCGCTCTCTCTCTCTCTCTCTCAAAAATAAGCATTAAAAAAAATTTAAAGAAAAAAAAAGTTGTATGGTATGGAATTAAGACATCAAATGCCTGAGAACAGGAGGAGGAGTCTACTCTGTAAGAAATACCAGGTAATAGGAGAAAAAATAGTAGTAGGCTGGGTTATGACACGCCGGGCACACGGAGAGAGGTGGAGAGGCGAGACATAGCTGCCCACCCCGGAGCTCAGTGCTTAGGAGACCCAGGGAGACCGCCAGCACTTGGGGTCTGCGAGTTGCCCTGGGAGGCTTACACCTCCAGTCAAGTTTTAATTTTCTACGTACACGTTTTATCTTTTGTTAGATTCATTCTGAGGTACTTTATAATTTTTTTACTATTACAGACGGCATGGTGTAGATGGCCTAAATTCACGTGTATATATCTTTTGTTCACTTGAATGTACCATAGTAACGTAAGATGTTAATATGGGGGAAACTCAGGCAGCGATATGGGGGAACACTCTGCACCGTCTTTGCAATATTTCTGTAAGTCTAAAAATATTCTAAAATAAAAGGATTATTTAACATTTTAATTATTGCCAATATATAGAAATATAATTGATTTTGGCATCTCCTCTCCAGACGATTCCCTTACCTCTCATTATTCTATTCACTCCTCTAGATATTTTTGGTGTTCCATACACACAATTAACATCTGCAAATAATGATACTTTTACTTCCTCTTTTTTTTATTCTTAAGCCTTTAATTTTTCTCTTTTATTCTTAAGCCTTTAATTTTTCTCTTTTTTTTTTCTTTTTCAACACTGGCTACGACTCCAGACAATGCTAAATAAAAATGGGGGATCCTCTCTTACTCCCGATTTTAAAGAGAATGCTTTGAACGTCTGTCTGCCCTGGTAGGATGCTTAGGTTTCGTTCAGACAGCCTTTATTACAATACACACGCTTTCCTGAGCTAGTTCAAGTGGGCTTTTGTTTCGTGGTAACCAGTGGGCCAACACCAGAAGCAGGCCAAAAGGAAGGCATTTCCTGACTCTGTCGATGACTTTGAGGGCATGCCATGAGTCTCCTGCCCCCTCCCTTCTCAGTAGCCAGCCCGGAGGCTGGAGGAGAGAGGTGGCTGGGAACTCAGTATCATGGCGCCCCGCTGACACCAGCTCTCCCCTGGTAGTTCCCGAAGGAGAGCGATCCTCAGGTAAATGCCCATACATGGATGTGACAGAGGAGTACGTCCACATAAACCCCGTCCCATCTCCTCAGCCTCCTTCTCTACCTGCAGACAGCTCACAGGCATCTCCTCCCAGGAGCCAGAGCTAAGAAGCCACTGGTTCGATCGGAGTCTCCAGGAACACCGCAGGGCGGTGGCAATGACAGCTTCGTACAGAGATGAAAGGACTTCTCCAGCACCAAGCTAGCCCTATCTTTCAGCAGGTGGCCTCACCTGGCTACATGTCTCCGAACCAGGAACAGAGCCTGGTGGCACACGGAGGCCGGCCACAAGAAAGGAGTCCTTCAGACTTGGAGGTGCCCAACCACATCAAACGGCTGTGGGATCAAGTTTACCCTCTTCCCTCTCAGGGTGAAGGCCCGCAAGTAACAGTCAAGACAGAGAAAGGTAGCAGTCAGGTTTCTGGCTGGACTCCTTCCTCCCATGTCGATCTGCCCTGTCTCAGCTGTTAATCGATGTTTCCCAAACTTGTGCCAGGGAACATGCCTGGCGGTTAACAGGTGAGAGAATTGGGGGGAGTAGTGGGAGGGCATTTCAGGCATAAAAGAAGTTTGGGAAATTATAAGTTAGCCAAAGTGAACTGGGCTCTCTTTACCATGCTAATGAGTACTGTAAATCTCTAAATGGAGGATTTAGTAATTCCTGATTCTTCACGGAATACCTTGAGATCCCCAGGGTTCCCTAGAACACAATCTACAGAAGGTCCTACTATGTGCAGGGAGGCTTCCAAGCCCAGGCCCCGGGCTCAGTGAGCATCTCGTTCACCACTGGAGTCATCTACTCCCTGGGCTCTAATCTCCCCTGTGTGTGCAGGTGGGGATGGGGAGGGGCTGGAGCGAAGGAAAAGAGAAAGCCTTGAGGGGCGGCACCTACTTTTCAATGGCTGACACATCACTGGTCTTGAACTTCCCCCTGGTGAGCAGCTCCGGGGTGATCCGTCCTTCAAATAAGAGGCCCTCCTTGGCCATCTTGACCAGGATCAGTCGAACCAGCTCCCCCAAGTACATGCCACTCACCATCTTCTCAAACCTGCAGGAGAAAAGTGTATGGCACCTGTCAGGTCCTTCCTACATGGGTATCCCAGGGGCAGCTCGTGAGGAATAGGACAGACAGAGGGGAGGGAGAGGGAGCCACCGCCTCGGGCTTCTGAGCTCATGGTCCCGCCGGCAGGCAAAACCACACACAACCGTGTGACTAAATGGTGACGGGACAGCAGTGGGGGAGGGGTGACTCCTCTAGACCCCACACCTATCCCTAGGTGGACAGAGGAGGTAAGCAGGGACAGGCAGGGAAGGCTGCCTGGAGGTGAGACTGGGGATGACGAGGAGGCCCCCAGACAGAAATGAGAATATGATCATTTCTTATAAAACTCTATGCTCTGCCTTTTATTTTTTATTTTTATTTATTTGTTTTTCTTTTTTAAAGTATGCTCCACGCCCAGCACAGAACCCAACATGGGGCTCAAACCCACGACTCTGAGATCAAGACCCGAGCTGAGATCAAGAGTCAGACGCTTAACCGACGGAGCCACCCGGGCGCCCCTTTGCTATACTTTTTATTTTTATTTTTTATTTAAAAAATTTGTTTAATGTTTATTTATTTTTGACACAGAGAGAGAGAGAGAGAGACACAGTGTCAGCAGGGGAGGGGCTGAGAGAGAGGGAGACACAGAATCCAACGCAGGCTCCAGGCTCTGAGCTGTCATTACAGATCCTGACGCGGGGTTCAAACTCATGAACTGTGAGATCATGACCTGAGCCGAGGTCGGACGCTCAACCGACGGAGCCACCCAGGTGCCCCTTTGCTATGCTTTTTAAAGCGTTTTCGTCTCCATCACTCCACTAGGAAGGCTCCAAGTCCTGAGAGAAGGAGGTGGCTGGGGAACATTCTCTCCATTTCCCAGCTCAGTCAGAACAGGTAAATGCCTTCTCTGAGGGAAGGCTGAGTAGACGATGGGGCTGAAACACAGCCATTTCCCATGGGACTCCTGTCACCGGCCACCTCCCTGGCATCCATGTTCTCCTTCTCTAGCCAAAAGGAGCAAAAATTTGCTTTGGGGTGCCCATTCCTCTCCCACTGACCTCACCCTAAATGCCAGGGGAGGGCTCTGAGTAGCTTAAAGCCAATCAGCTCATCCCGCTGCTCGGGCGGTGCACAGCCACGGGCCAGTCACAGACCGAATCGCCTCTCTTGTGTCCCTGGGAGGGGTGGCACGAGGTGTGGGCTCTGTAACTGCAGCGGCCACCTTGAGCCCAACGCTGCAGAGGAGAGGCTACCACGGACCAGGGCTCCGTGCCACACCTGAGCCAGACTCAGGCCCCAAACGCTGGCTGGGCAGGGCCCAGGAGGAAGCCCTGAGCCGGACAGATCAGAGAGGCAGGTCCACATCCAGGTGGCCTGCCTCTCCTCCGAGGGAGGCCAGCTGGCACAGCCAGAGCTGGCTGTGACACAGCAAAACAATCTGTTCCGTTCAGAGCCAGGCCCGGGAGCCAGGGATGTTGCTGGGACCTGAGCGCCTGGCCCTCCCTCGCCCCGACGCGGGCGCAGAGAAACACCGCTCTCATTGTTCCTGCTCCTGACAGGACCAGACAGGACCGCCCCAGCCACAGCTGTGTCGAGGATCCCTGGCAGGACTCGGGCCTTTCTGAGGCCCGGCTGCCCAGCTGCCGCCCCAGGTACCTGTGGGAACGGCCTCTGCACAGCCCCGAGCCGGAATCTCGAAGCAGACAGGAGCCAGACTGCCCGGGGCTCAATCCCAGCTCGGCCGCTTCCTGTGCTACTTACTTCTTGATCCCCTCACCTAGAATATGGGGATAACGGCAGGGCCTACCGCTAAGGCCGCTGGGCAGAGGATAGGAGGTAATATGGGCAAAGTGCTAGAATGTCTGCCCTTGCTATGCATCCCACTTCACTAAGCACTTCCCATGTAGTAACTTATTTGATCCTCACTAAAACCCTATGAGGTAGACAATATCACTATCCCCACTTTACAGATGAGGAAGCTGAGGCATAGAGAGGTTATAAAACGTGCCCATGGTCACCGTCCCAGTTAAACACCAGAGGCTATGCTCTAACCGCTGTGCTGTTCTGCCTCTCTCATGGGCGATGTCATTTAATGTCAGCTATTACTGTCATGCCAGCAGCCCCACCCAGCCCCACCCCCAACCCTGTCTCTCTGTCTACCTTCATCAGCTCACTCCTTCCTGAGGCAGCCTGCCCCCACTGGGCAGCGTGACAACAGAAAAGGTTCCTGCCCTTAGGATGAGCCAAAATCAGCCTCCTGGCACCTTCTGCCCCTTGCTTTTCACTTCGCCCTCTGGAGACACAACGATCTCCCTTTTCTACATGACGTCTCTTCCATACATGGACCCCATCATCCCCTTTTCCTAGAACCCCTGTCAGAGCAGCAAAACCAGGAAAAAGCACCTCTGATGAGCCTCGCTCAGCTCAAGCCAAAGGCTCACGGACACAGCAGGGCTCCTCAACCAACATGCTCAACATGCTCTGCTCAAGTGAAGCCAAGTAACCAGGCAAGCCGTGATTCACCTCCTAGCACTCAGTGCCCACAAACACCATGGAGCCACAGCCTTCCCGCCGGCCGGTGGGCACAGGCAGGGCCGACACCCACGTGGCCTGGGGACAGGCTGGCAAGGGCGGGCTGGGGGTCATGTTCACACAAGGGGAGCAAGGACTCGCATGCCAATCGGGAGCTCCCCTGGCAGCCGGGGTCCGCTCCAATGGGCCGCCCGGGACCAGAGAAGTGGGAGAGGTCTGAGGCCACGCTAAGCAGGATTAGAGCTTTGGAGAGGTTCCGTGGAGCAGGCAGAGCAACCATAAGAAAAGGTGTTTGGGGACTGACTTCACTAGCGTTCAGGTCAAAGAATTCTGCAGGTCAAACCATCCTGCTGTCATGGTCACTGCTGCTGCTGTCTTGGGGGACATGTGGCTCCTTGCATGTTGAAGGATGTGATAAGGAATCACATAGGGCAACGGGATTTAAAATTCCAGACACGACACGGAAAAAGAAGATTAAGGAGTCCAAGAAGACAGGAGGGGACGAGATGGAGAATTAAAAATCACAGAGGGTGGGACCCAAATCTGTAGTAGGAGACAGGCATGTGACCAGAACAGGCCTAGTGTGGAAGGGTGGTAGGGAGGAAGCTGAATATCTGATCCCTTCTAGAGAGACACCTCCTAACTCTGGGGTAAGGCTAGGGTTGCTGGGTACTCAGGGCTGTCCCCTGCTATCCTGAAAGTAGTTATCACCAGTGCAGGCAGGAGCCACAGAGCTACCGTGACGATACCCTTCCTGGCCAAATGTATACAGTTGGTACTCAGTAAACGCAAACTTCAGTCAAAATGAATAAGTGCGTGTGTAGTGGTCTGGAGTCCGTCTGGGTACCGAGGGCCTTTGCACAAATCCCACACACTTACATTTTCAACCCTGGTTAAAAAATGGAATCACCTGGAGAGCTCTCAGGCTCTTAAGGACAGGTCCCGACCCGGGCCAACTGGGTCAGAATTGGGAGGAAGGCGGGTAGGGTGAGGGGATGCCAGGGCTACAATATGTTTTTTAAAGGCCTTTATGGGGGTGCCTAGTTAAGCGTCTGACTCCTGACTTGGGCTCAGGTCATGATCTTGTGGTTCATGAGTTCAAGTCCAGTATAAGGCTCTGAGCTGGTGGCAGGGAACCGGCTTGGGATTCTCTCTCTCTCTCTCTCTCTCTCTCTCTCTCTCTCTCTGCTTCTTCCCTGAGTACATGCATGCTCTCTTTCTCCCCCAAAATAAATAAGCTTAAAATAATAATAATAATAATAATAATAATAATGATATTAATAATAATAATAATAAATAAAAGGCCTTTATGTAAAGGCGATGAGCAATCAGCGATGAAAAACCACTCCTCCAGACCACCACTGATGATGTTGGTCCATAAATGGTAAGAGATGAGTCTTAGATATTCTAGAAGGTCACTCTAAAAAACTCAAACTTTCAAATAGGGCAGAAAACCCTAAACCTAAGCCACATCAAACCTCAAGAGAGTCTTGGGCCAGCCTGTCCTATCACACCGCCTTAATTTCCCCACCAGTCAAATGGAGCAGACACCTCTCCCCGACAAGAACCAAATTCTGGCATTTGCACAGAATAAGGAAGACTCCAAAACTTAGGCAAGGTACCTAGGAAAGAGCAAAAATTTGCTTTGGCAAAAAACTCTCTGGCCAATAGCCTATTTCCAGGAATATGTGATGTAACCCAAGAATCTATCACCTCTTTAGCATTGTTCTTAGCAAGACCCGACCTATGCTAACCAGTAAACAGGGAAACACACTGGAGAAGACTGACTTCACCCCACCCTTCACTATTCCACCCAACCACCTGTTTATTCACTACCCATCTCCTCCCCATCTAGCTACCTCCCCATATACCATCCATCCATCCATCCATCCATCCATCATCCATCCATTCTCCATTTCCCCATCTACCCATTCTCCATTTCCCCATCCACCCCCATCCATCCTTCCACCCATTCTCTATTTCCCCATTCACCCCATCCATCCATCCATTCATCTATCTATCTATCCATCCATCCACCTTTCCATCCTCACTCCTCCTCCTTAATCCACCACCCATCCATCCATCCATCTCTATCTATGCATCTACCCAACCACCATTCCAAAAATGTTTATCGCAAGGCAACTGTGAGCCCAGTTCACAGTTCAGCCTGGGGATACAGTTCAGCCCCTTAGAAAATTCAGAAATACTTCAAAATAGACGGCAGAGAAATCCAGGCTTCCACCCAAGCCACATGGGATCCCTGTGCTGAGGCTGAGGATACGGACCAGACATGGGCCTGGGTCACATCTGCTCAGTTATCACAGGTAACTGCCCTGCTCCCTGAGAAGGGTGACTTCTGATTAAATGATTGATAGTAACAACAGGTACGGGTACATAATCTCTGATCTGAAACCCCTGGGGTCACATATGCTTGGGAATGTGGAACCGTGAGAATTTTAGAGATGCACTGTGATACACAGGCACATATTACAGAATATCCCCAGAGGTACCTGAGATAATGATGTGATCAAGCACATCCACAGATCTCCAGTGAACTGTAAAGTAGGCACAGTAAACAGCTTCATGTCACATGGGGTCAGGTTTTAGTGCCTGTAAAGTTAGGTGAATGGACTGGGGGGGAAAAAAACCCTTTGGCTGCCAGAGCTCTGGAACAGGCTTCCTTTATCACCAAGCTGGTACCCCAGTCTCTGGATGCAGAGTTGATGTTCAACTCTGGATCTAAGAACCTGGCATTCTCTTTCTGAGAAACCTAGTTTATTCACCGCCACAATTACCAGTGGAGGGGGGCCGCCCACTTATGGGATTCCATTAATTCAGGTGGAATTGGGTGGAAAGCCCAATCATCCAGCCTGGGCTATGGGGATTTTTGGGTGATGGGTTTCAAAATGACAAAAGAACTCCCACTTCTCTCTGGCACAAGTTAAGGACTGCTAAGGGGTGCCTGGGTGGCTCGGTCAGTTAAGTGTCCGACCCTTGATTTCAGCTCAGGTCATGATCTCATGGTTTGCGAGTTCAAGCCCCACATCGGACTCTGTGCTGACAGCATGGTGTCTGCTTGAGATTCTGTCTCTCTCCCTCTCTCTCTGCCTTTTCCTTGATCGCATGCTCTCTCTCTGTCAAAATAAATAAATTTTTTAAAAATTATTAAAAGAAAAAAAGATAAGGACCGCTAAGCCAACAGGGTTGAACACCTGTCAGCGCACTGATAGCATCCGATCCCAGGATAAGGCTGCTGGGGGGTTGATCAGAGTGCTGCTAGCACAGGGGCATCGCAGAAAAACAGGGGCATATGCACTTCAGGAAGTAAGTAGCTCCTATCCAGAAATGCCCACACTAATGTCTGTCCTGAATAATGTCACTCATACCTCGGCAGCTCTCCAAGGCCAAAAATAACTTACCCAGTAAGTCTGATGCTCTTTATCAACTCTGACCCATCCGCCTATCCATGACATGGAAGAAGTTTCTCCCTTCTCCCGTCTCCCTAAGGTCTATATGACTCAAATAGTTTGCACTCACTCCTCTGCATAACCAACATTTACACGTGGGACATACCTCCCCAACTAGCTCTTAAGTACTGGACAGGAAGGTCCTGCTCTGTCCTCGGAGCCTAGCACAGAGCTCTCAAGAAGTAGCATCGAATGAGTGGACACTCACTCTCTCTGCTCAGCTGATACCCTGCTTACCTCATGGCCCCGCTCGCTCTGAGTGGCAATGCTAGTTTTCTACAGTGCTTCTGAACCTTAGCTTTCTGCGAGTGCTTCTGTATTTCTAATTTCCAAGATTTTTTAAGAGGACGCAATTAGAGTGTAATTAGACAAAGAGACAATCATTCAAAACGTGCTTTTAAAGCGGCAGTCGCCACAGCTGCATATCTATCCACAGAAGGAGTGACGGGTCCCGCAAATTTGCTGGGCGTCTCCCGTTGTGACTACCTGCCTTCTGCCCCTATCATCTCACAACCCACGCCTTTCGTTAAGTGTCCCCTAAGTCATGTGCACGAGTCGTCAGAAAAGGTGGGACTCACAGCTGCTTCCCAGGGTTGAGAGAGCCACGGTCTATCTCCCGGTCGAACTCGGTGCGGATGTCTTCGAGGGACCCATCGTCCCCAAAGGCCCCCCACTCCGTGTTGATGCACATCCTGCCCTCGTCGCCTTCCACCAGGTCAATGTGCCTCAGTTCCTCCATGTAGCACGCGTTGGTGCCAGTGCCTGGGAGAGAGAGACACGATCAGAAGGTGTGACCACCACAAAATCAGGAGACGAGGCTGTGCCCTCCGGACACACCAGCCGAAGGGACGGATGAGGAGGAGGTGACGTTACCAATGATGAGGCCGACTTCGCAATGCTGGTCGTCGTAGCCACAGGTCATCATGGTCCCCACCGTGTCATTCACCACAGCCACAATGTTGGCATCGTAGTCCTGGGGACACATGAGGGGGTGTCACCGTCCACTCTCGCATGGGAGTGGAGGTCACCAACCTTCAAGAGAGCGTGGCAAGAGAGCTCCTGTTTCCACCCCTGCTCCTGGGAGTGGCGCTGCTCTCGTTGCTGCCGGCACTCGAGTCGGCTGGAGCAGAGCGCGGTAATTACATTAGGGAAACTGCACAGTCATCTTAATTACCTGGCTTAAGAGTCTTTCCAGAGCGGATCTTGCGCACAGAGCCACAGCCCTCTACAAAGCACCGCACCACATCCGTGCGCTGACTGCCCTCGTTCCGTGCGCACCGGCGGCACCTGACCGCATCAGCTCCCCACACGGCCCAGCGCTCCCCCCGCCCAAGGGCCTGGCCCCTTCGGGCGGCACTTCGGAGACCCCTGCTTTGAGCCACCCCAACCTTCGGGGCCGCGGACCCCCACCGTTCATCTGCCTGGGTCTTCAAGACACCTACGTGATGCCTCAGGCCGGGCGCTCCTGCCCCGCGGAAGGGCCTGGTCTGTTTTAGATCACAGACTTCTCCCCACACTCCCCCACCTCCAGGCGGCCCCAAAAGTTACCCCGCGCTTTTTGATGGCTTTGTTAAGCAGCTTCACCACATCCATTCCCTCCACTCCGCTCGCTTTAAATTTCTTTGTCCAGGTGATCAGGATGGCCTGCAAAGGAGAGCAGATGGGGGTTGGACGAGGGCCAGCAGGCCTCCAGAACCCCCAGGTCCCCGGGGAGGCTGCTCAAGACAAGTGACAAAGCAGAGGCCCAGAGAGGACAAGCGGTTCAGCCAGACTCCATTTAAAAAGAGAACAAGAGAAATCCCGTCATTGCCTGATCACCCCTCCCCACCTGCAAGCCAGGTCCCGGCTTCCACACAGCCCCAGGGAAAGAGAGGCAGAGCCAAGTTGGGCAGGAAAACAAAATGCCAAGATAATCCTTGGCTACTGAACTTCTAAAGCCAGGTCCTAGAGACTGCAGGGGAATAGCGACTAAATTCGATGTATGCCTCGTCCCCGACTTGGGACTTTAACCCCCGTTTGGGAGCCGCAATACAATACGATCCATTTGTGCTTGTGGATTAATGGAGAGACATCAAAAAGGAGAGACAGCCAGCAGTCATTCACTTGGGAATGGAGAAGGGTCAGAATTTTACTTTTTACTTTGTACCTTTATATTATTTCAATAGCTTTACGTATTGCTCTCATATTCTTTTTAATCCAAGATACTGAACAAAAGAATACTTGTTATACTTGAGTGTTGTTCTCTGAAAGGAGAAAGCTGCCATACACGCGGCAGGGCTGGGAAGACTTGTTACTGCTCAGGTCCCGTGGGCCCCTGGGGGCTGGGATGGGAGTTTGCCTATACACAGGCTGCCCCGGCTCACGGCGAAAGCCACGCGGTCTGTAAGGCACACAGGAGGGTGCGTGTTTGGGAGAGTTTGTGGTTCTTTGCTCGGCAGCGGCCTGCTGCTAAGCCAGGCATTCCAAAAATCCCTGGACACTGCTTTCTTCCCCTCAATCCCAACCCCCAAGAGGCCTCCGAGAATGTTGCGGAAGGAATGCGGGGCTGGAAATCAGCAGGCGAGTCCTATTCTCACACCTCTGCCCGTTTCCTTGTGGGCAGCTCCCCGAATTCCTCTGAGAGTCACTTTGCTCACCTGTGGGACAAGGCAGCTGGTCTAGATCTGGACAATCTTGAAGATTCCAGGCATCCCTGAGGAGTGGGCACAGGCCCCCTGGATGGCTAATTAGTCTGCAGTCCACCGGCTTCTTGGCAGGCAGCATGGCCCGGCCTAGGAAGCCCTCCCCGGATGGGGGTCAAGGCCTGTGGGTAGGGGCCCTGCCTCTAGCTCCTCTGCCTGCAAAGCCCCTCTACCAGGCTATCTGCCCTGCTCTGGAGGGCTCTCTTGCTCTGAGGACATTCTCTCCCCCTTCTGCCATGCCTTCTTCCCGGGAAGATTGCACCTTCTGGGGGGCAGGCCCCATCTGCTCCCCGTTCTCTCCCAGGGCCTAGCCCCGCATGGGGATAGCACTTGGTCAATAGCCACCGGTGAACAAAGGAGCAAGCAAATGAGTCGCTTCATTCTCAAGCTGTCCCCCACCTCTCATGGTGGGAGGGGATGTCAACACTGTCTCTACCCGGGGGTGTGACTGTCAAGTCTCCACTCTCAGAAGCAAAGGGAAACTTAGTACCAACAACAGGCTTTGAGAAAGGTTTGGGAAGACACCCTAGAAGCGAAAGTGACATGAACACCTTGGAGGTGTCACAGGGCCAGATACCAGAGTCTAGAGTGGCCACCGCGGTCCTTTTGGAGACAGGAGGACAGCAGTGTTTCGAGGTCTTTAACTGGGGGGAGGGGGAGGGGGAGGGGGAGCAGGGACTAGGTGAGGGGGTGCCCAGGGATTCTGGTCCTAGATCTGCCATTAATAAGACCTGTGACCTTGGGAGGCTTCCTTTCCCATCTGAGGAAGGAGGGGCTTGGTCTACTGAGCTCTCAAGCCCCTTCTCGCTCTAACGTGACATAATTACACAAATCAGACAGACGGAAGGGCTCCAGCAGCATGACGCGGTGCCCAGGACAGGGCACTGACCCTACGGATAAAGAGGCACAGGGGAGCTGCCCAGGAGTGCGGAGGGCACCACAATGTTACCATCCTGCACAGGCTCTGGAGCCACACTAGTCGCTCCCCACAGCTAGCTCTGCCCACAGCTAGTCTGGGCTCTGCTCCCTCCTGGCCGGGTGGTCTTGGGCAGGTTCCTAATCCCTCCACACCTCAGTTTCCTCCATCTGTAAACCGGGAACCGTAAGCACTTCACTCACGGGGTGTCTGAAGATCACGTGTGTTAACTGTGACGTGCGCATCAGGACGGAGCCTGGTACCCGATGGCCCCTCCGGAATGTCAACTATCGGGGTCCCTGTTATAGGAGTCTGTTCACAGGTTGCCGTGTGTGTGTGTTCTGTCTCTCCATGAAGAAAAGGCACAAGGTCGCATCTACTTATTTTGTATCCCGGCAGTATGCTGAGGTACAATGGGGGCACGGAGTTATGCCGGAGTCCTTCCTTACTAAACAGGTAAATGAATGAATGAATGAATGGACAGCAAGGGGGTGCAACGATCCACCTGGAGGTCAGAAGGGGAACCAACAGCGTCTCTGGGCCCGAGGCGTGGGATCCTGACCAGATTCCCTGGAACCAGGATGGCCTCCAGGTAAACACCACGCGGTACATCTCTGACAGAAGGCTCGGCAGCCTCTCTCACTGTCACCAAACCTACCTTCCCTTCCTTCACTTGCTTGAGCTTCACAAATGTCTCTACTTACCTAATGGCCACAAACGCCATGATTTGTCTCTAGAAGTATGTAAATCACTTAAGTAATTGACAGATAAACACAAGATGGTGACCTCACATTAACTCCTACAAATGTTTCTATTTAAGAAAAATACGAGACATGCAGGCCATCCCGTGAGCAAAAGGGAAAAAGAATCGGGCCAAAGGGCTCATCAGCTTTCCCTCTTTAGGGCTTCTGTGGGGCCCACCAGTCCCAGCATGTCCTTACCTCGTCTATTTTGGACTGCCGACAAGGGAAGGAAAACGTGAATCCCACAGGTAATTTCTTGTCCTTGATTTTTTTTTTCTCCATGAAGTCTCCCAGGCACTCGGCGACGTGATCGAAAAGCTAAAGAAAGCGCAAGAGCAGTCAGGACGGGGACAGGGGACAGGGGACCGGGCATTTCAGGGAAAGAGGTAAACAATTCCCTCTGCAAGAGGGAAAAGAGCGCCGCTCTGGGAAAGCCGCACTGGCTGTGAAGGCTAGAGAAAGAGTCCCTTACAAGGAGACCTCCCTGTGGGCCAGCACAGCTCAGGAAGCGGTTCAAACCCTTTCATCGGGACCAGCCCGTGGGCGGTCATGGCCTGCCTACCTGGGCGCTGAAGAAATTTTAAAATAAGAGGAAATCACCTCACCCTCCAGAAGGCACAGGCAGTGGTCTCCATGGCCCCCTCCCAGGTGGGGCATTTTCCGGCCCCTTCCCTGTATCCTTATCTCCCGCCGTCTGTGTAAATTCCCAACACTACGGGAGGGTCACAGCCTCTAGCCCACCTGAGCGATTCAGCAATCTTCAGACGGTCACACTTTTACTCTTTCCTGAAGTATGATACGCACACGTGGAAAAGCGCACACATCCTTTAGGCGCAGAGTTCACGGATTCTCAAAGGCTCGCCCGCCTGTGTCACCAGCACCCAGACGCCTCCCTCACATCCCCTGCGGTCGCTGCCACCACCTAACCCCACAAGGGCAGTCGGCAGCCACTCTGACTTCCAGCACTCTGGATTCGTTGTGCTGTTTTTCTGTCACACATAAATGCAACAAGGACATGTTCTTTCACTTGACATTATGTGTCAGAGAATCGTCCGGGCTGAGGTGTGCCTTTAGAGGCCATTCGCTCTCAATGCTGCATAGGATTCTGTGGTATGAACACACCACAATTTGTTCAGTGGATTTTCGTTTTAGTTTGTCTGCTCCACAACACATTGCCTGGGGTAAACACACGCATCTTAGAATCCACTGGAAAGAACACAGAACGCTGTTTCCCTAGCCTCTGTATGAATACTGTCCATGATGGAAGGCTCACCACCTCTAAGCCAACCTTTTAGGATCAAATACCTCCCCTTGTCTCAAATGTATCCAGAATCAGGGTGGCTGGGTGGCTCAGTCGGTCAAGCATCCAACTCTTGATTTCAGCTCAGGTCATGATCTCACGGTTCAAGAGTTCGAAACCCATGTCGGGCACACTGATAGCGTAGAGCCTGCTTGGAATTCTCTCTCTCTCTCTCTCTCTCTCTCTCTCTCTCTCTGCCCCTCCCCTGCTCCCTCTCTCTCTCTCTCACACACGCGCACACACACACACACACTAAATGAATAAGCTTTAAAAAAATAAATAAATAAAATACAATGCATCCAGAATTGAATATAATGTTTCATGTGTGTTCTGAACACAGGAAAGCTTAGTGGAATGAAGAACCTCCCTTTTCCTTAGCTCTATACCTTCACTAATGTAATCAAAGTATACATACGCTCTTTGGGGCACCATGCCACAGTCTAGGTCACCCTCTGTCTTTTTCACATGGCTGTTATTACACTAGACCTCCCTCACGTACAGGATTGACACAGCTACAGAGCTTCTAGAAGGCCAGAAGAAGGCAGTGTTGGCAGAGCTAACCACATGGTCACAGGAAGCAACCCCAGCCCGTGTACCCAGACAAGGCTATCTTCCCAAAGGCTTTCCTTGCAGGGATATCCTTGAGAGGGGGCCAGAAGTCATTATTCCTATTCCCCAACTTCCCCCAGATGCTCCTGACCTAGGTCTAAATTCTGACTTTCCTGCCAGTGTAAAGGAAAACCTGCCGATTCTGATCTAGGAGCCTCTGTCCCTGAGTCACTATTACTCAGACGATGGCTGCAGCCAGTGAGTCCGACTAAAGAGACACATGACCACCTTCCCTGGAGAAGCCCAGCTAAGCTTCCTGCGACCTACATTTCCAAGTAATATAAACCCATTCCAAAGTCCGTCAGCAAGCCCCGCGTCATCAGCTGTCACAAGCTCCAGGCCCCCCTGTGGCCCTGAACCGAGTGGGCTGGGTGAGAGGAAGGCAGGCTGCAGGCAGGAAGGAGCAGGGAGAACGCAGGCTGCAGGAACGGATTCGCACGGGGGAGGCGCTGTAACCAGCTCCCAGATCCAAACAGAACACAGCCACCCCCAAGGGCTCTGTCGAGAAGGAAACGCCGCGGTTGTGAAACGCCCACAGTTCCAGGAGCCACAAGCCTGCTCAAAGAGACAGGAAGCCACCGCCACACTAAGTATGCTTGTGACCAACCAGGCGGGGAAGTTACCCGGCCTCGCTGGGCTCAAAATTTCAGGGTCTAAAAAGCACTATTTTCCCCCTCCTAACAACATGATCATGATTTTAAAAATCCCCACACAGAAATTCAGTTTCTCCAGTTGAAAATGGCAAACAATGACTAAAACAAGAATTTAAACATTTATCATTCAAAATTCCCAAAGCTAAGTGATGTTTTAAGAAAGGCTGCATTTATGCTTCCAGACTTATTAAAGCTTAAAGCTGAACTGAGCCTTTGGCAAACCGTGTGTGTGCGTGTGTGTGTGTGTGTGTGTGTGTGTGTGTGCATGGAGAGGAGGGGGAGAAAAAGATAAAGCAAATCTGGATGAGGGCATATAGGGGAGCTCTTTGTGCTTATCTTAAAACTTTTCTATAAGTTTACTATTATTCTAGATAAAAGTGTAAAACTCTATTTAAATTCCTGCACATTACAGAACGTGGGATCACAGCCCCACGAATTCAGGACTGTTCACAGACTGTGAGTCCGGACACAGTGGGGCCCCTGGCCTCCACCCTCCAGGCTGGTCAGAGATCAGAAAAATGGGCCACTAATACTTATTTCTAATTTCAAACCAAACTTCTGGAGGAGAATTTCCTGTTTCATCCCTATTCTCAACTGCCAACCTTCTTCTTCATCCCCTGGGCCCTCCTCCTTGCCCACAGCCCTCACTTTTCCTCACCATCAAAAACTCTCGATAAAGACAATAAAGACAAGACCCAGCTGAGGGTGTTCCACGTTGCTAAAACAGAAACATCTGGAGCCGGACTGGCTGGGTGCAGACCCCAGCTCTATCACTTATGAGCTGTGTGACCCAAGGGGCTGGTCACTTAACATCTGAGCCTCAGTTTTCTCATCTGTACAATGGGGAGAATGATGACATCTGCCCCAGAGGGTCACTGCGATGGCTAAAGGAGTCACTCCACGCAAAGTGCTTACAGCAGGGATGTGGACCTAACGAGCATCACGGAAGTATTGCTGTGAGAACACACGACTGTTACCACCATTATCACCGTTCTCGTCACCTCTTCTTTGCAGACCGTTTGAAAGGGGAAGAGGAAGAGACAGACAGCAGGAAACAAAGTGATCCTGGAGCTGAGAAGACGGAGACAGAGGCTGGGAGAGAGGAGGTCCTGCGGGCGCCGGAAGAAGGAAGTCACTGGGCAACTGAATATAGCCAGTGGGCACCCTCTTGACAAGCCTTGCTCCTCAAAGGTCAAGTCACACAGCACCAGGAATGTCTTGGCCCAGGGAGAGAGTCCTAATGGTGAGGACACCAAGCAGACGCGGCTCGACCCCGGGACATGGGGAACAGACAGTAAGAGGTTGGTGCTTGTCGCCAAGCGCAAAGAGCAGGACCCAAGGCGGGGCTGCGGGCCACCTGCACAAAGGAATAATGAGCAGCCACCGGGCGGGGTTCAGGGACCCAGCAGCTGGCAGCCCTCAGGCCCACCTCGGACGAATGGGCCAGTTTGTGCGGCCTAGTAGGGGAGGCACGGGCAGGGGAACCTCCAGGCACAGCCATCCGGTGAGTGATACACTCATTTCAGTAGCCGGCTGAGCAGCGGTTCATCTCTTCTGGCATCTTCTTCAATGCTCTCCCTGACATGGTCGGACAAGCTCTGACCCCAAACCCCCAGGAGCAGGTCAATGGCTGGGATTAGCCCTTTTCTCTCAGACCAAAAATAAAACACAACAAAAAAAACGGCAGGCAGCTTGCTCTAGGACCCACCCGCATTAATTCAGAAACAACACGGTCAAGAGGAGTCAAGAGGAGAAGGCTCCTGGGTCTCATCTCAAAGTCCAGCTCAGAACAAATGGGTTTTCTGGAGAACTTAGTCATGAACCTTGACGTGAACACACCCTTCCTAAAGCAAATATTTGGCAAGCTTTGAATACATATCCTGGGCAGCAGCCATGACTCAGAAGGCAAGCAACAGGCTGCAGGAGCCAGTATATCTACAGGCCCGTGGCAGGAGCGGCTCCCGGGAACAGGCTAATGGGACACCGAATGATGGAAAACCGTGACCACAGGGTCCTCGGTGAGCTAGGCCCCACCACTCACCACAACCAGACAGACGGGACAAAGGGAACGGGCCCTTCTGATCATGCCCACAGCCCCTTTGCCAGCTAAGGAAGGCAGCCCTTCCCAGGGGGCCCCATGAAAAGCAGGGGCCTCAGGTATCAAATGTGAGGGAAGGGGGTGGTGACATTCTGTACCAAGGACTCTTTAGGAGGCTATTAAATCCGGTAGCCAGGAGCCCCTGACTAGCCCTGGGGCCATGAACTCAAATGCCTGCTGCCACACAAGGTGACAGCCACACCCGGGGAGGCCTGGGCCCCTGGTGAGCTGGGTGAGGAGGCCAATGCCTTGGAAGAAGGGGCGTTTTCACCCATGGGCTCTGCTAAACCTGTGCTGGGGAGCCAACCCCAGGATCCTTAGAGAATGAACACATTTACCCACAGAGCTGCCGGGCTCCCTCCTCACACCTTCCACACTGTGCAAGTCCCAGTGACCCTCTCCCAGCCACCAGTTTACCCAGATGGTGGACTCTCTTTAGGTGATCACACCCTTCCACCCAAGAGCCCCTCTCCACGTGAATCTACAAGGGACTCCTTCCAGGAACTCAGATACCAATGCTTGGGGGTCTGGCTCCTGCATGGGAGCGCACTGGGGCTGATGGGAAGGGAGCGGGGACCCACCTGGCTTCCACTGCCGTGCACGATGTTCTCCGGGGTGTCATAAATCTCGGACTCCATGTGAACATTCTGGTTTTGCTCATGATTCACTTGCACCCTCAGAATTCGAAAGGAAGACCCGCCAAGATCCAGGGCAATGAAATCTCCCTTTTCTGTTTAGGGAGACAACAGGTATCGCATCAGGTTCACGTCACAGGAAGACCCCGCACTTTTGCCAGCTTCTCGACAGGGTCTGCATCCCCCATGCAAACCTCATCCAACCACTGCCCTGGCTGGAAAGTGGGCCAGGGAAACCCTCCCAGCCTGGCATGCAGCAGGCCAGCTCCACGCAGAAGAACGCAAGTGCTGAGCTCTGTACAAAGCCTCGCTCCAGCTTCTCTAATTCCCTATCCTTCCTCCCAGACAGCACTGTTACCTATAAAATAAAAATAAAAACAAAAACATGGGGCGCCTGGGTGGCTCAGTCGGTTAAGCATCCGACTTCGGCTCATGTCATGGTTCATGAGTTCGAGCCCCACGTCGGGCTCCGCGCTGTCAGCACAGGGCTTGGGATTCTCTCTCTCTCTCTCTCTCTCTCAAAATAAACTTAAAAAGAATTTTTTTAATTAAAAAAAAATAAAAACAGTATTTCAACTCAGAGAAAACCCCACATCTGAGGTCCACCCCATGCCTTGAGTTCCTTCCACGTTATGGAGTTCACACCTCCACTTATTCCCCTGAGGGATTTTTTTTTTTTAATTGTGGTAAAATACACGCAACATAAAATTTACCACTGCAACCATCCTTAAGTAGCATTAAATACAACGTTGTGCAACCATCACCTCCATCCATCTCCAAAACTTTTCATCACCCCTAACAGGGTCCTGAAGCTCTAGAACCATTAAACAGTCACTCCCCACTCCCCATCCCCTAGTCCCTGGTCACCACCTCTCTACCGTCTGTCACTACAGATTTGCCTCATCTAAAGATCTCACAGAAGTGGAATCACAATACTTGTCCTTTTGTGTCCAGCTTATTTCGCTCTGCATAGTGTCTCAAAGGTTTATTTTGTAACAGGTATCAGAGTTTCCTGCCTTTCTGAGGCTGACATTCCATTGTATGTAGCTACGTTTGTTTATCCATTCACCCGGCAGTGGACATTTGTATTGTTTCTACCCAGGGAATGTTTTTAGCAGAAGTCCCTCTTCGTCACTTAAGAGTAACTGGCTTGATATAGTTACATCCCTCAGGTCCGATGTGTGTAGTAACTGGTGTGTGCCTGTCTTGCAGATGATAAGACTGTGCACTGAGCCCACCAGACAGCAGCAAGGGAGGTGGCATGGGAAGGGTCACAAACCATTAAGCCACCATCTAACTTTCTCTACCCTGTTTCTCATTAGTAATTCTCACACACACTTCCAAAATATCGGTTAAAATCTGTTAATTTTATTACGGATCCCCACTGTCCTAATGTATATTACACCAGGGGGGACAGCCACCCCTGCCATCCTGAGCCCCACTGGTCCCCTAAAGTCTCAATCCTATAGCAGTATAAATACAAGGCTGCTTGGGATCTCATTTTCCTGGGGAAGCATCCATAATACTCCATTTTTAGGTAACAGCACTATGGAGATATAAATCACCTTACAATTCACCCACTTAAAGTATGCAATTCAATGGTTTTTATTTTTTTTAATGTTTATTTATTTTTAAGACAGACAGAGAGTAAGCAAGGGAGGAGCAGAGAGGGAGACACAGAATCTCAAGTAGGCTCCAGGCTCTGAGCTGTCAGCACAAAGCCTGATGCGGGGCTTGAACTCACAAAATGCAAGATCATGGCCTGAGCTGAAGTTGGACACTTAACCGACTGAGCCACCCAGGCGCCCTTTCAATGTTTTTTAGTATATCCAATTATACAACCATTGCCACAAACCAGTTTTAGAATGCTTTCATCACCTCAAAAAGAAAATCCTTTACTGCTTCTCAAGCAAGCCCCTCTCTCCCCATTGTCCTAAACAACCATTAATCTACACTCCGCCTCCACAGATTTGTCTTTTCTGGGCAGTTCCTGCGAATGGAATCCCCACAGTAGGTGGCCTCTTGTGACCAGCCTCTTACACTTAGCAAAACATTTCTAAGGTTCATCATGTTGTCACATGGCCAAATAATAATCCACCGTATGGATGTACCTCATTTCATTTACCCATTTGTCTGTTGATGGGGTTGTTTCTACCTTTTGGCTATCACAAATAACACTGCCATGAATATTTCCGCACGAGTTCTTGTGTGGCCCTGTCTTTATCTCCTTTGGGTATACACCTAGAAGAAGGGTTGCTCTGTCAAATGTTTAACTTTCTGAGGAACCATCACTGGTTTCCGAAGCAGGTCCACCAGCTTCCATCCCACCAGTGATACGTGATGTTTCCAATTTCTCTACATCCTCAATATTAATTATCATCTTATTTTATTTTGACTTGCATGTCCCTGGCTAATGACAATGAGCACCTTTTTTTCAGGTGCTTCTTGGCCATTTTTCACCTTCTTTGGAGAAATGTCTATTCAGATCCCCTGGCTTGTTTGAAAACTTGGGTTGTCTTTTAAGTGTTGAGTTGTAAGAGTTCTTCATGTTCTAGATGTGAGCACTATCAGATACATGACTTGTAAATATGTTCTCTCATTCTGTGGGTTGTCTTTTCACTTTTTTGATGGTGACTTATGAAGCATAAAAGTTGTTCCTTTTAACAAAGTACAACGTATCTATTTTCTTTTGTTGGTTGTGCTTTTGTGGTCATATCTGAGAAGCCACTGCCAAATCCAGGGTCACAGAGATTCGCAACTAGGTTTTCTGCTAAGAGTTTTACAGTTTCAGCTCTTAAATGTAGGGATTTGACCCATTTTGAGTTGATTTTTCTCTATAGTGTGAGGTAGGGGTCCAAGCTACTTCTTTTACATGTGGATATCCAGTTGTCCCAATGCCATTTGCTGAAAAGATTGTTCTTTCCTTCATTAAACAGTCTTGGCACCTTTGTCAAAGATCAAAAGACCAAAAAAGGGTTTCTGAACTCTCAATTCTTTTTTTTCCCCCAATTTTGAGACATAAATGACATACTGAACTCTCGATTCTGATCCACTGATCTATTATCCTGTGTCAGTACCACTAACGTGGCTTTGTAGTAAAATCTGAAACCTGGAAGTAAAAGTCCTCCAACTTGGTTCTTTTTCAAGATTGTTTTGGCTATTCTGGGTACCTTGGGGTTTTTTATTTTATTTTTTAAGGTAATAGTTAAAAAAAAAAAAAAAAGCTTGTATTTGATGCACGTTTGTATCTGATTCCACCAACCTGTAAGCTGACACGCTGCTCTATTTCTGGAACGTAGAACGGTGTCTGACACACGGTAAGAGCTCAACAAATACTTGGACTAATGCGGGTGGGAAAGGAGTCAATGAACGAACCAAATGGTTGAATTTTCACCATTCTTACCCTTCCAAGTTCCTGGAGGGGAAAAAACCTGGGCTTCTGTGCGTCTATCCATGGCACCCAGGGGAGCTCAATAAATGCTTGGTAGCTGCTTGATCATGGGGGCTGGTGGCCCAGTCATCCATTCATTCATTCATTCATTCACTCAAGGCACCCCTGCTTATTGTTCATCAAGCACAAAGCAGTGATGCGCCACTGGTTGGCTGGTTTCTCAAATAACAGAATTACGGAGAATTATTCGTCTATATCATACAATTCATCCATTTTCTTTTTTTTTTTTAAGTTTTTGTTTT
Organism: Neofelis nebulosa; assembly: GCF_028018385.1. Lineage (NCBI taxonomy): Eukaryota > Metazoa > Chordata > Mammalia > Carnivora > Felidae > Neofelis > Neofelis nebulosa. Next base: position 34,998,874 of record NC_080794.1, on the reverse strand, counting down.
CATTCCAGTTCTTTACAAGTCACCTGTTTTAAAGTGTAGAATTCAGTGGTTTTTAGTATATTTACAGAGTTGTGCAACCATCACCACCATCTAATTTTAGAACATTTTCAGCATCCCCAAAACAAACTCTGTACCCACGAGCAGTCACTCTCCACTTCCTGCCAACACGTCTTATCCACCAACAACCATGAATCTGCTGTCTGCCTCTACAGATGTCCCTACTCTGGACATTTCATATCAACAGGTGGTCTCTGGTCGATGCTCCTTTCACCTACTACACATGACTTGCTTTCAAGGCTCAACTGTGTTGCAGCAGGTATCAGCACCTCATCCCTTTCTATGACTGAATTATAGTCCATAATGTGAATATACCACACGATGCCACTGGTCTTAAACTGCTTCTATGGTCCAAAGGCAGCTTCTACGGTCCAAAAGCAGGTCCCAAGGGAGAATGTGGGAAGTAGGGGGTCACAGATTTGTAGGGAATTCTGACCCTGACTTTGTGGGTTATTCAAATCAGCTTACAATTTCCTTTGCTTCTTCTTTTTTTTTTTTTTTAAGGTTTTATTTTTAAGTGATGTCTACACCCACCGTGGGGCTCGAACTTACAACCCCGAGATCAAGAGTCATGCACTCTACCTACTGAACCAGCCAGGTGCCCCTGTTTATAGAGTTGTCTTACAGCTCCCATCAGAACCCTAACCCCCATGGTGCTCACTGCTACCCAGTTAAAAAAAACTGGCTCCAGCATGAGGTAGCTCCTCCCTGGAGGATGCATCACTAGAATATCGAAAGTACTTTATTTTAGCCTCAGTTAACATGCATCGAGCCTTTCCGCACTCCAGGTGTTAAGCGCTTCATACGCATCGTTTTAAACTCCCTCAAGCCTATGCGGTGGGTACCGCTGTGATATCCCCACTTTGCAGGTAAGCAAGTAAAGGCTGGGAGGGGTTAGGGGATTAGCCCGAGCACCCAGCCGGTAAGCGGCAGAGCCAGCACGTGAATCCAAAGCTCAGATTCATAACTATTGGTTCAAACCGCCTGCTGGACAGACCTCGTGGACGAGGATCCCCACGGCTGACGACAGTGGAGTGAGGCTTTAGCACAGTAAGAATGGCTACCTTTCTTGCTGGGGTTCCTCAACATCCATGACTCCTTGCAGCTTTTGGTTTTGTTCTGCTTTGTTCTTACACGGATTTTTACATCGTAACTTACAAAAAGAAATAGCATGACCAATTTTTCGGTCGCTGGCCTGGTCACAAGTCTCATTTTCAGCTGACTCAGAGTCCTACGTGAAAGCAGGTTCTTGCGCTCAAGTTCCAGGTGTCTGTGGGGGGGGGCTCCTGTTTATTGGTGTCAGTGTCAACACAGCAGGTAAGAACTCTGAGCCCCTGATGCAGGAAGGGGTCAGGTTTCAGGCAGCAGCTCTGCAGGACCCAGACCTGAAGCTTTTCAAGCAGGATAAGTGAAAATGACCTCGCTGCCGATAAGATAATCCGGGAGGAATCTGGTCTTAGGGCACATAGGGCTGGGCCCCACTTCTGCAGCTCTGCCCCATCCCAGCCTCCCACGGTGGTCTGTCCACCCCAGCTCTCAACAAGCACAGGTCAACAGGGCCCCAGGAGGTTAGGGTCAGAGACGGCAACCAGAAAAGGTGGCCTTGAGATGTCAAGCCAACACTCAATACTGGACACTCAGCACACCTGCAAGCGGGAGATTCGGGGGGGGGGGGGGCGGGGGGGGGCCTTTCTCTGAAGGCAGTTTACAAGGGGTCATTGTCAAGCCCAGTGCAGTTCCCGATCCTTCCCTGAGCATGACCCCGGTTCCAGGGTGTGTTTATGATCGCTAAAACAAATGGCAGCTGGCACCTCCTTCTGTAAATCATATTTGCAGCTCAGGCGACACGGGACAAATATTAACTCATCTTCTCGGTGGATGGAGAAGGAAGCTCCAACCCATCCAGCTGAACGACCTGCTCGCGGTTACCCCTTTGGCAAGGCCAGAGCCCCTCCCTTTCCTCGGCGGCTCATATACTTGCAAATATATTTGACGCCCATTATCTTTTACGTGTATATGTCTTATCTTCCTCAGTTGGATGATCAGCAACTTGAAGCCAAGGGCAATACTGAACAGGCTAACTTCCTTCCCCCAGTGCTAAGTCTTGCACACAGCAGGCCACCAGCGTTTGCTGCTAGTTCAAAAGAACTGCCTGGGTCAAATGCATGTCTGTTTGGTCCTATTCTCTGCCAGACAAAAGACACCCCGGAAAGACGGCATCAGCTGGGAAGGGCCTTCCCAAAGAACTCTTACAAAGTTACTTAGGAGATGGCAACCATGTTAAGGAGGACGAGGACCCACTGTTAACGCTCATGGTGGTTTGCAGTTTCCAAAGCACTTCCACTTGATCCTCCACAGCCCTGTGAGGCAGGGAAAGGAGGCTTATCGTGCCCATTTTACAGATGAGGAAACAGGAGGCTTAAAGAAGTTGACTCCTCGAAGGTCAGACAGATAGTAAGCAGCAGAGCCAGAGATTAATCCAGTGTTCTGGACTTTTCGCCCTCTTTAATTTCAAGTTTTTTAATGTTTATTTTCTATTTTTGAGAGAGAGACAGAGTGCGCGCGCGCACATGAGTGAGAGAGGGGCCGAGAGAGAGGGAGACACAGAATCCGAAGCAGGCTCCAGGCTCTGAGCTGTCAGCACAGAGCCAGACGCGGGACTCGAACCCAGGAACTGTGAGATCATGACCTGAGCCGAAGTCGGACGCTTAACAGACTGAGCCACCCAGGTCCTCCAGTTCAGCTTCTTTTTATAGCACCGGGCTTCACTCCAACTACCTCTTCAAATCTTTGGCCTCAACCTTACTTCCTGCCCCTGCTGCCTCCTACCTGCAACTTCTTCCCACACTTCCCATTCCCACTGAACCCAGGAGAACCACTCTTCCAGAGAAGGCTCATTAAACAAAGCATCTGAAGGGTCCCCTGGCAACTCTCCACTTTATAATGACTGCCATTATTCCCCGCACATCATGGGAAACAAACATGGGGACAGATGTCTCTCTCGAGCCCAGGCCTGCACTGGATGGAGAACAGGGCAAACAGAAACCCCATCTTCATGAAATGCCCACCTTTGCCCTGCCGAACAAATTGAGCCTGTACGTGAGATACAAGGGCTTTCCCTCCTGGTCTGCAATCCAGCTACTTGATGGGAGTTCTACACCTTTATCAAAAACCCACCAGAATGCTACACATGCAGATTTCACAGAGGGAGAGTGTTTCTGAGATGATCCAATCCTCTTTCCAGAGAAGGGAACAGAGACAGAAAGCTAAGCAACGGCCCAAATGCCATGGGAACAGAGAGAGTATTTTCTTTCCTTTGACCAGAGAGTAGTCCTATGTATACCTGGGGGTCCAAAAAATTAACTGTGAACACACCACAAATCAAAGATTTTCTAACTTATCCTTTGGGTAAAGAGCCTGCTTGGAACCAGGAGGCAGAAAGAGGGAAATATATTCAATTCAATTTACCCTCAAAAGCCTTGCAATCAAATTGGTATTTTTCCAGTATCCTCACTAATAAATAAGAAGAGAAAAAGGGGAGGTTTCATGAACGAGACACAGAGTGAGCCAGAACTTCTGAGGGAAGCTAGACACAGAGGGCCAGCTATCCCCGGGACTGGCAGCTCTGAAAAGGGACTTCTGTTTAGCTAAGTCACCAAAGTAAAAAGGCTCCAACAATATCTTCCTTCTTTTAAAAAAAAAAATTTTTTTTAATGTTTATTTTTATTTTTGAGACAGAGAAAGACAGAGCATGAATGGGGGAGGGGCAGAGAGAGAGGGAGACACAGAATCGGAAGTGGGCTCCAGGCTCTGAGCCATCAGCACAGAGCCCAACGCGGGGCTCGTACCCATCGACTGTGAGATTACGACCTGAGCTGAAGTCGGACGCTCAACCGACTGAGCCACCCAGGCGCCCCAGGATCTTCCTTCTTTTATTTATTATTCATACCTTTTCTATTCCAGAAAGGATACACGGCAGCTGAAAGCCACTTTAGGGTTTAAAAAAAAAAAAAAAAATTAACGTATAGATTACTGAAGGGCAATTAAAGAAAAACCACTGCCCATAAAAAGTGTCCAAAGGAGAAACAAATAATAAAAATGTGCCGATACATTTCCAAAAAAATCAGCAGAGTTTCGAGACACTGCGTCCAGTCCCCCAGGGTCAAGGTCAGCAGGAAAAGGAAAGGTTTGTTTCTCCCTTTGACTTGGAAGTCACATCACCCTGAACAGGCAGGGGTGTCTCTCCACCTCGCTGAGTCCAATTTATCCCTCAGTGGTTTGGGATTACCGCTAATTCTGTCGCTGGCTAATTATACAGATGAAGCAGTGATTAACATTTAAAAAGGGAACAGCGCTGTGGTTTACTATCCAGGAGACCCGCTTTCTGGCTACTCCAGGGGACCTCCTGGTTCTTGGTTGATAAAGGACTGCAAGGGAGGTGACAGCGGAGCACTTCTGTCACAAAGGGGCAAGGAGTGGACTGGGGTCAGGTACGCGAGGCCTTGGCATCAATGTCAATGCCTGTGTGGGGCTGTGGGGTCCGTTTCAAAGGCAGTGTGGGCCCCAGGGCATACGAACTGAGCCCAACCATGAATACAGTTATAAGGAGAAAGGCTACAGGATGTGTTAGGGCTGCACTGTGTCCTCCAAAAAGATACACCGAAGCCCTAACCCTTGGGACCCGGAAATGAGACCTGATTTGGAAACAAGGTCTTTGCAGATGTAATCAGGTTAAGATGAGGTCCTTAGTGTGGGGCCTAATCTGACCGGGATCCCTGTAAGAGGAAAATGCCATGCAGTGCCACAGGCAGGGACTGGAGAGGCAGGGCTGCCAGCCCAGGACTTGCAGGTCTGCTCGAAGGACTGCCTGCCACCAGCAGAAGCCAGAAGACAAGGGGTGGGGGCAGGGCTGGACGGGTGAGGCAGGGAGAGGTGCTGAGTGCAAATGGGCAGACATAGGCCCCGCACAGGAAGGGGGGCCTCGTCCCTCAGGACTTTGGTTTCACCTCCTTGTCCTTCAGTTAGCACTTCTCAGAGGCCCTAAACAGTTGGCCCCGTCCACACTGGAGAACAGAGAGACTCAAAGGGAGGTATGGGGCCCAGGCTGCTGGTTCCCATGGAACAAACCCCAGGACTGCATCCCCCCGCGTGGCATACTACCTACCACACGTGTCATCGCGCTTAGGACACTGCCGTCAGACGCATCATTGTTTTACGCAGCACGAAGAAAGAATGAACACCGCCAATAATGCTTTCTAAGTTGCAACGACAGCACAACGCACCGCTGGTTTCGGAGACATTGAAATTAAAAAGTGTCTCAAGACAGATGAAATACAGAAGAGAAGATCAAAGGTGAGGGGAAAGGCAGGTAAGCCAGGTTAAACAGATTGCTTTCCTGCAGGACTGCTCAGGGCCTTAAGCGTCTTGGCAACCGTTAGGAGCGTCTGAGAGAGGGCTGCACAGTGTTTTTCCCACCCGAGTCTGAATTCTGGGCCTTATTTTGAAAAGTCGCTGATGGGGGCAAACGGCTAGATCTCAAGCATAGCTGGATCACCCTTTAAAGACCCTCCAGTCCGGAAATGGTTTCTGAAAGGGTGAGGGAGAGCACTGCCTGCTGACATTCGGTCCTGGAATGACATATGGTCCTTGGATATGTTAGCCCTGGGCCAGTCACATGGGATCAGGTGCCCTGTGGGCATCAGGTATCCTTCTGAGCTCTCCCAAGCACAGTCAGAGCAGCAGCCCTCGGGGACTGCCCACACCCCCCGTTACCTCCCCTCCCTCTTCTTTGAGCTGGAAGCAGGCACAGCCATGCCTCTCCCACAGAACTCCACTAACCCTGGAAAGGCTCAATGCTCCCAGATGTGGGTGCCATCCGGAGCTGGGAGAAAGCAGGAGCGAACCACAAAGCCAGAGCTATCAGAACAAAACCCAGGGCCTACCACAGTCCCATCACTGAGGACCAGAATTTCTTCAGTCATTATTTAAAGGTCAAAACTGCTGGTACCAACACCTCAAGGAAAACAAGAAGACGGAGGTGGAATGGGATTCAAATAGGAAACGCAAGAGATCCGAATGCCAATGTGTACAGGAAGCAAGCCCCACCTGTGGCCACAGAGCAGAGCATCCACCCTTCATCAGCAGCCGAATCTCATTCGGGACTTCTAAAGAGCCCTGCAGGCACAGGGGGCCTTTCCCACTGTGCCGAGTCTGCTCCGACAAGCTGTGCACCTGCCCGTCCTTTGTGAACAGCAACAGCAGCTTTCCTGACATCCACGTTGCAGGCTGCGTACTAGAGGCTCCAAATCGAGGCTTTCAATTCACCTCCAGGGGCGCCTGGGTGGCTCAATCAGTTAAGCGTCCGACTTCAGCTCAGGTCATGGTCTCGCGGTCTGTGAGTTCGAGCCCCGCATCGGGCTCTGTGCTGACAGCTTGGAGCCTGGAGCCTGCTTCGGATTCTGTGTCTCCCTCTCTCTCTGCCCCTCCCCCACTCACAGTCTCTCTCTCTCCTTCAAAAATAAAAAATAACATTAAAAAAAAAAATTCGCCTCCAGAGCAGGGCAGAAACAGCAGGCGTGTGTGAGGACCATGGTCTCGGGGTGTGTACTCACAACCCCCAGAGAAACTTGACTTCCCCACAATCTCTCTCCCTCTCTCGTACACAGGAGGTAAGCCCCAGGCTAGAGCACAGAACGCCACTCAGAGAAGGATTCCCATGGGTGTGCCAAGCTGGGCCAGGCCCAGCACCCGTCCCTGCCAGACAGAACAGCCTCCACCGAGCATGCCAAGCTGTGCCCTCCCAGCCTCCACTCTGCCAAGCACAGGAGTTAAGGCCACTGCTCCGGGGAAGGGGTACTGACAATCCACAGGGAGCTCCCAACTCCCCCTTGTGGGACATGAACCACATAGATGCACACTGACAGGGGAATTTTTTCCTTCAATTCTACCTCCCCTCGACACTTCTCTGCTTTAGGGGCTCCCTTGATTTAGCATCTAGAAAAATTTTTTAGATGGGGACTTGAATCTCCCCACCTGGCCACTGGGATTGCTACTTCTCTGAAGGGAGGTCTTGGTGCCCTGATGAAGAGATTTTCCTAAAACGAAAATTTAGGAGCCTTTCATGTTCTAGAGACAAAAAGCAACCCACACAGCATCTGTAAGATCCACATACACTGCGCCTTCCTATCATAAGCCACTAGACTGTCAGTCCAACGAGGGCAGGCAGGCCAGCCTTGTCCAACCACGGTATCCCCAGTGCCTGGCACATGGTAGGTAGGCGTACGTTAGATGGATGGATGGACAGATGGATGGATGGATGAACGGATGGATGGGAGAACAGACGGAGGAATGAACGAATGAATTCATTAATGAACAACTGAGTGAAGGAGTAAATGAATGAACAAATGAATAAAAGTAGGAAGGATGTCTTCACAGAGAATTCAGCCCTCACAGCCCAATCTCTGGGTGAGAGACTCACCTGAACCATCAGGAATAGACCTTACAAATGTTGGCAACATCTTCACTGTGGCTGTTGGATTAAAATCCCGGGAGAGGCCATTCTTCATCTCCTTCTTGAACCGAGTCATGATATCTATCAGCGTTTCGTCGGAGAGCCGCATGGCATAGAGATACTTGTCAATCTGGGGGGAGGATGAGAAGGAAGGAGAGTGAGGTCAAGGCTGAGGCACCCGCTTGTCTAAGACAATCCAGATCCCACAAACTCTGACCACATGATGGGAAGTCATTCAAATGCCATCAGCCATGTTGCTCAGAGCAGTCCTGCAAATGCACTGAGCCCCAGGTCTTCCTCCACATGACTCCTTCCCTCTGTGAAAAGTGGCTGGCCCGTCCTCAAATGGATAGTAGTGTCACAGAGATTAAGAACGAGGGTGCCAGAGCCAGCCACACAGGGTTCAAATCCCAGCACCATCACTGAACGGCTGTGTGAATTTCCATTTCCTCAACTGAAAAACTGAGATGATAAATAGAGCCTCGCTCACAGACGTGAGTTTTAAGATCAGATGAAATGGAGGTGCTGTGTTCTGAGAACACAGAGGCTGCCCAGTAAACATCAGCTGTTGGCGTTAATGGGGGACAGTGGTGCTGGTGGGTTTCCTTGGGCATGATTTCTAGGTAGGTGGAAACAGAGGCCAAAGGGCTGGAATCCTTCAGGACATGGGGCAGCAAGCCCAGAGCAGAGAGACCTCAACCCCACCATCCCCAGAAGGTATGGAGACAACCCGCAGGCTCCCATGCCCATGGGCCAGGGCCAACGTGACCATATGCCCAAGTCCTTCCAAGTACTGACCCAACCTGCTGCCCTTCCTGGGCTCCCCATTCTCCTCAAAGTTACAAAGCTCCTAACCTCACGCTCCTTGAAGTGTCTGTCACCAGTTGTTCTTCCTTCATAGTACCTTCCCATTTATTCCCTCAAAAAGTATTTATCGGGCACCTCTGATGTCCTCAGCTCTAAGTCGCCTTATCCCACCATTCATTCTTTCGGTGACTCTTTGGCAATACGAAGCCCTGACAGCCATGTGTCTGGACTCATTCCTGATTCCTGATTCCTCAGTCACTCACCGTAATGGTTTTCCATCCTCAGTCTCCCTCCCTCCCAACCCATCCTGTATGCCACTGCCACATCCACCTTCTTGAAATGCGACCCTAGGGGCGCCTGGGTGGCGCAGTCGGTTAAGCGTCCGACTTCAGCCAGGTCACGATCTCGCGGTCCGTGAGTTCGAGCCCCGCGTCGGGCTCTGGGCTGATGGCTCGGAGCCTGGAGCCTGTTTCCGATTCTGTGTCTCCCTCTCTCTCTGCCCCTCCCCCGTTCATGCTCTGTCTCTCTCTGTCCCAAAAATAAATTTAAAACATTGAAAAAAAAAAAAAAAAAAAAGAAATGCGACCCTGGTTGATTCATTCTTTTGCTCAAAGCTTTGCAATGTCCTCCCACATCCAAGGCACCCAACACTCTCCAGGTGTGGCTTCATGCTCTCTCAACTCTGGCCTAAACACCTCCACCATTCCTGGTGGGTCCCTGGGCTTTCCCACTGCAAAGCCCTTTCTTCTCTTCCCAGCTATCTAAATCTCACCTATCCTTCCAGGTGCAGATCAAATCTCAGCTCCTCCTGCAGATGTTGGGGTTCCTCAGACTGGCGAGAACCCCTCCCTCGGCACTGATCTCTCTGCAGAGCATAGCCTGGACCCTAGCTTTCTGCACCTGTCACCTTTACAGCGTCTGCTCCATTCACCTTGACCTCCCAGTGCCTTGCACGCAGCCTTGCACACAGAAGGCTTCCGGTGGGTGGAGAGACAAGATTTATGACCCAATGAGGCTGAAAAGACCTTGATGCTTATTTGTTTCTGAGAATGGCATCTCGTGCTCACTTTGCAGGGTGGCTGGAAACGTCCTGACTCAAGGACATGGAGTCCCCAGCCCTAGGTCATTTCTGCATATTTTGGGCCTGGACAGCCTTCTTCTCACTCTGGTCTCCCTGCCTTGTTCTCCCCCAAGCCCTGCCTGTCTCCTGCCTCACGAACAATCAGGACATTGGCAGGAGTCCCCCAGTGTCCTCTGCGGCCAGAGACAACCCTGCCCCCACCCCCACGCCCAAGCTCTTCTATAGCAACCACTTTCTCCTTTCCCCTTTGTGATAACAGCAATGCAGGTCGGAGCAATCAGAAACCACAGAGAGCTAAAGTAGAAATTGCCAGAATCCCGGCCCTAGGAGGAGACACACTCTGTTCTAGCCTCAAGGCTGGCACTGGATCGGCTGTCACGGCACCCACAGTCTGGAGGGGGAGAGGCAGTCACGATACAAGTGTGTGTGAGCAGCCACAGGAGCACTGAGGGAGGCTACTGAGAAGGCTTCCCGGAGGCGTGATGTCGGAGTGCGCACCCAGGCACAATCAAGGGCATGTGTGCAGGCTAAAGGCAAGGGAGGGGGATTCGTGCAAGGCACAGAAATAAATTCAGTGTGGATCGAGCACAGTGTAAAAAGTGAGGCAACTAGAAAAACTGTCAGGAGCTGAACTGTGCAGGATCTTATAAAGCACGTTAACAAACTTAGACTTGATCCCACAGCACAGCGAGCCTTGGGATGACTTCAACGAGTATTCAGCAATGAGATTTGTGTCTCCGAGAGATCAGGCTGTCTGCCGGGGAGAGAATGGGTGAGCGGGAGCAAGACCGTGCAATAATCGATAATTGTTACATTGCTACTCGAGCATTTGGGACACGCTTCAACTCTCACATTCCTCCCCCTACATGGTGTTTACTGATGTGTCCACCTCCTCTGCTAAAACACGTGAGTTCCCTAGGGAAAGGAACTCACCCAGTTGCCTGGCACAAAAGAGGAATGTAATGAATGCTAAATGCTAGAATGATACTTTAGACTTATATTATGGCCCACGGTATAACGAGCACGTTCATATCCAAGAATGTCATTTAACCTGCAAAGCAACCCTATCAGGGAGACATTCTTTTTTTTTCTTTTCCCCAATTTCAGTTTAAATTCTACTTAGTTATCATACGGTACAATATTGGTTTCAGGGGTAGAATGCAGGGATTCATCACTTAACGTGCAACGCCCAGTGCTCATCCCAACAAGCGCCCTCCTCAACGCCCATCACGCGTCTAGCCCATCCCCCACCACCTCCCTCTATCAACCCTCAGTTCTCCATCATTAAGAGTTTCTTATGGTCTGTTTCCCTCTCTTTTTTCCCCCTCCCATATGTTCATCAAGTTCTGTTTCTTAAATTCCTCAGATGAGTGAAATCACATGGTATTTGTCTTTCTCTGACTTATCTCACTTAACATCAAACACTAGCTCCATCCATGTCGTTGCAAATGGCAAGACTTCATTCTTTTTGATGGTTGAGTACAATATTCCATTGTGTGTATACACCACATCTTCTGTATCCATTTGAGGGAGACATTCTTAAGCCCTATTTCACAGATGAAGAAACGGAGGCTCCAAAAAGCAAAGTGACTGGTTCAAAGACACAGCCAAGAGTCAGGTCTCAAAACTAACTGCAAGTCAACCACTCTTCCCTATAATCATCCCCCATCCCTTGGGAAAGACCAGTTCCCCTAGTCTGTGGAAGGCAAGCCCAAGCGAAGTTGCTGAGGTTTTCCAGCCGGACAGGAAGAAGCTTCTACAAAAGGCAAGGCTCTCTGCAACTCCACAGCCATCCTGCCTCCGGACTCCAAGTGCAGTTCAGCACAAGGACACTGATCTGAGAATCCAGATGTTTTAGGACGGTCCCGCCAAACCCAGAAAGAGCCCAGAAGCTCAAAGGAGGAAGCAGGCTAGGGACACGGAAGACAAGCCAGCTCCCAAGCATCAGAGGAGAGAGGGCTTTTCTCCTCTGGTTCAAGTTCATGAATCATATGTGGGACAACCCCTCTCAAAAGAGATGTGGAAACTGGGCCAAAAAGAAGGTACTATTCAGGGTGGAGCTGGTACTGAGCTCGCAGCCTCCCAGGTCTCATGTGAGTGACACTATGCCAAGGGAAGCCCTTTCCCTTGGTCCCCGTTGGTCCTCGTGAGCTCAAGGGGGGCCTTTGAACCAGCATAGATCCTGGGGCCGGGGGCAGGCTGGCCAGGCACCGGCCACATGGCCCGGCCGGGGAACACGGGGGCAGGACTCAGCAGGGCCACACCACGTGGACTGGGGCCCTTTACACAGCCCAGGAAGCACACGTCAACAGACACCTGCGGGATACTCCCCGGGGCCCAGACTACCCAGCACCTCCCTGAACAGGGGGCCTGTTCCCCTCGTTCAGACCAGCCCTGCCTGGCGGCTGGCTGGGCTGCCCCTGCCCACCTGGGGAAGAGAATGGGCAGTGGGGAGAAGGAGGGAGGGAGGGTGTCAGGTCGAGCTCGGTGGGGCCGCGCTCTGCACAAAAGCCAGTGAGAGAGCTGCTTTTCTCAGGCGGGGCCAGAAGCCCAGGAGGAGAAGAGGGCAGAGACGTGTGGACTTGGAAAGGGGCAACTTCTGGCCCTGGGGGGTTTGGCCAGAGTCTGTGGTCTTTTCAACTTTTCTATTTCCATCCCCTCTACACAGCCTCTCCAGATCTTTCCTCTCCTCCTTGCCCCTCTCCTGCTCACTTCCACTTCCACAAAGCCTCCCTCTTCCTTTAGGATGCCGCCTCCAAAGTGGTGTCGCTTTGCTGCTCTGGCCAAATCCAGGGGCCCAAGGAATCCCCTCTGTGCCTCCAACCCCCTCCCCTACATTTTGGTGACGGGAGGACACAGCACAGAACCTCTTCTGGAGGCCACAAGCTGCAAGCCTCAGCCGTCAGAACGTGTGTCACAGGCCAGAGGCTCCCAGGAATCCGTGACAGGAACCCTCGGGCCCCCTGGGGGCTACTCTCACACGTGGCATCTGACGCGCGCATGGAGGACTCCAGTCAAACTGGGAAGGAACTGGGGCAGGGGGAGTGGGAATGCCAGGATCCCAGACACCACGCAGTGGGCTGGGTCCTGCAGATGTTAAGCCAACACTGACAAGGACCCCCATCCAGACCGCAGGCACCTTCCACCATCTCCTGAAGGGAAGGTGCCCTAATAGGGTGCAAATACTTGTCCTGGATTATCCTTCATGTAGACCAAGAAGCCTGAAGCTCTCAGCAGCTCCAGAAGCTGGAAATGCGGCAGAGGCAGGAGCAGAGGCCAGAAGAGAGAATTCGGCCTTTAGCAAGCCCCTCCGGCCCGGTGCTGTCCGGCTAAGGAAAGAACCCAGCGGCCCCTCACTGGGCTAAACTCAAACATCTCTGTGCCTGACCTCAGCCCCACCTCTGCTCCCAAAAGAACATGCCCAAAAAAACAATTCAAGACCAGACATGCCCAAGTGAACAGGCCCTCATACCAGGAGGCACGGTAACCCCCAGTGACCCGGGTATTCTGACCCCCTGTGGAAGGTGGTATGGCCATGGAAATTTTTCACCCCTTCTCTCGTCTACTCTCCCACAAGAACCAAGCACAAGGCAGAATAACAAGTGTGACTGAAGGTGCCCAGCAGAGGTCCGTAAAATGAACTTTCTGGGGCGCCTCAGTGGCTCAGTCGGTTAAGCACCCAACTCTTGGTTTCAGCTCAGGTCATGACTCACGGGCTCGTGAGTTCAAGCCCCACATTGGGTTCTATGCTGACAGTACAGAGCCTGCTTGAGACCCTCTCCCTCTTTCTCCCTCTCTCTCTGCCCCTCCTCTGCTCATTCTCTCTCTCTCTCTCAAAATGAATGCATAGACTTAAAAAATAAAATAAAATAAAATATAATAAAATAAACTTTCCAAGTGAGACACTCCACTTGCAAAGAAAATAAAGGAGCTGGCGGTGGAGGGTTAAGAAAATTGTTGCTTAAAGACAGGGCCGAGATTTCAACACCAGATTCACTTCTCTTTCTTAGGGAGGCTGACTCAGGAGAGAACCAGCCCGGGTGATTAATGTTATTTTGATAATGGTTCACATTTACAGAGGATTTTGCAATTTATACACAGAACTTTTTTTTTTTTTTCATAGGCATCCACACCCAGCATGGAGCCCAGCGCGGGGCTTGAACTCATAACCCTGAGATCAACACCTGAGCTGAGATGGAGTCAGACGTTTACCTGTCTTCATACACAGGACTTTCACATACATTATCCCATCTGGATGTCCCAGAAAGAAATGACATGAGCTCACGGATGCCAGGTGCCCGGCATGAGGCAGGCACTTGATGGTACTAGCTCCCCTTCTGCCACAACGGCCCAGGGAAGTGGGCAGGAAGGACGGCATTATCTCCACTTTAGAGTAGAGGAAACTGAGACCATGACTCACACAAAGTCTCATGGTTTGTAAGTGGCAGCCAGGTCTAGATTCCAGGTCTTCTAAACCCTCGTTTTGGGCTTCTCTTTATGCATTTCCATTATTTCTCGTGTGGTATAAAGAACACCTGTGGATGTGTTCTTGGATGTGTGCTGTGGATGAAGAGAACTGCATTTGAACCTAGGCTCTGCCGTTTGTTAGCTGTGTGGCTTTGGACAAGTTACTTAACCTTGCTGGGTCTTTTAAAGGGGGATAATAATGCTTTCACCTCAGAGGGCTACCAGGAGCATTTTAATAATGTGCCAAGAACAAGGTAAACATCAAATAACATTTCCCACCCTCCCGTTCCAATGACCTAAAGGGGGGCCGTCTCTCTCCATGCCCTGTCTAACTAATTATCACATGTCCCTGACTCCTTTTACCTAAATACCTAGAGAAATGCACTGATTACCAAACATTATTGACCCACTCTATAGATGAGAGAACTAATAAAGGTAGAGTGGCCATCCGCCAGAAACCACAACAAATTAAAGACTATGGCAAAACTCCTCTGAAACATTGTACTGTTTTATTAAACAGTAAGTCATAGTAACAATAAGTAATACACGCTTATTTAAATATTCACACAACACATAAACACATCAATCTTCCCCCAATCTTCCCAGAGAAATCCCTGCTAAGAGCTTTATACACCCAAACAGTTTTTCTACCTAAACACTCATATATACAACGCATGCCTTTTTTATTTCGTTTTACAAAAATGGAATCATAGCTGGGGGGTGGAGTGGGGGTGGGGAATGTAATCATAAACACTTCCTCCCCTGAAATCTTAACCCCACCTTCCTATTTCCTCCAGGACCTGCTTTTCAGACTTGTACTAACCAGGGCACCAGGGTGGCTCAGTTGGTTGGGCGTCCAATTCTTGATTTAGGCCCAGGTCATGATCTCATGGGTTCATGGGTTTGAGCCCTGCATTGGGCTCTGTGCTGATGGACCCTACTAGGGATTCTCTCTCTGCCACTCCCCTTCTCACATGCTCGCTCTCTCTCTCTCTCTCTCAAAATAAATAAGTAAACAGTAAAAATTTTTCAAAAGGGGGCGCCCGGATGGCTCAGTTGGTTAAGTGTCTAACTCTTGACTTTGGCTCAGATCATGATCTCACGGTTCATGAGTTCGAGCCCTGCATTGGGCTCTGTGCTGGCAGCACAAAGCCTGCTTAGGATTCTGTCTCCCTCTCTCTCTGCCCCTCCCCTGCTTGCTCTCTATCTCCCTCTTAAAATAAATAAAAACAAACTTTAAAAAAAATGTTTTAATACTTATTCGTTTTCGTGAGAAAGACAGTGTGAGTGGGGGAGAGGCAGAGAGAGAGAGAGAGAGAAGGACACAGAATGTAAAGCAGGCTCCAGGCTCTGAGCTGTCAGCACAGAGCCCAACGCAGGGCTCAAACTCACGAACCGCGAGATCATGACCTGAGCTGAAGTCAGAAACTTAACTGACTGAGCCACACCCAGGTGCCCCAATAAAAATAAACTTTAAAAATAAACAAATAAAAATTTAAAAATTAACAGTTAAAAAAAAAGACGTGTACTAACTAACAGCCATACTTAGGTTTTCTCAGGACCCTGCCTGGTTCAGTGATGAGGCATGGCCAAGGCGGTGTGGACACCCATGTCTGCCTCTGGCTTTGATATCCTGTAGGCACCTCGGTTTTTCCGTCCGTAACGTGGGTATGTTCACGTGGCCCTGAACTTTCAAGGCCTACCTCTCTACTCTGCATCCCACTTTCACATACTGGCCCTCAAACTATCCTGTCCAGAGAAGCAGGACAGGTGCCATCACTTCCAACACCCTGAGGAAAAATCAGAGGCCAGAGAGGTTCCTCAAATGGCCAGGGTGACCAGTGGTCCCTGGTTCCTGGTCCTGTGCTTCTTCCTCGGTAAGCTTTCGTGTTCCGCCCAGAGAGAACCCCAGCCGGGGTCTTCCCATAGGGAGACGTGGGAATGTGGGTGGCATTAACGCCACAGCTCCGTCCTCTCAGAAGGAGCGTGGCTCCCTGGCCTTGCAGACAGCACGGCCCGTGTCGTCCAGTCTCCACCAGCTACGGGCCGTGTGACCTGCTCTCGTCCGCCTTCACAAGATCCAGGGGAGGGAGTTCTAAACCGCGGTGAGCCCTCAGGTCATCCCCCGCGGCGCTGTGTGCCGGCCTAAGGCCTCCGCCTGCCCTCGGCAGGGTCCCGGCCCCTCAGGGCCCAGCCCCACCTCACCACTGCGGGTGGCAGCCCAGGGGACCCGCGTGCCTGTCCTGCTCCTGGCAGCTGGGGAGGCGGCTCCGGCTCAGCTCCTCACGGCCGCAGGAGGAGACGCGTTCACCCTCCGCATTCCCCACAGGAACCACCTGTCCCAGCGCCGGCCTGCCTGCCCTCAGGCAGCCCGGGGCCCCGGCGGTGGTCCCTTCTCTCTTCTCTCGCCCAAAGGCCCTTCCCTCACACATCCACCTTGTTCGGCCCGTGAAGGGCCTCTCCGTGCCTCGCTCCTTCTTTCTCCCCAAGTCCACCTCCAGACTCACCTCCTCCAAGGGGGATGCCACGGTCTGCCCCCCCCAACACCAGCTGCACCAGCTGCTCAACATCCCCTCGGCCGGTGCTGTCCACTACGCAGGAATCCCTCTGCCCTGGCAGACACATCGCAGTGGGAGAGGCTTCCCCAGGAACGGCAACAACAGGTGCGCACACTGTGTCTCCGGCTAGACTGTGGGTGCCCGGGGTCCGGGGGCCATGCTTCCAGGCCCTCTGCGTCCTCTGCACAGCCCCCCGCGTGTCTCCTCTGCTGGGCCGGGTGCCCGCTCTGCCTGGCGGGAAGGCCTCCGGTGACGCCTAGTCGGGGAGGTCTCAGAAGGGTTTGCTGGCTGAGATAAGGCCCGAGACTCCTCTCCCCTGAATAGCCCAGCCCTAACTCCCGGCACCGGCCCCTCGCTTCAGACTCATGGGGACCCCGTGGGGCCAACAGCCTCTCCCCGAGGGATGAGGGATGCCACGTTCCAGGCATCCTCTGGTTCTCAACCCCCTCCCCACAACGTCTGTCTCTCCAGGCTGAGGCCCAGAAGGACACAGAGCCCTACGGACAATTGAGATTCTCACCTTCGAGCCTCCCCAGGGAGAGATGCAGGTGAGAGAAGTGTGTGCAAACGTCACCAAAGCAAACAGGACCCCAAAGCAAACAGGCCCCCTTCGGGATGTGAAGACACTTTCCCCAGGCTCTTTTTCAAGGTTCATGCCCTCAGGCAGCCCAGGGCCCTTATCTATCATCTGATGTATGCTTCTGAACGGCTGGTTCCCTTTCAACTGCCGGCTGGTTCCCTTTCAACTGCCGGTGGGCCCGACACCACAGATTATTCACACACCACTTCTGTTTAGTCACAAGTCAGGAGGAGAATGGGATCCCCATTCGTGATGAGGAAACTGAGGTTCGAGAAGCTGAGATGTTAAGCGTGGACAGGGCCCATGCCGGGCACTTCAACCTGCCCCGAGACACCCTACACATCTGCAGGGTGGGCGCATGGATCTCCTCTTACGTAGGAGGAATCTGGGGCCACGAAGTCAAGGGAAAGGCCCCAAGCACCCAGCACCCAGCTGGGCTCCAGCTCAAGATTCCAAACCTGTCGCTCCTCCCCTAATTCCCCAGAATCCTCTTGCTAGGAGAATCATGGAAGGCCGTGAGGTCATGTCCAAGGTCTTCCCGGGGACCTCGATACCCACTAATCCCCAGTAACAGGCGCCTCCCGGCTGCTAAGAGAAACCAAGCTCTGGCCCAGGATGAGAAGAAAGCTGTCACACTGAACTGGCTAAAAATAAAGGAGGTACCCGGTGGCTTCAAGGGGAACAGAACAGCCCTGGAATGTGGCAGGGCAAGAACAACAGGCTTAACGCTCGGCCTCCTGGTTGATGGCTCGGGCTGGGTCCAGCCTCCAGACTCACAGTCCCCAACATCCCAGGTACCTCCAGACCAGAGAGAAGAGAGGATCCAAAGTGCAGACAGTTTTGCTTTCACTACGAGATGACCAAACCCTCATGCCGTGGGGTTCAAGACACTGCAGTGGTGTGAGCAGACCTGGCTAGAAATGGCCAGACCTCAGGCCTCCTCCAGCTACCCTGACCCCTCTATCACCTTGGGCAAGTCACTTCCACCTCTGTGTTTTTCCATCAGTAAAACAGCAATAATGAAAACTGCCCTCTTGCCCTCCTACCTGGCACGCACAGGAGCCACACTGCACCGTGGATTACTCAGAACACAGGCTTTGCAGAAACCCCTGCTGGCAAATGCAGCCTGGTACCCAGGATCCTGGCCCCGGCTCGGGGATCTGGCTGCCCATCCTGTATTATGCAGAAAGCAGCACCACCCCCCACCATACCTCCCAAGATGCCCACACGTGGGTTGGGTGTGACCGACAAGGATCACAGTTGGCATCTGTACAGTTCTGCACACTTCCCAAGTGTTTCCACACCCACCCTCGAATTGGTTAAACAGGCAGAGAGCAAGGCAGGAGTCATTTACCGCGTCTGACAAATAAGGACACTGAGGCCCAGACAGCTTGATGGCTACCACGGCACTGCTCAAGCTCGAAGAATCTGTTGAAGGTAATGGATTCTAGCCTCCTAGTCTCACAGATGAGGACACTGAGGCCCAAGGACCTATGAAAACCCACTGCTTTAAATGCAGAGTGCCTCTGTCCGAACTTAGCCATAAACTTCACTGTTTAGCAGAGCGCTGTCCGACACAAATACAATCCATATACGTCATTTTAAGCTTTCTAGTGGCCACATTTTTTTAAAAAAACAGGTGAAATTAATTTTAATAACATCTTATTTAACCCACTATCTCCAAAATATTACTCCCAAGGTAAACAATGTTTTCAAAATTACTAGTGAGCTATTTTATGTAACTTCTTGTCACATGAAGTCTCTGAAATCTTGTATCTTACACTTAATCGTACATCTCAAATCAGACTCCCCATATGTCAAGTGCCCAGCAGCCATGCACGGCTGGTGACTACTCTTCTGGGCCACACAGCTCCAGCAGCCCTGTTATGGGAGCCTTGGCCGATGGTTTCTACAGGGGGCTGCTGCAGCGGACTGCTCTGGAAGCACACAGCCCTAGACCTCACTCCTGGTTTATGCGTACGTGGTACCATCTGCCCACCGGTGTCAGCCAGACTTGTGTCCTTATCCTGGTCCTCTTGCTTTCTGGCCACCAAGATCATGTCAACTCCACTTCCTGAGGTTCTCCTGCCCCGGATGCAATTGCAGGAAGAAATGCCTACACCCAAGCTGGATGGAGGGACTCAACTAAATCAAGCACGTGAAAGCATGCTGTAAATAGAACAGAACTCTGCAAAGGTGAGGTGGTGCCTTTATCACAGCAGTGGCCTGGGTCTCCTACTCCGCTCATCCCACCCCGCACCCAGAAGGCACCAGGAGACATCAGAGAAATGAGGTCAGATTGAATAACATGGCTGAAAGCAATCCCCAGTCAAGGAAGCCAGCTGCTCACAGTGGGGCCAGGCAGAGGCAAGGAGAGAACAATCTTTAGGAGTGTGCATTACAGGAGCATTAGGGGGTCCTCTAATGATTAAATGATTAAATTAGATTAAATTAAATTAAATTAGATTAAATAAAATTAAATAAATTTTAATAAATTTAAAATATTTAATTTAAAATTTTAAATTTAAATATTTAATATTTAAAAATAATTAAATTAAATTAAAATGATTAAATTAGATCTGTGTTACACATCCATGCAAACAAGGATGGGGGAGGAAGATAAATACAAAGGGTACAGGGAGAAATTTGGAAAACAGGGGAAATCCCTAACACTTCACTGTAAATGACTTTATTGGGCCAATTTCCTTCCTCAGCGGAGGGAATCAGTCAACACTCAGCTGGAGAAGGGGGGGAAGGGGAAGGACAAGCAAAGCCAGTTGGAGAGGATGGGGAAGAAGGAGAGACAGGAGTCTGGGGAACCTGGGGGTCCTGTACGGCTCTGACCCATCTCTCTACCTCCTTGGATCCGTTTCCCTAAACAACAAGATTGAGTGTTGGGTGTGGTATGGTGGGAAGAACATGGGTTTCTGAGACAGGAGAACGGGTAGTGTTCCTGTCCCTATTACTAATGAACCGTGTGGTTTTTAGCAAGTCATTTCACCCCTTGGGGTCTTGGTGTTCCTCATTTCTTTCTTTTTTTTTTTTTAAATAAATTTTTCTTGTGTTTGTTTTTGAGAGAGAGAGGAAAAAAACACAGGTGGGGGAGGGACAGAGAGAGGGGGGACAGAGGATCTGAAGCAGGCTCTGTGCTGACAGCAGAGAACCTGATGCAGGGCTTGAACTCACAAACTGTGAGATCACGACCTGAGCCGAAATCCAATGCTTAACTGCTTAACTGACCCAGGCGCCCCTAGGTTTCCTCATTTCTCAATGCAGACAATGCCTTTCTCAAGGTGGACAAAGTCAGGGGCTCTCCCAGCAATGCTGCTCCTATGCATATGCCCAGGAGAAATGAAAGCCTACATCCACACAGGGAAAACATGTACACAAATGTTCACAGCAGCATTATTCCAAAGTGGAAGAAACCCAAATGTCCATCAACTGACAAATATCTAATGTCTAAACATACTGTGGTATAATGACACAACTAAACAGTATTCGGCCATGAAATAATGATACATGCTACCGCATGGATGAACCTTGAAAACATACCGCTCAGTGAAACAAACCAGACACAAAGGCCACATACTGTATGTTTTCATTTATGTGAAATGTCCAGAAGAGGTAAATCCATTTTAAAAAAAAGAAAGTAGATTAGTAGGTGCAAGGGGCTGGGGAGTGACTGCTTAATGGGTGTGGGGTTTCTTTGGGGGGTGGTGAGAATATTCTGGAATTAGATGATGGTAATGGTTGTACAACCTTGCGAATGTACTCAAGACCACATTGTACACTTAAAAAAAAATTTTTTTAACATTTATTCATTCTTTGAGAGGCAGAGAGAGACAGAGCGTGAGTGGGGGAGGGGCAGAGAGAGAAGGGAGACACAGAATCCCAAGCAGGCTCTAGGCCCTGAACTAACAACACAGAGCCCGACGTGGGGCTCGAACTCACGGACCGTGAGATCATGACCTCAGCTGAAGTTGGACGCTTAACCTCCCAGGCGTCCCCACACTGTACACTTTAAAGCGGGGAGTTCGACAGGATGAGAATTATAGCTCAACTTAAAAAATAACGGGGCCCCGGCATCAGGCTGGATGGGTCTGCAGGCTGGCTCTTCTGTTTACTGTCTGAGCCTCAGGGTCTTTACCCAGAAGTGGAGATCATGAACAGCACCCCCCTCACTGGGGCACTGTGGGGACGTAATGCCTTTAGCACCCTCCCCGGCAGGAAGCGTGACAGGCACTCGACGCTGGCTTCCATTAGTATTGTTACTGATGATTAAATTAGATCTGTGTTAGGAAGACAGGCCCCTAGTAGGCATTCAATTCCCTCGAAGGTCCCCCCAAGGTCTCAACGTCTGTGGCCTGTGACCAGGCCCAGAATCAGATGAGCAGCGTGATCTGACATTTTCCGCCTCAGAGCAGGGACCAGCACTTCTGTTTGCAAAGGGCTGGGCTGCACACCACACATTTCAGTTTTCCTGCCGCGGGGCACTGTCACCCTCTCCTTTTACGGAAGACAGTCCAAGACAGGCTGCAGGCCCGAGCGTTCTCCAGCACAGCCAGCGGAGCAAGCAGCCAGCGCGTTTAGGAGACTGATAAGCCAGCCCCGCCTCAGGGATCCACCCAGGAAGAGAGGGTGTGCGGGCAGGAGCACATGTGCACTTTTAAATTCCCGGAAAAGTTCACCGGATTCCCACGCTGGAACGCGCGGGGCCACGGAGAGCCCTCCCCGCCTTTCCCCGCACCCAGTCCCCCCTCCTCGGGGCCGTGCAGCCGTCAATGGGGCTGGCACCGCTCACAACCAGAGCTCTCAGCTTCCCTCGGAGACACTCCACGACGAGGGCTCTGCATGATAAGGTAAACTGGGAGATGGCTAATTTTAAACTAAGCTTGAATGCTGCAACGTGAATGGAAATAAATGACTGGGAAGAAACCGACTCTTTAAAAAATGAAACACTCTCCCAAAAAATGTTACAGGTTTAACCGTACGGGGGTTGGTGTGCAACACCAGGAAACCGTACGAGCTTCTGATGGGAGTACAAAGTGACAGGACCACCGGGGATGGCGATTTGACAAAATCTTGAAAGTGGGAAGACGCACACACCCCTCTGCCCAGCAATTCCGTCCCAGATACCCAGCCCAGAACCTAGAGAAACGCGCATGTGCACTGAAGGAGCGTGCAGGAGGAGACTCACCGTGGCACTTGTAACGTGAAACATTAGAAACCCAAACACCCATCAAAAGAAGAGATTAAATGATAAATTGTGGTGTGTACAACACACAACGTAAGGGCGTGCAGCAGTTTAAGTCGATGAAACAGGGGTGTATGGGGCAACAAGGAAAAATCCCAAGTATAGAATGTTGAGCTAGAAAAGGCAAGTTGCAGAAGGATACAGCAGTATAGCATCATTTACCAAAGCTTAAAACCACATAAAGTAACACTATATACTGCTTACAGATACAAGATATATAATGAAAGTATAAAAACAGGGATGGAAATGATAAACATCAAAATCAGGACACAGGCACTCTCTGGAAGGAGAAACAGATGGGACTAAAGATGGAAACATAGGGGTTTCAGCTCAGGGTTTCAGCTCCGTCTCTAATGTACTCCTTCCTGTGTCGGTTGCTTCTCAAGCTGAATGGCGGGTACGCAGGTGGTTGTTGTTACTCTCAACATTTTTATGTACCTCAAATACTTCATAAGACCTGACTCATACATGTTGACTTGTGAGGGAGAGAATTAAAATATAGATTCCAAGTTAATTCATTAAAATCAACAAAGATGGGAGAAAAAAATCAACAGAGATGGGTTTTTCTCCTAAAAGAAAGAAGCAGAGGGAGTAAAAATAGCCCTCTGGAAATGAATGAATGGATGAATGATTATTTTATAAAGAATAACCTTCTGGACTCCATTCCAGATTTCCTTAGTACTATTAGATAGATAGATAGATAGATAGATAGATAGATAAACAGACAGACACACACACACACACACACACACACACACACAACTGATATCTGATATGACAGCCATAAAGTATTCTAGAATGCTCAGAGATAACAAACCATTAAAAAGAGAGAAAGCAAAACTACGTTTTGAGAACTGTTTGACTCTCCCTCACAAAATTTCTAAGTATAATATTCCCATTTGTACATCTACAACCTGGCTTCAAGCCATTCCTAAGCTGACGATTTCCCACCCATGATCTGATCACTGACCCCTATATGCTCTCACAGCATTCTGTGCTTTGCACTTATCGTTAAGACAGCAAATCATTATTTATGTTCCAGGAGAAGAGGGAGCATTTTACCGAGTTTAGGGCTGTCACCCTAGCCTAGCACAGCCCTCTGCACATAATAAAGGACTCCAACATTTTCCAAAGAAATCACTGAGTTCCCACGATCGGACTTGATTCTAAGGGTCCTCAAATGAATTAGCAGATGCTAACAGTCTGGCCACCACTGCTTCCTGGACTCTGAGGGGTATTGTTGCCTGGACCCTCAGCGGGGTCCTCGGGCATGCTCAGAGCAGACTCCAGTGGCTGAGTCTATCAAGCAGGAAGCCCTGACTGCAGACACACATGGAGACAGTACCAAATCAGTCTTTTTAGGAGAGAGCTGCCCATGCCATCTCCAGAAAACAGCAGGAGCGTGGGAGGACAGCACGGCATGGCCAGATGTGAAAGTCCTTGTACCCACCCGCTTTCCCAGTTTATTCTCTCACGACAGTCCCAAATTATCAAACCAAATGAAGAGTTGGGGCTTCTCTTGGAGGGGGAGGGGGAGAACTCCAGAGAACACTCTATGTAGAGGGAACAAGGATTATGAGATACAGATGCACCAAGGATGAGGCTCTTACTGGAAATTTGTATAACACCAGGTCGAAAGGTGTCTCAGGTATTATTCATACTTTTCTAACTCTCCTCTCTCTCAGCCCTGAGCAGTAAGGAAAGGGCGGTTTTGTTTTGTTTTGTTTTGTTTTGTTTTGTTTAATGCTTGCTTTTGCAGCTGAGAAACTAAACCGTGGGTAGCCTTTTAACTGCTAAGCATACTCTCCCCCACCTTCCTGGGCCAAGCACTCCCGGGGTCGGCTGTTGGACAAATCGCACCTGTTCATTCACCTCAAGGAGACTACTTAGGGTCACGGGGATCCCACTCAGAGAAAACCCACCGGTGTTTGCTCACCTTTCGGACAACCTGGGAGGAAAGGAAGCTACTCCTTTGTGTTTTTTTAAGATTTTAAGTAATCTTTACACGCAATGTGGGGCTCAAACTCACAACCCCAAGATCAAGACTCGCATGCTCTGCCGACTGAGCCAGCCAGGTGCCCTGGAAGCTAGCCCTTCTTAAAAGGCCAAGTTCCCACCTTGCTGGACTCACTCTCCCAAACAAAGCACTACGCAAACCTTCACTCTCCTCCAGGCTCCTAATGGCCAAGCCAAGTGGAAGACGCAGGCAAGAGGACAGGCATGTTAAAAGTTACTTGGAGGTCAAAGGACCCAGCCTCTGGCTGAAGAACCAGCACATGTCTGGGATTCTGATGAATGGAATCTTTCACGAGCACACAGGAGGCCTCTTTGCCTCGTAAAAGCACTAGAAGAGTGAAAGGCAAACCTAGGTCTTGTACTTATTTCAGCCCAATACCAGGACATACTTTTCCCAGCACCCCATTAACCAACATCATGCAGGTACAGTCTGGCAAGTGGGGCTCCACACCAGGAGGCCAGGCACTTGGCTTGTTTCGACCCAGTTTGTATTTATGAGACTGAATTAGTGGCAGGTCTCACAGGCAACGAAGAGACCAACGATACCCCCCTTTGTGACCACTTCTGTATCCTGAGCAATCCCGAAAAGCCTTCCCTGGCATCATCCTCACCTTCCCTCCTCTTACCCCCAGGCCAGAAGGCAAGAAAATGAATGAAGGCTGGTGGGGGATGCCAGGGCTGTTTCCAGAGCCCCAGGGGCTGCCTAGGGCTGAAGGGCTGAATCATCCTGGCAACCCACGCTGGCAGGTTAGGCCGGGGTGGGGGGGGGGGGGTCTGTATTCACTGGGTCCCCACTGGGGTTGCAGGTAGGGCCCACTTTGGGCAAAAAGAACAGGGCCTGAAGTCCTGCACCCCCACCCAGCCTTTTCACAGTAAGCGGTGGGTAGGAAGGGCTGCTCTCTAACAAGTCTTGAGTCCTAGGAAAGGAGATGCAATCCCCCAGCATCTGCACAGGTGGGGGCGGGGAAAGCTGACTAAGCCACTGGAACCGGCATCTGCTAGGCTCTTAGGAGGCCCAGGAAGCTTCCTGGGGACCACACCCATGGATGGCTGTGCTGCACAGCCCATCACGCAGGCCAAGGTGATCTTCTGGCAAGAATAGACACATACATACACACACACACACACACCTGGTGTGGGCACCTGGGTGGCTAGAGTAGTTAAGTGTCTGACTCTTGGTTTCCATTTAGGTCATGATCTCACAGTTCATGAGTTCAAGCCCTACATAGGGCTCTAGGCTGACACTGCAGAATGTGCTTGAGATTCTCTCTCCCTCTCTCTCCACCTCTCTCTCTCTCAAAACAAATAAATAAACTTAAAAAAAAGAAAGGAATATACACAAACACACACCCCTAGAAAGCAGTGTATGATGTCCTAGGTGGGGTGCAAGAAAGCCATCTTGTTCTTAAGACTCTCCTTGGCCAATAATATTATCTGAAGGAGGTTCTGGCCTCAACACCCTCCTCCAGCAATGTTCTGAGGCCAGAGAGGGGAGGCAGGGAATGTCAGCTTGGCAATCTCAGAGCAGGAAGGACTTCTGAGGACCAACTGGTTCAGAAATCACACACTCAGACGTCTCCAGGAGCCTGGTGGACAGAATTCGAGGCAGGTCACCACAGCGAGTGGAAGGCCCGGGAGCCACACTCAGCACTGAGTACCCGATAAAACAATCCTTACTGAGTACAGCCCAAACCTCAACCCAGCATAGTCCCCGGAGGCCACGCAGGTGGTGGTGGGTATGCATGATGGAAGCTTACAAGGGTCATCTGGGTCCCCACCCCGGCGGTCTGCAGTCTTGCACTACAGAGCACCCCACATGCAGGGGGAGGGCAGTGAACTCATCCCCACTGTGAAACGGGAAGAACATCAAGATCGGCACCACCACTGCAGAAAACTTGTGAAACGCACGTGTTGGCATGCACAGCTCCCTGAGCTCGGTGGCCAGAAGGAAGGTCCACGGGGCTGCACAGCAGCACGCTCGAGCCCTACAGTCTGACAAGTCTAGAGTCACTGTTGCTTAGAGCTATGAGGGACAGCAGCAGATTTCTGGGCCTGTCTCCTAATTACCCTACTCTGGTCCCCGCTGGGCACAGGGCCCAGGATCCAAGCAGCATCCCCAGGGCCTTTGTCTCAGCACCTCCCCCTCAGCTGACTTCTAGGAGGAGCCCCGGTCAAGTTCCCAGCGGAGGGAGGGACCCGCCCTGGCTCTGCCTCTAACTCACCGGGTGACCTTGATGAGGTCACTGCCCTCAGCAGGCCTGTTTCCTATTGCGCCTGAGGAGGGGGTTGTCCTAGGTAGATAGGAAGAGAACCGAATGAACATCCTGTGGCTCGCAGGGCAGAAAATCCAGGCTTTACACTCCTGCCTGTCACCTGTAGGTGCTTCCCTTGTTTGAACTCCAAAGTCAGGTTGACTTTGCCTGTCCATCCCAGCTTACTCCAGCAATAATGTCACCCCTGCGGGGCGTGGGTGGGTCAGGAGCCTGTGCCAGGCCTAGCTAGTACTGATAACACGGGAGCTTTTCCCTACAGCCTAGGCTGTTTCTTTAAAACATGGTGGCAAAGCTGGCATCGGGGAGAGATACAGCTTTAAGACCTGCCAGTGGACAGTATTTTATGCTAGACAGATGTCAAAGGCAGCAACCCCTCAGGGTTGGGAGATGCGTTCTTGTGCAAGTACACACATGTCACAAGCATACACGTCAAGGCCTCCAACCGACTCAAAAGACCAGTCTCTTACTTAAACTCCCTGGGCTGGCTGGAAATTACAATTTAAGAGAGCGGTCACGTAGGGGAATAAAAAATTCCATTCAGACATGCCGCTCCAGACCTGAGGCCTATGAGCAAAGTTTCCGGTGGCCTCCGAACCCCTCCCCGTTCCGGGAAGCCGGGCGGGTCACCCTGTCCTCAGATTTAGGGGCAGCCGCAACAGCTGGAAGAGCCGGAGTGAGAGCTCCTCCGGGGCACCCCAAATATGGGATGCCTGGCCTGCAGCCAGCACCCCCGCCTGCCGCGCGCTCACCTCCCTATCATCTCTGTAATCACTCCGCCGCCTACGGCGCTAAGAACCTTCCGAACAGGCCCTACGGACCGACCCACCGGTCCCCACACAGCCACCTCCCCGCATGGCCCGGGGGCCCATCTGACATCCACAGCCCATCTCAAGGACACTGCAGCAAGCAGTCCAGCCCCGGGGGTCTTCCCCCCAACACACACACACACACACACACACACACAATCCCGGGGAGAATCGAGGGGCGAAAGCTTCCCCGCCCTGCAGTCCAAGCAGTGCCGGCCTGGGGGAGCCTGGGCGCCGGAGGACCGAGGCGGCGGCGGCGGTGGCGGCGGCGGCGAGCGGATGCCGGAATGCAGCGCGCGGCGCGGGCGGGGGCTCACCTTTTTGACTTGGTCATCCTTCAGCTCGGTGAAGTAATAGGCCAGGAGCTGCGCGGCGATCATGCTGGCGATCGGGGACGCGGGGCGGCAGGCGTGGGGGCCGGCGTGGGTGCTCCGCAGCCCGGGCGAGCAGTGGTCCTCGGGCGGCTGCTCGGCGGCTCCTCCTCCTCCTCCAGCCGCGACTCCTCCCCCAAGGCCCGGGAGGCGGTGGCTCGCGCGCTCCCCGGCTCCGCGCTCCCGTCCCCGGCAGGGTGACAGCCACCGGCCGGCCCACCTCCTCGGCGCCCATTGGCTGCCGCCCGCCTCTGCAGCGCCGCGCGGCGGCATCCGGGCCCGGGCGGGGGGGCGCGGCGGCCGCTCCCTCGCGCGCCGGAAAGGGGGCGGCGACGCTGCGAGATCCCCCACGGTCCGGCTTCTCTCGGCACGTCCCCCACGTAGGGAGCCGGCGCGGGGGCGGGAGGCTCTCTCGGGCGCGCATGGTCGCGCGTGGCGGCGCCCGGCCCGGCGCAGGGGCGCGGGGCGCGGGAAGAGGCACCGCCCGAGCCGGGCTGGACGAACGGCCCCGGAGAGTCCGCTGCCGGCCTGGCGAGGGTGGCCCCCTTCCCGGGAAAATTAGGGCTCGGCCCCGGGAGCTCCGCGGATGGGGAGAGGCCGAAGGAGGGTGCAGAGGTGGGCGTGCAAAGCGAGCCGGGCCTGTGCCGGCGTAAGCGAGAGCCCGCGGGCTTCGCGGTCCTCGCACCCGGTCCCCGCTCCGGCCGGCTCTCGCGGGCCCGGGATGCCGAGTGCCGTGTCCCACCTGCGTCCTCCCGGCAGTGCATCACCCCCACCCCGGCCCGCCCGGCCTAATCTCCGTTGGGCCGATTTGTGTTGCTAAACCGAGAGCGACTCCCCGCAACGCCCGCCCCAGAGGCACTGGCTCCTGGGCTCTCCGGGGGGCGCACGCCCGCTGGGCGGGACTTGGGCCCCCCACGCCCCCGCCAGGCCGCATCCCCCGGGCGTCCTCTTCCTCCCGCGCACCCCCGCTCGCTGGCGTCGCGGGCGGGTCCATCAGGCGCCCCCTCCTAGCTGCCACCTTTTTCACTTCCCCAAAGGAAGTTAGCCAGGCTGGGAGGAATCCTGAGAAAAAACGTCCAGCCTTAACGGGGGGAGGGGACATGCGGAATCAGGCGGTTATGCAGCTGTTTTGAGAGCTACCGTAGCGTTCTTAGGTTCATTGCCGGCTGTGTGCAGGAGCCTTACTGCCTTACCAGATGACATGTAATGAGCTCGAAACACAACGAAGTGGTTACTATCCTGATTCAACAGGTAATCAGGTAGAGGCTCAGCGACGCCACGTATCTTGCCAGACTTCATACAACCAGGAAGTTGTAGATCCCAGAATTAGGTCTGTGCGTTTTCAAAGCCAATGTTCACCCCTGCAATTTACTGTCCTTTCTATTGTCTGTATGTAGCCTCTCTGCCTGAATAGGCCATGCTCCTGGCACCAAAGCTGCACCATGGGGTGCCCTGAAATGAACCTCCATCACGGACCTGGATCCTGGGGGACCCTGGCCAGGTCTACGGTATAGCGGTATCAAAGGGATATGGCCGGTCCAGTACATTCCTCCTGAGCAACATCAGGAGCCTGACAGCTACCGTCCCCAATTGAAGAGGACCTCAGATGTGGCCCCTGAAGCCAGAGCCCTCAGTCCAGAGCTCAGTCCCTACCTCCTGGCTTTCTGGCTGTGACACTGAGTCACCTTCCTGAGCTTCCTCATTCATAATATGGAGATACTAAAGCCCGCCCACCCACCGTCCCTTCCTTGTTGGGGAGTACCTGCTTATCACACACACTTAATAAGTGGTGGGTCTTATTACACGATTGGGAAGCTGATGAGGGCTTCACACTTGCATTCGAATCCCCAGGAAGGCCCTGAGAGGGCCTAGCAACTTTATATTTGTAATTTCGAATCATTTTGCAAAGAGGTTCCCCAAAATCATTTCATCTTCAAACCCCACAAAACCTGGATCCGCCCTCAGGGCAGTAGCGTTATAAACCAGGAACAGAGATTTTCTGGCATTCATCAAATACCTACACTGCCCACACAGCCATAAAGTAAAATCGGGGGAACGAGAATGATTTGGTTGTTCTCAGCCGCCGTTTGAGTCCTGCCAATATGACGCTGCCAGACTCACAGGCTGGAAGCTCCTTGAGGATCAAGAACTGTGCTTTGGTAATTGCTCTGTCTCCCACACCTAGCACTCGAAGGTGGAATGAGCCCAGTGCAGTGATCAGGAGGGTTAAGAGCCTCAACCTAGGCCCCAGCCATCACTATGGCCCCGTTACATCCATGACCTCTTGTCTGAGCTGGAGCCAGGGAGAAGCTGAGCCTCCCAATTTTCCAGGCTACCCTGAGATGTTCTGTTTGCAGGCAGGGAGGCTGCCAATGCGTTCTCTTCCCTGGCTTTTGAGAAACTGCTTCTCAAGGTGACTCCTGTGCTCCCCACCCCTTGAATGCACTCAGGCCCCAAAGTCTATCAGTATATGCTGAGAAATATTTCTAGGCCTGCCCCACTGCTTCCTTCAACCCCTAGCCCTCATTGTCCCATGCCAGAAATATTACAAGAGTCTTCTAGCTGCCCTCCCTGGTTCCTGGCTTCCTACCATCCAAGTCCTTCCGAAGTCCAGGCCACATTATTCCTGCTAAGAAGCAGCCTAATCACATCATAGCCCTGCCCCAAATCCCTTGATGACCTCCTCCTTCCTGACCCAGCCAATTGAAATATCTCTGCCTGGTGTCTGAGGCCTTCTGTGATCTGACTCTCCATCCTGGGCTGCAGCAAGGCCACCTCCCACTGTCCTCGGCCCCCCCTGAGTCCGTTCCGTTTAAGCCCCTGCGCATATTTCCTTGCTTGCCCTGTCTTCTCTGCTCACCTCCCGCTGACCTGACCAAGTGTCAGTCTCACCGAAGGCCCAGCTCTCCCACCCTCCCCATAAAAGCCTCTCCTGAGCATGGCTACTCGCCCCAATCTCCCAGGCCTCAGCACTTCCACAGGAGAAACTTGGACTATGTTCAGAATGCATCTAGATCTAGACCAAGACTCTTCTTTACAGACTAGGAACCTGCAACGCAACGAGCAAGCCATCTTGTCCAGTGTCAGGCTGTGCTAGAGGTCGGAGCTGGGACTTAAACCCAGTTCTGATGCCCAGCCGGTGCTCCGTCCATCCTTCCCCCCGTCCTCCCAACCTCACTGCCAGGGCCTCGGATAAGTGACACTGACTCATAACAGTCTACCTGATACTTTTGACTGTCTTCTGGGGGGCCGGTCTCATCTGCCCCAATCGGACAGCTTTCTGAGACCAGAGCCCATGTTACACTGCTATGACTGCTCCTGGGCTCATAGCTGGGCCTGTGTCCTCTCTTTATCATGCCAGTTGTCACCTCATATGCTTCTTTATTATCCCACTTCTTTTTGCTGTCATATAGCTGTTGGAACCCAGCTAAGCCCCTTGCTGATTGATTACTACTCTCCGGACTCTAAGGAAGAACAGACAGGACTCTGAGCATTGGAAATCTAGTTCCACACATCTCCCCTCACCCTCCAGATGACCTTACCCTCTGGCCGAAGTCCCCTGGGTGTCTCTATTCGTTTACTATGCTCCCTCCTGTAGGAGTTGGGTGGGGGGGAGTGGTCAAGCCACGCCAGGCTGCTGCCCACAAAATGCACCTGCCAGTAAGAGAAGGCAGGCCACAGCTAAGTCAGGATGTAACAATCCACATCTGACCCAGGGCCCTAGGAACGTCACTCCAGAAATTCTCTCCAGTGGATCAAAGCCATACCCCAGCACCTGGAAGTACACTTCTAACAGCAGTGTTTGCATAATACTGATGGTTTACAGAGCATTTATTTTTTCATTTATTGCCTCATTTCTCCTGATAACACGCTGGTGAGGTTAGAAGGGCAAAACAAATATCATTATCCCCACTTAATCAGTCAATGAGGGTTATGGAGGTTATAGAGCACGTTTAAGGTCTGAAAGACAGCGAAAGGGAAAAAAGAAAAGGCTAGCATGTTGGCATCCTGGATGCTCTGGGCAGGGGGGCTGTGGTCACACAAAGCACGTTCCGAGGAGAAGCGCCTGGAAGGGATCCTGACCCAACATTTCTATCAGTTAGATCTGTGGTTTTCAACCTGACTGCACAAAAGGATCACCTGGAGAGCTTTTACAAATGTTGATGCCCAGGCCTCAGCCCCAGATGATGGCTGAACTGACCTGGAGCGGAGTCCGAACCCCAGCTTCTGGAATGAAAAGTGCTGACTTGCCATGGGAACATCTGGAGGAAATTTCTGAAACGAACCTGCCGGTACTATCGTTTGCAGTCTCTCTCGGACAACGCCGAGCGCAGTTCCTCCGGGGCCCCGGTGGCCCTGCGGACGTGGAGCACACTGAGATGCAAGTTCACGGTGACTTTCTCATCAACTCTGCAGACAGTTTTGCTCCTTTGTGAGAAAGATTCTGGTGAAGAAGCACCAGGGCTCAGCCCCTGGAGTGGCTGGGGACGGAAGGTCACATTCCTGGCCTGTCTCCCTGCCTCTTTCATTTGCCCGAAGTTCTGCCTTCCGGCGGCATCATGACAGAGGTTATAAGTTGGCAACCGCCAGACTAAAACATGGCCTCCAGCGTATCTTATTTGGCCCGCCTACTATTTTATAAATATGAGGAAGCCCTTAAAAGTTAGGAGATTTGCTTTAAAACCCACGTTCCCGGGGCACCTGGGTAGCTCAGTCGGATAAGCATCTGGCTCTTGACTTCGGCTCAGGTCATGATCTCTCAGTTTGTAGGTTGGAGCCCCACATCAGGCTCTGCGCTGGCAGTGTGGAGCCTCCTTGGGATTCTCTCTTTCCCTCTCTCTCTGCCCCTCCCCTGCTTGTGTGCTCTGTTCTGTCCGTCTCTCTCTCTCTCTCTCAAAAGAAACTTCAAAAAATAAAATAATACAATACAATACAATCCAGATTCGCCAGCATCTTAGGTCTGGTCACACAGGGCCCAGGTTATCACGTGGCAATGCTCAGCTAGAACTGAGCAGCCACTGCCCCCTTCAGACAGTGCAGGGGTACTGCAGCTGGCCCCAGGCCCCACCCAGTCTGCCCCTTCACTGATACATGCTAATGTCTGCCCCCACTTAGGCCTTCAAGTTTTTGGCCCTTGATAGCTGGAATTTACAGGCACAAGGCCTCAGGTGTTAGGGCTGGGGTTAAGATGAGGCAAGAGAGGTACCTCGGATGCAAGATTTGAATGCAAGATTTAAATCTTGCACACGTAGGCACCTCTCTTGCTTCACCCAAGTCCCACCCCTTTCAGGGTCATACAGGTCTCCGTCTGGCTGCCCCTTGCTCAACCCTGAGCTGTTTACTTGGCTCAGAAAGGACCTGATGCCCAGAGATACCCGTCTCAGCTTCTGTCCCAAGGAGGTTTCTACTTCCCTGTGGGGATGACAGTCCCTCAGGGGAGCGAGGAAAGCCCAGTCTGGCCCTGTGGCTGGTTGGACATCCCATCCTCAAACCATTGTGAGCCCAGTAGGCCTGCTATGCATAAAGAATGATGGCCTGGAGGAAGGGTTATGCAGACTGCTGAGGCCTGCCGGTCTCCAGCCCTGCTCCTTACTTCAGGCCAGCTCCTTTTCCAAAGGAAGCCCCTATCTTATTGGAACAGAGCAATCTCAAAAGTCACCTTGCTGGTTAGTCTGACTTCCCTGGGATAGTTCTCTCCAACGCCCACACACAAGCAGCATGACAGGGCCAACAAAAATCTTCAATCCTGCCCTGTTAGAATTAACTCCAAAAGATAGAAGGAAATGTTCACATAGGAGAGTCCACCTCAGCGTCCAGGCAGGGTTCCTAGGCTGTGGGGTTTCATAGGCCAGCAAATTAAGCACACATATAAATAAAAACTAGGTACTGACTTTTCATTTTGGTAAGAAAAGATAATTTTTTAGTTACAATTCCCATCTCCTATCACCATAATTTCCCAAAGGAAAAGAGGTTTTAAGCCAGGGAAAGAAAAATAAGGGCTGCTTTTTAAACAAAATACCTCTGGCTTTATAATAATAGCTAGTTCTCAGATCGAACTTACTGTGGACCGGGTATCGTTCTAAATTCTTTACTTAGATTCATTTTTTTGACCCTCAGAACAAACTAATGAGATAAATACTAGTTACATCCCCCATTTTATAGATGAGACTCTTGAGTCACAGAGAGGTTAAGTGACTTGTCTCCAAGGTCACACAGCTACTGCGAAGAGCTGGAATGTGTGCCCAGACAGTCTGGCTCAAGACTGCTCTAACGGTGAA
This sequence comes from Neofelis nebulosa, assembly GCF_028018385.1. Classification (NCBI taxonomy): domain Eukaryota; kingdom Metazoa; phylum Chordata; class Mammalia; order Carnivora; family Felidae; genus Neofelis; species Neofelis nebulosa. The sequence goes on along the minus strand of NC_080794.1, from coordinate 34,964,816 downwards.
ATATTCGTCTTATCATATTGTCTATATTTCTCTCATTCTCTTCAGGCCCAGTGATGCCTCAGTCACAGAGGGGTCCAGAAACCTGTGTTGGGGAGCTGCTCCCCTGGGGTACCGAGTCATGCTTGGTTAGATTTGTAAGGTGGGGCACGTGGATCCTGGCTCTGCAGGGCCCTCTCTTGTAAAGGGCATCCTCAGACCACATGGTGAGGCAGACTGACCTGACCAGAGGGGCCTTAAGGGAGGTATGGAAGCAGTTGCCCTTCCCAGTGCGGTGGGGACGGGGGCATGTGGCTTGGTAGATTCAGCTGAGCTGGCTGAGTATGCCCTCCTCCCTCGCTGTCTCCTGTGGGTCCATCCCACTGTGCCCTACCCAAAGAATTGCTCTTTGTATTTTTTTGTAAATTTCTTTTTTTTTTAATGTTTATTTGTTTGGGGAAGGAGGGGCAGAGACAGAGAGGGAGGGAGAGAATCCCAGTCAGGTCTCTGTGCTGTCAGCACAAAGCCCAACGCGGGGCTCGATCTCACGAAACTTGAGACCATGACCTGACCCGAAATCAAGAGTCAGCCTCCCAACCGACTGAGCCACCCAGACACCTCCCCCAAAGAATCACATGTGTCAAGAGTCCAGCCCCCACTTCTCTCCTGAACCCCAGATCATTTTCCAACTACTGCCCATGAAGGTCAGCTCTGAGACCCAATGGGCGCCTGAAAGTCGGTATGTCTCACATCCCAGTCCTTTCTTCTTCTTAAACTTATTCTCTCTTCTCACTTCCCCAGCCTGTCATTTATTCCCTCAACAAACATTTGTGAAGCACCTAGTCTGCTTGTCCTTCCTAGTCACTGGAAATGTGCAGGTGAGCAGGACAGAGTCCCTGCCCACACGTTCCGGTGGGGAGGAACAGACAGTAAACAAGTCACAAATTAAATATACGTCAGCTCAGGGGCTAGGAGGAAAAACAAAGCAGAATGTAGGTGACACATCCTACAATTTCCATTTCCCCTTTGTCTTAACTAATGAATGCTCCAATTTTCAGCTGACTCCAGCCCTCACCCCCCACCCCCGAGTAAAGACTCCATCTACCGTGCAGCTAGTTGTGGCCATGGGAGCAAGTTCTGGCCAAAGAGGTGAAAATGAGGGCATCTCATTCTAGCTTCCTGGAGCCTTCCTTAAGACACAGTGATTATGGTCATTCTTCCTTCCTACTGGCTGAAATAGAGACAGACTGGCTAGAGAACCCCGGAATGTCTCGGGTTATGAGAGAACCTTGGGAATGGCAGTCCCACAAAACCAAGCCATGAAAAAAAAAAAAAAAAAAAAAAAAACAAGCTTGCATCCCTGTCACCAAGATGCCCCACATCAGCCCCCTACGGACTGCCTCATAGATTTCTAGAACCCGAGAGAGAAAGAAAATTCCAATGGGTTAACACAACTGCTGTTGGAGGGTTTTCCGTTACTACCAGCCAAATCTAACCCTAACTGATGCCCAGGTTGAACAGCAGAGAGTAAGAGAACGACTGGGGAGACCTCTCTGACGATACGACACGTGAGCAGACACCAGAACAAAATGGAGCGTAGGCTGTGGTCTGCTTATGCACGCCTAAGCTGCCTCTTCCTTCTTGGGAAAAGAATGTCCCAGGTAGGAGCCATCTTCCCATCAGCTGCAAACCTGACCGTTACCCTTGAGGCTTTCCCCTCCCAAATGCCTTGCCTCTAATCTGTCACTAAACCCTATTGAGTCTACCTATGTCCGTGCCTCAAGAACAAAAACAAAACACGTCCAACCTAAGAACTCTCCTGAATCCACCCTCTCCTCCCCATTCCTTCTGCTAGAACAGGGCTGTAGAGGACTGAATGGTGCCCGCTAAAAGATATGCCCTAATCCCCATAACCTGTGCACGTGACCGTATTTGCCAAAAAGGGTCTTTGCATACATAATTCAGTTGAGGATCTCAAGATCTTCTTGGATGACTGGTGGTCCCTAAATCCAATGACCTTCCTGATAAGAGGCAGAAGAGAAGACAGTGGGGGAGAATGCCACGTGAAGGTGGAGGCAGAGAAGAGAGGGGGTTCTGCAGCCACAAACCAAGGAGTGCCTGGAGCCACCAGAAGTGAAAGAGGCCAGGAAGGATCCTCGCCTAGACCCTGGGGAGGGAGCCCCGCCCTGCTGACACCCGGATTTCAGACTTCTGGCCTAGAGAACTGTGAGATAATAAATCCCTGTTATTTTAAACCACCAACGAGACACGTGGTGGCTCAGTCGGTTCAGCGTTCGACTTTAGCTCAGGTCATGAACTCACGGGTTTGTGGGTTTGAGCCTCCTGTCGGGCTCTGTGCTGACAGCTGGGGGCCTGGAGCCCGCTTTGGATTCCGTGTCTCCCTCTCTCTCTGCCCCTCCCCTGCTCGTTCTCTCTCTCTCTCTCCCTCTCTCTCACTTTCTCTTGCTCAAAAATAAAATAACATTAAAATTTTTAAATTTTCAATTAATTAAAATTAAAAACTTTTATTCATTAAAAATTAAAGTTGTTTAATTAATTAAAATTAAAATAACATTAAAAATTAAACATTAAAATAACATTAAAAAAAATTAAGGGCGCCTGGGTGGCTCAGTCGGTTGAGTGTCCAACTTCAGCTCAGGTCATGGTCTCAGGGTCCATGAGTTCGAGCCCCGCATCGGGCTCTGTACTGACAGCTCAGAGCCTGGAACCTGCTTCGGATTCTGTGTCTCCCTCTCTCTCTGCCCCTCCCCTGCTCATGCTCTGTCTCTGTCTCGCTCTCTTTCAAAAATAAAAAATAAACATTAAAAAAAATTAAAATAGTAAAAAAAAAAAAATTCAACCACCAATTTGTGGCAATTTGCTATTGCACTCTTATAAAACTAATGCAAAACCTTTAGCCATATCAAGTCTCTCCTAGTCCCAGGCCACAGAACTGGTCTATTCAGAATCCTCTGTAGTAAAAATGTTTTGATCATGTATCTGAGAAATCTGTATATTTACTTTTTTTATGTTTATTTATTTATTTTGAGAGAGAGAATGAGCAGGGGAGGGTCAGAGGGGGAGAGAGAATCCCAAACAGTCTCAGCACAGATCCTGACATGGGGCTCAATCTCATGAACTGTAGATCAGGACCTAAGCCAAAATCAAGAGTTGGTTGCTCAACGGGCTGAGCCACCCAGGCGCCCCTGTATATTTATTTGTAACTATCAATGCATACGACTGCACTAATGTATTATTTATGTTATAAAACATACGTAGGGGTGCCTAGGTGGCTCAATCAGTTAAGCATCCAACTCTTGATTTCGGTTCAGGTCATGATCTCAGGGTTGTGAGACTGAGCCCCACATAGGGCTCTGCACTAGGTGTGGAGCCTCGTTAAGATTCTCTCTCTCCCTCTCCCACTGCCCCTCCCCTCTTGTGCTCTCTCTCATTCTCTCTCTCTCTCTCAAAAAAAAAAAAAAATACCTGCAACAGACATGAAAATAAATGGGACAGATGAGAGTGTAAAATGACACTACTTTGGAACTGTTTGGTTGTTCTTAATATTTTTTTTTTAATGTTTACTTATTTTTGAGAAAGAGTGAGAGAGAAAGAGAGACAGAGTACAGAAGGAGAGGGAGACACAGAATCCAAAGCAGTCTCCAGGCTCTGAGCTGTCAGTACAGAGCCCAATGTGGGGCTAGAACTCACAAACTATGAGATCATGAGCTCAGCCCAAGTCAGATGCTTAACTGACTGAGCCACCCAGGTGCTCTTGGCTCTTCCTAAAAAAGTTTAATATATACCTACCCCATGATCTGGAGATTCCATTCCTGGGTATTTACCCAAGAGAAATTAAAGCATATGTCCATATTTGGACATTTGCACACAAATGTTCACAGCACTTTATTAATAATAGCCCAAACTAGAAACAACCCAAATGTCTATGAGAAAGTGAGAGGATAAAAAAATCATATTAGATCTCTACATAACTCCTACTTCTCAGGTAAAAAAATGGAACGCTTTCTCCCCCTTTGGTAACAGTTTTACTGAGATACAATTCACATACCATATAATTCACCCATTTAAAGTGTACGGTTCAATGATTTTTAACATAATTGCAGAGTTGTGACATTCTCACCACAATCATTTTTAGAACATTTTTATGATCCCCAAACGAAACGTTGTACCCATTAGCTGTCATCCCCCAAGCTCCCATGCTCCCTGGCCCTAGGCAACTACCAATCTACTTCCCATCTCTACAGATTTGCCTATCCTGGACATTTCATAGACATGGAATCACACAGTATGTGGTCTTTGGTGACTGGCTTCTTTCATTCAGCAAGTTTTTAAAGTCCATTCACATTGTAGTACATATCTGGACTTCAGTCCTTTTTCTTTCTGAATAATATTCTATTGTGTGGATATACCACCATTTGTTTACTCATTCAACAATTGATGGGTCTTTGGTTGTTTCCACTTTTGGGGTTCTTTTGGTGTTGCATTAATTTACTAGCGTTGTCGTAAAATACCACAGACTAGGTGCCTTAAACAACAGAAATGTATCTTCTCACAGTTCTGGAGGCTAGAAGTCCAAGATCAAGATGTGGGAAGGTTTGATTTCTTCTAAGGACTCTTTCCTCAGCTTGCAGATAGCCCCCATCCTCACATGGTCTTCTCCCTATGTGCACACATCTATGATGTCTCTTCATGTGTCCAAATTTCCTCTCTTGAAAATATGCCAGTCAGATTGGAATAGGGCCCATTCTAAAGACCTCGTTTTAAATTACCTCTTTAAATATCTCCAAATATGACTACATTCTGAAGTCCTAAGAGTTAAAACTTCAACATATAAGTTAGGGAGTGGAGGGACACAATCCAACCCATAACAGGTATCATATTAAGAAACCACTGCCAAATCCAAAGTCATAAAGATTCACATCGATGTGTTCTCCTAAGAGTTTTATAATTTTAGCTATTGCATTTAGGTCTTTGATCCATTGTGAATTAATTTTTGTATATGGTATGAGGTAGGGATTCAACGTCATTCTTTCGCATGTGGATATCCAATTGTCATAGCACCATTTGTTGAAGAGATTACCCTTACACCATTGAATTTTTTTCATACCCCTGTGAAAACCAAATGACTGTAAATGTAAAGGTTTATCTCTGGACTCTCAATTCTATTCCATTGATCTATAGGTCTATCCTTATGCTGGTACAATGCTGTCTTGATCACTGTAGCTTTATAAGTTTTGCAAACAGGAAACGTGAATTCCTTGGCTTTCTTCTTATTAAAGATGTCTTGGCTAACTTGAGTACCTTCCATTTCCATATGGATTTTAGGATTAATTTACCAATTTCTGCAAAGAAGCCACCTAGCTTTTTTAAATTTTTTTTTTAGTGTTTATTCATTTTTCAGAGAGAGAGAGAGAGAGCAAGAGCAGGGGAGGGGCAGAGAGAGAGGGAGAGACAGAATCTGAAGCAGGTTCCAGGCTCTGAGCTATCAGCACAGAGCCCAATGCGGGGCTCGAACTCATGAACTGTGAGATCATGACCTGAGACAAAGTCAGACACTTAACTGACTGAGCCACCTAGGTGCCCGCCAGCTGTGTTTTTGATAGGGATTGTGTTGAATCTGTAGATCAATTTGGGGAGTATTGCTAACTTAATATTAAGTCTTCCAATTCATGAACACGAATGTCTTTCCATTTATTTAGATTTCTTCAATTTTCTTCAACAATGTTTTGTAGTTTGCAGAATATAAGTCTTGAATTTCTTTTAAGTTATTCCTAAGTATTGTGTTCTTTCTGATGCTATTATAAATGAAACTGTTTTCTTAGTTTCATTTTTTGATTGTTCCTTGCAAATGTATGGAAGAACAATTGATTTTCATATATCGATTTTGTATTCTGCAACCTTGCTGAATGTGTTTATTCTACACGTGCATGCGTGCACGCATGTGTGTGTGTCTGTGTGTGTGTGTGTGTGTGTGTGTGAGTATACCTTAGGATTTTCTATATAAAAGACCATGTAGGAATGAATTCAATACATGCAGCAAATAAAAATATAGAAAGCCAGGTACAAAAGAGCACACATGTATGATTACATTTAAGTGAGGTTCAAGAACAGGAAAACTAACCTATGGTGATAGAAGTCAGAACAATGATATCCTTTGGACAGGGGATGGGAAAGTAGTGGCTGGAAAGGGACATGAGATTTTGGGGGGTGATGAAAATATTCTATATCTTGAACTGGGTGGTAGTTATATAGGTATATACATGTGTTCAAACTTCTTGAGCCAACACTTAGGCTTTATGCATTTGACTGCTAGCAAATTATACTTCAATTTTAAAAAAAGACACAAGGATGAAATTAACTATTTTAAAATGTAGTGGCCTAATAGTATCATTACCTAATTATCTCAAGCCCTTTGTATACATAGAGATTAGTTTATCATTAGTGATATACAGAATAAAGCCAGAATTCAAATAGCCTGGCCCATTTTCTTTTTCTGACTACTTATTGTATCTGATCAGATCTTTTATTTCTTTTAACCCCAAGATGTGGCTGATGAGGAGCTTGTACCAGGGATAGGAAATGAATCAGTGCTCTTATGTTCTCCTTGTTCATTAGATTGTTTTGTTTTTAAGTTTATTTATTTTTAGTAATCTCTATACCCAGCGTGAGGCTCAAACTCATGACCTTGAGATTGAGAGTTGTTCTCTCGCTCTCTCTTCCGACTGATCCAACCAGGAGCTCCATTGTTCATTAGCTTTAATCCATAGTTTCTGTGCAGAAACCTCTCTAAGCCACTTGCTCATTTTGTGAGGGTCATCCTAGTTAATATGATATGTATTATAGATATCATATATCTATCATATATCCAGATAATATGATATATAAAACTTCCTCAACCAGGGGGTTATAAGATGGTGATGCCTCATAATACGCTAAAAATAGCCCTGGAAACAAAGGTAGGGACCCCTATCAGGCTCTCCTCATTGTGAGAGACCCTGAGTACAAGATGATACAAGTAGCCATCTAGAAGTTTCACCAAGCAAGGCTACCATGCTGATTGGTCTTTAAAAATTGGTAACAATGGAACTGGTAGTACTTTGTTCTTTCCACTCTGAGGTGCACCATTTTGCACACACACCACCTCTCGAGATGTCTCTACTCTCAGCCCCACTACCCCACCCCCGCCCCCCGTCTGGTTTCCTGGAGGCTCAAGGCTCATGCTCCTTGCTGCTTCCAGACAGAACACAATTTTTTTTTATGTTTATTTATTTTTGAGAGACAGGGAGACAGAGTGTGAGCAGGCAAGGGGCAGAGAGAGAGGGAGACACAGAATCCGAAGCACGCTCCAGGCTCCGAGCCGTCAGCACAGAGCCCGATGCGGGGCTCGAACCCACGAACCGCGAGATCACGACCTGAGCCGAAGTCGGCCACTTAAGCGACTGAGCCACCCAGGCGCCCCAGACAGAACACAATTTAATCACATGATTCCTCAGCCTAAAGATCTTTTGGGCCTCTTCCATAGAGTTCCTTACCCAGACATCCAGTGCCAGCCCCACCCAATGTCATTAGCCTCCCTTCCTGCCTTCCCTACCAGCACCACACCAGGCAGCCTCCAGGCTTCTTTCCTACTTTCACAGGCTCTGCGTTTGCCCTTGCTGCTGTTTGCCCCTGGAATGTCCTTCCTGGCCCGCAGATTGCTTCTTCTGCTTCAAGACTGTCTGTAAATCTCACCTCCTCTCTCCAACCTTCTTTCTCTCCCCAAGACAGGGCAGATCCCTCCCTCATCTGCTCCTAAGACACACACTGCAACTTTTTCCTTTTTTGCATGTTGAACTTCGCTTCTCAGCCATAAGTGCTCAAAGGCTGGAGTCTCTTCTTCATTTTTGAAAGAACAAGAATATGGCTGCTTGATGGTGGAATAAGAAGCAAGGCAGAGGGGACTGTGATTCCAGGCCCAGCCTCGGACCTCACCTTGGACTAGATGCAGGAGGACCCAGGTGCAGGAGAAATCAAAAGTTACTGCCTTTTTCTCCCAGCAAACTGACTCTTTCAGTACTCCACCTCCCCACCTTCCCATGAAGCAACGCCCCTCAGATTCACTCTACTGCAACTCTAAAGGCACAGCCAAGTGCCCGCGTGGGGAATGAGAGGGCAGGCGGTAGGCCATCACAAATAGCACAGAAAATTCTCTGACTTGGAACCATCTGGGCTATGTCAATAGGAAAGAACTGAAACTTGTCCGTGTTCAGGTGCAGAGGGGATGGGTACCAAGTTCCTGGAGTGCCTGATTCGACACACTGGGAAAAGACAAGAGAGGGGAGAGACCCTTGTATTCTCTCTCTCCGGAGCCTCTCCCACAGTCGGTATGCCATGTAGCTCCAAGTGCAGGAAGGTCCTGTGTTTAGCTCTGACACTCAGTATTTTGCTCCCAAGAAAGGGCTAGGAGAACAACCTAGTAGCAAAGGCCCCCTCACAAAGCACCTGTCCTGTGGGGTGGGGTGGGCTGGGCCCGGGGAGGAACAGGTTAGAGGTAGATGCTCTCCCCACCCCCAGCACAGCCCCCGGGGGAATCCATTATAGGGCTGCTTAGCTCACTGGAACCAGGGTCAGAATGCCCAAAGGGAATTGCCACAGACGCTCTCTCTTTGACAGAAAATGTTACAGGAAATGGAAAGAACATTTAAGCTTCTTACCTTAACTTCAGTAAGTGGGGGCGTGATGGGCTTTTCAGATGCTTCTTCACTCTTAAAGAAACACAGAACAAAATAAGGTGTTACAAAGGCATCTTAGCAACTTGCACTCAAAACATATTGATGCTCATAACTTATCAGTCGTGCTCAGAAAGCGACGGTAACTGTAAGTAACCCCGAAATCGCTGAGTAAATTCTAAGATGATTAGCCCTAATCTGGATGAAGCACAGCAGAGCTCAGAAATGCCTTATTCGTGAATTTATTCACATCAGCATGGGTTAGGTGCTTACGAATGTGCAGGTTCTGTGCTAGGAAGTGGGGGGTTCAAAGATGAAAAACAATGGTGGCTCTGCCTGCAGGGAGCCCACAATCCACCAGGGAAGACGGATGAGTGGATCAACAGTGAACGCGCAGTGCTGAGCTGCTGGAGAGGTGTAGGGGGGAGCTATGGGAACACAGGGGTCTGTCCCTGCTGAACCATTGACCACACCGTGTCCCCAAGATTGCAGGATGCAATACTTGCCAGAAGAACACGGTGAGAATGTGGCCATCAAGTAGCAGCCAGCTGGATGAGTTAGCATCCTGCCATTTCATACCCCTCTTACAACTTCCCATGCCTCACAGGTTTTGGAAGCTGCTGCCAGTAAGAGCGAGGCCCATGTAGATTTCTTCATGATGGCGGCTGAAGGGATAAGGAAGATGTAGGAAATTGTTTGCGGAAAACAGCCATAATGGTTCTCCTCCCTGTACCCATACTATTCTCTGTAGTCTCCTCCCACGGCGACTCTGGGTTTGGCTGTGTGACTGGCTTTAGCCAGTAGGACGGTAACAGCACGACACAAGCAGTAGCTTCAGCCACGCTTGTGCTCAGGCCGGCCCTCTCTTGCTGTTCTTGGGACTCTTGCAACCACCAGTCTGGGGGGTGGGGTGGTGAGAAGGCAAGGAATGCTAAGTGACAGAGCACAAGAGGCAACCCCACTTTATAAGGAAGGGGCCTGGGGTTTCTAGAAGGTTGCGCAGCGGCCCACAGACATGCAGCCAGTCCCCGTAAGAATCGGGGTCGTAGAGGCGGGGGGTAACCCATGGATCCTCCCTGAAGGGCAGAGACCATCTTTTCAGCACTTCCTGCCTTGCCTCACCTAGAGCAGGTGCTCGGTAAATGATTATTGTTCATGAACTGAATAAACCGTGCCCTTTTCTGAGTAGGCTGCTAATCAGAGAAGCTCTGTAGAAATCATGGTCCTAGGGAAGCAAGAAAAGGCATCCCAGAGGCAACCCAAGTGACCAGGACAATCTAGGCAAGTTTTCCACTTGGCTGAAAACCAAACAGTCTAGGCTTTACACTGATACCCATGAGAGCAGACTAGCTACTGAAAGGGCTCGAAAGAAGCCTTGCAGATATTTACAGGCTGTCATGAGAATTGAGCGTAAGGAAACAACACAAAATACTCTCTGTAGCTTGGAACAAGCAAGGAGCCAAGGAGAAAGGAACTGAATGGACCGTATCATTTTTGGCCCTGCCTTAGATTAAGAGTGGGAATTCAGGGGCGCCTGGGTGGCTCAGTCAGTTAAGCGTCCGACTTCAGCTCAGGTCATGATCTCGCGGTCCGTGGGTTCGAGCTCCGTGTCGGGCTCTGTGCTGACTGTTCAGAGCCTGGAGCCTGTTTCAGATTCTGTGTCTCCCTCTCTCTCTGACCCTCCCCCGCTCATGCTCTGTCTCTCTCTGTCTCAAAAATAAATAAACGTTAAAAAAAAAAATTTTTAAAAAAAGAGTGGGAATTCAATATCCAGAGCACAACACTTCTAAACCTGGACCAACTCAAAATAGGAAATAGGAATGTCCTTCGGCAGTTACGGTTGGCATCACATGCCTCACCTGCCGCCTTGAGTTTGTCGTGGAGGCAGAAAGCGCATGGACTTGGAGCCAGAGGGACTTGAGTTGAAGTTCTAGATCTGTCACTGATGAGCTGTGTAAAATTAGGCAAGGAATTTCCCTTTCCTAAGCCTCTGGGTTCCCATCTGAGAGATGAGAATGCTGCCTACTTCATTGGAACTTTGTCAACATTTAAGGAGACCGTGAGAAGGGGCTGGCACAGAGCCGTTGCTCGTAGAAAGTTACAGTAAAGATCACAGACTCCTAGAGACACGGGGCAGTAACTACAACTCACACGCACCACTTGAGACTCAAACCGATTTCCAACTCCTGGGTTTCTACTCGTGTCTGAGATCCCCGAGCCTGTGCTCCCCTCTCTGGACCCCCAAGGACCACAGAGGACCCGCCGGACATTCCACAGATTGACACTGAACTCCAAGTGCCGGTGCCCAAGCCTGCTGACCGCCATGTGGAGCCTGTGACACTGGCTGCTTTGTGCCACCTCTCCTAAGCAGGCCTGGCCTCCTTTAAACCCTCAGTGGCATCCTGCCTGAGGCTTGCAAGGCCAGGTAGGGGCACAGGAAGGGGACAGTGGGGACCACGAGAGGTGGCGATGACATCCCAGACAAATCTCCTGGGCTGGAGGTACTCCTTTCCCAGAGCAGGCAAACCTTTGTTCACCCTGATTGTGGAGTAGAGAGGAGAGAAGGAGGAGAGAAGGAACAGGCATTGCGGGACGGGGACCCAAGGAGTTTTCAGGTTTATGTATTTAGTGGCCTCCCCTGCTCACTGTAACTGGTCAGGTTACAAAGGTGACACTGAGTTTCCACTTGGGTGTGAGAAGCAGGGTCAAATTCAATTCTCTCAAAGCCCTGCGAGGTAGGAAGGATGTGGGGCTGGACATTGCAAAGCCCTCCTTAGATGAAGGGGACCTTTTCAAGCCGGGCCCGGAGGACTGAGGGAGAGTTGCCTGCCCCCCCCCCCCCCACCTCACATGGAGGGGAACAGCAGCTGCTTGAGTTTGTGGTCCCTCCTCCCCACTCTCACATGCTATCTGGGAGTTAATTTGTCACCCACGCACTGACCAGGGAAGTTTTCACAGCAGTGACTGACATGCTGCTCTGGGGGAATTCTGTCCCCGGGGCATTCCTTAAGGCCCAGCTGTGTGTTTGTTGCTGGGCTTAAACCACATTGTACCTCGATTTCCCAGACTGTAAAGGGGGAGCATCGGTAGTCCTTGCCCCAAAGGGACCCTCTGCAGCACAGGTTAACTGAAAATGAGCCAGCTACTCAGAACATCATTTGTCCCATAAACATTTTCCAAGGTTTGTTTCAACATCCAGGGGAGGAGCTGGGCTCTCTGTAAGAGGCAAGGATGGGTTTCTGCTTTTACAGGGCCATGGAAGGCTTGTCTTAGAAAAGGCCACACTCCCATTCTCGACACACATTCATGACTTTGCAGTGTAACGATCTAAGAAGTGATTAACCGAGGGGTTACGTGAATGACCCCCTGGGCTCCCCTTGGTCAGGACCTATCTGGCCCAGGTAAAAATTAAACTGCACAGAGAGTCAGAGGCTGGATCTGAGGGCCTCCTGCCTCATCCCATAACATGTCTCTGCTGTGCTCCTGGTCTGGGTTTCCATCCTATAAAGTGGACCCTGACCTAACAGCCTGCGGGAGGGTGGGCCGGGCTGCGCGGTGCAAGTGGCCACGTGAAGTTAGAGAAAAGCAAGGGGAGAGCTTACGCATCCTCGCTGGCAGCTCTGCCCCATGGTGGGCACCTGCTATGCCCAGGTTCTTCCTTCTCTTCTGGTTCTTTCTTCTCTTCTGCTCTCAGCAGTCCGGGCTAGGAGGCCTGGAGAAAAGCAAACCCAAAGGAGGAAGAGTCAAGGGTTCGTCAGTCTCATTCCTCTCCTCACCAGCCGGGAGGTTAAACACGCCACTACTGAGGACCAGGGGCAGGTTCAGGCCCCTGTTTCCAGAAGGATCCGTAATCCGAAGTAAAATGTCAGGATACTATTCTAGAAGAAATTCACTGGAGCCCTGTCTGGAGGTGGTGTCTCCTCACCAACTACAGCCTTGTCTACTCTCAAAAAGATCTGAGGGGTTCTTGGGTGGCTCAGTCGGTCGAGCGTCCAACTTCGGCTCAGGTCATGAACTTGTGGTTGTGAGTTCCAACCCCGCGTCGGGCTCTGCGCTGACAGCTCGGAGCCTGGAGCCTGCTTCAGATTCTGTCTCCCTCTCTCTCTGTTCCTCCCTCACTTGCACTCTGTCTCTCTCTGTCTCTCTCTCAAAAGTAAATAAAGATTTAAAAATTTTTAAAATTAAAAATTAAAAAACAAAGAGATCTGAAAGTAGGGTCTTGCTTTAGGGCGGAAATCCAATAGAAATGGACATTAGCCAAGGCAACTCCAAAGCCCAAATTTCAGAAGTGCAATATTCACCACAGTCTCATTCTTTTCCCCTAATTTAAACAGGGTAGGGTGTAGCTCTGGGTAAAAAATCACTTCTCTAATTATAAAAGCAATGCACACTCACCATACCAAGAAAGTCACAAAATACAGGCAAGTAGTTTAAAAATTAAAATCACCTTTACTCCTATAGAAATAAGTTCTTTTTAAAAATATTTGTTTTTATTTATTTATTTTTTAAGTTTATGTTGAGAGAGAATGCACACACAAACGGGGGAGGGGCAGAGAGAGAGAGAGACAGAATCCCAAGCAGGCTCTGTGCGGTCAGCACAGAGCCCAACATTGGACTCCATCCCATGAACCATGAGATCATGACCTGAGCCAAAACCAAGAGTCAGACTCTTAACTGACAGAGCCACCCAAGTGCCCCAGAAATGAATTCTGTTAAGATTCTGGCCCACATCCTTCCTTATATTTTTGTCCAGATAACCGCAGGCCAGAAACAACATAAAAATGGAATCATGCTCTTATACTCTTTTTAAATCTTCTTTTTTCCATGGAAGAAAATATTATGAAACCTTTCATGTCAATTAATAAAGACCGCATTACTTTTTTATTGGTTACACTGGGTAGAGATCTTATAGTTCATATTCAGAAAGGCTTACTCAGGAATGATATAGTAATAATTCAGTAAGTGTCAGATAACCTCAGTCAAAATTCATAACAATTTTATTAAGTCTCTACCATACCCCGAACAGCTTAGAAATATTATGTGATTTGCCTAACAATTAGTGTGCTGCAGCAAATCCAAAAAGTTCCCTACTATTTGGGGCCTTTTTAGTTCTAAGAGGGTGAGCCAAGAGTCCAGACTTCTAACCATTGGCGTAACACTGGGCCTCCAGCCACTGAATCCCGATGGCTCACGGTTGGTGAATTGTGCCCGAGTTGGTCTCGGTGGGACAACTGGTACCCCCGACATCCCAAACCTTCCCTGGCCCAGGTCAGAGGCATAAACAAAATGTGTCGAGTTTCTTTGTTATTTGTTTAAATAAACAAAGTTACACTTAAAGCTCCTACTTAATTCCTTCATCCCGCATGTTTCTGGGGCAGAAGGCACACAGAACTTGGCTATGATATGTTCTTCCAAGAGCCTGGAAATATCCGTACTTGTCTTATATTTACTCGATAATTACCCGCCTCTCCCATTACAGGATAAGCCCCCAGGGTGCACACACTTTGTGTGTCCCTCAGTGCTCAGCACATAGTAAGTGTGGGACACGGCGTTGAGGTCAGGCTGTTTGGTTTGAAGCCCCACTCAGCCATGTAATAGCTTTGACTCTGGAAAAGTTACTCAACCTAACTGACCCTCAGTTTTCTCAACTGTAAAATGGTGACATTAACAGACATTAATATAGCTGCATAGGAACGTGAGGTATGCGTATGTGAACAGAGCACTTAGGATAGTGTTTTGCATCTAACAAGTATTCAATATATACCTGTTAACTATTATTGTTGTTGATTGATTAGCAATGTTTTTGAAATTCAAAACAGTTGTGAAAGCAAAAACGGCTTTTACTAGGGGCCATAAATGGCTTATAATTTGTGAGAAGGGAGATGATTCATTTTCAGAAATACCAAATAAGAGCTGTGCTGTCTAGTTAACAATAGGTTTACAACTCATTGGAAATATGTATGAACTCTCCCCGTGCCCCCCCCCCACACACACACACAATGGAGTCCCAAACCCTCAGACCCTTCCTTTCCTTGTTGTTCTTCCCCTCTCCATTTCACAGGCTTATTTTCACGGGCTTTGCAATGAGCAGGGGCCAAAGCGCAAAGGGAGGAGGGGCTGAAAGTCTCTGCATCACCTCAGGGAACGTCTGATTGTTCCAGACTACTTTGTGTCTTACAGGGGCATAAACGATGTCCAGGCAAGGCTGTAACCTCTGTAGTGCTCGGCCAATGAGGAACCAGGGGAGGGACTTGCATGCTAGGAGATAAGTTGTCTGCTGTAACTGCCCTGAGTATGCCTGTCCTCAGACACCAGTTCTTGCAAGAAGTTTGATTAAAGCCTCGCTTCTCTGTGCTCCGAGTCTCTATGTCCCTCCTTTGATTGGGTTGATGGGCTTATTTCTAACATAATTGAGACACAGCCTGTCTCAATTATGGGGGCGGGGGGAGGGGGTTGGTTTAAAGCAGTGAGTCCAGAGGTGACTGGGTGACTCAGTCGGTTAAACATCCAACTCTTGATTTAGGCTAAGGTCATGATCTCATGGTTTGTGAGATTGAGCCCTAAATCAGGCTTTGTACTGACAGCACAGAGCCTGCTTGGGATTCTCTCTCTCTCTCTGCCCTTCCCCTGCTCATGTGAACTCTCTCTCTCAATATAAATACATAAACTGTAAAGCAGTGAGTCCATACGGAGAGCATAAGACAATTTGTTGGGGTGACAGAGGACAACAGAACTTTTATTTATGACTTTTTAAATTTCACCGTATGATTTTTTTAGGCTATTCTTTGTATTGTACATATTATTTCAGGACATGATTTTTTTTTAATTGAGATAAAATTCATATGTCAAAATATTCACCCCCTTAAAATATATATATAATTCAGTGGGTTTTAGTATATTCATAAGGTCGTGCAATCACCACTATCTAATTCCAGAACATTTCCATCACCCCAAAAAGAAACCTTGCATCCATCAGCAGTCACTTCTCACTCTATCCACCCTCCCACCCCTCCCTCCCAACAACAGCTCATCTACTTTCTTTCTCTATGGATTTGCCTGTTCTGGATATTTCACATACATGGAATCATAAATGCATAAATCCCCAAATAACTAAAATACATGTATTGGGGAATGTGTCTGCAAAAATATTTTACGGAGAGAGCACATGACCAAGAAGATGTGGAGAGCCCTGGCTGAGAGTGTCAAACCTTCTTGGTCTTGTCCCCAGCTCCTTTATGAATTTCCAACACAGACACTGACAGGAGGTCACAGCCTCCATCAACCTCTGCCAATTACAACCCAATGGCTGACACAGGCCAAAGCAGAAGGCAATGTAAAGATAATATACATTTTGCTTTATAATGTATGATTTAACTTTGTTTCTACAAAAAGATGTTCCCCTAATTATGCTAGATAAGCTAATAGTTAAAGCAGCAGTGTGGCCTGGGACCCAAGTTCGAATCCTTACTCTGCCACTTAACTGAAGCAAGAGTGTCTGTAAAATGAGGGAGATAATAGGTGAGAATAAAGAACCCTTCTCCCTTCTGCATTAGAATTTGGCCTTGGGTTAACATTCTAGTTCCATTCCCCCCAGTTAATCCCCCCTGGTAATGTCCATCCCCCGTGGTAATGTCACCAGCTAGACCCCACGACCTGACCTTTATTACTCAGCTGCTTGCACTCACCAACCTTTGTCCTACAGGTTTTCTTAAAGCTCTTCCTGGCTTATCTTTTAACTCAGGCAAGAGACTTGCAGCCATAGCATCACCGCTAGAAATGAAATTACCCCCCAAGCAATAAAGGCTGCCCTGAGGGAGAGCTTACGCCAGTTTGGACTCCCACCTGCGACAGATGGACCATGCTGCAACCCGTGCAGTGACCAAAAGTCAACTTTACCTCATTATGATACTAAAATCTCCGGCCGCGGGGGAGCACGAGCCTCATTTACAGAACATACAGTGTATGTGTAGGCGTGTTTCCTTAAGGCACATGTGTGACCTTATGCCCGCCCGCCTCTACATCCGACGACAAGGCTCCCCTTTCTAAATATTCATCCTCACCCTAAATTAAAACAACAACATCCACCCTTGTTTGGAGAGTCACAGCCTTGGAAGTTATCCTCCGTGGTTTCTTTATTTGCTGCAAATAAAGTTTCTTTTGGGTGACAACTGTCCCTGTAGCTTCTATCTGTGACTCACCAAGGGGCAAACTCATGCTAGTTCCGTTACAACAAGGATAGAATGTCACATATGTTTCTCAGTAACATTTCTTTTCCTCCCCTTTTTTTTTTTTTAAAGTTTATTTATTTATTCTAAGAGAGAGAACAGGGGAGCAGCAGAGAGAGAATCCCAAACAGGCTCCGCACAGAGCCTGATGCGGGCGCTCAAACTAACAAACCATGAGATCATGACCTGAGCCAAAACCAAGAGCTGGGTGCTCAACCGACTGAGCCACCCAGGCGCCCCCTCCAAGTAACATTTGTGATAAGGATGATCCCTTGTTGCTAGGTTGCTCCTGGGTTGGAAGAACTGTAAATACTAGATGGGATCCCATAGCGCAGGCTTCCCTGAGTGAGATGACTCTTGTTCTGTCCCATACAGAGACTCTGGAAAATGTCCCTATGGGGTTGTAACAAGAGAATTTGGCTGCTGCCAGGCAGGAGGCTTTTTTTTTTTTTTTAAGCCAGGAGGAGTCCTGCACTTGCCCAGTGGGATCTCGTCTTCTCCCATCTGTGGACCGCTGCACACCATCCCTCAGAAAAGAAAAGGTTGGCACTGCCCTGACAGCAGCCTGTGGTTCCTGTCTTACGGCCCGACAGGCAGAATGGGGCCAGGTGTGGCCTGTGGCAGTCTTTGAATCTGGAGGTTTAGGAGAGTCTAGAACACTTCCGATGAGCGTTACAGATTAAGTCATGCAGAGAGCCTGGCATACGGTAAGTAGTTAAGAGATAACTGTGAGTACTAAATATGTGATTATTGTTCTTATTGATGTATCGTTTTATCTACATTCACCAACTCATAGTGGGCAAGAGATGATTCTAACCCTGAGAAGCCCGTGGCGGGGGGAGGTATCAGACTGCCAGATGTAGCCCCATGACGAAACATGAGAAAACACCTTTCTGTAACTCGAAAAGGAGAAAGTATACAAATGTCCATATGGTGAGGGAGCATCAGGCAAGTTGAGGGCTAAGCACAAGTAGCACCCCACCCCCACCCCAGGTGGGACGTGTGATATTCCTCGGGCATGTCAAACTCCCAAGAACAAAGGAAAGGACAGAAAACAAATGGTTAAACTGGGAAGTGTCTCCATCAGTTTACAAGTATCTTAGAACGACTACCAAAAAAGGGCAATCTTATCAATAGCCTAAAGTCCAGGAACTCCCCACTGTCTTAACAATGCTTTGCTAGAGGGAAAAACAACCTTAGCCTGACAACAGCCAGGCCTCCAGTAATCTGTGAGAAACTTCCTCTTGACTTTACCTCCCCCAACTCCGTAGTATATAACCAGCCCCTCTTCGCAACCCCAGTGCAGCTCTTCCTGCCCAAGGGTCCCATCCCCGTGCTTTAATATAAAATCACATTTTTGCACCAAAGACGTCTCAAGAATTCTTTCTTGGCCTTCAGCTCCAGATCTCACCATCACTCTGAAACAGGGGGAAGAGTGGGGAACTCTATTTTGAACTACGTGTATTTGGGAATCCAAGAAGACTTCTCAGAGTAAGAAACCAGCCTTTGGCCCATGGCACAGGATCGTGGGTTGGATGATTGGAAGGTAAGACTGGAGCTTACCTTCTTCCCCTGCTCACTGTACACATGGTAGATGGCTGCAACCATGGGCATGCCTCTCTCTATCCATGCCCCTGGGTAGTTCTCATCCACAAACACCTGACCTTGAGCCAATGACTTGCTTTGACCTACTGGACAATGTGTCACAAGAAACAAAAATTGAAAAATGCTTACACATGAGGGGCTTACGCTCTCTTGTTGCTCTCGGGACCCCTGCCACTGCTGCCATGGGAAGAAGCCCCAGCTAACCCTACTGGGTGATGGGAGGCACCGGGAGGTAGAAACTGCCATCCCAGCTGAGTATCTTAGGCCAGCCAGCCCCCAGCCAACCAGGAAGCCCACTAAGATGCAGGAGTGAGCCCATACCAGGCCAGCCACACCTAGCTCAGATCTGCAGAGCCACAGGAATACTGTGATTTATTATAAGAAATAGATACTTGGTCTTTGTCCCTATCTTTTGTCCTCAAATAGCTCCAGTTCTGAAATAGGTCCAGTGATAAAGGTGAAAGGAGTGTCTTGTTATTCCTAACAAGCCACTTTCAATAACAATGAATTTATGTTAATGAGGATGGGGCTGGTTGCCTGGGGAACCAACCCTGTGACTCCATTGGAAACTGCAGCCCACCTTTCTCCAAGGAAGGGGCAGGGTCTGGGAGGATAAATCCACTTTTT
The DNA here is from genome assembly GCF_028018385.1 of Neofelis nebulosa. Classification (NCBI taxonomy): domain Eukaryota; kingdom Metazoa; phylum Chordata; class Mammalia; order Carnivora; family Felidae; genus Neofelis; species Neofelis nebulosa. The sequence continues at coordinate 34,945,654 of NC_080794.1, read as the reverse complement.
GCCTTACAGGGGCATAGGCGACATCCGGGTCAGGCTGTAACCTCTGTAGTACTCGGCCAATGAGGAACCAGGGGACGGACTTGCATGCTAGGAGATAAGTTGTCTGCTGTAACTGCCCCGAGTGTGCCTGCCCATCAGACACCTGCTTTTGCAAGAACATTGATTAAAGTCTTGCTTCACCGGGCTCTGGGTCTCCGAATTCCTCCTCTGGTTGGGTCAATGGGCTTATTTCTAACAACTGAGGCCAACACCCGGGAGACGATGGACTAATGTCTCAAAGACCACCTAGAAAGTACTGAAAATACTTCTAGGTTTATCTAAGGAAAATGTGGGACAAAGGTCAGTAGGTACATGTAGGTTGGCAGTAAAGGTCATGTCGATCATTGCTTTGGGGTCAACCACACAGAGTCCTACTGGCTCAGGGCAGCATGAGGGGGTCATTTTAGCTCCAATCACTTGGGATGCTTTGCCCCCAGGGTCTTCTGCCTGAGTTAAGAGATAAGCTTGAAAGAAGAATTTAAGCATTAGAAAGTACAGACTAAGGTCAAAATGGAGGTGTTGACATCCTCTTTTATCTCCAGGTAGATGGTGTCAGGATTGAGTTAAACCATAGGACGGTCTATAATTCTGGTGTTGCAGACTTGTTGAGATTGGGAAGAAACCCCACACATTGGTAACCAGAATGGTTCAGTGTGAGTAGTGAGGAGACTCACAAATGGAGTGTTTTCCTCCTTTACAACCACCCAGCTGAACTCAACCCAAATTGCTGAAACAGAATCGTGAGCCTATTCTTTTAAGCCACTGAGTCTGGTGGTGGTTTTTTATGTGGCACCGGACAACTGAGCCCCAGGGAGTTGGTCCCTGCCCTTCGGAAGCACTGGAAGAGCCCTGAACTAGGAGTGAGGGAGGGAGGTGTCTCTGGCCCAGGGTCCACCACCTGTTCCCTCAGTGGGTCTTCAGGGAAGATGCTTAACCTTTCCAAGCCTCAGTATGTCACCGGAAAACTGCTCTCCTGTCTCATTCGCTGGGTCGTTGTGAGGATCACATATAGCTATGCGGGGGCGCCTGGGTGGCTTAGTTGGTTAAGGTCCAACTTCGGCTCAGGGCATGATTTGACGGTTCATGGATTCAAACCCTGCATCAGGCTCTTTGCTGTCCACACAGAGCCCACTTGGATCTTCTGTCTCCCTCTCTCTCTGCCACTCCCCTGCTTACCCTCTTTCCTCCCCCCCACCCCCCATCTTAAAAAATAAAAAATTAAATAAATAATAAACACATATAGCTACACAGATCCCTCAAGGGAGCTATTAGCATGGCCTGAGTGGAAGCTGGAAAAAACTTTGTCACCCAGTAACTATTAATAATGCCACAAGAAGAAAGCGTGGCATCACAGAGTACTAACTGCATCACACTTCTTGCCCATTTTCCCATTTGATCCTGGCACACCATTACAAGGGGGATAAGATCCTAATTTAGGGATGAGGATGCTGACAGAGAGGTGCTGTCATTTTCTCAAAATTGCACAGCAGAGCCTGGGGAGACAAGCATGGACACAGACCCTCCAGACTCCAGAGCCCTCTTCCCACCCCACACGCTGCCTCTCCTCCCTCCCCACACACCCTCGGCCTCCTGAATGCTGGAGTGGAGTGAATCCTAGGCTTCCCAGCCCCGGGACCTGTGCAAGGAGAGCCTGCCGGAGCCAGGAGCAGAGCTGCCCACGAGCAAAGAGGTTCTTCAGGGGCGCCTGGGTGGCACAGTCGGTTAAGCGTCCGACTTCAGCCAGGTCACGATCTCACGGTCCGTGAGTTCGAGCCCCGCATCAGGCTCTGGGCTGATGGCTCAGAGCCTGGAGCCTGCTTCCGATTCTGTGTCTCCCTCTCTCTCTGCCCCTCCCCCGTTCATGCTCTGTCTCTCTCTGTCCCAAAAATAAATTAAAAACGTTGAAAAAAAAATTAAAAAAAAAAAAAGAGGTTCTTCAACAAATTCCACATGCACTCTTGCCTTCCTTTCTGATACCCAGGCAACTTCCCAAATCTAGTTCAAACACTGCTCTGGGTCACCAAAGCAACCTTACTGAGAATGAAGGCTACCTCTTCCCTATTAACATTTATTTCTTAAGTTCCCATGGGTCTGTCGAAAGACAGAGAGGATTATGCTATCATCCTCTTCTTCCATGGCTTCCTATCTGCTGTTACCCAGGAGATGGGAGCAGAAAGGAAAAAGGAGCCCTCGTGACTGGCCCAGGGCACTCAGTTTGAAGGCCATTCAAAGCAGCCTTGCTTTTTGTCAAGAGTCTGCATGGTCTAGAGTTCGTGTAGAAACGCATGGCATTTCCAGTGGCCCGCCATGGTTCCATGGGAGCCGGCCTTCCCCTATCACCCCATTACCCTGGGACTCCATCAGTCTTCTCCGAGACTTGCACAGATTTCTCTAGAACTCCCTTCTCAGATTCTAAAGCATCTGTGCAAATGAAGTGTTGCGTTTCCCAAACAGCAGGCCTAGGCACCTTCATAACACACTTTCAAAACAGTTGCTTCATTTGTTGTATCATTTACCTGAATTTAGGAGTCTTGATATCCCAGCCTTTTAATAACAGAAAACTCCACGATTCATTTGTGTCTCCTAATGGCAGGATTCCTTCTTCGTTTCCAGCTGTGGTTAGCCTTGTTTCTTTATATCATTTTAGCCTTGTCTTTAGACACCATGAACCCCCGAATCGATTGACTTCCCATCTTTCTCATAAGCGACCCACGTAGAGGTAATCATAGCTAGCATTTGTGGAGTGTATTATTTGTCAGGCGCTGCTACAAATAACTCAAGGCATTAAATTGCAAGAACCTCTCATAAGTAATATTATTCTATGTTATACATTTTATTTTATTTTTTTAATTTTAGAGAGAAAGAGAGACCACACTTGTGCACAAGTGCAAGAGGGGCAGAGGCAGAGAGAGAGAGAGAGAGAGAGAGAGAGAGAGAGAGACAGAGAGTGAATCCCAAGTAGGCTCCATGCTCAGTGAGGAGCCCAACCCAGGGCTCGATCCCAGGACCCCAGGATCATAAGGTGAGCCGAAATCTAGACTCAGGCACTCAACCAGCTGAGCCACCCAGGTGCCCCTATCTTATTTTATAGATGAGGACACTGAGGCTCATCAAGGTTGAGGAACTTCCCAACCTCATATAGTGGGTCAGTAGCAAAGTTAAGCTTGGAGATCAGGCTGGCTGCAGCTCTCGGCTATTCTATTACAGCCTCCCTTAAGTATGTGGCATCAGTTTAGACACAGAGGTCAACAGAGAGGAGCAAGTGAGACTCAGGGGAGAGCGGCCCTTTACAGCTTACCAAGCCATGAGCAATAAAAGCATTTGCCTTAAAAACAAAACAAAACAAAACAAAAACACTGTAGATGACATTAGCCCCAGTACATCAAACAAAAAGACCTAACAGTAGTAAGTTTTGGTCCAGTTACAAATCACGGTGTAACCTTGGGAAAGTGTTTGTCCCTCTCTGGGCCTGTGTAAACTTGGGAAAGTGTTTGTCTCTCTCTGGGCCTCAGCAGTAGAATAAGTGGGTCTCAACTCCAGGATCTACCCTTTGAGATCATGAGACTGGAGTATTCTTTTATTCGTCTTACTTACAGAGAAGGACAGGAAGGGAGGTCCTGCAAAGGGCCAGTGAGGGTCTAGCTCAGGGTGGAGTGAGAGCACACAGCATGGCCGCCCGCTCACTTGCCTTGAGATGGCTTGAGACACCTCTGCTGCCTCTTCACGCGGTCTCACTCTCATTTTCCAAAAGGACAACATATGCTGCTTGGCAAACCCAACTGTAGATTCTTGGCACAAAGCAGTTGTGGGTGTGTGCTTAGCTCTTTTCTTCCTCGGGAACAATGCTGTGGGCAACAGCTCTTTAGTTGGTTAGTTGGAGTCCTGAGAACAGAAAGGGACAAAAGATGCATTTGTCATAATATCAAGAGCCACCAAAGGACTGGAAGGGGTAGAGCGTGGCCTTGTATCCAATGAAGAGGGTGCTCCAGTGGTCTTGTGGGCAGGGGTTGGGGCATTTGGTGCCCTAGACATTCAGAGGATGCTTTCTGGTTATGAAGTTCATTATCCCGCTCATAGGCACCTCGCAAAAACCTTGGGTGAGGCAGACAGGAATGGGGACAACAGTGAAGAGGACGGTGGTGATGGTGATGAAAGGGCAGCCCGGGTGCACTGAGCCCTCCCATGTGCCAGGCATTGTGCTAAAGATTTCCCATGCATTGACTCTGGAAGCTTCCCCAAAATGCCAGGAAGCAGAAACCATTTCTTATGCCCAGAGAAGCCGAAGCTTACCAAAGCTAAGTCAGGTGCTCAAAGAAATGCAGCGGTATGTACATGAAAATGTAGCAGAACTGGGTTTTTAACTCAGATCTCTCCCACCCTGGGGCTCTAACCCTTTATTTTATGGGTGCAATAGCTGAGGCTTAGAGCTAGCAAGTAGCTCAGAGCTAGAAAAATCAACTCAACTTTTAAAATCTGAGGAGAGGGGCGCCTGGGTGGCTCAGTTGGTTAAGCATCCAACTTCAGCTCAGGCCATGATCTCATGGTTCGTGAGTTCAAGCCCCACATCGGCTTTTCTGCTGTCAGCACAGAGCCTGCTTCCGATCCTCTGTCTCCCTCTCTCTCTGCCCCTCCTCCGCTCGTGCTTTCAATCTCTCTCAAAAATAAACACTTAAAAGAGTTGTTAAGTGTCAGCTTTTTTTTTTTAATGTTTATTTATTCTTGAGAAAGAGAGAGAGCATGAGCAGGGGAGGGGCAGAGAGAGAGAGGGAGACAGAGAATCCTAAGCAGTCTCCACACTGTCAGCACAGAGCCCAGTCTGGGGCTTGAACTCATGAACCACGAGATCACAACCTGAGCCGAAATCAAGAGCCACCCAGGTGCCCCTAATTTTTTTAATCTTTTTTTTTTTTAATTTTTTAAAGTTAATTTATTTTTGAGAGAGACAGAGACAGAGACAGAGAGCAAGGAAGGGAGAGAGAAAGAGGGAGACACAGAATCTGAAGCAGGCTCCAGGCTCTGAGCTGTCAACACAGAGCCCAATGCAAGGCTCAAACTCACAAACCATGAGATCATGACCTGAGCCGAAGTCAGATGGTCAATCGACTGAGCCACCCAGGTGCCCCCTTTTTTTTTAATCTTTATTTTTGAGACAGAGACAGAGACAGAATATGAGTGGGGGTGGGGCAGAGAGAGAGAAGGAGACACAGAAACCAAAGCAGGCTCCAGGCTCTGAGCTGTCAGCACAGAGCCTGACGCAAGGCTCAAACCCATGGACCACGAGATCATGACTTGATCTGAAGTAGGACACTGAACCAACTGAGTCACCCAGGCGCCCCATAAAATAAATAAACATTTTTAAAAATTTGATTAAAAATAAAATCTGCAGAGAGGTGAAATACTCAGATTGGTGGGGAAAACAGAGAAGACAAATATCTGACTGGTGCCAGACAGAGCTGGGGCAGACCTGAGCCAAAAATCCTCATGAATGTCACCTCCTTCCTTCCTCTTCCCTTCAGGAGGCACTTTTTTGGGAACAAAATCCCGTGTTCTTTCATTCTTTTCCATAATCCTGGGGATGACCCACCACTCTTCCCCCATCCAGCTGCCTTACCTCTTTTCTACCTTTTTTTTAAAGATTTAACTTTTTTTTAATATGTTTTTTATTTTTTTGAGAGACAGACAGACAAAACATGAGCGGGGGTGGGGGGGGAGAGAAAGAGGGAGACACAGAATCCATCTGAAGCAGGCTCCGGGTTCTAAGCTGTCAGCATAGAGCCCGACATGGGGCTCGAACTCACCAACCATGAGATCATGACCTGAGCTGAAGTCGGACGCTTAAGTGACTGAGCCACCCAGGTGCCCCTCTTTCCTACTTTTCTTCAATCCTACCTTCATAGAGCTTTGTTTATAGTCTCTTGGGGAAAGAGATGTTAATTAAGAAATCACATGAATTATCATTACAAATTGTGACTTGTGTCTGGTTACTATCATGGGGAAGTATAGTGAGCCACAACATCTAATCCTAAGAACTCATGGAAGGCTTCCCAGAGGAAGTGACTTTGGGTCTGGGACATGCTGGTCTGGGTCAGAGTTTTCTGTCCAGCCAGTGGGGCAGGGACAAGTGATCCTTAATGAAAGAGGAGGAGAATGTGGTGGAGGAGGAAGATGTGCCCTGAAATTTATTAACTCAGCCCTTGCAGATTTGGGACTTACTGAGAGTAGGCTGGCTGAGGTCTCTACCCTCCAGGGCAGTGGTTCTCCAAGTGTGGTCCCTGCACAAGTGGCAACAGCTAACAATGTACATCCTGAGGCCCTGCCACAGACCTATCAAATTGAAAACTTTGGGGAAGAAGCCAACAATCTGTGTTTAATAAGCTCTCTTGACCATTCCACAACCTGCTCAAGTTGAGAGCCACGTTCTCGATGTCTACAGTCAAGTGCATTCATTCACTCAAAGTATAATAGACCCTGCTTCTCTTCCACTCTCTAGGCTCTCCACATGCTCTTCCTGAAATTGGAATTCATAGATGATATTTTGAGAGAATGCCTGATAGGAGTTTATAGCTGCAGAGAGAAATGTGACCAGTTGTTTGATGGGGTTGCAAGTGGGGATAAAATACAAGGATTTTAGCAATTCAGAGGTTAATTTCCCAGGGGATAAGACTCCAAGGGGTGAAAGCATATTCTATGAGCTGGAAAGAACCTAGTACATCATGTTCCCCACCCCCATGCAAAAGAAGATCTCACCCTTTATTATTGTTTTTTATTATGTTTAAATGGTTTTTTTAAGTTTATTTTGAGAGGGAAAGAGACAGAGTGAGTGGGGAGGGGCAGGGAGAGAGAGAGAGAATCCCAAGCAGTTTCCCTGCTGCCAGCGCAGTACCCAATGTGAGGCTTGAACTCCCAAAACTGTGAGATCATGACCTGAGCCGAAACCAAGAGTTGGATGTTTAGCCAACTGAGCCACCCAGGCGTCCCAGTACCTCACCCTTTAAAGCAGCCTTTTCCATGGTTGGCTGGTGGTGTCTGAGATGAAACCTGCCTCCCCCTGACTTCCTTCTACCGGCCTTAGTTCTCTAGACTCTTACAGAAAATCTTTTCCTCCTTCCCCACAACCTTCCAAGGGTGACAGTCATGCTAATCTGTGACCCTTAGTAAAGAAAGACACAATCACTGACCAACCAAATAGAAGACCCCAAACTTCTAAATGCTTTTATCGAAGCAAAAGTGAACATGATAGAAACTTCAAGTACATATGCCCTTCAGCTGAGCCAGCTAACACGAGAGGGTGGCTGTGCAGACTGGCCCACTTTCTGAAGAATGTTAAATAAAGGTCACAGGATCTAATTCTTAACCCTGGCCCAAGCCTCCGATGCTCCCCAGCTCACTGATACCTCTCCCGTGTGGTTTTTCTTAAGCCCTACATTCATGACTTGGACCATATATTTAAACTGCCAGTGCTTATGTGTATTAACCACTTCACAGCCAGGATCTACTTAGTTTCTGGAGGAAACAGTCCTCAGAACATGTTTCTTGTGTCATCCTGAGGTTCGTCACATCCAACCAATTGTCCGTTCATTCACACATTCGTTTAACCATCCTGCACATTCAATGCCAGTCTCCTTGCAGTTGGGCACTGTCCAATTTCTTCTCCAAATTGAGAAACCAAAAGCTAGACAAGTCCTGCTCCAAAGAATATGCTAACAAAAGAGCCAACTTTGAGAAGACAAACTTTGGCAGAGTATAACAAAGCAACTTAAATTCTCCTTCAAACTTGTACTCTCACTCTCTCCCAACAGCCTGGGAAGAAGGCAGAGAGATGATTAGTACATCTCAGACAGAGCCAGACTGAGGCCCAGGAGAAAATACAACACAGGGGACCTGCCTTTCAGCCTGGTGTTCCCACCACCGGTCAGTACCTCCCAGGCTTGGGAAGGCTCTCAGGGACACCACTATCTGGAGATGATGTCAGCCCTTAAGTGATGAGAGGGAACTTATCATTAACCAAAGCAAAACCTCAGAAGAAACTTACTATGAAATGGGTCTCTGACATTTCTTGAATAAAGACGGTCTTTGGAGAGTCACACCGAGATAAATTCTCACTCCTCTGGGTCTGGAATCACAGCTTCTCTATGCTCTCTATGATGTCGGACAAAAATGTGACCGCAAGCTCTTAAACTTGCTTTCCACCAAAGGCTGGAGAGAGAGCTCATCTGCCCACCACCTCGTAACAACTGGAGCCAAATCTCTGTTTCATTTTTACCAAGAAAAAGACTCCATCCTACCACAACAGGCCTTTGAATTCAAGCCTCTTCACAGAGGAAGCAAAAGACTTCCTAATCTCAAGCAAAAAAAATGCCAGCTATGTGCTCCCACAGGGTTCCAGTGCCCTGCAGGCACAGGGCACCAGGGCTATCACAATAACCTCCCAGCTGATCTACAATTCAATTCTCTTTTGTATAAAACTCCAGACACTGTCGCAGTTCAGATCCCAAGCTTCAGTCCCAGGACAGTCCACTCTGTCCTCCCTACCAGAAGCATCTCGGGATTCAGAAATCTAGACAGACTAGGATCTGGGGCCCAGAGACAACCATATACATAGCTCTAACTCTTTCAGAGGAAAGATGAATTCCCAATCTGACCCAGTAAGTGCTGCCTTCTGTGTACCAGGCACAGGGGAGAAAGGATGTGGGTGAACAGTGGGGGATGGGAGCAGAGTAGAAGTAGGAAGCCCTCAAACACACATACACCCAAGAAAAATGAGCCAGGCAGCCATCGTGTCAGTAGTGAGGGTTTTATAGTAAGTGCTTTGGGTGTCAGAGGAAATGGATTTGACCGGGGACATTGGCTAACCTGCCAGTTTCCCAGAGAAATGTCAATCTCCTTCCCTCTACCCCTCAGGCCTAATCCCACCATCAGATCTATTTTTGCATCCAGCCTGTCCTCTGTCCCTCCACAGCTGACTATGAAATATACTGTGCTTTTATCAGCACCAGGGTACCTGGTGAATAGTATTTCATTTAGGCTTATAAGAAGCTGTAAAAAAATAAAAAAGAAAAAGAAAAGAAAAGAAAAAAAAGAAAAGAAAAAATGGACATAAATCGTAATGGTTACCCATGATGTATTGTTAAGTCAAAAAAGTTAGATGCAGAGTAATGCGTAGAGTAGAATCCCATTTTTCTTACCACTGCCACAAACAAAAACAAGCATACCCACGTGTATCAACTGCACCATGGGAAATGTCTGATTGGGTAGGCGAAAAATGGTGAAGGTTAGAGAAAAGTGTTATAAAATCTACTCCTGCCTCTCCCTGCATATAACCTGAGATAATCACTTCCTGATCCTTCACTAGGGGCAGGAATGTCTCAGACCCCAGTATAGGGGCCCATGGAGTAAGACCAAGACATAAGTCCTGCTTGAGTAAAAAGCCAGAAAAGCAAATGAGGCTTGACTAGCCTCAGGTATTATTTGCTCACCCTCAAGGGCTGGTAGATGATAACCCAGTGAGATATTCCCTCCCAGCACCACTTCTGCATAACAGACTAAAGGTCAGTCCCTAAAACCCTCACCAAGGGAATACTTGGGGCTAACAGGAACGTTGAACAGTGGATTTGGGGGCCCAGGAGTCTACATTCTAGAGCTCTGCTTCTCCCTTCTCCATGAATTCACTGGGACTGACTCAGAGCAGGCTCTAGCCTCAGGGTCTAACCCAACACACATTCCAAGACAGAGTAGTGGATAACCCTTAAGTGACGAAGTTCACCAGGCAACTACCTAGATATCTGAGGACCAGAATGACCTGCAAAGAACAACGACAAACTAGGAACAGATACCATTTGAAGCAGAAATAGAACAGGCAGACCAAGAAGGTAAAATAAGTAAGGATGATGGATATACTTAATGAGATGAAGAACAGCATGGAATAAGATATGAAAGTATTTTAAAAGAAGATATGAAATTATTTAAAATATAGAGGCATTATATATGAAAAACATAATATAGAGTTGAAAAACAACATAATGGAAAATTAGGCATATATATATACACACATGTATATACAAGTGTGTGCATATATATTTGATATATTACATATATACATGTAGGACACCTAAAGCATAAGCCATGAAAGAAAAAAGTAATAAGTTAAACTTCTTGAAATTAAAAACTTTTGCTTTTTGGGAAACACTCTTAAGAAAATAAGAGGCAAAACATAATAGATGGACACATCTATTAGAATGGGTATAGCTGAAGAATGAATTGCTGAGTTAAAAGATTAGATTGAGAAACTCTCCTAGTAGGAAGCAGGGAAAGAAAAAGAAATAGAAAAGTTAAATAATATGAATAATAAAAGTAGATGTGCCAAAAAAAAAAGTAGAAGTATCAACATTTGGATAATAGGAATTCCAGAAAAAGAGAAAAATAAAATAGAAAATATTTGAAAATAAAACAGATACATTTCCTACAACTAAGTAAAAATGAAGGACCTCAGAATGAAAAGGCTGTAGAGTCTTTTTTTTTAAGTTTATTTATGAGAGATAGAGATAGCATGAGTGGGCTCCCTCCTGGCAGAGAAAGGAGCAGACACAAAATCCGAAGAAGGCTCCAGGCTCTGAGCTGTCAGCACAGGGCCCTTCACGGGGCTCGAACTCACGAACCTCGAACTCACGAACTGTGAGATCATGACCTGAGCCGAAGTTAGATGTTTAACCGACTGAGCCACCCAGGTGCCCTGGCTATAGAGTCCTAAACAAAAGATATAAGGGAAAATCCATCCCACATTACAGAATACCATAGACAAAACAAAGAAAAAAATTCTAAAAGCTTCTAGAGAGACACCAAATCGTAAGAACTAGATTGACATTAGGCTTCTCAACAGCAACAATGAGATAAGAAAACAATAATTTAATGAATTGAAGGAAAGGATTCTTGAATCTAGAATTTTATATCCAGCCAAATTATCACTCAAATATGAGGGTATCATAAAAAATATATTGAGGCATATAAATCCTCAACATGCCACATAAAGTCTCTCCTTGAAAATACTTTTTTTTAAGTTTATTTATTTATTTTGAGAGAGAAAGAGAGCATGAGTGGGAAGGTGCAGAGAGAGAAGAAGAAAGAGATGGAGAGAGAAAGAATCCCAAGCAGGCTCCACACTATTGGTACAGGGTCCAGTGTGGGGCTTGAACCATGAGATCATGACCCAAGCTGAAATCAAGAGTTGGACACTTAACCTACTGAAGCAGCAGCAGATCACTATAATAACTGGGGGAAAAAATGGATAAGCTAAAAAAAAAATCACATTTCTTTTTAGAGGCACTGGAAAGCTAGAGATACAAAGAAATCTAATGAAATTAAATTCTAGGGCAGAAAGAACTCTTCTAAGGCGAATGGAGATTAGTGACTGCTTTCCTCTCTGAGGGCATTTGCTGAGTCTAGGCAGGGACTGATAGGAATTGGACTTGTCAGAGCAAAGACAAACCTGCTGAGAGAAAGAATGAGAAAAAAAAAAAAGCCAGCTTTTAATGGCCATGTGGGTTGGCTTGACAAAGTAGAACTTTACAAAGCCTCAAGTGCACAGCTGGTTTTCCCCACTGGCTTGTGTTCCACCACAGCAATTTTACTATGTTCTGGGCAATAGAGGAGTCTAAGGGTTAGAATGGAAATTCAGGGAGAGATTTTCTGAAATATTATGTTTGAGAAAGAGAAGTGTACTTGAAAAGAGGGCCTGCAATAAAGACAAGATTAACATTAATCTTAAAGATATTTGAAATTAAAAGTAAGCTGATCCAGCTCAATATCAAACTGGATTGAAGTAATGAGTCCATCATTTCAGCTGTCTCGAGAAGAAAGAGTTGTTCTCTCTCTGGGAAAAAATAATATCTACTTCAGATTCTGTGGCTATTAATATATGAGAGAGAGAGAGAGAGAGAGAGAGAGAGAGAGAGAGAGATGGGGTGGGGGGGAATAATGTGAAGAATTAGAAAAATGTGACCTATAAGCAAGAGGAAAAAATAAGCAATAGAAACAGTCGTATGGGTGATCCAGAACTGGAGTTAGAATTAGCAGACAAAGACTTTTAAAAACTGTTATAAATATGTTAAAGAAAAGATGTACAAGATGGATGAAAAGATAAAGAATGCCAACAGAGGAATTTAATCTATTGAATTGCTAAAAAAAAAAATGGATATTCTACAATTGAAAAAATACAATATTTTAAGAATTCATTAATCCATCTTTACACTTTCCCTATGTATGCCTCACTCCAGGTTGCCAGTGTCTCCCAGAAAGGAGCTTGTGCACATATCTGGTGCCCTAGGTTTTGTAACTGCCACCCACAGGATATGCCTTGCTTATGTGGCTCGGGTGGTCAGTGGGACTTACATTCCAGGGTCTCAGAACTGTAACAAACAAACAAACAAATATTTTTAACTGCCTATCCCCCCCGGACACAGTGCAGAAGCAGTAGACTGAAAAACCATTTTTCCTCACAAGGCCTACTTGAAGATCTTAAAACTGCAGTCTGAGGTTCAGGCTTTTAATGTAACACATATCTAGGGGCCAGTGGCAATCCCCTTCAAAAAAAGAGGAGGCTGGCAGGTACCATGTTTACACTTTCTCTCTACCCTGCCCCAGGTCTCTTGTGTCTCCAGAAAAGGAGTGTGTAAGTCTGCCACCCTGGCTTTTGTGGTTGTGGCCCAGGAGATACAACTCTTGACAGCCTGGCTCTGGTGGCCAGTATGGCTTGTGTTCATGGGTTTGACAGGACTGTAGCAAACCCAGAAACAGTTCTCAATTGGCTGTCTTCCCAGGGATCAGTGCAGAGGAAACAAAGAGCACATCCGTCTCCCAGTGTTTCCCCGAAAGAGGTATAGTTGCATACTTTAAAAGCTGTTGCCTGAGAGTCTAGCTTCCAGTCAGCCTACATCTAGGTGCTGACTGAAATTCTTTCTTCTGGGACACTGACATGCCTTGGCACACGCTCAACTACTGGGAACCACCAAGAACAAAGAAGGCTGCTTGGACAATTACAAAGGCTTGAGAGAGAACCAAGAGCTAGGGCAGGGTTAAATAATAAAGTTCAGGGGCACCTGGGTGGCTCAGTCAGTTAAGCATCCGACTTCGGCTCAGGTCATGATCTCGCGGTTTATGAGTTCGAGCACTGTCTCGGGCTCTGTGCTGACAGCTCAGAGCCTGGAACCTGCTTCAGATTCTGTGTCTCCCTCTCCCTCGGCCCCTCCCCTGCTCACACTCTGACTCTCTCTGTCTTTCAATAATAAATAAACATTTAAAAAAATGATAAAGTTCATCTCCTACTCTTTCAAGACTGGAAGAGGTGGTTGTTTTATCTAATGCATAGAAACCAACTTAGTCAAGGAAAATGAAGAAACAGAAGAATATGTTCCAAATTAAATAATAAGATAAAACTCTAGTAAAGGACCTTAATGAAACAGAGATAAGGGATTTACCTGATAAATAATTCAAAATAACGTTCACAAAGATGCTCACCAAGGTCAGGAGAATGATGTATAAACAAAATGAGAATTTCAACTAGGAGGTTTAAAATATAAGAAAAAAACCCAAACAGACAGAAATCATACAGCTGAAGAATACAACTAAACTGAAAAATTCAGTAAAATGGCTCAACATCAGACTAGATGAAACAGAAGAAAGCATCAGCAAACTGAAAGACAGGGCAATGGAATGCATCCAATCAGAGGGCGAAAAGAAAAAAAAAATGAAAAAGAATGACTTTACAGTCATATAGAGAACATTCCATCTGAAAGCAACGGAAAACATATTTTCGAGTGTACATGGAACATTCTCCAGGATAGATCATATATTAGACCACAAAACAAGTCTCAATAAATTTAAGAAGACTGAAATCATACCAAGCATCTTTTCTGACCACAATGGTATAAAACTAGAAATAAATTACAAGAAGAAAACTGGAAAATCCACAAATGTGTGGAGAATAAACAAAATGCTACTGAACAACCAATATGTGAAAGAAGAAATCAAAAGAGAAGTCAAAAAATATCTTGAGACAAAGAAGATGGAAATACAACCTACCAAAATTAAGGGGATGTAGCCAAAAGCAGTTCTAACTTTATAGTGATAAGCACTGAATTAAGAAAGAAGAGAGATCTCAAACAACCTAACTTTACACCTAAAGGAAGTAGAAAAAGAGCCCAAAGTTAGTAGAAGGAAGGAATAACAAAGCTCAGAGTGGAAACAAATGAAATAGAGACTAAAAAGACAATAGAAAAGATCAATGAAACTAAGAGCTGTGTTTTTTTTCTTTTGAAAAGATAAACTAAAAATTTTGGCTAGATTCTTCAAGAAAAAAGTAGAAAGGAATCAAATAAAATCAAATCATAAATGAAAGAGATGCTACAACTGATACCACAGAAATACAAAGTAAAATTCTACTATGAACAATTATATGCCAACAAATTGGACAGCCTAGAAGATATAAATTCCTAGAAACACAAAACTGTCAAGACTAAACCATGAAAAAATATAAAATCTGAACAGACCAATAAATAAGCCCATACATTTATGGTCAATTAATTTTCAACAAAGCAGCCAAGGCTATACAATGGGAAAAGGATAGTATCTTCAATAAATGGTGTTGGGAAAACAGCCATGTGCAAAAGAATGAAACTGGATTCTTACACCATACAAAAAAATGAACTCAAAATGTATTAAAGACTTAAAACATAATACCCGAAACCATAAAACTCCTAGAAGAAAATAAGCACTAAGCTCTTTGACATTATTGGTCTTGGCAAAGATTTTTTTTTATTTGACACTAAAAGCAAAGACAACAAAAGCAAAAATAAACAAGTGAGACTATATCAAACTAAAATTCTTCTGTACAGCAAAGGGAACCATCAAGAAAATGAAAAGTCAACTTATAAAGAATAAAAGAAAATATTTTTAAATCATGTATCTGACAAGAGGTTAACATCCAAAATATATAATTAAAAATGGGCAGGGGCACCTGCCAGTCGGTTAAATGTCAGATTCTTGATTTCAGCTTAGGTCATGATCTCACAGTTCATGAGATTGAGCCCCATGTCAGGCTCTGTGCTGTCAGGTTGGGATTTTCTGTCTCCCTCTCTCTCTGCTCCTCCCCTGCTCAAACACACACACACACACACACACACACACACACACACACACACTGGCACTCTCTCTGTGTCTCAAAAAATAAATAAACATTTTTAAGTGTTTTTAAAAAATTGGGCAGAGTATTTGAATAGATATTTTTCCAGAGAAGACATACAAATGGCCAACAGGTACATAAAAAGATGCTCAACATCACTAATCATTAGGGAAATGCAAATCAAATCCACAGTGAGATATCACCTCCTATCTGTTAAGCTGGTTGTTATCAAAAAGACAAGATATGGGGCGCCTGGGTGGCGCAGTCGGTTAAGCGTCCGACTTCAGCCAGGTCATGATCTCGCGGTCTGTGAGTTCGAGCCCCGCGTCAGGCTCTGGGCTGATGGCTCGGAGCCTGGAGCCTGTTTCCGATTCTGTGTCTCCCTCTCTCTCTGCCCCTCCCCCGTTCATGCTCTGTCTCTCTCTGTCCCAAAAATAAATAAAAAACGTTGAAAAAAAAAAAAAAAAAAAAGACAAGATATAACAGGTGTTGGAGAGGATACAGAGAAAAGGGAACCCTGTGCACTGTTGATGGGAATATAAATTGATTCAGCTACTTGGAAAACAGTAGAGGTTCCTCAAAAAATTAAAACTGAAACTATCATATGACCCAGCATTTCCACTGCTGGATATTAATCCAAAAGAATTGGAATTACTGGGGTACCTGGGTGGCTCAGTCGGTTAAGCATCTGACTCTTGGTTTGGGCTCAGGTCATGATGTCACAGTTCACCAGTTAAATCCCCACATCGGGCTCTGTGCTTTCAGACTGAAGCCTGTTTGGGATTATCTCTCTCCCTCTCTCTCTGCCTCTCCCCTGCTCTTTCTGAAAATAAATAAACTTAAAAAAATTTTTTTAAGAAGGAGTGGAATTACTCTCTCAAAGAGATATCCGTATCTCCATGTTCATTGCAGCATCATTTACAACATGTCAGGATATAAAAACAACCTGTGTCCATCAGTGAATGAATGGATAAAGAAAATGTGGTATCCGTAAACAATGGAATATTATTCATCCATAAAAACAGGAAATTCTGCCATTTGCAAAAACACGGAAGGACATGGAGTATTATGTTAAACTACAGAAGTCAGACAGAGAAAGACAAATGCCATATGATCACAATCATATGTGGAATATAAAAAAACCTGAATTCATAGATACAAAGAACAGATAAGATGTTGCTAAAGATGGAGGGGGAAAAGGGTGGGCACCATGGGTAAAGGTTGCCAAAAGGTACAAACTTCCAGTTATAAGATAAGTCCTGGGGATATAATGCACAATATGGTGACTATAGTTAACAAATACTGTATTGTATATTTGAAAGCTGCCAAGACAGTATATTTTAAAAGTTCTCATAAGAAACTTTTGAAGAAAAGAAACTATGAAGAAAAAAGTTCTTCATAAGAAAAAATTGTTAACTATGTGTGGTGATGGATTTTAACTAAACATATTGTGGCAGTCACTTTGCAACATATACCTATATCAGATTGTTATATATTATTTTTTAATGTTTATTTATTTATTTTTGAGAGAGAGTGGGGGAGGAGCAGAGAGAGAGAGAGAGAGAGAGAGAGAGAGAGAGAGAGAAAGTACCAAGCAGGCTCCATGCTCAGCACAGAACCCAACATGGGGCTCAATCCCATTAACCATGAGATGAAATCTAGAGTCAGATGCTAAACTGACTGAGCCATCAAGGCACCCCCAGATCATTACACCTAAAATAATGTTATATGTCAATTATATCTCATTAAAACTTTTTTAAATACCAGTGTGTTTTATTTTCTTATACTCTGTAAGACATTCTCTCACCATTACCCAATAAAACTGGATATCAATATAAAAAGAGCAAAAAACATTTTCTCTTAATCCTATGCTGATGATAATAATTTATTGTGTGCACTCTCCCTAGTCATTTCCTCTCTGCTAAGCATTTCTCATGCAGTATTTTATTTAAAATATCTTCAAGGGGCGCCTGGGTGGCGCAGTCGGTTAAGCGTCCGACTTCAGCCAGGTCACGATCTCACGGTCTGTGAGTTCGAGCCCCGCGTCAGGCTCTGGGCTGATGGCTCAGAGCCTGGAGCCTGTTTCCGATTCTGTGTCTCCCTCTCTCTCTGTCCCTCCCCCGTTCATGCTCTGTCTCTCTCTGTCCCAAAAAATAAAATAAACGTTGAAAAAAAAAAAAAATTTAAAAAAAAATAAATAAATAAAAAAAAAATAAAATATCTTCAAAATAAAAAAGAATTCATTGGCTGAGCTTATGGCAGATTGAATACAACAGAAGAAAGCTCAGTGAACTTAAAGGCTGGTGAGTGGGGGGGCGCCTGGGTGGCGCAGTCGGTTAAGCGTCCGACTTCAGCCAGGTCATGATCTCGGGGTCCGTGAGTTCGAGCCCCGCGTCAGGCTCTGGGCTGATGGCTCGGAGCCTGGAGCCTGTTTCCGACTCTGTGTCTCCCTCTGTCTCTGCCCCTCCCCCATTCATGCTCTGTCTCTCTCTGTCCCAAAAATAAATAAATAAATAAATAAATAAATAAATAAATAAATAAATAAAACGTTGGAAAAAAAAAAGGCTGGTGAGTGGAAACTCTGCAAAGTGAAGCATGCAGGGAAAAATTGATGAAAACAAAACAGAATATGAAAGACGTGTGAGATGTGAAAAAATAATCTCACATATGTACATCAGAATCCTAGGAGGAGAGAGGAGAAATAATGGGTCTCAAGCCAACAATTTTCAAAATCCAACAAAGACAGCAACTCACAGGTTAAAGAAGCTCTCAGCAAATCTCAAGCAGAACAAATAAAAAGAAAGCCACACCTACGCACATTATAATTAAACTGCTAAAAACTAAAGATAAAAGGAAACCCTTAAAAACAGCCACAATAAAAAGACACACTACTTGCAGGAGAAAAACAATAAGAATGATGATGGACTTCTCAACAAAAACTATGGAAGCCAGACGAATATGAAATAACATCCTTAAAATATTGGAAGAAAAGAACCCTGCCAGACTAGAATTCTATATCCTGCCAAAATGAGGCAAAAAAAAAAAAAAAAAAAAAAGATATTTTCAGACAAATAAATGTTGAGAGAATTTACCATCAGTAGTATTGTATTACAAGAAATGCTAACTGAAGTTTTCCAGATTGAAGGAAAATGATCCTAGATGGAATCACAGAACTGCAAAATGAAAGAAAAAGTAGCCAAGTGGATTAATATAACACAGTTCTTAATATAAAAAGACTATCAACTATTCAAAACAACAGTAACTGTGTATTATAGGAATTGTAACATATATGTATACTGTATGCCAAAAACAGCATAAAGGGCAGGAGGAAGGTAAAGAGATTACAATAAGGTTCTTACATTGTTCATGAAATGGTAAAACACTAAGTCAAGGTAGGCTGAGATACATTAAAAATCCATACTGTAATCCCTAAAGTACCACCTTGAACAAGGTAACTTTTCCAGGGTGAAGATAATGTTGTCTATTTAAGTTGTACCAGGAAATGCATTTGTTGAAACTTACCAGCGGCACCTGGGTGGCTCAGTCGGTTAAACATCCGACTCATCTGGCTCAGGTCATGATCTCACTGTTCATGGGTTCGAGCCCTGCATCTGGCTCTGTGCTGACAGCTGGGAACCTGGAGCCTCCTTCAGATTCTGTGTCTCCCTCTCTCTCTGTCCCTATCCCCCTCACATTCTGTCTCTCTTTCCAAAAATAATTAAATGAACATTAAATGGCACCTGGTTGATTCAGTTGGTTAAGCAACCAACTTCAGCTCAGGTCATGATCTCACAGTTCATGAGTTCAAGCCCCGCGTCAGGCTCTGTGCTGACAGCTCAGGGCCTGGAGTCTGCTTCGGATTCTGTGTCTCCCTCTCTCTCTGCCCCTCCCCCACTTTCTCTCTCTCTCCCTCTCTCTCTCCCTCTCTCTCTCTCTCTCTCTCTCAAAAATAAATAAACATTAAAAAAATTAGAAGCCAACAGATGAAATAGGATGGAATAATAAAACTACTTTGATTAATCCAAAGGAAGTCAGGAAAACATAAATAAACATATAACCGATAAGACAAATAAAAAACAAAGCATTAAGATGGTAGGATTAAAGCCATCCATAACTATAATTACACTAAATGTAAATAGAATAAATTGCTTCATTTAGAGAACAGAAATTATCATACAACATAAAAACAAGATAAAATAAGATCCAACTAAACGATGTTTGCAAGAGATGCTCTTTAAATACAAGGGTACAGATTGTTGAAAATAAAAGGACAGAAAATAATACAACATGCAAACATTAACCATAAAACAGCTGATGCAAATATCTTAGTGTCAAACAAGGTAGACATAAATAAATAACAACAAAAAAGTCTCTGGCAAAATTGATCAACAAAAGGAGAGAAGGCTTAGAACAATGTAATGAATGAACGTGGGCACATAACTACAGATACACACTTCATGTCACAAGGATAGACATATAGATCAATAGAATAGAATTGAGAGTCCAGAAATAGACCCACGTATTTATGATCAATTGATTACTGACAAGAGCTCCAGGACCTATCAATGGAGAGAGAATAGTCCTTTCAACAAATGGTGCTGGGATTTGACAATGGATAGCCAAATGCAAAAGAATGAGGTTGGACCTCTACTTCACACCATATACAAAAATTACATCAAAATGGGTAAAAGACCTAAATGTAAAAACTAAAACTATAAAACTCAGAGAACAAAACATAGGGGTAAATCTTGACCTTGTGTTAGACAAAAGTTTTCTAAATATAATGCCAACAGCACAAACAAGAGAAAAAATAAATTGGACTTTATGAAAAGTATAACTTGTATGCTTCAAAGGATACTATCAAGAAAATGAAAAGACAAGCCACCAAAATGGGAGAAATTGTTTGTAAATCATACATCCAAAAAGGGTCTAATATCCAGAATATATAAAGAACACATAAAGCTCAACAATAAAAAGAGAAATAGCCAATTTTTAATATGGGCTAAGGACTTTAGTAGATATGTCGCCAAAGAAGATATACATATGAGCAATAAGCATATAAAAAGATGCTCAATATCAGGGGCACCTGGGTGGCTCAGTCGGTTGAGCGTCCGACTTCAGCTCAGGTCATGATCTCGCGGTCTGTGAGTTCGAACCCCGCGTCGGGCTCTGTGCTGACAGCTCGGAGCTTGGAGCCTGCTTCGGATTCTGTGTCTCCCTCTCTCTCTCTGCCCCCAACCCAGTCGCATTCTGTCTCTGTCTCTCTCAAAAATAAATAACATTAAAAAAAACTTTTTTTAAAGATAGTCAATATCAATAGTCACTAGGGAAATGCAAATCGATACCATACTGAGATACTACTTCATAACAACTAGGATAGCTATAATCAAAAACACTGTCAGGGCACCTGGGTGGCTCAGTCGGTTGAGCAACCAGCTCTTGATTTATGCCTAGGTCATCATTTCACAGTTATGAGATCGAGCCCCATGTCAGGCTCTGAGCTGGGCGTGGAGCCTGCTTGGGTCTCGGTCTCTCTCTCTCTCTCTCTCTCTCTCTCTCTCTCTCTCTCTCTCTCCCTTCCCTACTTGCACTTGTGTGCGTGCATGCTTGCACTCTCTCCAAATAAATAAACATTAAAAAAAAAAAAGACTGACAATAACAAATGTTGATGAGGATGTGGTGATGTGATTCTCTACTACACACACACACACACACACACACACACACACACACACACTGCTGTGGTGGGAATCTAAATGATGCAGCCACTTTGGGAAACAATTTGGCAGTTCTCCCCAAAAGTTAAAACATAGAATTACCATATGGGCCAGCAATTTCATCCCTAGATACGCATCCAAGAGAATTAAAATCATATGTTTACATAAAAACTAGTTCACAAAAGGTTCACAGCAGCACCATTCATAATAACCAAATGTAAAAACAAGCAAATACCCATGAACTTATGAAGGGATAAACAAAATGCAGTATATCCCTACAATGGAATATTATTTGGCATTTACCAGAAGTAAGCTTTCACACATGCTACAACATGAATGAACCTTGAAAACATTAAGTGAGTGATGCCAGACATAAAAGGGCACATATGGCATGAGTGTATCATATGGAATGTTCAGAATAGGCAATCCATAGAGACAGCTGATCAGGGTTTGCCTGGGGTAGGGCTCAGGAGGAATGGAGAGTGACTACTAATGGGTATAAAGGTTCCTTAGGGGCAATGAAAACATTCTGGGATTAGATGGTAGTAACAGATGCATAACTTGCTAATATTTTTCAAAAACACTGAATTTTATACTTTAAAAAGGTAAATTTTATGTTGTTTGAATTATATCCAAATCTAAAAAAAAAAAAATTAGGTCATCGTATTTGAAAAATTAGACAAAATGGATAAATTCTTGGAAAAATATAACCTGCCAATCTGATTCAAGAAACAATGGAAAGCCTGGATAGTATGATTATTAAAAAAAAAAAAAAATTGAAGCAGTAGTTAAAATCTTATCCCAAAGAAAATAAAAGGCTCAAATGGTTTTTGAAGCCACGAAACTGTCAATGAGTTCTTTCAGAGAACAAAAATTCATATCATGAGACACGTATACCCATACAAAAACTAGACAATGACTATATGAAGAAGAAAAATTATAAGCTTATCATTCATAAATATAGATGCAGAAATTCTACATAAAATATTAGCATATCAAATCCAACAGTTATAAAAATGGTTACAAACCATGACCAAGATGGGTTTATCCAGCATTGCAGTGATGCTTTAATATCATTAAATAGAAGTTACTCACTTTTATGAGAAAAAAATATACACTATTTCAACAGTGTAGTAAAAGAATTTGACAAAATTCGATACCTGTTCGTGGGAGAACAAAACGTCTTAGTAGACTATGACTAAAGGAGAACTTATTTAAGCTGATAAAAGGCACTCCCAAAAACACATAAAAATCATTCTAGGTCGATGGAGCAGGTGCTCAGCCTTCAAGATCCGCAAGGGGAGGTGGCCGCTGAGCACAGGAGGAAGCCCCGCTTTTCATGGGTGCTCTGTTTCACGCTTGGTCCAGCAGTGGGCAGGGCCCGTGGAAATCAGCGAGAACTTGCCATCAGGAAAACATGAAGAAATCCCAGGAAATTAACAAGGGAAAAAGAAAAGCGTATAACTTAACTACCTTTCAGGGAAAGCGGAGGGACTCTGAGATCACACAGCAAAAGCAGAAGGCAGCTAATGAGAAGTCTGTGCAGATTAAGAGGAAAATGCTGAGTGACTGTCTGGAAAACCTGGTGCTACCACCTAGTAGGTATATTATAAGCTGTGTGATCAAGACTTTGTAGAGTAAACAGTCATTACATGTCCAGTAACAGATCCTTATAAAACTA
This sequence comes from Neofelis nebulosa, assembly GCF_028018385.1. Classification (NCBI taxonomy): domain Eukaryota; kingdom Metazoa; phylum Chordata; class Mammalia; order Carnivora; family Felidae; genus Neofelis; species Neofelis nebulosa. The sequence continues at coordinate 34,923,045 of NC_080794.1, read as the reverse complement.
TTTTAAACGTTACCTCTCAGCTTGTCTTCGTGTGATATTTTAGAGCCATTCTCCAAAAGTAAAACACTAACCGTGCATATGAAAAAAAAATTATTCTAAATGAAGAAATGTGTAGTTATACACTTTAAAATCAGGAATAAGACAGAGATACTCACTACTGCCATTTCACTTCAACATCGTACTGTATGATTTAGGGAACATAGACAAAAAACAAAATTAAAAGCATAGGAATAGAAAAAAAAAAGAAATAAAACCGACAATATCGGTGGATTATATGATTGTCTAGACATAAAATCCAGAGTCATTTAAATAACTAGAAATAAGAGGAGATTCCTAAATTTGATAATTTCACTGTGGTTGTGTAAGAGACTGTCCTTGTTCTCAATAGATACATGATGAATTATGTAAAGGTAAAGGGTCGTGGTCTCTGCAATTCATTTTTAAATGATTCTGCAAACCTAGAATCATTTTAATGGTAAAAGGTAAGTAACCTCGATTATATTACATTATATACATATATATATATATATATATATATATATATATATATATATATATATGTATATACATACACCCAGAGAGGGAGATAAAACAAATCTGGCAAATATTATCAATGAGTGAATTTAGGTGAAGGATAAATGGGAGTTCATTGCAACAGTTTTGCCAGTTTTCTGTAGATTTCAGATTTTTTTCAAACTGACAAGGTTAATGACAGTCATAGAAAAGTCTAGTAAGGTGATTGGATCTAAGATTAATAATAAAAGTCAATTGCGTTTCATTGCATCAGCAACCAAAGAATTGGGAACTAAATTTTTTTAAAGGACTAAATTTATAATCACAAAACTGTATCACAAAACTATAAACTACTTAAGAATAAATCTAAGAGCAAAAGAATGCAAGACTGATGTAGGAAATCACAAAGTTTGTTTGAAAACATTAGGAAAGACCTAAATCAATGGAGAAACAATCCATGTTAATGGCGAGGAAGAATTAATATCCTAAAGAGATTATTCTCCCCAAATTGATCTACAAATGCAGTACAACGTAAATACCAAAAGGGTTTTCTTAGTTTTGCTTTTTGTAGAATTTAAAAGCTGCCATGTCATGTCAGTGGAGAAAGCAGAGGCTAGTCAAGAAACAGAGCTTATAGGGGTGCCTGGGTGGCTCAGTTGGTTAAGTGTCTGACTCCTGATTTGGGCTCAGGTCATGATCTCGTGGTTGTGAGATTGAGCCCCATGTTGGGCTCTGTGCTGGGCACGGAGCCTGCTTGGGATTCTCTCTCTCCCTCTCTGTCTCCCCCTCCCCCCCCCACTTTCTCTCTCAAAATAAATAAATAAACTTAAAAAAAAATAAACAGAGCCTATAAAATTAGTTACCTAAATGAGGGGAAAATAAAATTGGTTTGAGGGGCACCTGGGTGGCTCAGTCGGTTAAGCATCTGACTCTTGGTTTCAGCTCAGATCTTGATCTCACAGTTCGTGGGCTTAAGCCCCACATCAGGCTCTGCACTGACAGCAAAGAACCTGCATGGGATTCTCTCTCTCCTTCTCTCTCTGCCCCTTCCCCACTCATGCTCTTTCTCTTTCTCTCTCTCTCTCAAAATAAATAAATAAACTTTAAAAAAATTGCTAGTGTCATTCTAAGTAAAGAAAAATTTTTTAAAATTTAAAAGTAAAAAAATTAAAAATAAAATTGGTTTGTAACTCATCCATACATAAAAATCATTTCCACCTATATTAAGAATAAATGTCAAAAGCAAAACCTTATAATTTTATTTTTTTAAGTAATATCTGCACCCAACATGGGGATCAAACCCATGAGCCTGAGATCAAGAGTCACAAGTTCCACTGACTGAGCCAACCAGTGCCCCTCAAGAGCAAAATTTTTAAATGTTTTAGAAGACAATACTGTTGAAAATCTTTCTGACCTTGAGGATAAAGAAAGATTGGTTCAGAAACAAAAAAATGCTACCTTTTTAAAAAGATTAAAAAATTTGACAATATTAAATTTAGAACTATGTTCATCAAAACCTTAAAATGAAAGGATGAGAAGATATTTGTAATGTCTAAAACTGACAAAGCACTAGATCCATGATATATAAAGAATTCTTACAAATCGGGGCGCCTGGGTGGCTCAGTCGGTTGGGCGTCCGACTTCAGCTCAGGTCATGATCCTGTGGTCCATGGGTTCGAGCTCCGCATCGGGCTCTGTGCTGACAGCTCAGAGCCTAGAGCCTGTTTCAGATTCTGTGTCTCCCTCTTTCTCTGACCCTCCCCTGTTCATGCCCTTTCTCTGTCTCAAAAATAAATAAATGTTAAAAAAAAAAAAAGAAAAAAAAAAGAATTCTTACAAATCAATAAAAAAGGAACCAACAGCTCAATTTAAAAATAGGCAAAAATAAATAAATAAATAATTAATTAATTAAAGCATTTCATGGAAGAAGGAAAACATTTGGTCCATACAATGGATTGTTAAATATCAGGGAAATACAAATTAAAAGCACAATTATATACCACTATACGCCTATTAGAATGTTAAATAGACCAACCAATCCAAGTGTTGGCAAAGATGTGGAAAAACTCAAACTCTCATAAACTGCTGATGGGAGTATAAAAGGGTTCCACTACTTTGGAAAATAGTTTGGCTTTTGCCTAAAAACTTAATCAAATGACCTAGCTATTCTAGTCCTAGGTATTTGCCCAAGAGAAATGGAAGTATGTCCATACAAAGACTTGTATACAATGTTCATAGCTGCCTTATTTGTAATAGCCAAAAACCGGAGACAATCCAAATATCCATGACTAGATGAATGGATAAACAAACTGTGGTGTATCCACAGAATAGAATACTCAGCGAAAGAAGGAATGAATTCTGGATACTGGCAACAACCTGAATGAGTTTCAAACTAAGTACACTGGGTGAAGAAAGCTGGATTTTAAAAGTATACCACCTGTATGCTTCCACTTATATAAAATTCTGAAAAACGAAAACGAAACTATATAACCTAGAAACAGAAAGCAACTCAGTAGTTAACTGAGTAAGGGGAAAGAGGTGCAGGGCAGAAAAGAGGTGTTACAAAGGGTCACGAAGAAACCTTTGGTGGTGATGGATATGCTTATTATCTTGATTGTGGTAACGATGTCATCAAAACATCAAATTATACACTTGAAATATGAGCGGTTTGCTGGGTGTCGAGGAAAAAAGCTTGCCATAGCTTGACTCTAAGAGAACAGAATAATGTCTTTTAGAGAGAAAATGCTTCTTTTTATTCAAATACCTCAATGGGCCTTTTGGGCTGGGAAAGTTGAAATACCTTGGGCTGGCATGGGGGTGGGTTGAGACTATGGAAGAGTCCTTAGCTCTATAAAAGAGAAATTTTTCACTTTAGGGAAAGAGTCCAGAATTCAGAGAAGAGAAGAATATGAGAAGCCTCCAGAGAAGTTGGAAAGAGTCCCTAATACCTACTGCTAGCAGAGACTATGGAGAACGATGGCCAATGAGAAATTCCCTGGGGTGAAGACAGTCATAGAACTTTGATACCTAATATTCACATGTAAATGGTTTCCTATTCTATGAAGTATTTCCCCTTCACCATCCCCAAACCTTTAGCTCAGTCTGTTCCAGACACTGGCCTTGAGTTCATGGTGTTAGGGGAATCCAAGAGGAAGGGACAGTTCTGCACATCGGAAGCAGAGAGAGAGAGGCAGCAGGAATTGTGACATCAGCTAAGATGAGTGGGAGCACACTGGAGGCAGCAATAAGAGGAGTAACTGGAAGGTAGAAGCATTCCACTCAAGAATGTTGAACTATTGAGGCACCTGTGTGGCCCGGTCGGTTGAGAGTCCGACTTTGGCTCGGGTCATGATCTCGCAGTCTGTGAGTTCGAGCCCCACATCTGGCTCTGTGCTGACAGCTCGGAGCCTGGAGCCTGCTTCAGATACTATGTCTCCCTCTCTCTCTGCTCCTCCCCGACTCATGCTCTGTCTCTCTCTCATGCTCTCTCAAAAATAAATAAATATTAAGAGAGAAAGAGAAAAAAAAAAACTTAAAAAAAAAAAAGAACGTTGAAATATTAGGGCAGGGGACAGGACTTTCTCCAGCATGTGGGATAAGGGAAATGAGCCATTTTCTTTGAGTATTAAAGGCAAGAATGACCCTAGACTAGCTGACTTTGTGCAAGACCACTCTAGACCATGCTAGCCGTCACAGAAGTGACTCCGTAGGAACGGGGTCACAGACAGACAATGACGTGAATGGCACCCCCTGGAATTGTGCCTTGTGCTGTTAGTGCATCGTTTAGGTGCACTAGCTCTTTAGGTCAATAGCTCAAACCATTCTGAGTCCCTAAATTATCAATAACCTACCTTACTCCCTGTCTCTCTTTCTTTCTTAAATGTATGTACCCAAAAAAAAGGGAAGATTTTTAGTTTCATTTTCTTCACAGCATCATTCTTCCATTGGCTGGACCAGAAAGGAACTCATCTCCTTTTCTCTAATTTCCCCTTAGTTCACCCCAAATAGAAGCCACCAGATCCTTGTATTATCCCCGACTTGACCCAAGTCCCATCCTTCCTCCAATAAAATATGGTTCACGAGGAGTTTCAACTGTGAACTAACAAGAGAAGGAATATATCAAGACAGTGTAGGTGGAAGGAAGGGGTTGTGAGAAATGCATTTCTCCCAGTTGCCATTCACTACCCCTCTGCATGACTGGGCAGTAGGCTTGGAAGGACCTTTAGGTTGATGTTCATGTTGATCACACCAATAAGACAAGCCCCGTAACAATAGGAAGAAGCATAACGCAAGTACCTCACACGTGTGCGAGTGGCTCACAGCTTATCCCCATGTCTACATACTTACCTTGTGTACTTCCCATAACCTTGTTAGGCTGTTATATTATCTTCTATTCTTTTTTTAAATATTTATTTATTTTTGAGAGAGAGAGAGAGAGAGAGAGAGAGACAGAGTATAAGCAGGAAAAGGGTAGAGAGGGAGGGAGACACAGAATCTGAAGCAGGCTCCAGGCTCTGAGCTGTCAGCCCAGAGCCCAATGCGGGGCTCGAACCAACAAACTGTGAGATCATGACCTGAGCCAAAGTCAGAAGCTTAGCTGACTGAGCCACCCAGGTGCCCCTATCTTCCATTCTTACAAAAGGAAAATGAAACTTAGAAAGGTTAAATAGCGTGCCCAATTCTTCTGAGTCCAAACCACAATGCCTTTCTGCCATCTAAGATGCTATCCCAAACAAGTGCCAGGTCTAGTAGGACGTTTCAGTCAGGGATTATTAACCTAGGTCCCAAGGGGGAGACCCCCAAAGTGGGGAGTCCATGAACTTCTTTAGGATTTATTTTCAATCACCTCTAATTGAAATTTAGGGGGCGCCTCGCCTGGGTGGCTCAGTCAATTAAGCGTCCGACTTGGGCTCAGGTCATGATCTCACGGTTCGTGGGTTCTAGCCCCTTGCTGACAGCTCAGAGCCTGGAACCTGCTTGGATTCTGTCTCCCTCTATCTCTGCCCCTACCCTGCTCACGCTGTGTCTCTATCTCAAAAATAAATAAACATTAAAAAAACTGAAATTTAGCATTTCCTTCCATTTAGAATGTGGACAACAAACCACAGTAGTGGTAAGCAATACTTTGGACTTTGTCTCCAGGAGAAACCATGGACATTTTCATATCTATGCTGTTGTTGCAAATGTCTCAAAATACTGTTTACACTCATCAGGATTTCAGAATTATGATTATTAAGTTCCTGCTGGATCTCATTACAGTGCATTAAAAAATAATCACATATGTTACTCTATCACCACTTTAGTAACTGTGATTCATAAGTATCTTATGCATTTAAAAACATTATGAGGGGAGTCTGGGTGGCTCAGGTCATGATCTTGCAGTTCCGTGAGTTCAAGGCCCGCGTTAGGCTCTCCGCTGTCAGCGTGGAGCCTGCTTTGGATCATCTTTCCCTCTCTCTCACCGCCTTTCTCCTGTTTGTGTGCTCTCTCTCTCTCTCTTTAAAAAATAACTTTAGGGGCGCCTGGGTGGCGCAGTCGGTTAAGCGTCCGACTTCAGCCAGGTCACGATCTCGCGGTCCGTGAGTTCGAGCCCCGCGTCAGGCTCTGGGCTGATGGCTCGGAGCCTGGAGCCTGTTTCCGATTCTGTGTCTCCCTCTCTCTCTGCCCCTCCCCCGTTCACGCTCTGTCTCTGTCTGTCCCAAAAATAAATAAAAAACATTAAAAAAATAAATAAATAAATAAATAAATAAATAAATAAATAACTTTAAATCAATCAATCAAGCAAGCAAGCAAGCATTATGAGAAAGTACCTGTAGGTTCCTCATACTTGCCAAAGGGGTTTATGGTGCACACATACACTCATGTCAATGCGCACACACACACACACACACACACACACACACACACATATTTTCACACAGGTTGAAGGATGCGGCAAATGGTCAGGAATTGTGTTCTCCTCTTGTTCCTGTTTACGACCATATTGTACTGCAGATATTTATATGTCTTTCCTTCCTTGCTAGCATGTGAGTTCTAATAAAGCAGGAATGGTATCTTCTATTCCTTTGAGCCTTCAGTGCCTAGAATGGGGCTTGGCATTTGCTGAACAATCATTTATAGAGTATCTACTGTGCATAAAGCTCAGGTCCCATTGGGGGTGGCTGAATAATGGAAAGACTCAAAGGAGAGCAATAAATTCATTCACAAACTTGTTTGAGCATTCATTCATTCGTCCGCTTAGACGGACGAATCTAATGGCTACTCAACGCCAGCCACTGAGGTAGGCTCTGGGGAAAATAGGAAAAATGAGATCTGAGTCCTTGTTCTCACAGGGCACCCATTCTAGCTAACGAAAACAAGATTTTTGAAGACAGACAGACAAATAGGAATGAGGTCACTTGTTCTGGAGAGTCAGAGTCGTAGGGAAAATCTAGTTCTCAAGTCTATGTTTATTAGATCTTTTTAGCCAAAAAGTTACTGGGAGAAACTAACCACAGGGTAGAAAATGTAGACTAAGATGCCCTTCATAAGAGGAAAAGTCTGTGGGGTCCACAGGAGGACAATTTACCTTGTTGTGTGGTTGCTGGTCTTGCCTAGCAAACCTTGTGGAGACGTTAGTCTTCCATTGCCCCCGGTGTTTCAGGGGCTGGTCTGTCCAAAGACAGCAAGATGGATGCGTGCCCTCTCTGCAGTTCTGCTCTGCTTCAAAGATTCTATGATGCTATCAATTAGTCAGAATGTGCAAGGTTGCCTAGATACCTTGGGGCTTCTTTTTCTTGTAGGAGACCAGAGCTGGGTGACCTCCTCAAACCTGCCAAATGTGTGGTGAGAGACCAGGTGTGGGAGAATGTGGTCGTACAACTGCCTGGATATCTGGGCCAGATCATCCGTCCAGGCAGGAGGGCAAAGGGAGAGACACCCAGCAGAACTAGGAGAGAAAGGGATGGGGGCTGGGTGTGTCTTAACACCGAAAAGGAGAGCTGGGAAAAGATAACAAGGACAGCAAGGTTTGGGGTTAAGACAAAATCTGATAAAGTGAAACATTTCCCTGAAGAAGCATAACATCCAAATACAAAGAAATAAATTTAATGAATCCATACAACATCTCTTCCGAGAAGTATAACCTTAAAATACAAAAAATAATTTCACTTTGGTAAATCTAGGTCCCACCCACTGCAGTATCTCTATCTGTGTTCACTGAATGCGTGAAAAAATATTTCCTAGGGAACCTCAACTCCTTCATCTGTCCCCAGCTCCAGCTGGCCTCTCTCTTACCCTCCTTCGGCCTCCTCCATTCTGTCGGAACATCCTGCTTCAGCAAATGGTGACAGTTATCGCTAGGAATTAAGTACGTACATCAAAATCAACCTGGATGATCTGGAATATTATTCTTTTCAGTCTGTAGCCCATGATAAAGGCCTCTACTTTTTCCACGGGAAATTTCTTGGAACACTTCATTTTTCAATCACGCCTCCATCTAGTAAGTATTTAGTAAGAACAGCATAGTCCTGCCTTCCCTGGAGCACTACAAAAACGTATCTAACCGAGGGCTTGCAATCTACTAGTCCAGATGAGAAATGCCTACAGGTAACTCTGTGACAAGGTAGAATGTCACAGGTGGCTCAGATTAATGGGGAGAGGGGAGGTAGAGAGAGAGAGAAAAAAGAGAGGACATCCACTGGGGCAATGGTCAGGGACAGGCCATCTCCACTTAGTTCTGGAGGGTAGAATGCAGACTAGCGGGGCCTGCGGGAGGGGCAAGTTCCAGCGAGGTAGAAGTCAGAGTGAAGGCAAAAGGCCCTTCAGTCAGCTTTAGCTGTTCAGAAGCAGGAGCTTTAGGATCATGTGATAAATGCCCAGTCACTGGAAGTGTTCATTCAAATGAGATTTGGATAATTTACTAAAGATACTGTGGAAGATATTCCATATACTTCCCCCTGTTGGTAAGAAGTTTGGGCTAGAGAGATGCCCTCAGCAACTTCTGACTCTACGTGTGCCTTATTCCACCGGCAGAGCAGGAAGTCAGCAAGCGAGCCTCCCAAATGAAACATTAATACCTCATGCAAAGAATCTTGGGAAATCAAACATTCTTTATTCATTTACTGTGTTTCATACACCTAGCAGTCCTTTAAACAACTATCGACAGCAGCAACACGAACCACATGTAAAATGAAAACGGGTGCCCCAAATGGCACCCTCCCCAACACACACGCATATGGAGAAGCACAGTCCTACAGGCTGCTGACATTACTCACTTTAAGCATGAAAAGATTCCTACAGGGCTGCCTGGAAATCAACCTTCTTCATCCTGGAGCTGATACTCCGAAGTCTTTGTTCTCTTTCCATGTTTGAGGTCAACATGACAAGTTAAGGACAAGTTAGATTAGATTTCCATTTTATTACATGAGACCCTATCCTTCTCAAGTGTGCATCCACAAGTGAGGACCCAATCTACTATAAGCAATGGCTGAAGCATTCCAGAGGGGGACTCGGACAGCCAGGCCTCACGGGCAGATGGCATGTATGTTTCAAGTCCAACAGCCACAGGACCCAAAGCCATAGAGAACTAGCAGCTTGGGCCTCAACTGAAAAATTTGCTAAAAGGGGATCTCTCGGGCCCAGCTGCTTTGATTTTACAAGTTGGCCCATCTTTGGCCCAAATATGCCAATGATAGGTATCATTTAATGCCCTTGAAAAAAACACTGAGTAACAAAATGCTAAGAGTACCCGAGAACCCGGGGTTCTCTTCCGGTCATCCAGAATGTGAAGTCAGCTAGAAGCTTGCCTGTTGGTCCCTGACCGACTCATCTGCCAGAGGAAAGGCTGGTCAGTATCCAAGGCATGTGGGGCCCAACCCTGAGGGAGTCCCTATTTCTCCTTCTGTGCCTGCTGTAACCTCTTGGCCACAGCAGTGATCAGAGCAGCTCCCTTTCCACTCCCATCTTCTGACAGCATGAGTGTCACATCACATCGAGGAGCTAGTTCTTTCACGGTTTCCTGCAATATCCGAGAAAAGCTACAAAAGAGAGAGAGAGAGAAACGTCATCAGCACTCACATAAGGGATCAACATATTTGTGAATGATTCCAATCTAGTTTGTTCCTTCCAGCTTGCTTCTCAAGGCTCTAGAACAGCTCCATACACCTCTTCCTAAATAGCTGTTTTAATTTTACCTTTTGTTGAGCAACTATTAATGCCAGAGGCTCTTCTAGGTGTTTTACATACAGAATATACATACAGTCAAAGTGTAATAACAGTTTAAAAGCAGTTATTAGTATTTTCACAACATAAAAAAAATTGATGCTCAGAAGTTAAGAAATTTTTCTAAGCTTGTACAACTAGTAAGTTATATTAGGACTTGAACCAGGCCTATCAGTTCTCAACCTCACATTTTTTTTCTTTTTTTTTTGGTTCAAAAATCCCTAAATGTTTATTTTGAAAAATTTCAAACTTACTATAGAGCTGAAAGAATAGTTTGCTGAACGCCTGAACACCCTCTGCCTACACTCAACAAAGTTATAATTTTATCCTACTTGCTTTATCCATTCACCTATCCATCCTTCCCTCCCTCCACTAATTTTCCCCCAAAGCACATAGTTGGCCTCTCTCAACTATCCTTTGATATATTAAATCCATTTGAGGGGACATCTTGTAAGTTGAATTACCAGGGCAGTCTGTGAGGTCAAAGTATGTTTAACAGAGGCCTGGGCATCTAGGCCCTATGTCCTGTGATCCTGTGTTACCATGAATGGTACAAGTGGTGTTCATCTCTGAGGGCCAGCATGCTAGAGCAGGTTCTGAACCTGACTCCATCACACAGCCAGTGGGTGACTCTGGCCAACCGCTAATGCTCCCTGGGGCCCTACTGGTTATGTAATAGGAGAAAGTTTGAGGTCTTCTTGAAGGCACAGCAGGGTGGTTAGCCCCCAACTTTCCAGAAGAAAGGAGAAATGGCTTAGTGGTCACAGGTCAATCAAGTCTGTCTTTCTTTCTTTCTTTCTTTCTTTCTTTCTTTCTTTCTTTCTTTCTTTCTTTCTTTCTTTCTTTCTTTTTCTTTCTTTCTTTCTTTCTTTCGTTTCTTTAAGCATACAATTCAGTGTTTCTTAGCATATTCACAAAGTTATGCAACCAGCACCACTATCTAATTCCAGAACATTTTCATCATCCTAAAAAGAAACTCCATGCCCATTAATAGTCACTCCCCGTTCACACCAACCCCCGGGTGCCCCCCTACTTTCTATCTCTATAGATTTGCTTATTCTGGACATTTCATATAATGGAATCGTATAGTAAGTGGCCTTTTGTGTCTGGCTTCTTCTTTCAATTAACACTATATTTTTCAAGGTTGATCAGAGTTATAGCATGTGTCAGTACTTCACTCCTTTTTATGAGTACTAGTCCATTGTACAGATACACTACATCTTGTTTATCCACTCATTGCTTGGTGGACATTTGGACTGTTTCCCCCTTTGGTTATCGTGAATAGTTCTGCTATGAACGTCACCAACAAGTTTTTGTGTGAACATGTTTTCAGTTCTCTTGGATACACCTCGGAATGGAATTGCTGGGTCATATGGTAACTCTATGTCTATCTTTTTCAGGAACTCCCAAACTGTTTCCCACCAGCAATGTATGAGGTCTCCAATTTTGCCATATCCTCATCAACACTTGTTAGTGTCACTCTTGTTTATTACAGCCATCCTAATGAGTGTGAAATGGTACCTCATGGTTTTGGTTTGCATTTCTCCAGTGACTAATGATACTGAGCATCTTTCCACATGCTTATTTGCCACTTACACATCTTTGGAGAGATGCCTATTTAGACCCTTTGCCCATTTGTTGATGGGGTTATTTGTCTTTTTAATTGTTGAGTTGTAATTGTTCTTTCTATTTTCTAGGCGGAAATCCTACATCAGATATAGGATTTGCTAATATTTTCCATCATTCTGTAGGTTGCCTTTCACTCTGTCATATTCTTTGATGCACAGAAAGTTTTAGTTTTTATAAAGTCCAGTTTACCTATTTTTTCTTCTGTTACTTATGCTTTTGATGTCATATTTAAGAAACCGTTGCTTAATCCAAGGTCACAAAGATTTATACCTATGTTTTCTCTTAAGAGCTTAATAGTTTTATCTCTTAAATTCAGGTCTTTGATCCATTTTAAGTTGATTTTTGTACATGGGATGAGGTACGAATCCAACCTCATTTTTTTTTGCAGGTGGATATCCAGTTGTGCCACCATTTTCTGGAAAAAATATTCTTTTCCCATTAAAAGGTCTTCACCTTCTTGTTTAAAATCCCTTGACCATAAATGTAGGGGTTTATTTCTGAGCTCTCAATTCTAGTCTGATGATCTCTATGTTTATCCTTACGTCAGTACCACACTGTTTTGAGACTGTAGTTTTATTGTAAATTTCAAATAGAGAATTGTGAGTTCTCCCAACTTTGTTTTTTTTTTAAGACTATTCTAACTAGTCTAAGTTCCTTGCATTTCCATATGAATTTTAGGATCAACTTGTTGATTTCTGCAAAGAAGTCTTCTGGGATTTTGATCATGATTGTGTCGAATCTGAAGATCAATTTGTGAAGCAATGCTACGTTAACAATATTAAGTCCATTAACATAGGCTGTCATTCTATTTAGGTCTTCTTTGTTTTATCTCAACAATGTTTTCTACTTCTCAATGTACAAATCTTACATTCTTTTTGTGACATTTATTGCTAATTATTTTATTCTTTTTGATTGTGTTGTAAATGGAATTGTGTTCTTCATTTCATTTTCAGATTGTTCATTGCTAATGCATAGAAATGCAATTGATTTTGTGTATTGATCTTGCATCCTGAAATCTTGCTGAACTTGTTTAACAGTTCCAATAGTTTTTTGTAGATTATTAAGGGTTTTCTGTATACAAAATCATGTCCATCTACAGACAAAGATAGTTTCACTTTTGCCTTTCCAATATGGATACTTTTTATTTCCTTTTTCTTGATTAGTTGCCCTGGCTAGACTTGCCCTTGATTTTCCCTTTGAAGTCACCTATGTTTGGTCTGGTCTGACAAGCCTCTTGCCTTGAATCAAGTCTGGACTGAGAGACAAAAACCATGCAACCATCTGGAGGCAGTGCCAAAGCAGGACAATGTTGAACAGCAGTGACAAGAGTAGGCACCCTTGCCTTGTTTCTGATTATAAGGGCAAAGCATCCAGTCTTGCACCAGTACGTATGAAGTCAATTGTGGGTTTTTCATAGATGCTTCATCAGGTGGAGTCCCTTTAGCTCTAGTTTGTTGAGTGCTTTTATCATGAAAGGTATTGTATTTTATCAAATGCTTTCTCTGCACCTATTGAAATGATCATGTGGTTTTTGTCCCTTGGTCAAGTCTTGGTTCAAGGGAGAAGAGGCTCGCAGGAACCACATCAAAAGTAAGCGAATGCGAGGGGGAAAACAAGAAAAGATACTAGGCGGTGATTCTGGAGAATTAGTCATCACCATAGGAGGGGCTGAGGATCAGGGGTTACAATAACAGTATGTTCATGTATATATTTCAGTATGATTGGAAACTTTTATAAGCTTGTTAATACTTTTCATTTTCACCAAAACAAAATGTTAAACATTAAATGAAAATAATAGCTTTCATCATTGACCTTTTTGTGATGTGCCATGCACTCTACAGATACTGTTTAACTTAATCCTCGGGGCGCCTACGTGGCTCAGTCAGTTAAGCGTCCGACTTTGGCTCAGGTCATGATCTCGTGGTTCATGGGTTCGAGCCCCACGTCAGACTCTGTGCTGCCGGCTCGGGCCCTGGAGTCTGCTTTGGATTCTGTGTCTCCCTCTCTCTCTGTCCCTCCCTGACTTGCGTTCTCTCTTTCCCTCAAAGATAAATAAACATCAAAAAATGTTTAACTTAATTCTCACAACCACTTATGAGGTAGGTAAGATTTTTGTTGTCATTTTACAGATTAAGAACTGAGGCTCAAAGAGGGTGAGAAACTGACCCTCAGCCTCCCAGCTTCTAAGTGGTGGAGCCAGGATCCAACCCTACATTTCCTGATGGGGCTCTCAATCCTTCTGTCCACTGCCTCTGACCTAAGAAAGTCATAACCAGTTCATACTTGGCAAACGCTCTATGCTGTACAAAATACTCAGTTCTCGTCACTTCCCTGTGAGGTCAGGTGAGAATATATTAGTAATAATGGCTTGTATTTGTGGAGCACCGTGTCAAGTACATGTAGGAACTCAGTCCTCATGGGGCCCTATGAGGCGGAGATTATTACTCCCTGCCTTTGACTGTTGGAGATCAGGGGGTTCAGAGAGGATGGTGAATACTCCCACATCCTACCACTAAGACACAGAGCCACAAGGGCTCACACCTTGTCTGCTAGAGCCATGGGGTCCACTTTCAGCTTCAGCGCCCTCCCACCCCCACCTCTCTGGGGCACTTACTGAGGGTGCAGCTTGTACAGGGTGCCATCCACACCCACGGTGACCTTCAGGTTCTCAAGCCCCTGGTCTTCCCTCCTCTTCTCCACGATGGCTGCCAGGCCAGCGCCATAGAGCTGGGCTGCCCGCCGGGACACAGCTCCGCACACCTCCTTCACCACAATGCTGTCCTCACACGTGCTGTCCAGGCCAAGCTGCTGCAGGATCCTCCTGACCTGGAGGAGGGCCAGCCGATCGCTGCAGACAAGCAGAGCGGGAGGTCAGGACCTGCTTCGGGGGGCCCCGGAACCCGCTCCACGTGGCTCACGGCCCCCCGTCCCCAGATGCCCTAGGCAGAGGGAGGAGAAAATGATCCAAGAAATGGCTAAGTTAGAGCAGAATGCCACAGAAGCTGAGACTCAAGAAAGTCTGCCGCCCCCAGGAAGTCCCATCATCTTTACAAAATAAAGCGTAGCACACAGTTTCTCACACCACGTCTAAACTCTCCCACTGAGCACGCCAGCTCCTGCTGCCCTGCTGTTTGATGAGAAGCTAGCTTTCCTTCTATTTAACTTTTTCTGATTTCCTGCTTTCTCTTCCCAACTAGACTACATGTCCTTGAGGGTAAGACTATATTCTCAGTAGTAGCCAGCATAGGGCTGTGTATATTCAGTGGGCAAGTGAAAAAATTAATATACAATGTACCATCAGCACCTTTGTGAGCAGGAATCTGCACGTGGGACCACGAGCATGTATGCACGTGCAAAGCACCCATCGCGGGGACAGGCTGGCCTTGAGTCTAGACCCTGATTCTCTCATGGTGAACTTACAGAGCTCTGACTCCCAAGCTAAACAACGTGAAATTATATCCTTGACTGCCTCAGGGAATACTTAGAGAAGAAGAATGTTATCAAGAGAGAACTGAGAAAAAAAAAAAAAGAGAGAGAGAGAACTGAGAAAGAATCTATACGGCTGTATAGTGGGTTCAGCAGGTAAATGGTGGCACAGCCAGACAAGAGAATCCTTTGTAAACCTTAGAGGTGAATTTGCATGAGACTATTTAATGCTATGGCAAGTATTCATGACATATTAAGTGAAAAAATAGATTATAAAATAATATGTGCCATATGATCTTGGTTTTCATGAATGTGCATCCTTGCATAGAAAAAAAAAGCAGAAGGAAATCTATTCAGTTGCTGGTAGGAGTACCAGTAGGTTCTTATTTTCTTGCTTTTACTTTTGAATGAGCAATATGCGTATAGGAAGAAAAAAAGGGGATTTTTTTTAAGTATGTAAAAAAATAAAACCTGAAATTCTTTCCACAGTCCCAGCCTTCACAGTTTATCTTGTTCTTTCTGTTTTATTTTTTTTTTAAGTTTATTTATTTATTTTGAGAGAGACAGAAATAGTGTAAGTGGAGGAGGGGCAGAGAGAAAGGAGAGAGAGGGAATCCCAAGCACAGAGCCCAATGTGGGGCTCAAACCCACGAAGCTGTGAGATCATGACCTGAGCCAAAACCAAGAGTCAGGACGCTTAACCGACTGAGCCACCCCGGTGCCCCCACCCCGCTTCTTTCATCTGCATTCCCCCCCTCAATCCTCAGAGCAATCCTTGGAGTTAAGCAGTAGAGTACTTACCTTTTATAAGGAAAGGAGTTGTCCAGAAAGGTGAAGCAACTTGCCTCAGGTCACACACCACAAGCAATCTTAAACTCAGACTCTGAGACTATAAGCCTAGGACACTCCCCACAACCCAAGAATCGCTGTTGCATCCATTGGACAACGTGCTTTGAAATGGACCACGGACAGCATAGCACCTACCATTCCCAACTGGTACCAGATTGGATGTGATTTTCTTTTTATACCATGAGGTTTAAAAACAAATAAAATAACTAGAAATAGGAAACCAAAGCATCCAAAGCAGACACCTTTTGTGTGGCAGAAGCAAATATTTCTGGAGGCATATAGGTCCTGCTAACTTACTCTTGTCCAAGAACATCTTCCTTTGTACTCAGGACACACACACACACACACACACACACACACACACACACACACACACAGCAAAGATAGTCAATGTGCTTATCTCTTGCACATGAGGAAGAAATCATCTTTCCCCACAGCAAAAGAGGATCGCTCTGGTCATCAACAGTGATGACTTTTAACTTGCACTTTTGAATCTAATAGGTTGAAGAGCAGACCAAAAGGGATGCTGGATATCTGCTTCTCACAACTTCCGAAACACAAAATTGCTGCTGCTGCTGCTGCTGCTGATTCCACCACCATCTCCCTAGCAAGAACGGCCCTACAACAGTCCATCTGATTTCTCTAAGTACACTGCTTTCACTTCTAAAGAGTTTTCTGTTTTTCCCAAAGTGATTTGTGGCTTGCTGGCATGTGGCCATGCAGACCAGGGAAATTACATGAATGAATGCAAATTGAAAGAAATTCCAAATACAAAGCCTCTTGACAAGAACGGCGCTGGTAGGGAGAAAAAAAAAAAAAAAGCAGTGACATTGACACATTTGTACATGACTGGTGGTGGTGGAAAGTGGAACCACCTTTTTAGAAGTGTGTCCACAGGGAAATGCTTCTTTTTTTTTTTAATTTTTTTAACGTTTTATTTATTTTTGGGACAGAGAGAGACAGAGCATGAATGGGGGAGGGGCAGAGAGAGAGGGAGACCCAGAATCGGAAGCAGGCTCCAGGCTCTGAGCCATCAGCCCAGAGCCCGATGCGGGGCTTGAACTCACGGACCGCGAGATCATGACCTGAGCTGAAGTTGGACGCTTAACTGACTGAGCCACCCAGGAGCCCCGGGAAATGCTTCTTTTAACCAGATACTTCTACTCCTGAGGAAATAATTTGTGAGCTGCAAATGGTTACACAAAAAGAATAATTACGGTGTTACTCAGAACTGCGGAAATCCATAAATTATAAGCTAGACATCTTATACTAAAGGGAGAGTTTAGTAAATTATAGTATAGCAATCTAATGTAACATTATGCAGCCATTTTAAATGATAATTACACCAAAGACTTGAGATGGGGAAGTCTCTAGAAGTATTCCAGCTAAAAATTGCAGGAGTATTAGCATTAACTTACCATCATTTTACAATCTCAAGTGAAATCACAGATCTTGGCAATAAGCATCAGTGACTACTTACATCATAAAAGACAGACAGTAGTGTCTAGGTGGCTCATTCAGTTAAGCATCCAACTGTTGATTTCGGCTCAGGTCATGATTTCACATCCCGCATTGGGCTTGGTGCTGACCGCATGGAGCCTGCTTGGGATTCTCTCTCTCTCCCTCTCCCTCTCCCCCTCCCCTGTTCCCACTCTCTTTCTCTCAAAATAAGTAAATAAACTTGAAAAAAAATAAAAGTAAACAAAAGAGAGACAACTCAATGCCACTTCTGAAATATTCTTGTCCAAAACTCAACACTGAATCTAACCATGCATCTAGGTCTAACTATGAGATTGTAGAAAATATAAGAGAGAAGAAAATCCTAAATGCTATAACCAGCAAAATCTAGAACACAGGAAACTTCTAGGATAAAATAAGTTTCTTCATCCAATATATTCCAAGGGGAAACAAGAGAAGTTTATATAATAAAAAAGATTCAAAAAAAAAAAAAAAAAAAAAAAAAAAAATATATATATATATATATATATATATATATATCTCAACCAAATGACCTGTCTGGACCTTGTTTGGATATTGATGCAAACAAATGCACTGTAAAAACCATTATTTTTAGGCAATTTGGAAAATAGAAACATTGGCAGGATATTTTGAGTTTAAGGTTTATCATTAGCTATTTTAGGTTTGGTGATGGTAATGTGGCTATGGTTTTTTTTTAAAGAACTAATATTTTATAAACATATTTTAAAATAATTATAGGGGCACCTGGGTGGCTCAGTTGGTTAAGTGTCCAACTTCGGCTCAGGTCATGATCTCACAGTTCATGAGTTCGAGTCCCCTTGTGTGGCTCTGTGCTGACATCTCAGAGCCTGGATCCTGCTTCAGATTCTGTGTCTAGCTCTCTCTCTATCCCTCCCTCACTCATACTCTGTCTCTCAATAATAGATAAACATTAAAAATTTTTTTAAATAACTCCCATGTTTATAGCAGCATTATCAACAATAGCCAAAGTATGGAAAGAGCTCAAATGTCCCTCGATGGATGAATGAATAAAGAAAATGTGGTACACACACACACACACACACACACACACTGGAGTATTACTCGGAAATCAAAAAGAATGAAATCTTGCCATTTGCAACTACGTGGATGGAACTGGAGGGTATTATACCAAGTGAAATTAGTTAGAGAAAGACAAAAATCATATGACTTCACTCATATAAGGACTTTAAGAGACAAAACAGAGTAACATAAGGGAAGAGAAACAAAAAGAATATAAAAACAGGGAGGGGGACAAAACAGAAGAGACTCATAAATAGGGAGAACAAACTGAGGGTTGCTGGAGGGATTCTCTCTCTCTCCCCGCAGGGGGGATGGGCTAAATGGGTAAGGGGCATTAAGGAAGCTACTCCTGAAATCATTGTTGCACTATATGCTAACTAATTTGGATGTAAATTTTAAAAAATAAAAAATAAAATTAAAAAAGTTTTTTAATAGTTATAGATAAACTCACATAAAATGTGAGATTTGTTTTGGGGTGCCTGGATGGCTCAGTCAGTTAAGTGTCCAGCTTCGGTTCAGGTCATGATCTCGCGGTTCATGGGTTCCAGCCCCGCATCGGGACTTTGAGCCTGGAGCCCACTTTGGATTCTGTGTCTCCCCCTCTCTCTGCCTTCCCCCTGCTCACGCTCTGTCTCTCTCTGTCTCTCAAAAATGAATAAACATTAAAAAAAAATTTTTTTTAATGTGAGATTTGTTTCAAATTCATCCAGTTTAGGGGTGGGAAAAGCAGGAGTATATCAATGAACCAAGTTTGGTCATGAGTTGATCATTATTGAAGGTGGTGATGCAAACAGTCCGTTCATTTTACCATTCCCTCTATTCTTCTATGTTTAAAACTTTTCAGGGGCATCTGGGTGGCTCAGTCAGTGAGTGTCTGACTTCGGCTCAGAGCATTATCTTGCCATTCATGAGTTTGGGCCCCGCGTAGACTCTGTGCTGACAGCCTGGAGCCTGGAGCCTGCTGCAGATTCTGTGTCTCCTTCTCTCCCTCCCCCTCCCCCACTCATGCTCTGTCTCTCTCTCTCAAAACTAAAAAAATAAATGTTTTTTAAAAAATTCAAAAAACTTTTCATAATAAATCATAAAATAGAAACCAGAATTATAACTGACAATTGTCCTGTACAATCACTGAATAAACAATATACAGAATGAGGGGCGCCTGGGTGGCTCAGTCGGTTGAGCGTCCGACTTCAGCTCAGGTCACGATCTCGCGGTCCGCGAGTTCGTGCCCCACGTCGGGCTCTGGGCTGATGGCTCAGAGCCTGGAGCCTGCTTCCGATTCTGTGTCTACCTCTCTCTCTGCCCCTCCCCCGTTCATGCTCTGTCTCTCTCTGTCTCAAAAATAAATAAATGTTAAAAAAAAAAAATTTAAAAAAACAATATACAGAATGATATGTGTAGTATGATTGCAATTATGCAAATATGTTTACACACTTTTAAAAATTTGAAAGGGAATATGTAAAAATCAAAACAGCTATATTTGGTCATGAGCATATAGGTGATTTTTTTTTTTAAAGAGTTTTCTTTCATATTATGGACACATCATCTTTTTAGGAACAAGAGAGGATCATTTTTCAGCCTAAGCTAAGTCCTGTGTAACAGTTTAGGAACCTCAGGGCCCAGGCACGCAGCTGGCCCTTCAGTTGTGTCCTGTGGTCTTGATGCAGCTGGAGAGACAGAGCAGCTCTAGGAGGAAACCCCCTGCCCAGACAGGCCCTTACTGTTTTTATTTTTAAATCTCAAGCCTGCTGGATCCCAGCATGACAGCAGCACATCCCAATCAGTGCCTCTCAGACCAAGCAGGTGAACCTGCTCACACATCACCTTTCAATCTGGGACAGGAACTTGGTTTCAAAGATGCCCCTGGTCCGGAGACGCTCTGAAATCTGCCCACGGAAAAGGAGACCGTGCTTGGTGAGGTCAATCAGGATCTGCCGCACAATCTCCCCCAGGTACATCCCGCTGGTCATTTTCTCATATCTGTTTGGAGAATAGAGATAAGATTGGTAAGAGCAGGAAAATCAGCACTGGTGAGTGGTTCACAAAAGGACCACGGGTCTGGGTATGGAAGGTATGCCCATTGGCATCCAACAACTGCCTGGTTTGGAGTGGTTCGGAGTAGGCTGTAGATCCAGAGAAATGCAATGTAGAAGTCTGCATGATGTGGGAAAGCCAGTCTTTGGAGCCATGTTGACCAGGAAGAAGCCAGGCCCCAGCTCTCCCACGTACTAACCGTATGACCTGAGCAAGCACTGTAAGCCATCATCTATAAAACAGGGAGCAAACTCCCGGTCCCACAAGAGTGTTCGGAGGCCAGCATCTGGCGCAGAGCAGGCACTGAGCAAAAACTGAGTCCCTTGCCAGGTCCCAAAGCCCGTTCTCCTTGGCTTTGTATTATAAATCTGGTCTACTAGATTCCCCTTGGCTTTGTATTTGGAGAAATCTAGAGATTCACTAGAGATTCTCTCCATGAAATAATAAACTGCACACACCAGGGGTTCTTTAAAAATATTGGCTCTCCTCCCCCTTTCTACCAGGCTATGAACTCCATGAGGGAAGGAACAAGAGGAAAGGGGGCTCTGTAACCAACAGGCACTGACCAGACACTTTGCACAGGCATCTGCAACAGTATTAATAACAGTGATGTGGAGCTAGACAGCCACTTCCTGCAGGGTCAGGTGGAAAGCTGAGTATATCTGAGACTTACGTGCTGGACTTGTACTCACTTAACTGCTTGGGACCTCATCAGTCTAAGAAACTAAGACTTAGACAAATAATGGTGACAGCAAGGCAAATTCAAATGTGTTGCCCCCTCAAACTCTCACTCTAAAAATGTCAGCCTCCAGTGGATTCAGACACAAAACTGAGTCAGAAGGAACTTGCCCCTTCAGAAGAGCCATGATACTCAAATGCCCCAACTTGGGATTCAGAGACAAGGTTCCTTCTTTTTGGATCAACCTCTGGTTCAGCTGGGCTGACCATAACTCACCTTCCTCTCAGCTACAGAGACTAGTACCAAAGGAAGAGCAGGACCATTAAGGCTGGTCTTGGCCTTGCCCAAGCATCTTCCTGTACAGTGTTCTCAGCTCCCTAGTTACCAAGGCATCTGTGGCCCAGGTATCTCATTACATGTCCTATCTGTTCAACTTCTCCACTTGGATATCATCATCATGATAAATCTATATTTTCATCTTATTGTATATATTAAGATACTGAGTTTCATTGTGACAAACACCATATGGCCTGATAGTAAAACATTTACAATCTGGTCCTTTACAGAAAAAGTTTGCCAACACCTGCTGCCACGGATGGGCCTGGGTTAATTATCAATTCCTAGCATGTTACCTCTATTCTACCCACTGCTTTCTCTCTTAATCAAGAAGCTCGATGAGAACACAAGTGAAAATGTACTCTATTTTTTTTAAAGAATCATTCATTGCTTTCAGTATTTTTAGTATGACTAGTAACTGGAACATACCTCACAAGTGATTGTGACCCATGGTGGGACATGACATCATGACTAAGAACCAGTACTCCCATCCATCACTTGCTGCCCCACCCCCACCCCCAACTGTAACAGAAGTCACCAGAGTGGCAGCCAGCTCTTGAAAGGCTGAGGATGTTGACCTCTAAACTGGATTTACTAGAAGCCCACCCTGAGAGGGCCTACTAAGTCAGCATTCCCCTGCTCTGTGACACTTGGCCCACGGTGAATGGACTTTGTAACCATCTCTGAATCACTTCCAAAACCACCACGAGACCTTATGCCACCTTATGGTAATTAGAAAAAGGCACCTCTCCTTTCCACTTGTTGGGAACTTGCCCTGTGTTTTGCTTTTGTTCTAGTAAGACACTTCACTGACCTCTGATGGAGAGTTGTAATAAAAATACAAAGCTATACTGTCTATGATATGAACATAGTACCCTCCCCCAGAGCTGGTAATGTCGTACACAGCACAACATGCATAAATACACACATCTGCCCTCCTCACCTCTGTTTGCCAGGGTTCAAAGACCCCTCATCCACCTTCTTGTCATATTGCGTCCGGATGTCATCTATGCAGCCATTATCTCCAAACCCTCCCCACTCGGTGTTAATGCACATCTTCCCTTCGTCTCCTTCCACCAGCTCGATGTTCTTCATCTCCTCCATGTAGCACATGTTGCTGCCTGTTCCTAGAAGGAATCATGAAGGGACGTTAGTCTTCAAAAGACATCACCAAGTCCTAAAGAAGCAGAGGAGCACAGTGGACTGGAATTTAGGCTTGGAGTCAAATATGACCGGGTATGAGTTCCAGCTTAACGCCCATCACTAGGCGACCGTAGACAAGTATCTCATCTTTTAGGGGTCCAACTTCTTCACCTGTAAAAAGGAAATAACACCTGCCTTATAGATTTGTTATAAAGGAAAAAATGAGATGGTGTTCACAAGCTTCCTCCACATAGTAAGCATCCAGGAAAGGGGTCCCTGAGATAACACCATCCTCCTTCTCCTCATCACCGTCATCATCGCATCACATCATCATCCTCTTCCTCATCATCACTGTAAGCTATAGGCACACAAAGTGAGCTCCCAAGTAGTCACAGTTAGCAGCCAGGGCTAGAGGGGACCATGAGGAATTATCTAGTCTTAGAAAAGTAAACATTGGCATCCATAGGCCACCTTCTTTCTCCTTTGCTCATGACGTGGTCTCAGAACTATTCTCAGAGCAACAGCCCAGGCAGCGACTATATTCAATCAAGCAAGTCTCACCCCTTTGTCCTCCTAATTCTAGCCTGACCCCTCCCACAGATGAGGA
Organism: Neofelis nebulosa; assembly: GCF_028018385.1. Lineage (NCBI taxonomy): Eukaryota > Metazoa > Chordata > Mammalia > Carnivora > Felidae > Neofelis > Neofelis nebulosa. Next base: position 34,900,108 of record NC_080794.1, on the reverse strand, counting down.
AACTCAAGTCCAGACAGAAGGAGTAACCTGCCCACAGTCACAAAATGGTAAGAGTTTCCGGGAGATGAAACTCTTAGCTGACACTGAAGGTACCTCACTCTACCCCCTCTCCTTGTTCTAGCCACTGTTCACATTCAGGGAGTCCAGACAACCAACTGGAACAACTTTCCCGGATTCTGTCATTAGTAACCTGTGCCTGTCACTTGACGCCTATCATCTCCATCTTCCATCTGTTTAAACCCCTTCCCTTCACCAATTGGAGTCATCCCCTTGAAATCCACCCTTCTGCTTAATCACTGCTGGACTTCTCCCAAAGGTCCCTAAAATACCTATATTATATGCCAGGCCACTCCCTTCTCTTCTCTTATACCTCTCTTCTTCTTTCCAACTCTTCCCCACCCTGTGCACCCTGACAGCCAGAAGAGGTCAGATAACAGAGGAGATGTACGTTGGAGCCGCATGAAAATCTAGCTCCTTCAGCCCTAGGCCCAAATGATCCAACTATGGTCTCTTTCCACCCAGGATAATTTGCCTCAAGGCCCTATTTTGAAAATCGCTTCTTTCTATGCCATTCTCCTTCCTCAACAAAAGGGCAACATTGGCTAAGGACCCTTAAGGAGAAAGATATTAAGTAAAGATTTAGAAAGTAGGAGACCTGGAATCCCAATCTTAACTTCATCTCTGCCTTGGTCAAAGCTGGCTTTAGACTTGCTGTGTAATGGAAAAATGGTCCCTGTGCACTTCCCTACGTTAAAAGGAAACCACCACGGAGTCCCGGGTGGCTCAGTTGGTTAAGCATCTGACTTTGGTTCAGGTCGTGACCTCACAGAGATCTCACAGAGTCCTCATCAGGCTCTACACTGACAGCTCAGAGCCTGGAGCCTGCTTCAGGTTGTCTGTCTCCTTCTCTCTCTGCCCCTCCCCTGCTTATGTGCTCTCTCTGTCAAAAATAAAGAAACATTTAAAACAACTAACTAAATAAAAGGAAACCACCAAAAGATGAGATGATGAAAGCAGGCTAATGGGACATGCCTGACCACTTACCTGCAATCAGGCCAATCTCACAATTAGGATCTTCATATCCACAGGTCATCATAGTCCCCACTGTGTCATTCACGATCGCAACTATGTCCAGGTCAAACTCCTGCAAAGGAAGCAGCCATATTGTAAGTAGGATGTACAAGCCAAACAGGCTCAGGAGGGCTACATCAGCTCAAGGTGGGGCGGGGTGGGGGGGGGGGGGGGCGCGGCAGAGGCTGGAGTCACAGGGCTCGGCACAGGATGGCAGAGTAAAGGGACCTGGGAGAAAGGGCAAGGTGAGACATGAGCCTTAACACCATAACATACATTTCTCCTCTTGATGGCTTCCCTGAGCATGTCCACCACATCTTCCCCTTCACAGTCAGTGGCCTTGAAGCCTTTGGTCCACTCAATGAGTGTTCCCTGAAGGAAAGAAGAAGAAGTTCATTTGAGCAATAATAGTTTGCTGGGACCACTGCACAATCTCAACATCCAATAGATTCGAAGTGCTGTGGTCGGCTGCTAGTCCAAACCATGTGCTTTTGACTGTTCCATCTCTGCAGCCTATCACTGGGCCCAGAGCATGATGGGCCCAGAGATGGACAAGGTCCACTGCCAAGGGGAACAACTGCAGCAGCTTGTATTTATCAAGGGTCAACTCCTGTTCCCTGGCCATGACCTCACAGAACAAAGGCCTGGATCATAGGGAGTCTATTTCTAATTTAGCCAAGGACCGATTAAGATGTGATTAAAGGGGCGCCTGGGTGGCTCAGCGGGTTGAGCGTCAGGCTTCGCCTCAGGTCCTGATCTCACAGTTCGTGAGTTCAAGACCCACGTCGGGCTCTGTGCTGACCGCTCAGAGCCTGGAGCCTGCTTCAGATTCTGTGTCCCCCTCTCTCTCCGCCCCACCCCTGCTTGTGCTCTGTCTCTCTGTCTTTCAAAAATGAATAAACACAAAAAAATTTTTTTAAAGATGTGACTAAAGATAAATGCTACAAAATGTCCATCAAAGCATGGTTCCACAGTGAAAAACTAGAGACATCCTATCATTACAATATACATCTATTATCTTGTACATCGATATAGGAAATGTTAAACAGTCATAAAAAATCATGCTGTAAGAGAACATTGAATGTTAGAGAAAAATGTTCACCATATACTGTAAAGTAAACACACGTTAAACAAATACAGATGCTGAATTATACTATCATTCTTTTAAAAACCACACACACATGGGGCGCCTGGGAAGCTGGGCTCCCTTGTTCCTTTCCTGGTGGATGTACATAGAACACTAGAGATTCACTAGAGATTTGAAAAAAAAAAATTGCTCTTTCTTATTAGTTGCAGTTACAAAAAATACTATTTTTTAGAAATCTTTCTTTTTTCTCCCCAGCCATCAGTGGCTTTGCTCCCAAGCTATCACTTGGTCTCCTCCTGCCTCTTAATTGTGTATCCATGAACTTGTCAGAACTTCCGAGAGGCTGAGAGGCCAAGTGTCCTGGGTCAGGAGGAGTGGCTGTGTCTTGGTGCTCATGGACCATTCAGGACTTTGGACAGCTGCATGTGGCTGCCTTCCCCATCGGTGATTGATTGACTGATTCATTCATTCATTCACTATTTATTCACTTATTTATTTATTTATGAGAGAAAGAGAGTATGAGCAGAGGAGGGGCAGAGAGAGAGGGAGAGAGAGAATCCGAAGCAGGCTCTGCGCTGCCAGAACGGAGCCTGATGTAGGACTCGAACCTGTGAACCGTGAGATCACCACCTAAGCTGAAATCAAGAGTTGGATGCTCAACCAACTGAGCCACCTAGGCACCCCAGTGTTTTAATTTTTAATGGCAGCAGTCATATAGCAATGTGTTGCCTTTGTAAAAAAAATTAGAGTGTTACTGATAAGGACAAAGTCCCCCTTAACTTTCCATCCCCCCAATCTGAGAGATAATTAGACCTTTCCAGGTCAGTTAATATGGATGTCCCACATTCCTTCCCTGAGCAGAATATTCCTCAAATATAATTGCATAGAAATAAAAAATACCTATAGAATAAGTACTATTTTTAATCTCCATTTTTCAAATGAGGAAACCAGAGAGGTTAAGTAATTTGCCTAAGGTCACACAGTCAGTAAGCAGAGAAGCCAAGATCCAACGTGGTTCCACACCCATGCTCTTAACTATTGTGCTCTGCTGCCTCCCCGTTAGGTAGGTAATATCTGTGAAGCACTCAGAGCATAGTCCACCACAGAGCAAGCACTGTGTGTGTGCCTGTTAAATAAAAATCAAGTAATTAAGTCCATATGACTGATAGGCTGTAGTTTACTTAGTCATCCTCCATTGCCATTTGAATTATTTCTAATGTTTCGTTATAAAAAAGGAGTGCTGTAGTGAACATCCTTGTTCATTCCTTCTTGGCACATGTTTGAGAAATAGAGTCTTGAGAAATGGGTCTTCTGGCCTTAGCATTCTGGCATTTTTAATTTTAAGAGAGTCAGCCATATTACCAGATAACACAACCTCTTGAACCCCTCTCTCTTCATTCTCTGAATAATTCGGGTGGGAAGGCGCTGCTGACGTGCATGTTTCCACGCTGTTCTCAGAGCCCCGAAGAGCTCTGCCTCAGTTTGATTTTGTACTGACCAATCAGATGAGGCCTGCATGGCTCAACTTTCTCATATGAGAAATGAAATAGGATAGAAAATGGAGTGTAACGCATACAGTAAGAATACTGTTTCTTGATTTTTTGGTTTTAATTATATAGATGTAGGTGTGCTGTGCATTTTAACCAAAATGGTTCAACGACACGGTTCCAGGTCCTGGTCTCCCCAAGGGTGAAGTGTAAGAGCCTGGGCTCTCAGGCCAGTATCACCAGTGTTTATAGATGTGGCAATTTGGACAAGTCACCTACCTCTCTGCGCTTCTGATTTTCCTAACCACAACAAGGTGATTAAAAATAGTATGCATACATACAATGAGCTATCACTGAGTTTAAAAAAGGATGGAAATTGTGACACGTGCTACAACATGTATGAATCTCGAGGACATTATAGCTAAGTGGAATAAGCCAGTCACAAACAGACGAATACAGTATGATTCCACTTAGATGGGGTACCCGAAATAGTCCAACTCATAGAGACAGGAAGTAGACTAGATGTTAGGAGGGACTGGGGGAGGGGTAACTGGGGAATTATCACTTAATGGGTAGAGAGTTTCAGTTTGGGGAGATAAAAAAGTTTGGAAGATGGATAGCGGTGATGGTTTCATGGCAACGGGAATGTACTTAATGCCACAGAACCGCACACTTAAAAGTGGTTAAAGCGGTCAATTTTGTGTGATATCTATTTTACTACAATTAAAGAAATGGCACAAAACAAAACAAAAATTGTATGTACATCATGGGGACGTTGAGTGGATTAGATGAAAACAAATCTTTGGTGTCATTCTTATTATCATTGTCATGGGCTCTCTGGTTGACTTGTGTTGACCAGACTTCTCCCCATAAATTCAAAAGTGGTGCTCTCCTCTCTGCCAGCCCTGTAAGTAAGCCTGTCAGAGAGCACACGTGCTCCCTCTCCATGAGCTGGTGAATGGGGTTTTTGGGGTGTTTTTTTTTAATGTTTATTTATTTTTGAGAGAGAGAGAATGAGAGACAGAGCATGAGCGGGGGAGGGCAGAGAGAGAGGGAGACACAGAATCCGAAGCAGGCTCCAGGCTCCGAGCCATCAGCACGGAGCCCAACACAGGACTCAAACTTGTGAACCGCAAGATCATGACCTGAGCTGAAGTCAGTCGCTCCACCCACTGAGCCACCCAGGCGCCCCCCGGAGAATGGCGTTTTATCCCAGAATTCCAAGAAAGCCTTGGTGATACACGTTTCTAAATTATTATGAATGATTTATTAAAACTGTTATCCATGATGTCCTTCATTGTCAACTAAGTAAGTGTTTGTGTGATAAATTCTTTCTCCGATTCTAGTATCAGGAAGGAAATACACTTCTGATGCACCAGTAAACTTTCATTCAATATGCAGATAACACCCTGCAGCCTACCGTGTCTCCCTGTTTACACTGGCCGCCCAGGAGTTCACAGGCATTATTACTACTTAAAAGTTATAACTGGCTTTAACTGGTCATTACCTCTCTCCATCTCTCCATAATATGATTTAACCTCCCATTTAACAGCTCTCTTACGCATGTGTCCCTTTACTGTATACTGCCCTAAATCTCTTGTGAACTTCAATCCAAAAAATAACAGTGGGGCCACATGGCTGGCTCAGTCAGGAGAGCGTGTCACTATTGAGAATAGAAGTTATTTAAAAAAAAAAAAAAGAAAGAAAAAATCTTTAAAACAAAACACAAAAAAATACCAATGAAAATGGAACATAATGAATAGAAAATATTAGTAGAAAACATAATCAAGTTCTTGATTATGTTTCCCCAGCTGCCCTGAACCTGAGACCCTTAAAAGAGGAAATAAATGTTGACTCAGAGGTACGCTGAGGTTCCCTGGTGGAAGAAAGAAGCCCACCGGGCTGTCTGTAAGCCTGCGGGGCTGTCTTACCTTGTCAATGCTCGTCTGCCTGCAGGGAAATGAGAATGTGAAGCCCAGGGGCAGCTGGGCTCCCTTGAGGCCCATGTAGTCCAGGAAGTCAGCGATGCACTGCACAATGTGGTCAAACAGCTGCAGGGAAAGAGTGGCAGTCAGGCCAGGCCAGCAGGGACACAGGGTGGCAGGCTGGCCCCTCGGGCACAGAACTCCCCCGCCCGGCGCTCACCTCCTCGCCGGTGCCCTGCATGATCTCCAAGGGGATGGCGAAGATCTTGTTGTACATTCGCACCGACCTCCGTCCACTTCTGATCTTTACCAGGAGGACCCGGAAGTTGGTTCCCCCCAGATCCAGGGCAAGGAACTTGCCTTTCTCTGTGGTGGAGAAAGTTGGAGCTGCCTTCCACCAGCGTCCACAGAACAGGGGCTCACGTGGAGGCATTGAGAGGAAGAGGAGACACCAAAATACAGCCGACTCAGAGCCTTTTCCCTTGGGGCTCTCGAGCCAGAGGAGTGTGGCCGTCACCAAGCACAGCGTCAGAGCACTGGGCAGGCGCTTTGAGGCTGACTGAGGCCGCCTGCTTTTCTCGGTATCTGCTAAAGGCCACACTTGATACTTATGCTCAAGGAGCCTCTGAGGGTGAATCCAGGCCAGGCTACACTGACTGCAATGAACTCTGGAGGGTGTTTCCATCCTGTCTCTGTGGCCTAGAGGGAGTGTTCATGAAATGATTCTTCCTGCCCCCTGCTCTTCTCATTCCTGGATTCCCACACCTGCACGTGACCAATAAGAAGCCATGTCAAGTCCGACCCCCATTACCATCCAGGGCCAATAGTACCTCTCATTTCTCCTGACGTTGAAGAGCACCAGAGTCTGTTCTGTGTGACCTTGCAACTTGCCCTCTGCCTCTTCTCACTCCGTTCTGGCCACACCGGTCATTCTATTGTTTCCCGAATTTGCCGAAGGCATCACTCCCAGCCAGCTTTCTGACCCCTTATCCTGCTCTATTTTTCTTCATAGCATCTGCTGCTACATGGCCCTTGTTTATTGTTTACTAAATGTTCATGGCTTTTGCTTATTGTCTGCCAGCCCAACAGAACGTAAGCTCCACAGGGGTAGGGACTGTGTTTTCCTCCCTGCTCTCTGGCCACGCCTGGACCAGAGCCCGACCTATCGTAGGTACTTAGTGAAATTGTGAAAAATGAAGGCAGAAGGAGTAAAGAGATCAAAGAATGAACACTTGAACAGTGTCTTTTACTGCTCCTATTTTTTCTCCCCACATAGACTCGAAGGATATTAGCGCTGGAAAAGATCTCTGTTGCTGTGAGACCCAAGGTGCAGATGTGTGGCTTTGAGTATGTCATCTGACCTCTCCGAGTCTCCGAATTGTCAGCAATAAAATGGGAATCATTTTTTCACTACATCACTTACGAAGTGGTTGTGAGGAGGAAATGAGATGAGAGATTCCAAAGAAAATCACAAGATAAAAAGCATTTTACAAACGTCATTGTTTCCATGTAAGGCTACTGAGGTTCAAAGAGGGGAAGTGACTTGTCTAAAGAACTCACCCCACTTCTTGTCTAAAGACAAGAAGCCACTTGTCTAAAGTGGCTCCTCTGGGCTGAGCACAGGGGAAGGGTCAGAAAGCAATGAGAGAGAGAGAGAGAGGAGTAACCAAGCCCCAGGAGAAGAGAGAGAGAAGCAGGCAGAAGACAAGCCAGACAACTCCAAGTGTCCAGATGGCAGCTCCCAGGGACAACACCTGGGTCTTCTGTTCGCCAACAGCGTGGGGTACACTCTGTGTCCTCGACTACATAGACACACACATGTGACCTAACTTAGGTATTCTTCCGTTGCAAATGCTTTGGATCAACCAAGGCAAATAGATTCAGAAGGAGTACCGACCTTCTACCCTACTCCCCCTCCCTCCATTACAGACACGACTCCAAGGCTTTTAAAACAAAACAACCTAACTGGGTTTGAGGAGTTTTGGAGAGCTCTGTGCATGGCCCACCTGTACCATCCGGCATCCCGCAAACATAGGTGGGCAGCATCTTGACCGTGGCCAGCAGGTGGGTGTCTCTTTTCAGCCCGTACTCGAATTCAGTCCGCATCTTGCCCTGCACAGCCTTAAGTTGCTCTTGAGTCAGCTGGAACAAAGCCAGCACCTTGTCAATCTGCTTCCGTTGGGCCTGCACACGGGAGGCCACCGCTGTCACCATGGCAGCCCCCTTGGTGCTTCCACTCTCCGACAAGAGGAAGCGGACATCACAGTTCGGAACCAGTTTCCTCACCACCTTGTGCAGGCGTTTTGGGTATCTGAAGGCAGGGGTGATGGCAAAATATGTAATAATCATAAAGGCCCATGCCTGGTCAATGGGAAGAGACCCAGGTGTAGCAGTGGAGTGGGGTCCTGGGGAGCCTTGCGGAGCTGGGTTCACCTCTTTAGTTGCCGGATGGTGGGAGGGTAAGGAGATGACTGGGGGGAGGGGCTAGGGCAGCTAGGGTAGCAGAAGGGACACTTGGAGGCTCAAAGAAGTGGCTGTTATTTTTAAGTTTATTGAGAGTGAGAGAGAGCACAAGAAGGGAAGGGGCAGAGAGAGAGGGTGGTACAGAATCCGAAGCAGGCTCCAGGCTCTGAGCTGTCAGCACAGAGCCCGACGGGGGGCTCGAACCCACGAACCATGAGATCGTGACCAGAGCCAAAGTCAGACACTTGACTGACTGAGCCACCCGGGTGCACCCCAAGAAATGGCTATTTTATCATTAATATTTCAATCAGTAGGGCATGTCCACAAGACTGTATTGGCTGAGCATCATCTCTGTCCAAACGGGAAGGGTTCTTTCCCCAGCTCTTTCCAGTGTGTAATCACCTGACTTCCAATACCATCTCTATTAGCCAGGGGGACTCTCACACTTCCTCCTTCTAGGAAATTCTCACTTCTCTATGTTTTCTTACCAGTATCCTTCCTGTGAACCTGGCACCCTCTGCCATTCTGATTTTTCCTCATATATAACTGAGTGTATATTACTTTCCAATCTTACCAGATAGTAGGTACTTGATAATAACATAGATAGATGGACAGATGGATAAACACATGGATGGATGCCCTTCCAGTCAGGCAACTGGGTTTAGCAAAATATTTTTCTTTTCTTTTCTTTTCTTTCTTTTTTTTCTTTTTTTGTTTTTGAGAGAGAGAGAGAGAGAGCATACGCACGCACTGCAAGCAGGAGAGGGGCAGAGAGTGAGAGAGAATCCTAGAACCCAATGCAGGACTCAATCTCACAACCATGAGATCATGACCCGAGCCAAAATCAAAGGTCCGATGTCTAGCGGACTGAGCCACCCAGGCGCCCCAGAATATTTAAGAATGATCCCCCAAGGCAACCCAGCCAGCTAGATGAATATAGTCTCTCTTTCCTCTGTAAACTCAGAACCAACAGGACGTGGTTGGTGCCAGCAACACGGAGAAGCAGCAGAGTTTAGAGAGAACCCTGGGACTCTGCTCTGGGGAGACACATTGTGAGGGATGCAGGCCGGCAGGTGGCACTCACTGAGGATGTATCTTGTAGACCGTGCCATCCATGCCCACGGTGGTCCGGAGCCGCACCAGCTTCTTGTTCTCCCGGAGGCGTGTCAGGATGGCTGCCAGGGCCGCTGCACAGAGATTGGCTGAACGGAAGGACACGATGGTGCAGACGTGCTGAACTGCGATGCAGTCGGCCTCCGAAGGCTCCAGGCCCAGATCTGTCAGGATCTCTCTTGTATTGGCCAGGCCTTCTTTATACCTGGCCAGGGAAATAGGAATGAGAAGACCACACTTCTCCATCCCATCAGAGTCCCCTTAGAGAACCACATTTCCCACCTCGCAGGAGTGGGAAAATAAATAAGCTGGCACCTAGTAATAGAATAACGATAACAATATCAACAATGATCATAGCAGCCACCGTTTACTGAGCCCTCACTATATGCCAGGCACTTGTCTACAGATTTGACACATATTAACACAACCCTCACAACAATCCTGGGGGAAGTACTGGCATTACCCTATTGTACAGAGAGAGACCTGAGGCATAGAGAGGGTAACTTGTCCACAGTCGCATAGCCAGGAATTGCAAGGGCCAGGATCTGAACTCAGGCAGTTAGATCACGAGCTCACCCTTTTAACCACCCTGTACTATTCTGCCTTTCACAGAAACGCAGTCCCTGCTATGCTGTGCACAAATCAGACTCTAGGAGTCAGATGCCACTCTGCTGAGCTCAGAATCTAAACTGATTATGAAGCTCAGGGCAATGCTGGGGTTTCTAGGCCTGAGGAACAGGACCCTGAGTGGACTGGTTCCAGCCGCCTTCACCAGCCCTGTCCCCATTGCAGGGACCTCTGTGTGAGGTCTCACATCACCAAAGCCAAGGTCAGTCTCCAACAGCACCAGGTAGAGAAGGTTCTTGCTGTAGCAGGAGTTCTTACCTTAAGATTCTATGCATGGGAATCTTTAATGGGTCCAAGAATGCCCTAATAGTGTAAGCAAAATTGAGTACAAATGTACATTTTTATGGTAAAAGGTCCAGAACTTGAATTAGACCCTCAAACAGGTCTGTGGCCCTAAAAAGGTTGTAAGTGACCACTTTAGGGAGGAAGAAGGCAGGAAAAGAAAGGAGTTGACCTCCAACCACAGAATCCCTGGCTGATGAAACCAACAAGAAGCCACACTTGAGCCATGGTAGGCATCGCCGACTCACCCGAAGCTGGGTCCAGGTCTGAAGTTGTCCTGGTGAAGATCTGGACAGATCTGGTCCCTTCAGCTGGACCACTACCATGATCATACCACGCCTTGGCTCCCCACTCTAACCTTCTGCAGAGTCAAGGTGAAAAGGACCCAGCCAGCCACTTACTTCTCCATGGCAGCCACATGCCGTGTTTCAATCTTGCCCTTAGTGTGGAGAGCAGAGGATTTCTTGCCGCCAAACAGGAGGCCTGCCTTGGCCATCTTCAGCAAGATGATCCTGACAAGTTCACCCAGGTACAGGCCGCTGATCATCTTCTCAAACCTACAATTTGGTGAACAGATCAGTAGCAGCAACACCTTTAGTTACGCAGCATCCTTCCCAATGCTCATGAGCTATGGCCCATGGTCAAGAGCAGGGGTAACAGAAAGACAACTCCATGGGTCAGGAGGCCTCAGTCCCCATCCCAACCCGGGGTGCCCTTGGGAGCTCACTTATTCTCTCTGGGATGCATTCTCTTCATCTATAAAAGGAGGGGTGGGGCACCTGGGTGTCTCGGTCAGTTAAGCATCCAACTTCAGCTCAGGTCATGATCTCACGGTTCACGGGTTCAAGCCCCACATGGGGCTCTATGCTGAAAGCTCAGAGCCTGGAGCCTGCTTTGGATTCTGTGTCTCCCTCTCTCTCTGCTCCTCCCCCACTTGCACTCTGTCTCTCTCTCAAAAATAAACATTTTTTAAAAATTTATAAAAGGAGAGAACTATGCTAGAGGAGACCTAATATTCCTTCCTTCTCACAAAGTGCTTGACTCCAAGGATCTTTATCACAAATCACCCCTGGCCACAGGAGTAGCATTTTCATATTAGGTATAAGGAATCTTGACTTCATGGACTTCAGGTGATCCTAAGATCACCAACCATGGCATGACAAATCCAAATTTCAGACACTTCCAATTCCTATACCATGCTTTTGTCCCAGAGAGAAAGATGCTGTGTCTGTAGAACCAGAGAGGTTCTACAATAGTGTGGATGACATATCCCACCAGCCTACCTACACCTTGACTTTGAATTTGTACCCAACAAGCAATTACTAATTGTTTCCCAGGGAAAAAACTAAATATAATTTTTATTCTCCAAGATAATGGACACAAAATCGAGGACAACCTGTTTCCTAATCAACTTTACCTATTTCATTATAAAACCTCTTAGAACATTGCAGAAGCAGAAGATAGTCAAAAGAAATCCTGGTTGGGTTTGGGGGATGAAATTTGCTTTAAGTGAGATGGAGAGAGCGAGGACGACAAAGTCCAAAAAATGGGTCCCACTTTCATGGGCCATGACTGCTCTGTGTCACCAGTGAAACAGGTATGTGCTGGGGAGCAGGTACGTCCAAAGCAGAAATTTGTTTTCCAGGTATGCGGTTCTAGTGTTTGAATCGTTTCTAGGAGGGACTCAAAATATTTATTCATCAGAGCTTCTTGGGAAAATGGCTGGGACTCGAAAAATTCCCGATGAGCCTGGAACATCTTACCGGGCCAGAAAAAATAAGGAAGTACTTCAAGAGTGATGGGAGCACATTGTTAAGGACACAGGGGACCAGTTTGGAGAAGCTTCCATTGGTCATGTCCAAAAATATTTGAGCATCAAAATAAATAATGATAAGAAGAACCCTCCATTAAATAATAAAAAAAAAAAGAATCCATGAGTTCATATTAGTACAAACAAATAAATGGAGGAGATAGGAAAGCTGTTATTTACAGTAAAATAACAACTAATAAACATGGAGGGAATAATAGATTTGGAAATTCATCAATGGATGCTAAAAGTAAAGAGTGAAAGTTTAATGAGAAAGGATATTTACATAGCCTCAAAGCAGGCTTCACCAGATATGAATTCTTCACCAGATATGTATTCTTTTTTTTTTTTTTTAATTTTTTTTTCAACGTTTTTTATTTATTTTTGGGACAGAGAGAGACAGAGCATGAACGGGGGAGGGGCAGAGAGAGAGGGAGACACAGAATCGGAAACAGGCTCCAGGCTCCGAGCCATCAGCCCAGAGCCTGACGCGGGGCTCGAACTCACGGACCGCGAGATCGTGACCTGGCTGAAGTCGGACGCTTAACCGACTGCGCCACCCAGGCGCCCCCAGATATGTATTCTTTACAGAAGGAATAACAATAACCTTCTGGTAGAGAAACCTTTGCATATCCCCTTAGCCGAGTGATTCGAGGTAGCATCACATGTGATGGAACACACAGCATGTGCTTCCAGATGTGATGCACTGAAGAGGAAACATCGTCCCCTCTGTGATATTCCTGCCAAAAATACACCACCTGAATCTAATCATGAGGAGACATCAGGAAAATACAATTGAGGGACATTCTGTAAAATATATGGCTTATATGTCTTAAGATCATAAAAAACTAGGAGACACTACAGAAGATTTCCAGATTAAAGGAAGCTAAAAACAATAGCAACAAGATGTAATGTGTGAGCCTGAACTTTGTCTCTTTTATAAGGGACATTAATGGGGCAGCTAATGAATTTTGAATAAGTTCTATAAGTTAGATTAAGTATTTATTTCCTAATTTTGATAATTATACTTTGATTATGTGAGACAATACACTTGTTTGCAAATAATACATTTTGAAGTATTTAGGACTAAAGGGATACTGTTTGCAACTTAGTCTCAAATGGTTCAGAAAAATAATTCTATTTAGACATTTTGTATATATGTGTATGTATATACATGTACACAGAAACAGAGAGAGAATATTAGTACTTAAGGAGTCTGGGTGAAGGGGAATTTTGTACCATTTTTGTAACTTCTCTGTAAGTTTGAAATTATTCAATTTTTTTTGCAACGTTTTTTATTTATTTTTGGGACAGAGAGAGACAGAGCATGAACGGGGGAGGGGCAGAGAGAGAGGGAGACACAGAATCGGAAACAGGCTCCAGGCTCCGAGCCATCAGCCCGGAGCCCGACGCGGGGCTCGAACTCACGGACCGCGAGATGGTGACCTGGCTGAAGTCGGACGCTTAACCGACTGCGCCACCCAGGCGCCCCTCAATTTTTTTTTAAGAAAGGCTTTTCAGGAGCTCCTGGGTGGCTCAGTCAGGTAAGCGACCGACTCTTGATTTTGGCTCAGGTCATGATTTCACAGTTCGTGGGATCGAGACCCACAACGGGTTCTACACTGACAGCAACAAGCCTGCTTGTGATTCTCATTCTCTCACTCTCTCTATCCCTACCACACTCATGCTCTCTCTCTCTCTCTCTCTCAAAATAAACAAATAAACTTTTTAAAAAACTATTCTTTCACTTTGGAAGGAAAAAAACTAACAAAACAAAACAAAAAAAAAAATTTCATGTTTATTTATTATTTTTGAGAGAGAGAGAGAGAGAGAGAGAGAGAGAGAATCTGAAGTAGGCTCCAGGCTCCGAGCTGTCAGCACAGAGCCTGACGCAGTGCTCGAACCCATGAACCATGAGATCATGACCTGAGCCAAAGTTGGATGTGTAACTGACTGAGCCACCCAGGTGCCCCACAAAAAAAAAAAAAAAATTATCTAAAAAATGTCTTTTTGTCCAAGAAACACTTCATGAGCTGCAACAGTGTGTAAGGCACTCTGCTTGTTAAGGCAAGCTCTGGGAGCTCAGCATGCAGGCAGAGCTAGGGCAGACTCCCAATAGTTACTCCACTGGTGAGTGTGGGATGAGAGTTGGGAAAGACCCCCAGGTGCTATGATCAGGCCTCTGAGAAAGTGGGGTGACAGGGGAGCCCTGGAAACACCAGTGAGGGACTTGCCTGAGTCCTGCTCCCTTGGCCACATCGGTCTGCTCTATGGCCCCTCGTCCGAATGCACCAAGAGGGCAGGACCCGAGTCCCTGGGTTCGCTGCGTATCTCCCCTGCCTCACACATATGTGCTCCGGAAATACGGACTGAAATTGAATCAGGATTATGACCTAGGGGGCATCACTCCATTTCCTTGCCTCCACTTTCCACAGGTGTCCAATGAAAGTGAAACACAAGCCTCACCTCGCAGAATCATTGTGGCAGGAAACTAGTCACATCTAGAAAATCTGCCGGGTATAAGGTGTACCTGAGGGACTGGCAATTTACTGTAAATACCGAGGCCCCGATTTAGAGCACACGAGGGGACTCACAGCTGCTTCCCAGGGTTGAGAGAGCCAAGGTCCAGCTCCTGGTCGAACTCGGTGCGGATGTCTTCCAGAGCCCCGTCCTCCCCAAAGGCCCCCCACTCCGTGTTGATGCACATCCTGCCCTCGTCGCCTTCCACCAGGTCAATGTTGCTCATGTCCTCCATGTAGCACGCGTTGGTGCCAGTGCCTGAACAAGGGATCAGAGCGAATACGCAAAGACGGAAGGGCTCCCAGCTGGTCAAAGACAGAGAGAACTCTTAACTGCCTGAGAGTCCTCTGAATGTACCACAAAGTGCTTTTGATCCACTTCCCGGGCCTGGTTCTCACTGAGGGAACAGCTTTGGCAAGCCTGGAGTTCATGAGGAATAAAGCTGACACGCCAAGTCTACACTTCTCAGATGTTAATGGTTTGCTGTCATGAATGGGGTCGATTGTGAAGAAGTCCCTGATGAATATGCATGAGAGCTGACAAAGCACATTTACAAAGAGGAGGATGAGTTAACCTAACCTTGGAAATGAAAAAAAAAAAAATCACTAACCTACTGTTAATTTTTTTAATCCTTTCTCTAAGCTACTTAGCGTCTTCTCTATTTGCTACTAAAAATATTCTGTACTCACGGCCTGCCACAAATTGTTCCTGGCATAAGCTATATCCTTATCTTTGACAGTGATCAGCTATGACATAAGAAAGCAACATTCCATTATTCAAACACAAAATCACTCCAAGGAGATTCCTCAAACACTACAATACTGGGGAGTGACTACAAAAGGGCACAATCTGTTTGGGACCTACTGGGCTGATGACAATGTTCTACAGTTGGATTGTGGGGATGGTTAGGAAACTCAAAATTTACTAAAAATCATTGAATTGTATCCCTTAAATGAGAGGATTTTTACGGCTCAATAAAGCTGCTTAGAAAAAAAATTTTTTTAAAGGATCTCCCCCTACCTGATGCTCTGGTCTGAGGATTTTAAAGCCAACATGAGAAATAAGAAATGAGAGAAGCAGAATGTAAAACAGTACCTAGAGTAAGCTTTTCTAAGAAAAGTGTGGACTCTGTTTAGGCGTGGCTCCCAGTCTGCAGGGTGCCACACGTAGTCACCAAGACACGGTGACAGCGGTTAGAAGATGTGACTGGCAAGCGCCCGTCCCATTCTGAGCTGAGGGCTCCGGAAATGGGAAGGCAGATCAAGCCGCTTGGGTGCAAAGATCCTGCCCTTTGGGATCCTGCCCAAAGAGAAAGCAATTCAGAAAACTCTCCCCAGTAGTGGTAACGGAACGGGGAGGTGGCAGGAAATATTCAAGAACAGTCGATAAATCTAATGCATTTGGTTTTATTGTCCCCCATACTGCCTTCTCACGGCCAGCGTCTGGCAGACTCCCTCCCAGCTCAGGTGTCGAGAACCACCCACCGGGCACCTTCGTGGTGCTGCGATGTCCCTGGTCCAGGCCCCCACCATGTCTCGCCCACACAGGAGATACAGTGACCTCTTGGCTGGTCACCTTGCTTCCATTCTTGCCCCAGGAGTCAATTCTCTTTGGCTGACACGGCAGCCGAAATGAGCTTTTTAAAAACGCACGCTCCGTTTACCCATTCCCCACCCAAATCCTCCAGTGCCTTCCTGCCTCCCCTCGGAGCAAAAGCCAAAGACCTTATGGTAACTCTGTCCTGTGTCCCACGCGATCTGCCCAGTCCCGTCCACTCCCTCTGACCTGAATAGCCTATGACTCTCAGCCTTCACTCACTTTGGTGCAGCCCCCATTCAGCTTTTTAGGGTCCTCAAGCATCCCAGATGCAATCCCACCTCAGGGGCCATAGGTTTCCTCTTTCCTTCGCAGCGACTCTCTTCCTCTCGATCTCCACTTTGCTCCTTCCTCCTCATCACCAAGGTCCCTGCTCAAATGTCACCCCTCACCGCCACCTGCAGTTCTATTACTCGTTTATACCTTTCAGGCCTTCCCCCCACTTGCCCACTGAAAGCTCAGGAACCTCCGAGTATTAACGCACCACTGAAAACCCAATAGAGCATGGGGCCTACCACACAAAAGGCATGCAGGAAATACTCGTTGAATGAACGGATGGATGGATGGATGGATGGATGGATGGATGTTTTAATTTTCCATTTCCCTATGTTACTTCTCATAAATAGGAAGTGTCAGCACCCTTCCACAGAATTTACTCGGTTGGCTAAAACTAAGCCCCAGACCGATCCCTTTTCCCAACCCGGAGAATCAAGTCAAATTGAGTTACCAATGATGACACCAACTTCACAGTAGGGATCATCATAGGCGCACGTCATCATGGTCCCCACGGTGTCATTGACCAAGGCCAGGATGTCCACGTCTATGTCCTGCTTGAACACAAGTCCCAAAGGACATCAGTGGATGAGAAGGAGGCATTATCCCTTTATCTTTCCCCACGGAGGAAGCGAAAGCGGTGAAGGTGACCGAGACAATTACTAGACCCTGCCTGCTGGGCCTGCCTGGAAGAAACAAGGCCTCTATCAAGGTTCTGGGATCTAGAAAAGAGGAATGGCAGTCGGGAGCTAAAGAGTGGAACCCATGCTCCTGCCTTATGGGTGAAGGTCTCCATGCAATGAAATATGAGTGACAGACCACCAGGACTGCAGTCTTGATCTGAGAAACACCAAAGAAAGTATATTTATTCTGGGACCCAAGTCCTCCCCCACGGGGACAGCTTAACCAGACTCAGGCAAGTCCTCTCCGTGGGCAGCACTAGGGACATCCCATCTGGGTTTCCCATGTTGGCAAGTCAACTTGGGTTATTACCTTATGGTTCCCCCAAGGTTTGGGGGGACACTTTAAAGTAAAATGAAACAATAAGAGAAAAACACAAGATACAAGAGATTGTGACTGCATGTTTAAAGAGAAAAAAGACTGGAAGGGTATACATTAAAATATTCCTTGTTGTCAGGATAACAAATAATTTGGGTTTATTTGTATGCGTTTCGGCTCAGCAAGGAGCATGTCTTCAGGTATTTAGATTATTATAAAATTTACTCAACGAATAAAGATAGCCCATGAACAGACAGTGGAAAACAGAAGAGACAGCCAGACTGGAAAGAAAGCAGTCTTTTAAGCTCAGAGAGGAAAGGTGGGGCTAGAGCATCACACATGCATAGGGGCTAACCAAGACCCTCTGAGGGGGCTGGGCCACCTTCCAACAGCAATTGGACCCAGCTCACCAACTGGAACCAAGGCTCACCAATGGGCTCATCCAAACTGGTCACAATCGGTCACATCTACAGTGAGACCTTCCCTAAGATCCATCCCATCTCTGATCCTCCCTCTGGGGCAGGCAGAGTAGGAGACCCCACCTCGAGAGAACTGGGCTGGGACTGGTGAATTCCCCACCTTGTGTTTTTTTATAGCTTTGGCCAGACAATCCACCACATCAGTGTCTTGAACTCCACGTGCCTTAAACTTCTTGGTCCATGAAAGCAGGATGCCCTGGGAGAAGATTTCAGAGCCAGTGAAAATGAGGAAGGTGCTCAGTTCTGAAAACGAGGGGCAGACATTTCATGCATCAAGTGCAGCCCCATGGCTTTCTCTTCTTTTAGCTGAACCCCCCCCCCCTCAATTCTTTCAGCATTCCTTCGGAGGGTTTTCCGAATAATCTAAACATCTTTATTTCATGTGAGCAGTTTGAAATAGCACACACGGTGGCAGAAAGAACAACTGCTGAGGAGTCAGAACACTTGGACTCACAAGATATTAGACAAGTCATTTAACCCCTCCGAGCCTCAGTTTACTCGTCTGTGAAGTGGAGAAACGTCATATCCTGCCTCGGCCCCAGGAATGCTCTGAGGGAAAGGCCTGGCATATGGTAGATAAACATTGTGTGTGCAGAATATGTGGTCTGCCAGGTCCATGAAACAGAACCGGCATGGTGTTACCTGGCAGGACTCCTTTGGGAACTTAATTTCAACTTAGAAAAATGGTTCTCTATTTGCATGATCAATTAGTTGCTTAAAATTGGCGTTTCCCAGAGCACCTCACTGGCTCAGCTGGTAGAGCGTGCAACCCTTGATCTCAGGGTCATGAGTTCAAGCCCCATGTTGGGTGTAGAGATTACTTAAAAATTAAAATAGATAGATAGATAGATATTTTTAGTGTTTATTTATTTTTGAGAGAGAGCTTGAGCGGGAGAGGAGCAGAAAGATGGGAACAGAGGATCTCCAGCGGACTCCTCCCTGACAAGCAGTGAGCCAGATGTGGGGCTCAAACTCACAAACTGAACTGTGAGATCATGACCTGAGCCGAAGTCGGATGCTCAACTGACTGAGACACTCAGGTGCCCCCAAGATAGAACCTTTTTTACAAAATTGTTGTTTCCCAAGAGTTTTGTAAAATAGCAAATAATCGGAATGTTTTAGACTTAGAATTTTGGAGACAAGTGATTTGCCCGCAGTCAAAAGCAGCTGAGCCAAAATTCATAAACTCCCCGACCACACCCTCCCAATCCCTTCAGTTTATGGATAAAGAAGCTGGGATTTTTTAGAGAGGAAGGAAACTGCTCTAGAGATAGCACAGTGAGTGAAGGGTCCAACTGGAATGCTGTTGTCGGAATCCTGAGCGGCCACCAGGTCTTTTCCCCTGCACCACAGCGCCACCTAGTGGCATCTCTCCCTAACTTCTGCCGTCACTGGTTACGGGAACAGCCTTGCTTCATGGGATAGAATAAAAGAATGTAGGGTGGCGTCCCCCCAAAAAGTGTACTGGAGACATGTGGGACTTATTGAGGGCAGGGCGTACGGCGGTGTGGGGAATAAATGCTTGTGATATATAGTTAAGTGGAAAAAAGGCACATACAATTATATTTTCTAAAACTATGCATACGGCAATAACATCAGTGTTGAAAATAGACATGGCTGGAAGGGAAACCAACCATTCAAGGAGCGGGGGTATCTCTGAGAGTTGGGATTAGAGGTGATTTCTGTTTTCTTCTTTAAACTTTTCAATTCCTACCCTCATCTCTCTCTCTTCTACATTGAAAAGTATTACCATTTTATCATTAGAAACACATACACAAACAAAGAAATTTCTCTCTAGCTAAGACTTTTCTGTTCCCTCACTTAAAAAAACAACAAAATAAAACAACCACAGCAAAGCGACCGCCCCTCTTAAGTCCCAGGCTCTTATTTTCTTTAATCATGTTTTAGTTTCACAAAGAAGCCTCCCTGGCCACCCCATTCTCAGGAAGGCTTTCCCTTCCCGCCTCCTTCTGCACTCAGTTTGTCAGCCCCCACCTTCTCCAAGAGCCCTTATTTTAGTGCCACAAAACCTATGTCCGCAGCAGAACCATGATTAAATAGCTGTGCCCACACTGAGTTATTACCAGTGCATTTCCTGTGCCTCAAGTTTTTCTACTTTTCTTTAGGCTTCACTGAAAGGCAGTGGGGGTGGGGGTGGGGGGAATTTTATAAAATACAAGTATTCAATTAGACTTTGATGAGAAAAACCAGTTTTCCCTTCCTCAATATAATCAAGCACTCTTCCCAAGTTTAAGTGTTACCTGAAAATCCTTACTGGGGAAATGACACAAAATGGGTCAAAATGCTTCCAGGCACCTGCTGCCATTTTAAACAAAGTTCTAGAGCTATGTCTCTGGAAAGAGTGGGTGGGGGCTTGTGAGCTTGGCCTGTGTGGCCTTGGGCAAGTCTCTTAACATCTCTGAGCAGCAGTTTTTCTCACATATGAAATGATCATATCTACTTCATATGATTGCTTGGGGAATTTAATGAGATAATACACATAAAGAGTTCAGCATAGTATAAGATACACTGCCGAAATCTGAGGTACAGTGCCATTAATATTATTATTATTATTATTATTATTACTACATAAAGATGCAGGCAGGGATTTGACTTAGATAAATGCCAAAATCCCAGATAAACAAACTATACATTCACCACCAGTTATCAAGAAAATATACAAGTTTGGTTTTCAAACTCAGATGAACTCCAACAGAGCTCAAGAAGTCTCTTCCTTCTTCCTGGGGTCTCCCTTTCTGAGCTCAAATAAAAGGTGCTTAACTATTTGGTGAATCTGATCTCAAATCTGGAGGCCTAATTTCCAACGACTCCTCCTCCCCCTTCCTCTACAGACTCTGGGACCTCTACTCCTCCAGCCAGCAAAGATGATGACACCTCACAGTCAGACTCCAACTGGCCTCTTCTAACATTCTCTGAAACCATCTTAATTTTTGATTTAAAAAACTTTTTAATGTTTATTTATTTTTGAGAGAGAGACAGAGTGCAAGTGGGGGAAGAGCAGAGAGAGAGAGGAAGACACAGAATCCAAAGCAGGTTCCAGGCTCTGAGCTGTCAGCACAGAGCCCAACACCAGGCTTGAACTCATGAACCACGAGATCATGACCTGAGCCAAAGTCAGGCGCTTAACCGACTGAGCCACCCAGGCACCCCTAATTTTTTTAATTTTAATTTTTTTAAGAGACAGAGAGTGCACACAAGTGGGGGAGAGGGGCAAGGGAGAGAGACAAAATCCCAAACAGGCTCTATGCTCCACATGGAGCCCAATGCAGGGCTTGATCCCATGATCCTGGGATCATGACCTGAACCAAAATCAAAAGTCAGATAAATTGACTAAGCTACCCAGCACCCCTGAAGCCTTTATACCAATTTTTTCTAATCCTTTTTTTTTTAAGTTTATTTATTTATTTTGAGAGAGTGCATGTGTGCATGTGTGAATGGGGAAGGGGCAGAGAGAGAGGAAGAGAGAGAATCCCAAGGATGCTCTGCACTGTCAGAGGAGAGCCCAATGTGGGGCTCAGACTCACATATGGTGAGATTATGACCTGGGCCAAAATCCAGAGTCGGATGCTTAACTGACTTAGCCACCCAGGTGTCCCTAATCCCTGTTTTTATAAAATAATAAAAATGTGAACCTCAGCCCATCCCCTGCATAGATTGATCATGGCAAGTTCCCATTCAGTGGAATCAAGTAAATGATTGATTGAAACTCTCAATTGTCAGATAGTTAACAATCGGCTATTAAATACAAGACACTGTGCTACAGATTGTGGGGGTGGGGAAAAAGAATAATATAAAAAGAATAATATAAAATAGCACCTGCGCTCTAGAAACATCTATTGAACCGGGGGACAAGGTACTGAAGCACCAAGAGACAAGTTGCATGGGGACAATCATTGTGGTGACCCTGCAGCTATCACTGACGCACCAGGCACTGTGTTGGGCACGTCGCAGAGGTTTTGTCTAAGCTTCCCCTCAGCCTGGCAAGTAGCTATTATTATCCCCATTTTACATACGGGAAAACAAAGGGCTCAAGAAGTTAAGTAACTTGACCGGGGGACACAGCTTCTTTTGAGCCATGATTCAAAGACAAGTCTGTGGGACTTGAAAACCCATTCCTTTTCCGCTATTCCACACTGAAAAGTGGCTCATGCCAGCAATAGCAAACACATCCCAAGGCCGTCCGTGATATCAAGGTGCTCCATGAATTGTCAGCTGGGTGTCCTGACCAGTACATGCAGGAGGAGATCATGGGCCACCACCCCAGACTGGTGTGGCCTGGGGAGACCTGACTCTTGACTGTGACCCCCTGGCCCCAGAAAGCTCATTGTCCTTTTATATGGTCCCTGTTTACTTTTGCAGATTTACATAGATGGGGTTTGACTTCTCCCTATTTATCAATTGAACATCTGAGTCACACAGAGTTGAGACCCCAGCTGGGTAGTGACAACACTGTTGCTCCAATGACCCCACCTACATTCTCCTCCTAAGGGCTCACTGAAGAGGTGAGACTCCGTGAGCCTTCCTGCTCTATTCCAGTCAGCTATGTCAGCCGTGCTAAGTGTGGCCCCCACCCCGGAGGCTGTAAGAAATCCAAACCTAAGTCCCCACAAATTAAAACACTCTCAGGTGGGGCTCGGCAATGTGTGTCTAACAAGCCCTCTAGGGGATTCCCACGCAACCAAGTCTGAGACCTAAAGGGTAAAAACTATTCTGTTGTCGTGTGCTGTGCCCGTGTCAAGTGCAAAATCAAGGCGGCCACATTTGCAAATTCTTTGCCTCACAATTCCACCTCATTGTGCAAAACAAGGAAAAGAAAAAGAAAAAGAAAAAGAAAAAGAAAAAGAAAAAAACAAAACTCTTGCTGACCTCTCCTGTTCCCAGCCTGACTCCTGAACCTGCCCACATTCTCCAGCCCCGAACCCCAAATCCCACACAGCTTCTTCCCTCCCCGGCACGAACCTTACCTCTTCCAGTTTAGTCTGTCTGCAGGGAAAAGAAAAGGTTAGGCCAAGGGGCAATTTCTTATGCTTCAACCCTTTGGTCTTCATGAAGTCTGCCAGACAGTCAGCTACGTATTCAAACAGCTACAGAGAAGAGAAAGCACAGAACACTGGGCTAAGGCATGGTCACTTATAAACTTGAGGCCAAGGCCTCCCCACCCCCCTACCCCCCACCCCCACCTCACAGAGCCCTTGCCCCAATACCTCTGAGCCGTTTCCTCGGATAATTTCATTGGGTGTTGGGTAGAACTGACTCTCCATCTGGACGTTTCTTTTCCCCTCTTCAGAGACCTGCACCTTCAAGACTCGAAACTTGGACCCTCCAAGATCCAGGGAAAGAAACTCCCCTTTTTCTATTAAAAAACAAAGTTATCACTTATTGAAGGTCTGTTATACGGCAAACTCTGCTTTAGAAGTTGGACATGTAATAAATGTCACTAAATCTCACAACCACCCCATGAACTAGGTATCATCATACCCACTTGCTGAGACTCTAGAAGTACAACCATGAGCTGAGCCCTCCCAGCAAGGGGCAGAGCTGGGGTGTGGCCCAAACCTGCCAGACTCTGCAGCCTAGGCCCCGCCCACTGGGCCACGCTGTAGGGCATAAACGTGGAGGCAAACGCAAACCCACTTGAGGCAGGTGGTATTAGAAATGGGCCTTGGGGCACCTGCATGGCTGTTGGTTGAGCATTTGACTCTTGATCTTAGTTCACATCATGATCCCAGGGTCGTGGGATCAAGCCCTGCGTCAGGCTCTGTGCTGAGCATGGAGCCTGCTTAAGACTTTTTCTCTCTCCCCAACTTGAGGGAAGAAAGGAAAGAAATGAAATGAAATGAAATGAAAAGAAAAGAAAAGAAAAGAAAAGAAAAGAAAAGAAAAGAAAAGAAAAGAAAAGAAAAGAAAAGAAAAGAAAAGAAAAGGGAAGGGAAGGGAAGGGAAGGGAAGGGAAGGGAAGGGAAGGGAAGGGAAGGGAAGGGAAGGAAAGGAGGAAGGAAGAAAGAGAGGGAGGGAGGGAGGGAGGGAGAGAGGGAGGGAGGGAGGGAGAAAAGATAAGAAAAGACAAGAAAAGACAAGGAAAGACAAGAAAGAAAAGAAAGAAAGAAGAAATGGGCCTTGAGGATGGAGTCTATTCTAGCATGCCACAACCAGGCTGAGAGCAGATACTCCAAGAGTGGGCAAAGTGCTGGTAAGGCAGAAGGAAAAGGCAGAGAGGTATGCAGGGAAGAGAAACCGGCCCCATACAAGGCTCAGTCTCATGGGCAGAGGGAAAAGACTCCAGAAGGGAAAAAAGACAGGGACCAAATGATAGCCCTTAAGGGGCCAAGGATATTCATATTTGGGGGCCAGACCCAGCCCAGTACAAGGCAGATGCTATTAATAAAAAGGTGGGAATAATAAATTAATTAATTAATTAATAATAATAATAATAAATAATAATAATAAAAAGGTTGAGGCAGTTCACTTTGGTGACTTCAACTCGGGATCCAGCCAGAATTTCTGCTAGGACTCTTGCCAGTGTCTGCATCAGCCACAGATGCGGGATAGGAAGGCAGGTGTACAAACTCTTGAACCAACAAGCCTTCGTATAGAATTATCTGTGCCTGACAAGTGGCTACAGGTTAGGCATGCTTCATGATATACATACACCCAAGGCACATGTAAGTGAAACTCCATGACCACAAATCTGGTCACCCAAGTGGCCTTATTTTGTACCGTGTGACCCTAGACACAGCTGCATGGATACAGGGACCAGCTGGCCGTTCAGATTTACTTCTTGTGAAATATGAAATAAAACACAGTGAGAAATTGCTAGTTGGTGGTAAAAACCAAAGTGGAAGGTGCCCCAAACCAGAGGTCAGCTGAGGAGCCAAGGTGGCCCTATGTATGTAGGCCGAAACCACGGAGGGAAATTCTGACTCCTAGTTCCCTTGCAGCTTAAGTGTACCACGGTTCGTGCCCTCAGATTCACGAGATCCTGTGTGTCTTCCTTTTTGCTTTCTGTGTCTTTGTACAACAGACCTCCTTTCTTGACCTGGCTTGCCTGGGTTCTCCATTCCTGGCATTAAAGATCTAGAGACAGGCCCTCCTGAGCAGTGCTCTGCAGACTTCAATGTGCATGTGAATCTCCCAAGAATTTTAACATGCAGATTACATGATTCAATTTAGGTGGGCTCAGAGATTTTGTGGGTTTTAAAAAAATGTATGTATATATACGTATGTATGTACATATGGATGTAATCACTACATCCAACATGGGGCTTGAACTCGTGACCCTGAAATCAAGAGTCGCATGCTCTTTCAATTGAGCCAGCCAGGCACCCCTGAGATTTTATATTTTTCTTTTTTTTTTTTAATGTTTATTTTTGAGAGAGACAGAGACAGAGAGAAAGAGTGTGAGTGGGGGAGGGTCAAAGAGAAAGGGAGACACAGAATCAGAAGCAGGCTCCAGGCTCTGAGCTGTCAGCACAGAGCACGACGCGGGGCTCGAACTCACAGACGTGAGATCATGACCTGAGCCGAAGCCAGACGCTTAACCGACTGAGCTACCCAGGCGCCCCGAGACTTTATATTTCTAAACAAGTTCCCAGGTCTCTGCTGCAGGTCTCTGGACCACAGTTAGAGTTGCACGGGCTTAGTCATTTATAGACCCAGCCAGCTGGATCTTTTGTTTTTGTGGAGATTATTTGGACAGAAAGATTCTTATCTCCCTAGATCAGCTCCCAAAGAAGCCTGTTGGAGTCATTTATTATTCATGAAGGGAATCCAGGGACCTGATACTGTGCAATTTTTATTAGCCTTCATCACGTACCAAACAAGAGATGCTTTCACAGATGTTATCTGAAGTAGGAAATAGGGAAGATCACACAATCCTTGTATGAACATTTACTGAGCACTGACTCTGTGCCAGATAACACGCCACGTGCTAGGAAGGCACAGGGAGGGCCGGAGTGAACGCCACAGAGGAGGCGGAAAGAGCCGAGTACTGAAGAATGCGAGGGAGGGAGGTGGGCAGCCAGCCAGAGGAGGTCCCAGGGAGGAAACCTGGAGCCAAGGAATGAGCTCACATAGGGAAGGGAGGGTCTGCTTCTGAGGAAAGAGGGAGGTGTGACAGAAATGAGGCTTGCAGGTAGTCTCGGGATAAACTAGGAAAGAGCTGGAAAAACTGTCCCACCCCAAAGAGCTTGAGTTTTATCCGGAAGGTGAGGGGGAGCCACAGAAAGATTTGAAGCATGGGAGTGCCGAGCTCTGATGGAGACTTGGGGAAAATGTCTCCAGCACCAGTCAGAATAGACTGGAGGATTTTAATAACAGAGGAGCTTCCTGTGCTGCGGTTCGGGTTGGAGGTGATATGCAAAACCCAGTGTAGGGTAGCATGGATTCATCCCTTCCTCTGGACACCGGTGCTCTTATCGGTGTGCAATCGCCTGGCTCCACCAGTGACTCAAGATGCAATTTCATGGAAACCACCTGGCGTGGTCCCTTCTGTGACTTTGACCCCAGAGAAAGGACTCGTTGGAACCTGAGGGAGGGAGGACCTACCTAGAAGAAGAGACAATAGCGGCAGTGGGGCCATCAGGATCTCGACAGCAATTATGAAGATTATCATGACTGTCCAATCGTGGGGACGTAATGTACAACATGGTGACTGTAGTTAATAATACTGTGCTGCGTATTTGAAAACGGCTAAGAGGGTAGATCTTAAAAGTCATCATCAGAAGAAAAAAAGAAATTTGTCACTACATGTGTTGCCAAATGTTAGACTCACTGTGGTGGTCATTTTGCCGTATATACAAACATCAAATCATGTTGTACACCTGAAACTAATACAATGTGGTGCCAATTATATCTCAATAAAAATTTTTAAAAAATAAAAAGATAACGATCTCCCAAGAGAGTGAGGTTGCCTTGACAATCCGCCCCTGTAGGCGGATTCTGTGACCTTTCCGAGGCTCCAGGGTTTCCTTCTCCTAAGCCACTCCCAGGGTTTATGCCCCTGTTCCTTCCTGTTCCCACAGATGCACGATGACTGAATGTGTAGATTCCCGGAGACGCAGAATCTCCAGGGGAAGAGACCTGAGAAACCACACCACATTTAGGAACTGCTTCGGGGGAGTCTTTTTGTTTTTTGTTTTGAGAGAGAGAGAGAGGGCACAAGTGAAAGAGGGGCAGAGAGAGAGAGAGAGAGAGAAAGTGGGGCTCACCCAGGGCTCATGCTCACCCAGAGTGGGACTCGAGCTCACGAACTGTGAGATCATGACCTGAGCTGAAGTCAAATGCTTAATGACTGAGCCACCCAAGCTCCCCGCAGCTGAGTCTTATACTCAGGTGAGCAAGGGACCCCTGTTCTAGGGCAGCCCCCTGGGCATATCAGCTGACTACATCAGGCCCCCTGGGCTCCCCTTCAAGGCTCCCCCCTCAGTAGCAGCATCTGGAGTCGGGCCTACAGCATCACAATCACCGTCACAATCATGTGATGGGCACTTCCCGTCCCCCTTCCCTCGTGACTGGTAGAGGATAAGGCACAAAGGCTAACACTTTTAAGGCACTTTGTAAGAACAGTCAGTTGCAGCTCCCTCACTGAAAGGCTGGGAGGGAGCTAAGCTCTAACAAGTTACCCCCTCTCAGGTAGGTTTGGATAAAAGGAAGGGAATTACAGACAGTAGGTGAACTCAGGATTTCTCTGGCACCTGCACACATTTTTGAAATGGAGGTCCCAGTGGATTAGTAGCATTTTATTTGTTTGCTTTTGTTAGTAACCATGAAATTACACCACCAGCTCACAGGAGCCACACAAGACTTGGGGCAATATTTGCGAGATTTTAAAGCACTCCCTCCACATGACTTCATCAGATCCTAACAACCCTGATCTTTTACTGATGCAGACAGGAGTGCAGTGGTCCTGGGACTTACCAAGGCCACTTGGCCCCAGGGACTCTGGGTCCCAAGACCTCACTGCAACAGGATTACCGGTGAAAATTATTATATGATGAGAGGCTCTGAGGAGAGGTACCTCCGGGCCTGAGGGTTTCTAAGACTTGTCAGTTTCACTTCCAAACCTTCCTGAAATAGCCAGGGCCAGGAAGACGCATCTATCCCCACAGCCTCCAGACCATCAAAGTCACTTGCCCTCGCTTCTGGGGACACACCTCAGCAGGAAGAACCAAAGCACAGGAAGCTGGGAGGACTTCACCCTGGTGCCTCCCGCCATAGACACACCCATGACTCAGATGCTTACTCTGAATGGCCCTGGATGACCCTTCGAGGACCACAGTCCCCTAGGCACTTTCATAGAACAGCATCTGGAACTCAGCAGATTTTTTTAAACAGGACTGTCTCTCTCCAAAGCTTATGTCCCTCCAAGGTGAGTAATTGTCCACCCAGCCACCACTGAGGGAATAGGACTTTCACATCACAGTTCCCGGAGAACTCTCGAATGGCAGAAACTACCTTGACCCAGTCATTGGCCCACAGGGGTCCAGAACCCAGCTAATCCAATCAAAGCCCCTGGGAGTTTCCTAAACTTCGGTCCCTGCTCCTTCAAGGGCCCCAAAGCCCTCGCTGGAGCTTGGTGGGAGCACTGGGACACTGCCATTGGGGGAGCTCATTGGTCCTCAGTGTTCTCATCTGACCTGGGCAAAACAGTTACAACTCAGAGTTCTTAAGGGACAGTAACACCCCTGACCACAGATGGTGCCTGGTAGACACCTGTCTACCCTTCCTGTCCCTCCTGTGGCTTTGCCCAGAGGCTGAGAATGGAGGAGGTGGATGGAAACTTGTGGATTCCCTCTAGAGACCTCTAGGCTATGGTCAGCAAAGCAATAGTTCCCCAAGGATGTCCACATCCTGGGATGCCTGGGTGGCTCAGTCGGTTGAGCGTCTGACTTTTGATTTCGGCTCAGGTCATGATCCCAGGGTTGTGGTATGAAGCCCTGCCTCAGGCTCATGCTCATGCTCATTTTCTCTCTCTCTCTCTCAAAATTAAAAAAAAAAAAAAAAAAAAAAAAAGATGTCCACATCCTAATCCCCAGACCTGTATATATGTTAGTTACATGGCAAGGGAAAATTAAGGTTACAGATGGGATTAAAACTGTTCATGGGTTGGCCTTGATTTTGGAAGATTATCCTGGATTATCTGAGTGTGCCTAATGTGTAATCACAAGGTCTTTAAATGTGGAAGAGAGAAGCAGAAGGATCAGAGTCAGAGAGAGATTTAAAGATGCATCGCAGCTGGTTTGGAGATAAAAAGGGGCATGAGCCACGGAATGCAGGCGGAAAATGCAAGGAAAGAGATTCTACCCCAGAGCTTCCAGAAGGAACATGGCCCTGCTGACAGCCTGATTATAGCCCAGTGGGACCCAGTTCAGACTTCTGACCTTCAGAGCTGTAAGAGAATAAATTTTGGGTGGGTTTTAAGCTGCTACGTTTGTGGTAACTTATTATAGCAGAAAACAGAAAACAAATACAGAGGCCAACTCTCTCATTTTACAGATAAAGAAACTAAGGCTAAACGTTTGGCCAAAGGTCACCAAGAAATGGGCCTAGAACCCAGGTTTCTTGAACCGTCATTTATTCTTCCTCCCACTACATCACCTTATCTTCCATTACTTACCACCTTGGGCCTAGAATCCAGATACCTAGGCATGAAACACCACTTATTATCCATTCAACAAATATTTCAGGGCCTAGTGTGCATCAGGCACTTCGCTAGGTGCTCAGAACACTGTGGTGAAGAAGAAACAGACCCTGCCCTCAGGGAGCGCTGGCCCAGCAGGGAGACCCGGCATGGGAATGCTTCCTAGATGGAGGCAGGGACCGCTACCCTGAGATTGAAGAGCCAGGTTGATGTTCACGAGAGGAAGAATGTTGGATGCCCCAGCAAGTGAATAAACAAAATGTGTGGGGCCAAGGTGAGCGGAGAAAAAGCAGGGCACATTTGAACTTTGGTTCAAAACTTTTGGTATTGACTAGACTGAAGCAGAGAGAGTTGGAGGGGAATGTGCACAGAGGGCTGGAGAGATAAGCCGGGGGACAGGTACCCATCAGCCAGGGAGAAAGCAGGGAGATCAGGGTCCCTGGCAGCCCCTAGCCCCACTCACCTGAGCCATCTGGGATGGCCCTGACAAAGGTGGGCAGCATCTTCACGGAGGCTGTGGGGTTGGTGTCCTTCCCCAGGCCCTTCTGCATTTCAGCCTGGAACCGAGCCATGATGTCCAAAAGGGTCTCATCGGAGAGCCGCATGTGATACAGGAATCTGTCCACCTGGAACAGACACCAGGGTGACCAGGGTTGCCTGTTAGGGGTGCTTGTCCTCCACTCCCATCACGAAGCTGCATTTCTGACTCTGGGGACATCGACAGTCATGATGTCGATTCCCAAAAGTTCCTTGCCTGACCCCTCACATCTTGGAGACAAAGTGGGGAATTGGAAGAACAGAATGGATTGGAAGGCTGGGAGGTAGGAATTTATTCCTCTGAAGGGTGAGCTCTGAGGAAGAAAGGATTCTCCCATTTTTCTGATGGGACAATAGAGGGGCAAAAGCTACAAAGGATTCAGGGTTTCTAATTCCTAGCCCAGGGCCTGCACCCTTGTCTCATTGCCTCTCCACTACAAAAGACTAGCTATAGTTTGAAAGGTAAATTCCTAAGCACAGAAGTTTTCACTTCCAATGATGACAATATATACCCAGACTTGTTTCCTTTTGTTTATGGGCTGCTAGGAAGCTCAGCTAAATTTAGTTTCCAATTGCAATCTCTAAATTCTAGTCCCTTAAATTGTCATTCTGCTTTTAACTGAGGTTCTAATTAAGATGAAGTTTAATTTCTCTTTAAATTTTTTTTATTATGTTTCTTTATTTTTGAGAGGCAGAGAGAGACAGGGCATGAGCAGGGGAGGGGCAGAGAGAGAGGGAGACGCAGAATCCGAAGCAGGCTCCAGGCTCCGAGCCGTCAGCCCAGAGCCCGACGCGGGGCTCCAACCCATGAACCGTGAGATCATGACCTGAGCCGAAGTCGGACACTCAACCGACTGAGCCACCCGGGCGCCCCAAGATGAAGTTTAATTTTTTTTTTTTTTTTTTTTTTAATTTTTTTTTTTCAACATTTTTTATTTATTTTTGGGACAGAGAGAGACAGAGCATGAACGGGGGAGGGGCAGAGAGAGAGGGAGACACAGAATCGGAAACAGGCTCCAGGCTCCGAGCCATCAGCCCGGAGCCTGACGCGGGGCTCGAACTCACGGACCGCGAGATCGTGACCTGGCTGAAGTCGGACGCTTAACCGACTGCGCCACCCAGGCGCCCCTGAAGTTTAATTTTTAAAGCCAGCCCCAGTAGCTCCTGAAAATGAGTGGGAAACACTCATTTTCAAATGAGTGGGCAAAGGACCACTGCCCTAATGGAGGGACACTATAAAACTCACTCTGGCTGTGCTTAGTACAACAGTTTCCTCTTCATGGTAATGCTCATCATTTGGTAGTGACAGCCTGGATTCCCAGGGCTTACTGGAACAGATGACTGAGGGGGTCACGAGTAGGGACAGTGGCACAGATGCCCTGTATTTGCCCCTCCTGCTTTATGTACACATACTGAGCAGCCTCTCCACCCACCCAAGTCACAAGCAGACTTGATCCCGGCACATTCCTAGAGGAATCACTCTCCCACACTTTTCTCAAAGGCTAAGAACATTCGTTGCAGTCTACAAAGTGCTTTCATGTAGGCAACCTCGTTCAATCTCCCTGACATGGCTTTGAGGCAGCCAGGTGAGGCCAGAATTCTTGCTTCTGGTTGAGAAATGAGGACTCCAAGCCTCAGAGTCATGAAGCAACACTGGGAGAGCTGTAAGTGAATGGCAGCCGTGGGACTAGAATCCAGTCTGGTTTTGCCTGGTTTTGCTTCACAGCTCTGTGCAGGACACAGTAGCCCAACAGAGACATTACACGGAAAGTGCAGGGGCCACATGACCTTTATCACAGGACAGGTGCCTAGTCATCAGCCAGGCCTACTGGGCAGCGTCCCAGCTTAGGCTGGGGACAATATGGAGACCCAAGCCAGTGAAATGGCGCATGGCTCCAGGGACTTGGGGGCCAGGGAGAGGCCAGAAAACCATCAGAGAGCCATTAGCAAAAAGGACAATTGGGCTTTCAGTGTATTTGAGGAGATAGGATGGAACCAGGTCATGCTTCATTAAGGGCTTCCTGTTCACCCTGAGTCCGTTTATGACTAATTGGTTGGCACAGCCACACACACAGAGAAAACCGACAGAAGGGACGTGACCCAAGTAATTGGGGCTTGGGGAAGGGTAAGATGTACTACACGGGAACTAAACTTGCTCCCTTTCCACCCCAAGGACCCTGAGATGCGCCCTTGGACCTACAGCTCATTTTGCTCAGCGCCCAACAGAACTTCTCCCGTGTCCCCATAGTGTCATCCCTCACGTACAAGACATGGGTTTGAGGCCCCATTGGGGTCATTTGCCAGCTGCAGTTTAAGAGTCCTTCAGAACTGTGGGTTTCCGCTCCTGCTGTTTCACTAAGTTCAAGTCGTGACAGAAAGAATGTCAGCTTAGCAACAATTTCTTGTTTATTCTTTGTACCTCCCACAGGACCTAGTGCAGTAGCTAGACGGGAAAAATGAAACATACGTTGGGGAGGGAAAGCTGTATTTTAAATCCAAACAGGTGATTTGGGGCCTGTGTAACCAGGCACATCCTTTGCAGGCACTAAGGGAGGGTGTTTGAGTTGCAGAAAACCAAGCACACATTTGGAAAGACTCTGAGACCGTGAAACAGGATATCTTCTAAACAAAAGAGCCAACACACGGTACATTTAACATAGAAGAGCAAATTCAAAAATGTAAGCTCAGACTTGCTGAATGACAGAATGTGGGAGCCGGAAGTGACTTTAGAGATCACTTAGTCCAAAGGTCCCATATGAATCAAGAGTCATAAAAAGGTTCACCTCTTTGACCCAGTGATTTCGGCTCTGAAAATCTAACCTTATGATGATCACAAAGATGGATAACAGTAAACACATTCCAGTGTTTTTCATAACAATATCTTAACTGTTAAAAAATGTTTTCAAAAGTAGCCAAATGTCAGGGGCACCTGGGTGGCTCAGTTGGTTAAGCATCCAACTTCCGTTCAGGTCATGATCTTACGGTTGGTGAGTCTGAGTCCCACATCAGGCTCTGGGGTGACAGCTCAGAGCCTGGAGCCCGCTTCGGATTCTGTGTCTCCCTCTCTCTCTGCCCCACCCCCGCTTGCACGCTGTCTCTCTCGGTCTCCCAAAAACGAATAAACGTTAAAAAAACATGTTTTTAAGTAGCCAAATGTCCAACAAGAGGGAAAAGATTAAGTTACAGTATATCCAACATGATTGAATATCAGAGGATAATAAAATGATAATAATGAAGAAATGGGAGAAATGGACACAAGTGGTTACAATATAACAATACGTGAAGGACACAAGAGTCAGAATTGTAGATGAGCTAGAAATACAACTGTAAAAACACACCATAACGGCTTCCACCGGGCAAATCTGACAGTGTTTGTGAGAGGGGTGGGAATAAAGGTAACGTTTCCCCTTTTCGTAATGTTGACTTACTGAACCATAAAAAGTACATACTGAAAACCTGACCAGCCCTTCTCTTATGAGTGAACAGTCTGCAGGTCAGTGACCAGAGTCAGCCCAATGTTCTCAGTAGGTCAAATAACGTCAATATATTGAATTGGAAAAGAAGTTATCACAGTGGTGTTTCCTTCCTTCCTTCCTTCCTTCCTTCCTTCCTTCCTTCCTTCCTTCCTTCCCTCCTTCCTTCCTTCCCTCCCTCCCTCTCTCCCTTCTGGTTTTATTTTGTTTGGTCTTTGTTTTAACATTGGTATAGGGAGATTGAAAAAAAATTGTTCCAGGGTCTAAACGGTAACCCTCCCAGGCAAGTATGGCCCAGGATCTTGACACTCTGGAGGCAGGAAGCACAGAAACTAAGGAGGGGATAGACTACCTGACCCTGGAGAGAAAGAAAGGGCCTGTGCCTTTTGACCAGGTGTGTTTACACCACGTGGAGGAGGGCACGAGCCCGTGTTCTCAGAACCTGTGACTCATCCAGCAACCAATAAACCAGATGTCCGTACTATCCCAGTCACCTGTTACTTCTGGTGGCCACAAGGTGCTCCTGACTATCCCTCCTCAGCTCACTCTTCAGCTTTCTTGGAAGGGGAGAGAGGAGGGAGATGGGAAGGGTCAACCTCAGGCCCTGACAAAGGCTCACCCTCCTCGCAGAGGACCCGAACAAATCCGTGGAGGCTGCAACCTGGGGCTGGTGGACAAGCAGGTCCCACCTGATTCTAGGATGTAACAAAAGGAACCAAGGAAATGAAACTAATTCGCAGAACCAAATGGAAAGGTTCCAAAGACTTCTCTCTTGGGTTTTGTAGAGATACATGCAGGTTTCTTCTTTACTAAGCAGGAAATAATGGAAAGTGAATCTTTAAGTTGTACTCTTTAGGACTTTTCTACCTCCTCAAGAAGCCAGTAGAGGACTCCATGAAACTAATCAATAAGTGAAAATTAAGACAGCTTAAATCAGATTGATTCACAATACTTTAAGATTTGCTATAACTTCTAACCCAATTCTCTAATGAACAGAATTTAGTGGAGGTTTATCCCACCAAGCACATGAGGGCTGTAAGGGACCATGCTTCCTCTCTGTGTTTGAAAAGCCTGGAGGCATCACAGCACAATGGAAAGAATGCTAGGGGAGTCAGAGACTTGGGTTTAATCCTCACTCCACCTTAAATACTCGGGTGGCTTTGGCTAAGTCCGCCTCCTGAGAGGATTTCTGTTATCTGTAAATTGAGAGACACTAGTGCCCAGGGTGCTGCCTCGGCAGCTGGAGTGGCTGGTGTGGCAGGCTGGGCTCCTTCCAGGCTGCCAGCAGAGAATGGTGAGCCTTGGCAACTTTTAAGCAGCCTACCTTGGAATCAATTTTGTGGAGAGGTTTCGTGGGCAAAGTGGCGGAATAATGCACAGCCTACCATTGGCCAACAGCCATGGCAATAGTAAATATTTCAACTGTTGTACATCAAAACCCACATCCCTCTTGGTTGGTTCCCATGCTTCTATTCTTTCAAGCACATGAAGAATTACTTGAAAGGTTCTCAAAATTTCTCTCCCCTCCTTTGTAGCCTTTCCCCTCAAACATCCCTGACATCAAACACGATTGTCTTTCACCTTTCTAAAGACTTTTGCCTCATCCACACCCAGTGATATCTGCCAGGAAGTGCAGAGTGAAATGCAAGACTGAGGACAATGTCTAATGCCCAGCCTGTGGGAGATTTGCTCCGCTCCCCGCTCCGTGAGCTCTTTGCTGGTCCTGTGCTCCCTGGGTCTTCTCTAATAAGCTTGCTTAAGTCCCTTTGGATGCAGCCACGGTATCAATTAGTTCTTTCAGTCAAGAATGAGCCAGGTATCTCTGAGCTTTGCGAGTCCTTACCTTCTTGATCTGATCCTCCTTCAGCTTGGTGAAGTAAAATGCCATCAAGTGTACGGCAAACATTTTTTCCAAGTTTGGTTTCTCCTGAGATGGGCAGAGATTTCTGTGCAGTGTTTACTCCCGTGTCTCTGGAGTGCTGCCCACTCCTGGTCAGGCTGGAGGCCTCCAGGAACTAGGTGCTACAGATTAAATACCTCCAGGCTGCTTAGTTCAATGATTAAACTTCGCCCCCTCGCTCCGGTCCCTCCCTCCAGCATACATTTGATTGTCTAATAGGAGGCTTGGGACGGCAGCTGAGGATTGGTGGAGGGGAGGCAGGTGATGGGTTGCTTGACTCTTTGAGAATTGGGTGCCACAAAATACCATTGCTAAGCAACACTCTCAAGCCAGCGTTCCACCAAGCCCACTCAGCCGAGGAAAATCCGAGAAGTTGGGCGTTAAACAAAGCCAACTTTGAACCAGCTGAACTGCTCGGCAAATGTTTGGTCTCAGCCTTTTCTCTTTTGTCCTTTTCTTCTCAATCCAGGGATGTAACTCCTGACTCCCTGCCCCTCCGTAGCACTGTCTTAATTAAGACTAAAACATTGCCCTGGTCAGGGAGATTTCAAGAATGTTGAGGCAAATCCCTCCATTTGTGACAGATCAGATCTCTTGGCCAACAGCCCATGGTAATGGAAAAGAACCAATAAAAGTTTATCTAGTCACAGTGATAAGCCAGAAAACCTTGATTACATAGGTAGTGACCCAGGAAAAAATATACACGAGAAAGAATGGACTGATGTCACCAGTGCTCACCGGAAAGCTGCTGCCGGAGAGAAAGACTGAAGTCAGAGGCAGAAATGTCTCATGCCACTGAGAAATTTGGTTTACTCATCTCACTCATACTGGATGTGAGAAGGACCCAGAAAGGGGCCAGCGTGTGGGTACTTTAGACCTTGCACTCTTCCTGCAGTCATTGGTCAGCTAACAAAATCAGTAACAACTGTAGTGTTAACAAGAGCAGCTAGCAAGGAGGGAGCACCTACTGTTCCCATTTCATAGATGGGAAAACTGAAGTCCGGAAAGGTTAAGTGACTGACTCAAAATCACAAAGCCTGTGAACGGTGCAGTGAGGAATCAAACCCAGGTGTTTCATTCCAGGGCCTAGCCTTTAACTGATACATAATGTCACCTCTCGTCTTCCTCCCTGCAATGGATACTCAACTGATACCTATTAATAGCACCAGCTTTCCGCTGGACTGTTGTCAAAAATTCCGACCACTTGGATAGCTACATACAGGGATACCATTCCAACAAGGTCTTCCCGGTGAGGGGAAGTAACAAATGGAGGAATTCCTGACCATAACTTCCCAAATATTAATCAAATGCTTCCCCAAATTAGCAACCGAACTAATGTTAAGGCAGGTCTGCCGGGAGCCCCCCAATGTTTCTCGCTCCCACATATACCTGATCTTCAGTTTAACCGCCTCAGCTTTGTTTGCTTTTCTGCCACACAACCTCATTAATCGAAATGATTACCAAACAATTGCCTGGTGAAAGAACCTTCAACTGCGGCCTCTTCAGAAGCCACCGATTCTCCAGTCAGCGCTCTTTACCCATCCATCATGTGACTGAGCCTCTGGAAGTCTAGTGTAAGCACACGGCGTTTGACTAAAATTACTCCAGATACTTCCCTCAGATTGATATAAAACTGTCTCCCAGATTGAGAAACCCCATCCTTTTCAGTCTGTTCACCCCTCAGACTATGAACTCTCTTTTCACTCCTTTACTTTGTCTATTATCCAAGCAAACAAAAGTTAACCTTCAGTTGATGAAACCATTCAGTTCCCCAAACCGTGTGGAATCGTTGGTATTCTGAAACAGACGTGCTATGCCGGAGTCCGTACAGGCTGGGGATGACATCCTGGGGCAGATCACCTGCCCACAAGTGATAACAATACTTAAGTCCTCAATTTTGGGGCATCTGGGTGGCTCAGTCGGTTAAGCATCTGATTTGGGCTCAGGTCATGATCGAGCCCCACCTCAGGCTCCATGATGTCAGCACAGAAGAGCCTGCTTTGGATGCTCTGCCCTCTCTCTCTCTCTCTCTCTCTCTCAAAATAAACAAACTTAAAAAAAAAAGTCACCTCTGCGGTGCAGTGTGGCACCGACCGTCCTTGATTTATTCACCATCGGGGTAAAAGGTTACAATGGCCAGTGGACAAAAAACCACAAAGCCCTGACCGAAGGTCCCTACAATCTCATGGCTGCTTATGTGCACAGATAGGCAGCCTTGGGGATTTTCCTCAGGCAGACAATATCGGAGGATGTTCACCTGTTACATCTTTCCATTTTTAATGTCAGCACATCTGCACCTACGTTCCAGGTTTGAGCTAGCCAACTAAACTGAGTTTAACCATTATAAAGATCACATACATTTGGAGTCCTGTACCTCACTCTCCTCACTTTATAGAATAAAGACAAAATATTGCGCCAAGTCTCATCTGATTATTCCAGCCCAACAACTTAGAATTTTTCACTCTTATTAAGTTTCTATGTAGCTATTCAAGGATATCTGGGTGTGAGTCTTATAAGCACTTAGATTTTGTTTAAGAACACCCATTCGAGGGTGGGCACCGCTAAGTGACATTTTCATTAAACGATATTACCCATCTGACCCAAATCTTTCATGTAAGAAGGGAAACGCTCTCAGCTCTATACACATCTCCACTTCCATAGAACTCTCCCTTATGGAAAGGCCTAAAGATAATACCTGCTTTCTTTTAAGTACTGAGCATGGTAGGAGGACTAGAAGTTTAACAGAATGTACCAATTTATTTTAAAAAGTTTTTTTATGTTTTTATTTTTGAGAGAGAGAGACAGCGTGCAAGCAGGGGAGGGTCAGAGAGAGAGAGGGAGACACAGAATCCGAAGCAGGCTCCAGACTCTGAGCTGTCAGCACGGAGCCTGACGCGGGGCTCAAATTCACGAGCCGTGAGATCATGACCTGAGTTGAAGTCGGACGCTTAACTGCCTGAGCCACCCAGGCGCCCCGAATGTACCTATTTCTTTAGTAAACACTTTTATAGTGTATACTAAGTGCTTTACAATATTAATTGCCCGAGCAACTATCATTTCATGCTCTTCATTTTACAGGTGGAAACACTGAGGCACAGGGCCCAACTGGTACATGGTGGAGTAAATATTTGAATGCAGGCAGCGTGGCTTCAGAGCCCATGCTTAGCCACTGTGCTATACTGACTCTCGCTAACCTGGAAGCAAAGCATAAGGAAACACGGGACCCAACCTGGGAAAAGCAGCCTAAAGCCCCAGGCAGCACAATGGAGAAGGCACATGCCCTGGGATCCCACTTTGGCTTTGCTCTCAACTGAAGATGAAGGCCCTAGGTTCATATCTGCAAAGGGTTCGTAGCTACTCCAAAGTAAAAGAGATCACAAAGGAATCCACGTGGCCCACAGTAGGTACATGAAAAACATTTCTTTAATCCAAGCCTTCACATGGGTAGGGACCCCTTCTTAAAATTGCTCTTTCATTTCATCCCATTTGGTCCCTCAGAACAAGAAAATGCGGGGCGCCTGGGTGGCTCAGTCGGTTAAGCATCTGACTTCAGCTCAGGTCACGATCTCGCGATCCGGTCCGTGAGCTCCAGCCCCGCGTCGGACTCTGTGCTGACAGCTCGGAGCCTGGAGCCTGCTTCGGATTCTGTGTCTCCCTCTCCCTCTGCCCCTCCCCTGCTCATGCTCTGTCTCTATCTCAAAAATAAATAAAAACATAAAAAAAAAAAAAAAAAAAAAAAAGAATAAGAAAATGCATGTAGCCCATTCAACACCTTCAGTAAAGCATAACCATAAACCATTAGAAGGTACCAGTTCCATTTACTGGCATGACTGGAACAATTAGGAATTTTATAAATATTCTATTCCTGTTCAGTAAAAGGAAATAGATCTTGAATTCTGCTCCATATTCTTTTTAATGATAAATCCAAAATTAAGTTGTCCAAAATGTAAATCAGTCTAACCTGCTGGTATTCCACTTACTGCAAAAGAGTAAGAGTGTGTGTGAGAGAGCAAACTTCCATACAGGAAAGTCAATGTAGAAACTTCCAAGCCCTGCCAAGAGTTAGTTACTATGGTGTCTCTATGGGAGCAACCACAAATGAAGCAGAAACGTTAACTTCAGCAAGTTT
Organism: Neofelis nebulosa; assembly: GCF_028018385.1. Lineage (NCBI taxonomy): Eukaryota > Metazoa > Chordata > Mammalia > Carnivora > Felidae > Neofelis > Neofelis nebulosa. Next base: position 34,860,681 of record NC_080794.1, on the reverse strand, counting down.
CAAAAGAATGCTACTGATCATTTTTTATAGGTTTAGTCCTGACCCAGAAGGGATTGGAAATGCTCGTAAAAAAATAAATTGCACACAATTATTTTTATCACAACTCTACATTAAGAGCTGTATTTGCAGGGCTCCAGTATTTGCTCAGTTGGTTGAGCGTTTTACTCTTGATTTCGGCTCGGATCATGATCTCGCAGTTCGTGAGTTCGAGCCCCAGGCTGGGTTCTGCCCCGGTGGTGCGGAGCCTGCTTGGCATGCTTTCCTCCCTCTCTCTCTCTGCCCCTCCGCTGCTCATACACACTCTCTCTCTCTCTCAAAAATAAATAAATAAACTTTAAAAACAGCTGTATATGTTAAAGAGAAACCAGTCACACAAGAAAATTCAATCCGTGTGGCTTTTAACATTTTTTCGGAGTGGTTACAACCTCAATTGCACAAACCAGCAAACTTGTAAAAGCAAACGAGACTTCTGGTTAAACATGTGGTAAGCCCACCAGGAAAAGGAAATGAAATAGTGATTAATAAGAGATCTTAATGTAATTTTGAAAGGTAGAAAGCCAACAGAGACTAGCTTAGCAGAGGAAACCTTGCAGAGAGTGATTTTGCTGAGAAATGAGAAAAGACATTTTCAACTCTAGAAATGCTCGGGAATTGCAGGCCCTGATACCTCAGAAGAGCAGGAGGCAAGACATAGTGCCAAAAATGGGAGATCTTTCGAAGAAAAAAAGCGGCATGCATCAAGTATGCCCCTCCACCTAGAGCACAGGGTGACCAACCAACCACCACCCGTACCAGCGAGTGGGCTTTTATTCACTGAAGAGATGGAACCCCAAAGCCTCTGGACTCAGGACTACCAGGCACCGTGGGAAGTGGGAATGGGGCACAAAACTGAAAATGCGGTCTCCAAGTGAAAGCCTCAAAATAGGCAATGAGACCCCCAAACCACTTTCTGCCCAGTTTCTGCCAGCAGACATCTATCTATAGACATCCCCTTTCTCCCTCCCTGGGAGGAGTCAGGGGATCCAGTTTTTCCTCTGGTAAAACTAAATGTCCTTAGATATGAAAAAGGCAAAAGGATAGAGACAATAAACAGATCAGCGGGTTTAAAGTAGAGGATTAATTGGGTGTCTGTGTGGCTCAGTCGGTAAAGTGTCCGACTCTTGATTTCAGCTCAGGTTGTAGTCTCATAGTTTAACGGGCTCGAGCCCCACATGGGACTCTTTGCAGGCAGCACAGAGCCTGCTTGGGATTCTCCCCCCGCCACCTCTCTCTCTCTCTCTCTGCCCCTTCCACACTCATGCTGTCTCTGTCTCTCTCAAAAAATAAATAAATAAAACTTAAAATTTAAAGAAGAGGATTGAATAAGTGAAGCACAGGGAAGTTTTTAGGGCAGTAAAACTGTTCTGTATGATGCTGTAACAGTAAATATATAATGCAATGTTTGTCAAAACCCATAGAACTTTATAGCACAAAGAAGGAATTTAATGTATGTGAATTTAAAAAAATATTCAGGAGGGGCACCTGGGTGGCTCAGTCAGTTAAGCATCTGACTTCAGCTCAGGTCACCATCTCACTGTTTGTGAGTTTGAGCCCCGCGTTGGGCTCTGTGCTGACAGCTCGGAGCCTGGAGCCTGCTTCAGATTCTGTGTCTCCTTCTCTCTCTGCCCCTCCCCTGCTCTCTTTTTCTCTCTCAAAAATAAAAACATTTTTAAAATTAAAAAAAAAAAAAAAAAGTAATTGAATAGGGGCACCTGGGTGGCTTAATCAGTTAAGTGTGTGACTTCAGCTCAGGTAATGATCTTGCAGTTTGTGAATTTGAGCCCCACATCAGGCTCTGTGCTGATACCTCAGAAATAATAAATAAAAACATATTTAAAAATATGAAAAATTTTAAATATTTATTTTTGAGATAGAGACAGAGAGCAAGCAAGGGAGGGGCAGAGAAAGAAGGAGACACAGAACCCAAAGCAGGCTCCAGGCTCTGTTGAATGTCCCAACCGAAGGACATTCTAGAGAGTATGTGACTAGTCCAGGGGCACCTGGGTGGCTCAGTCAGTTAAGTGTTCGACTCTTGGTTTCAGCTCAGGTCATGATTTCAGTTTGTGAGATCAAGCCCCACATCAGGCTCTCTGCTGATGTTGTGGAGCCTGCTTGGGATTCTTTCTCTCTCCTTCAATCTCTGCCCCTACTCCGCCCCCCTCTCAACATAAATAAATAAACTTAAAAAAATTATATGTGACCAGTCCAGCTCAAAGCTATTGAAGTCATCAAAAGCAAGAAAGTCTGAGAAACTGTCATGGCCAAGAGGAGCCCAAGGAGATAGGACAGCTAAATGTAACAACGTATCCTGGATGGGATCCTGGTACAGAAAAAGGACATTAGGTTAAGAACTAAGGAAATCTAAATAATCTGTGGACTTCAGTTAATAATAATCTATCTTTATTGGTTCATTAATTATGACAAATGTACCACACTAATGTTAAGATGCTAACAATAAGGGGAACTTGGTATGGGGGTATACGAGAACTCTGTACTATCTCTGCAACTCTTCTGTAAATCTGAAACTATTCTAGGGGCACCTAGTCAGTTAAACATCCAACTTCAGCTCAGTCATGATCTCATGGTTCCTGCGTTGGAGCCCCGCATCGGGCTCTGTGCTGACAGCTCCGGGCCTGGAGCCTGCTTCAGATTCTGTGTCTCCCTCTCTCTCTGCCCCTCCCCCACTCAGATTCTCTCTCCCCCTCAAAAATAAACAAACATTAAACAATTAAAATAAATAAATAATAAATGAATGAATAAAACTGAATTTGTAAACAGAGAGTAGAATGGTAATTAGCAGGGACTAGGGAATAGAGATTTTGGGAGATGTTGTTTAAGGGGGCAAACTTACAACAAGTAGATAAATAAGTTCTAGAGATCTAAGGTATAACAAAGTGATCACAGTCAACAGTACTATATTATAAACCTCAAAGTTACTAGAAGACTAAATCTTAACTGGTCTCAATACAAAATGACATAGTAAAGGCATTAGCTAATGCTACTGTAGTAATCATAGTGCAATATATAAATGTATCAAACTAACACTTTGTACAGCTTAAACTCATACAATGTTATACATCAATTATTTCTTACTTTTAAAAAAGCCATCTTATGATCCAATTAACCTGCATCAAAACCCAAAAGTTAATAAGCCCCATCCATGTCAACAGAGCTTCCTATTAGCTTAATTCCTCACTTTTAAATATGAACAGAGCCAAAGATTACTAGACACTCAAGAAAAGTTACCAAAAAGGCAGAAATCAAACCAAAGAGTATATATATATCTATAGATAGATAGATAGATAGATAGATAGATGATAGATATGAAATAGAAGAAAAGTTTTAAAAAATTTGTTGTGTCTTTAGGAAAATAAGACATTGCATCCACAAAACAAAATTAAGATAACTCAAAATAATTGAGCTGGAGAGGCAGAGTGGAGGAACTATATGACACTTTAAAAAAAGAAATCAGTATTTTTTTCTAATAAGTGTTTTAAGTTCAAAAAGAGAAATTTAACTCTGGGCTAATTAGGAAAGGTCATAACTAATAAAAAGCTTATATGAATCTATAAGGAATTTCTTAGTAAGACTTTCTGGGAATGATTTAAAGGGGTACTTTCTGACACATTTTCCAGTATTTTTTTACTATGACAATATTAAGCATTTATATTCTCTGGTTACATTTTATAGCATTCTTAATTAGCTTTGAGCAGTTTAAATTCAGCTAATAAGTTAACAGTGTTTAAGAAATACTGTAATAAGATTGTCAGTAAATGAAATAATATATAGGCATACATGATACATTACATTAGTAAGGGGAGAAAAGCATTTGCCTAGGAAAACAGGCAAGATGAGCTTTAAGATCAGGGCAAGACTTAGTTGAAATATGTAAAAATACATTCGTTCTAATATTACTAAAAATTAAATAACAGCAGGCAGAATTGATAATCCATTTATATGAATTTGTATATATATCTAAGTCACAGTTTATGGAGTAGGTAGTGATGAAATTAAACCACTGTGCAGAATATAGAAGACCAAGTCACAGGAGGTTTTTCTTCCATCATCTCTCAAGGTAGTCTTTTCTTCTGATGGTTCCAAGTCTCCACTAAAAAGCCCAGCACTGGAAGCATCTACAGTAAAACCTTGGATTGCGAGTATCTTGTTCTATGAGCGAGTGTTCTGCAAGACAAGCTAGCATTTCTAATAAATTTTAACTTGATAAGCAAGTGATGTCTTGCAAAACCAGTAGTACATGTCGCCGAATGTCACATGATCACAACTGAGCAAATGGTTCTTGACACTCCCCTTGATATACGGAGTGCTTTGGATTACAAGCATGTTTCCGGAATGAATTATGCCTGCAAACCAAGGTTTTACTTTCTTAGACCTCGGGACAGTCAGCTGTTAGAATGCCAACATTCTCACACGAAGCAACAAAATTCTTACCTTCTGTTTCCCTCACTGCCATATTCCCCTTTATTCTTCTGAATTGTGACCCTTTCTTTTCAAATGTGTATCTAAATCTCTTCTCAGACGTAGACATTACGTTATCGTCACTCCTTTTATTTTCAAAATGAAAAAAGGAACTATGAAATTATAATAAAGAGCTCTAAGAAACAAACACTATGATAAACTAAGGTTTCGATATGCTAAAGTAAAGATAGAGAAATGACCTATAAAGTTGTACCAAAGTCATGAGCATAGGGGTGCCTGGGTGGCTCAGTTGGTTGGGAGTCTGACTTCAGCCTAAGTCATCTCTCTGTTCTGAGTTCGAGCCCCATGTTGGGCTCTGTGCTGACAGCTCAGAGCCTAGAACCTGTTTCAGATTCTGTGTCTCCCTCTCTCTCTGCCCCTCCTCTGCTCATGCTCTGTCTCTCTCTCTCTCTCAAAAATAAATAAACATTGGGGCGCCTGGGTGGCGCAGTCGGTTAAGCGTCCGACTTCAGCCAGGTCACGATCTCGCGGTCCGTGAGTTCGAGCCCCGCGTCGGGCTCTGGGCCGATGGCTCGGAGCCTGGAGCCTGTTTCCGATTCTGTGTCTCCCTCTCTCTCTGCCCCTCCCCCGTTCATGCTCTGTCTCTCTCTGTCCCAAAAATAAATAAAAAATGTTGAAAAAAAAATTTAAAAAAATAAATAAATAAATAAATAAACATTAAAATTTTTTTTTAAAGTTATGAGCATAATTTCTAACTACTGATTTAACAACAACCCAAAAAAGTACAAAGGAAAAAAAAGGAGTAACAGCTATATCAAAAGGGAAATGGAAAAAAATGAGTGACTTAAGCAAAGGAGCAATTTAAGAAAGCTAAATCCTCACCTGATACTAACAGGAAATCAGCAGCTAATGTCTTAAAATGCTAACTCAGAAGATAGTAGATGCATATTATGTCGCGTCAACGAGGTAAATTCTAGAAGAAACAGATAATAGAGTTGGGAGTACTTGTCTCTGGGTTTTCAGCTGTGTATATATTCCTTTGAAAAAAAAATTTTTTTAAATAGCTTATTTGGCTTATGTATATAGATTAGAGATAGGTTAATGTGCAGAAGTGTGTCTTAGAGGAAAGTTATCTCCAAGTAAGTTTTGTTTTGAATTTGTATCATGAATTTGTTTTGAATTTGAATTTATTATACTTCAAATACTTATATGAAAAGGGAATTTTATAGAATGTGGTCAACATCCATCTATTTATCAGTTTTAAAAGGATAACAATGAGTGATACACATGTTAAGAAAATGAAAACGTAGCTATTAAGAGAAAAGAGTAAGGCAACTTGTAAACATTGCAGATTACTTCAGGGACTAAAAATACACACACACACATACACATATATACATACTACATATATATATATACACATGCAAGACATATGTATATGCATACATATGTATATGCATATGTACATATGTATATGTATACATATATATGTATGTATGTATGTCTTGGCCTGATTAAAAGTACTTAAAAAAAAAAAAAAAAAAAAAAAAGACTTTCCAGCAGGGATTTCAATTTCACTGCCCCTTACAGGTGTGTCCATTGGCAGTTCAAAGCAGTCACTAAGATTACAAGCCTTTCCTGAAGCTTCTGTAAGCACCAGAGGCTTTTCAAGGGCTTAGAGTGGATAGGAAGCACATGATAGTCAATTTTAGGGTAGATTATAAAAGTATACCCTTGAAGAACCAAGTTCAAGAGCACCTCCTCTACCCAACATTACCAAAAGTAGCTTCTTGCATTGTCTTCTTTGCCCAATCCTATTTCAAAAGTTTTTTGTTGTTCTCTAGCATTTTTGCCCATAAAGACAACTGTTATCTATCTTCTGTCTGAAATTGTCCCCCTATGTTCAGTGACAGGCTTTTACGTAACAGTGATAACTCAGAGGTCTCTTTATAAACCTTGCTATCTCTGCTCAAGTTTATGTATTTTATAGCTTTAGAAATGGAGGAGAGAAAATAGCCGGATTCATTTATACTTTCGCTTGTCTCTTAACAAAGCATAACCTGTCATTGTACCCTAATAGGTTTGAGGTGGACACACCTAGAATAAGTGCATCGTAATTATAGACTCCCAGTCATAAGCTAGAAGAGGCTAGGTGTTTTACGATGATTGTCTTCTATGCCTGTGATTCACAAGAAGTCATTTTTTCAAAGGACCCAAACCTATTTTGCAGATTCACACTAGTCCACAAATACAGTGCACAAAAGCATTACGAGCCATTGGTTATTATTCCTAACCAGTTACGTACTATGCACATTTTATTGAATTACCTAGATCTGTTCTGATGGAACTGAGGTGGGCATCTAAGCCTCATGTTGATGTTAAGCTGAATCCACAATAATCCAAGGAGGGCTCTCAAGCAAGAACTTCAAAACCTGCTAGAAAACTGCAAGGAAAAACAAAAAAAGTTGTTTTTGAAATGTTGAGAACATGACCTTAGTGGAAGGAAAACCAAGCTGTTTTCATGGTGACAATTGTAAGCACACTGCAGAGAATTATTCAGGGCCCCTCCAATTACATTTTTCCTTTCAAAGTTACATTTTTCCTGATTTCATCTTTCTTTGGTATCTTCTTCTAACCACAAAGTTTTCCCTCCCCCACAAAGAGAAGGGTTAAAGAGTAAATGATTTATCACTATTTATAAACTCTCCTTAACTCAGTGTTTAAGCAGCGCTTCCCTAACAGCACTCCCACCCCCTCTCCTCTCGTCTGGGTCTTCACTAACATTTAACTGTCCTATGTTTGCAAGTGTCTTGCCTAAGTGTCTTCTCTGACTCACCAACCTGGCCCCTAAGCTGGAGACAGTAGCAGAATTACAACATTCAAAGTGATGTGCCTTACCACTTAAATACAGTGACATCACATCCATTATACAGGTCAGTTCATGAATATTTCTTGAGACCATCTGGGCAAGAATAGATGCACCAGGTCTGCTATAGTATAAGTCACAGGAGAAAGCAAATTCTAGAAGCTGAAGTTGCTCACATGCAGAATATCAAAAGAAATATGCCCTTCCAGGCACTTCACTACTCTTTACCCAGAAGCAGGGGAGAACTCTAGCCAGTGCCACCTGTTCAACCTGTATTTCCATAACAGCAAAAGTCAAAAGAATAAAGACTGCCATCTCAATTAAATGAAGTATCATCTGAACTCTGAACTACTGAAGGAAAAGCCAGAGAGATGGCTAGTTTGGTAAACTTGGCTGTTCCCTGACCCAATTTCAACCAAATCAGGTCTAATCCCTAGTCTGAAGTCAGCCTCAATTTAGCAGTTGAAGAAATTAGTTCAGCTCTTAAAACAACCTAAGAGCTCAATTCACAGCCCAGAATGAACCCAAACATTCAGGTTCATTTACAAAAGAGTTCCTGTATACCAGGCCCTGTGCTAAGTGGGATCTCATCACACTTAACCTACTGGACAAATCTAAGTAGGCATTATTGTCCATGCAGAGACCAAGCCCCAGGGAGGGCAAGGTCAATGAGCTTGGCAGTGATGAGAAACTGTACCCTGATCTGTCCAACTTTTGTCATTCTCTCCCCTTATTGTACTTCTTCCTAGCATATCTCTGAAATTATATCCACTTATTTCAGAAAGACTGATTTGCCTTTACCATATTTCAGGAACCATAGTATAGCAGTGAACCAGACAGACAACAGTATTTGCCCTTACAGAGCTGACATCATTTGTCAACTTACTCCTGTTTGTTCCATATCCAAATACAACCTCTATGATGGCAGAAACATTATCTGCCTTGCTTTCTGCCTATATCCAGCACCAAGAACAGCCTCTAGTACATGGGTACCAGCAACGTGTGTCAAAAAACTTCAATCATGACATCTTCAGCAATGGTGTAGGAAACTGGTCAAAACATTTCACCAAACTGATTTTATTCTCATTCACAGTTCCTTATAGTGCATTGTCTTAGTGCTATACTACAAATGACCACTTTATAAAGCTTTAAATAAAATCCCTAAGACATTCCGTAGTTTTTCAATGTTGAAACAAACAGCAGTTATCTTTAAGAGCTAATTTTCCCAAGCAAAAAACAAAACAAAAACAAAACAAACAAACAAAAAACCCGTAATAGCCACATACCGTAGCAGGCAGTAAATACATATGAGGAAAAAAAGGATTTTAAAATAGATTTTTATTGGCAAAAATAAAAATAAAATAAAACTAATCTGAATCAGGTTCCTTCTTCTTTCTTCTTGTCCCTTTTGAGTAAGTCCCAGGCTCTGTTATTTCTTTGCCATCAGTTCGTTGTGTCAGCCACTCCTTTTCTAGCTGTTTCAGCATGTCTGCAGTGAGGAGTCCTTGCTGCACCAGTCTGGAAGCTAGGGATTTCTCTCCTCCATTGGGGACAGGTGGCTCAGCAGCTTTACTCCCTACAGTTTTGGTGCCTCGCACCCTTCTAGCTTGGCTCTTTAAAGTTCCTGACAATCGGGACCGGTTCTCTGCCGACAAGCTCTCCAAGTTCAACAGCTTATATGACTCTGAAATTTTAATCAGTTTGGTGATGTTGTGTACACCATCTTGGATAATGCCATCTAGTTCTTTCTGGAGATCTCGAATGAGGCTGGCATCTGGAAACATATCTATAAACCGGTAGCTAGGAAAAGACATATTATGTTATATAGCAACAGCCCTTATCAGAATCACTGGGCTTATCTCAATGATGTAACTACATCTGGACACTGGCCCCCAAATGTTCTGTTTTTGCAGACTCTGTCCAGTGCCTTTGCTCAGCCCCAACACACCTGAGGAATACTGTCATTATGAGGGTAGGTCATCACTCATATCTTAAGTGAATCATATTTTAAGGGGGACAGGCCCCTCCTTTGAGAATCACTGATGTAAAGCAGCACCTTTCAAATGTTAATATACAAATGAATCACCTGGGGATCTTGTTAAAATGTAGTTTAAGTTTGGGGTGGGCCTGAGATTCTCTAGTTCTAACAAGCTCCTAGGTAATACCAATGCTTTTGGTCCGGGGACCACCATCTGTGTAGCAAGAATCTAGTACACTTCCTCACCTACCTATCTTAATTAGAATCATAAGAAGTCCTTAGTCATTTTTAGAATGGGTATAAACAAGGCTCGACTGCCATAATGGACAACAAACATAACAGACAGCACCCTGTAAAAATGTGCCTGTTACTTGAGAGAGCAAAAGACCATTCATAAAACCTTTGATTTTCCCTATTACTCAGAAAAATGAGAGTAGGTAAAGGAAAAATGTGATACCTCAGCCAAAGGTAAAGATCCAAGACATCATGGACAGCTTCTAAATCCATGAGGTCTTTAATATTCTTAGGTGGAAGTAATGGCCATTTAATATATCGGCGTAACCACGAGAAGGTCAGTGGCTCATTCCTGCTATACTGCCTGGCAAACTGAAAGAGAAGAAAAGAGTTTGGTGAAAGAATCAAAACGCACTTAAATCTGCAATCAGAAACAGAAAGCACAACAAAACATTAACTGCGGTTGTGTGTTCAACAGGCTGGTTTCTTTCCTTCTTTATACTTTTCCATACTTTTAAGAATATTTAATACTTCATAAAGATACCTTCAAGAAAAAAAGTGGGGGGGGGGGGTGCTTTCCTTCATTTTCCAAAGCCAGGGCAATAATATGTACATCAGAAGTCGTACAAAAACTAACAGAGCCTAAATCTGTTAACTTTAATGAACATTTAATGTTACAAGCTTTGGACAGATATTTTTGAAGTCTCTCATTTCTACCCCTTTATGGAATGGTCCTGTAACTGCAAATATAAGCTGTATCTTGTCAATATCCTTCCTTCTCATAAAGAAACTCTGAGGGGGCTTGGTGAAAGGTTGGGCATGAGTCGATCAAGCTAGTAAACAGACTCTGCACCTCTTCACTAGCTGTGTGGCTCTGGCCAAGCCATCACTCTGTGCTTCAGCGACCTCATCAATACCATAAGACCACCATACCTCCTTCTCGAACCACAGAACACTGTTGGGAGAATGTGCTCGGAAAACCAGGCTGCCCCCAACCCCCACAAATGCCAGGCATTATTATGCATCACAATATACTATAGGAGACAGAAATACAACCATATGAGACCTGTAGAGCAAAAGTTTACCTTCAAGAATAAGTTGATTTCAAATCGTTCATTTCCTGATTAGGGAAAATTATCTCTAAATGTTTAACCTAAGTAAGGTCCATACTTCAGAGAGGCGAGGCAGTTTTAGAACAATTGTGGTTAAATAATGTTATGATTTTATTAAATTCAGTCATGCATTCTGCTAACACATGCCAAACAGAATAGCCATGAAGGATGGAAATGTGACCAAGCTAAACTGCTGAGCAGGACAAGCCAAACTTTAATATTTCTGGCCACGAACTAGCAAAAACCCAATACGTAAAAGAGCCAAGTATGGAGCTGTCCAAAAAGGGGAAGGGAGAGATACTTATCCATTCAGATACCTTCATCCAACAGCTGGCCCTAAAGGAGCTCCCTGGAACACCATTTCCAAACAACTATCCTGCGGGGCACCAGAGGCCATCAATGGGATGGAGGTCTTTTAAAGGTCAGTCATAATGGTGATCAAGAAAAAAAGGAAAAATCTCTACATTTCATGTGCTAACAGTATCAGAACACATAAGCAACTGCTGGCCTCTACCATTCCAGACTTCTTACCCCTTAGTAAAATGCTTCTGCTTCATTAGAACAGCTGTTTGAAGGGTGGTAAAACAGAGTCAGGTCCATGGACCCGAGCTCCATCCAGGTCACTTTTTTTTTTTAATTTTTTTTTAACATTTATTTATTATCAAGAGACAGGGAGAGACAGAACATGAGCATGGGAAAGGCAAAGAGAGGGGGACACACACAATCCAAAGCAGGCTCCAGACTCTAGCTGTCAGCATAGAGCCTGACGCGGGGCTCCAATTCACAAACTGCGAGATCATGGCCTGAGCCAAAGTCGGACACTTAACCGACTGAGCCACCCAGGTGCCCCCACCCAGGTCACTTTATAGCATTTCAGACTTTATTCCAGAAATTTCAACCTTATGCTAACTAACTCTCTCATAAATGCCAGCTCTAAGAAACATATTTCCTAAGTAAATACCTGGGTGTGCAATACCTCTAAGACATATTAAAGGGAAAAGAAAAAGGCAAGTTGCAGAATAATTCATTATAACATTTATGGGAAAACACACCCACAAAACTAGAATTTCCATATGTACACATATGTAAGCAAATGCAACGGAAAAGGTCTGCAATGACACAGACTGTTAACTGTAGCTCTGTCAAAAGACGGAGATTGGGGGTGGTAGCCCAATTTAACCTATCCGTAATGTTTTCACTTCATGCAGTGAGAAAGCATTTATGTATTATTTATGCGATTTGAAAGTAATTTCGAACATAAGTTTAGAAACAGATTTGGTGAGAACACAGCCAGTACGCAGAATGCTGAGTTCTATACAGAAAACAGGGGCAAGACTAGAGTCAGAGGAGGATTCCAAGAGGAGGCCCTTGGGTTTAGTGGGACAGGGAGGGCACTCCAGGAAGAGGCAACAGGGGAGAGGCAAGGGCTCCGCAAAGTGAGAGGACATGGCAGGAGGCTGGAAGTTCAGCTTCCACTGCCCTTCCCTGCTCCCCTTTTTTGGGTGCGTAAATGCTCCTCAGAAGGCAGAGGTTTGTATCCCTATGCAAATGAATAAGAAGGGGCTAAAAGCCTGGCACCAAACTCATACAAGACAGCAATCCCTGGCTCAGTGCCTTATAATCAGGAAAACCGAATACTATGACCACCACTAACCCCTACTCCCCTTCCCCTTCCAAAAAATATTAACCAATGCTACTAAGAAAGAAGTGTATTAGCGAGCACCTGGATGGCTCAGTCAGTAGAGCATGTGACTCTTAATCTCAGGGTTGTGAGTTCACACCCCACACTGGGCATGACGCCTACTTAAAATAAAAATAAAAACAAAAATAAAAATAAAAAGCAGGCAAAAAAAAAAATTAAAAAAAAAAAAAAAAAACGCGTATCATCAGGCAAGACCCCCTTCCCTCAAAAGAATTTGTCGTTTAAGAAAAAAAAGAGCCACTTTATATGTAAGTTCTTATATAGTATCTCCTATGGAAAAGTGCTCTCCAACTGTTTTACCTTGAATAACAAAGTACCGTTTAGGGAAATGCATGGACTTGAAACAACTCAAAATATAAAGATAAAGGCTTACCTGTAACAACGAAGAGCAGACAAAAGGCTGCTTCTTGTTGATAGGAGCTGTGCAGAAAACATACCTCACTCGTAGACTTAATGGAATATGCTGGATCAACTCTGCAGAAAATTTAAAATCATCCATATTGCAGACAAAATATTGCCCATCAACTTGTGAAAAGTCTACAAAAATATCCTGGAGGGAAAAAAAGATACATTATTGGACTGCCTAAGTGGGCATGAATAAAGTACTCAAGCCTACAAAAGACAATCTCTGAATCCTTAACAGTCTTCTAGAAAGGCCTGTTTAATTGACTGTTCTCACAGGCTAAAAGACCTCCCCTATAGCTTTCCCAACCTGAAATACTCAGAAAATTCCTCAAGACAAAAGTCCCAGGAGATTTTGAGAGGAGGTTTTCACTTTCAAGATAAACCTCATAAGTAACAATATCACAAAAATAGACTATCCACTGATGCCCACGAAGTTAATTAGTAACTGTCTGCAATATCAACCTTTTTAGAAAAGATATTTTAGATATTTTAGGAGAGATTTAAAAGTACGTTTTTACTTACAATGAGATTAGAAAGTGTCGTATCAGGGAGATGGTAGGCAAACATTTCAATCTGTTCCGCAGTTGGATGAAGACCAGCTGCCTTTAGTAAAAGAAAGAACAACTCTAAGTTTTTCCTTCTTAGAGGACAACTTTTCTTAAGTTGTTTATAAAGTCCTATATTCAGGCTAAGCTCTCACCAAATGAGTTAAATGACAAGAATTTGAGTAAAAAAGAAAAAAGCAATGTCACTTTCCCATTTATCACCAACTGAGAAAGCTGATGAGATGGTTTAGTGACCCTGACCAATTATACCCACTGAGTTGGCTCATCAACCTTTCGCTGACATTTTAGTTAGTATTTCTCAAACCTCTGATGATCTGACAGAGTACCAAAAACGCTTTCCAGGGTCTCCGTTATCTTCACTGAACAAAAATGAACAAGGAAAACCCAATCGCTTTAACCAAGGCAATAAAACTGACAGACAAACATAGATAAATACATGAGAGAATGTCTACACTGGAGGCCAGTCTCTCTTCAACTGTATCCCAGTATTAATAAGGCGGGTATAAGCAAAAAGAGAAAGAGAAAAGGAATGGGAAACACAAAGAGGAAAGGAGGAAAGAAGACAGACCTGAGTCACGGGAGGGACGAAGAGTATGGGCACAAGAAATGAGGCACACAGGGGAAATGGGGGTGTGTCCTTAGCAACTGCACTCTTAACAAAAGCTACAGAAAGGATTTCAACCGCAGCTTTCCTCCAGGAATTTTCCCTTGCATCAACTCATTTATATTCCCCTTTTACTAGGGTCACTGAAAAACGAGATGAGCCACGGTAATTTATAAGTAAATTTTCTAGGCAACTTAAATTATGAGTTAACAAACTTATAACTAAAATACATACGCTGCTGCCTCGTTAACCACACTAACCAAAAGTTAACCTCGTCCGAACTGGCTCAAAGTTATATCGCTTAGTACTGTTTTTGCCCCACACTCAAGAGTTTCTTCTACATTCAAGCTTCTCACAATTTTGCAGCTGGCTGTCACAGCGGGGTGCCCACCTGAGGCAACTACGCCCCTCTCCCCACCCAATGCTAGAGTACAGAAAGAACTCAAGGAAAATCAGGTTTACTAAACTCGTTCAATCTGGATCTTCCATTTGCTCACCATTCTCTAATGAAGGGGTCCCTAGGGCTCTCCAAAGCAGTAAAGTAGGGCTTTCTTGACAGGATTTTCATGGCACAAAACTTTCTTTTGCTTATTTCTGTTTCCAGGTGTCTCAGGCAAGGGTCTGGAAGGTGAGTGAAGGAAGGAATGACCGTCCTTCGCAGACAAGTAATCAACACGTTACACCTTACCTTTATGGGATCCACAGGCCTATTCAAAATTTCTTTTAGTAAATTGAGATCTTCTCGATTCATTGTTGTCACTTCTCCTTCTTTATATTTTGAACTGAATCTACCAGCTCTGCCAGCAATCTGTAAGGCCTGAGAGGTGGTAATTGGTTCTATTTCCTTCTCTCCCTTTTCATTGATAGTGGGTTTTATAAGGGAGTAAAAAATAATTCTTCTTATGCTCCTGAAATAGAAATAAAAGTAATCTCAATACAGACTGCTGTATAAAAAAGTCCCCATCATTCGGGTCACTGCAGAAATGCTCACTCCAGTTCTAGTTTAGACCTGCTTACAATCTTGTCCACTCTTTACAGTGTAAGAGAGGTTTGTCAGTAATTCTTTTCCTTCCCATTAAATAGTACTTTTTAACAAATGTATACATTTACTAAAAACCATTAAACTGTGCAATTACAATGAACTGTGGAGTATGTAAATTATACTTCAATAAGGTATAGAAAATGACTTTTTTTTTTTTTTTTTACCAGTAAACCATATAAAGTGCTATCAGACTGTTTTTAAAAGTTGGCTCCTATTGGGGAGCCCGGATGGCTCAGTCTGTTGAGCGTCTGACTGTTGGTTTCGGCTCAGGTCATGATCCCAGGGTCATGTTAGGTTCCATACTGTGCATGGAGCCTGCTTAAGATTCTCTGTCTCTCCCTCTGCCCTTCTTCCCTGCTCTTGCTCCCTCTCTTTCTCTAAAATAAAGAAGCTGGCTGCCATTAATAGCTTTGAATACTTCTTGGATTCCAAAAGGTGTAACTGCCTTGACTCCTCAGAGAAAATACTTAGACACAACACTGTTACTCCTAGAGATAATGGCCAGCCCCACATTCATAATGGGCACTCAAACACCTGCTGAGAACCTGAAAATAAAGTGAGATACTATACCAGGTTAGTGGGAGACAGTGTCATTCAAAATCCCTAGTGCGATATTTTCTTTTTATTCCCTCAAGAGATGGCAGCAAGATAAACCTCACGACTGTATTATAATACCCATTCTCCTAAACGTTAAGTGTTTGGTCATTCTAATTCCAATTAGAAAACCCACAGAATACCCATGATTATTAAAAACAAATTACTTACAAATTAAGTCCCATGCCAATTGCATCTGTAGCAACCAAGATTTTGCATGGATCATCAGGATCATTAAACTTTTTTGCTTGAGCAAGTTTGGTCCCTAAAATAAGAACAGTTTACGTTCGCTCAGTGCTCTCAATCTTTTACCACATCACACTAAGTATATCTTAGAACCCTCATCTCTCATTCTCCATTCTTATGAATAAAACTCTTACTGTTTCAAACTTACTGCTTTATGTCCTCAAAGAGCCACTTATCTTTCGTTCCTACTCCTTTAAATATCCTGACAGAGCAACACAATCCCCTACTAGCCCCATTTCTGAGAACACTTATAAAGAGATTTCAGGACTACACCTTTAAGACTATGTACCAAGCTCATATTTTAATGACATTTCTGTAACAAAATCATCAACTCAACATTTAAAATACAGTCTAACAAGAGCAGCAAGAGCTATAATTAAAAAACGTCTATCCCCACCAAGATGAACTAGAAAATATATTTATTTTATTTGACCCATAACAAATTACTAATGTATCAAACAACCTTATTCAGTACCTTTTACTGTGTTTTCTAGACACATCTCAACATAAATGGCAAAAAGAAGAGACTTCATGTCCCTGTCATGATGAAAGCCAATAATTACCAGGTGGGAGACTTCCATATATAACAGCTGATTCCAATCCCCGGATTTCAATCTGTCGACTCACAGAATAAATATCATTCTTGCTAAAACAGACAATGCAATCCCCAGGCCGAAGGTTGTCTAATGATTCTAGTGCATGATCCAGCACAGAAATGGGGGTAAGCCTCTTATAGTTTCGAACCTACAATAAAGACATGATATTGTAAAATAACACAACTAACTCAACTTCCTGTCACTATCAGGTGAAAAATGGGCAGAGCAATCAAAAGCAGCTAAAAATTGACAAGTTCCAATGATTTTACATTTACATGGTATTTTACAATATAGAAAAACATTTATTTTCATATTATAAATGTTACCATCAGTTCTCATTGGTGTTTTCTAAATTAACAAAATGTTATATACAGCATGCCACAAATTTTTTTTTAAATGTTCTTTATTTAAAAGTTTACTTATTTTTGAGAGAGAGAGAGAGAGAGAGAGAGAGCGAGAGAGAGAGAGAGAGAGAGCGCACGAGTCGGGGAGGGGCAGAGAGAGGAGGGGAGAGAGAGAATCCCAAGCAGGCTCTGTGCTGTCAGTGCACAGCCCGAGACGTAAAGCTCGAACTCACAAACCGTGAGATCATGACCTGAGCTGAAGTCAAGAGTCGGACGCTTAACCAACTGAGCCACCCAGGCACCCCCATGTCACAGAGTTTCAAAGCACTTTCATATACATTCGATTTTCGTGGCAACTTGGTAAGTTCAGAGGTTTACTAACTATTATTTCAATTTTATGAAAAAGCAAAATAGAGTCCACATAAAAGATCAGGTCTGATAAGGATTCCTTCAGTTCTAGCCTTCTGCAATCTGCCTAACAACGCAAAGCTAGTTAACAGCAAAGCCAAGACTAGAACCCACAATTTTTTCCACTACATCCCACCCTCTCTCTGAAAGCTGAACACAAAACTAATGAACCGATTTTTAAGTATTTCTTCATCTTATTAAAGAACTATAGTAAAAAAACACACACACACACACACACACACACACACACACACAAAATTAGGATTGAAAGGAAACCAGTTATTTTCTACTGTCCAGGTTGGAGAAAGGGATACAAACTATCTCCAGCAAAAGGCCCTAATCTCTGACATCCGAAATTCTGAAAACCATATGCTTTTGCTAAGCCTCAAACTTCCAACATTCCTGACTTATTTAATTCTAAAGAGAACTGCTCACACTCCATAAGGCGTTGTCAAGAGAAGATTACGAGTCTCTTGTACTCTTGGAAGGCTTGGGGTGTGATGGTCATTCCGCCGGAATTCCGGATCATGAGGTTCAACCAAACACGTATGATCTAGCCAACTGTGAGGAAATGACACTTTCTTTTTAGTTAAGTTCTGACTTTGCCGCTATCTGGGACCCCTGAAGCCACTGCTGGGGTACTCCAGGCTGTCTGCTATGCCACCTTGAGAACAAAGCATGTGATCTACCTCTACTTCCTCTCCCGTCGTGTACATGAGCTCAGTAACCAGGTCAATGGCAGCAGATTCTCCACACAAATGGACTTCTTCAGCACAGAGTCCTGTTAAATGCAAAATCGACAGTTTTTTAAAGATACGAAATTAAATATTTCACACTTTATATAACAAAAATACTTGAAGTTTCCTTACCGATTGCTCTATAACTTTACCAAGTGTTTTCATCAACATTATCTCTTTGATAATTATCTCTTTGATTCAAACCTCACGACAACAACCTTCTAGCGGGCAAAGATTATCTCTATAAATCTCAGTTTTTTTATTTTATTTTATTTTTATTTTTATTTTTATTTTTATTTTTTTTTTTTGAGAGAAACACAGACGGTGCAAGTAGAAGAGAGCAGAGAAGGAGAGAGAGAGAGGATCTCAAGTAGGCTCCATGCTGCCAGCACAGAACCCAATGCAGGACTTGAATTCATGAAACTGTAAGATCATGACTTGAGCCAAAACCAAGAGTCAGATGCCTAACCAACTGAGCCACTCAGGCATGCCAATCTCAGTGCTTTGAAACTGCTTTGGCTATGGTTTTGAGTCCACTACAGAGTAAAGCCAGCAAAGGACCAGAACCTGGCATTCTGATGGTTAGTACTGAATCTTATACTTGTGTTTTTCAAATTAGGCTCCATGGAATGACTGAGGTACCTCGGAGGCTGGGGACCGGAGGGTAAAAGAAACTCCAAGCTCCTTACCACTGAGCAGATCCACTCTCATTTTAAATTACAGGCTTTAAGGTATATGATTTGTTTGAAGAGAGAGTTCAGCTATTTGTTTTTAAGTTTGCAAACACCTGCCCTATAACACAATGATCAAAAATTCACTCCAATATCAAGCAGTAGAAATATTCATTCATGTCCATGGACCTCAAGAACTCCCAATTCCAGGAGCCTATCCTAAAGAAATAATAAAATAAATAAAAAGCTATGGCCACAGAAATTTTTACTGTAGCACTATCAATAACAGGAACAAATGTTCAACTCTGTGGAAAAAAATAGTACAGCTCTTCAATGGAGAATGTGCAATATTAATATGTGGTGGGAAAAAAATCTATGAAACAAGAGAACCGAAAAAAAAACACAAGACACAAAATAATATATTCACAAAACACCATATGCACGAGGAAAAAGACCGCATGAAACACCAAAATGTTAAGATGGTTGTGTAAAGGTGGCGAGATTTGAACATTTTAACTTTAATTAACCGATTATGCTAACTTTATAGTAAGAAAACTGGACTTCCCATTTTTAAAATAACATTTAGGAACTAAGAACTCACACTAGGCTGACATTTTGTTCGATTTGTGTCAAAAAGAGAGGATCCTAAGAACTCTATCTGGCAATGTCAAGCAGAGAAATGCAACTCCGTGCAGAGGTCACAAAGCACGGGTGTTAGCATTAAGACCACCAACCTAGAAGCGCTCTGGTCCAGGCCCATCCTCTGGCTGGATCTTTAATCATTTGAATTTCATCAATCACAGCCACTTCATCTAAAATAAAAATTCGTCATGAGCAATACAATCTACTTAAATAATATTATAAACAAATCATAGCACCCAAACTCAAGCTTTCATCACCACCATAATCACCACCATCGCTCACTCACGAAGCACTTCTTTTCTGGCAGGCTTGTTCTAAGTGCTTTACAATTTTAACTCATTTAATCCTTACAACAAATCTATGCCATAAGTATCATCATTCTAGCCGTTTTATAGAAGAACAGACTGAGGCCCAGAGAAGTTAAGTCACTGGCCCAAGCTTATACAGCATGTACAGAGATCAAATTTAAGATCTAAAAACATAAAATTCTAACCCAGGCGATACAACATCTAGTAGGTTCATTTGTCCTATTTTTTGCAATCTCAGAGGGAGCCTGGAGAATCTACTTAATAAGAACTAACATATCCACAGGGTAGTAAAAGAAGTAAGCATCTAGGCTTCCAGGAATAAGGAGCAGACAGTCCCACTGTAAATGAAGGTTTTCTATCATATGAACCCAGACAGGTGTCAGGAGCAGAAAATGGGATAGAAAGTGTAATTTCCTGAGCTCTAGCTATGCCCATTCTTAGGGGTTTTAAAACCTCATCACTAAGGCAAAAATTAGTGCCTCATTTTATTTTCTAACGCCAAAAAGATTTTATTTTTTTAATGTTTATTTTTTATGAGAGAGCGAGTGAGCGAGCAGGAGGAGGCGCAGAGAGTGAGGGGCACAGAGGATCCAAAGTGGGCTCTGTGCTGAGAGACAAATGAGGGGCTTGAACTCACAAACCATGAGATCATGACCTGAGCTAAAGTCAGACGCTTAACCGACTGAGCCACATAGATGCCGTTGCCAAAATGTTTTCAACAATATTATTTTATTCTCCTTGTGTCATATCAATTATATTTTAATCTTCTTCCTCAAATACCAAGGAGTTGAGAAGAGCACATTAAAAAAAATTAATATACCCATAATAACATTTAGGAAACAAAAGAGAGGACGTTTTATACTGAAAAACCATCAGATTAAAAATCACTTATTCCAATTGGGTACATACAAACAAGATTAGAAAAGAAGAGACAGAAGAGGGAATTTTGATTTATGAACTCCTGTGCTATCAGAATGTCTACAATGTGTTACTTTTATAATAAATTCATTTGTAAAAAAACTACTCAGAAAGTTACGATTATTAAAATGAAAAAACTAACTAGAGTATATAATGTGTAATTCCTATTTAATATACACACTCACAATGCACACATTAAGTATATGCATACACAATACAAACATAAACATAGAAGAAATCTGGAAAATACACACCACAGCGTTAACACTTGTTGATTCTGGATGAGTAGGACTGGGAGGTTATGGGTTTTTTCCTTCTCTTTGCATTTATGTTTATATTTTCTATAACAAAGATATGACTGCTTACTGGTAAGAAAAAGTTAATTTTTATTTAAAATATCTTCAGGGGCGCATGGGTGGCTCAGTTGGTTAAGCGGCCACTCTTGGTTTCAGCTCAGGTCTTGAGCTCACAGTTTGTGAGTTAGAGCCCCATGTCAGGCTCTGCACTGACAGCACAGAGCCTGCTTGGGATTCTCCTCTCTCTGCCCCTCCCCTGCTAACACACACCTCCCCCCTTCAAAATAAACATTTAAAAAATAAAATTAAACAAAATATTTTCAAAACTACTTAAATAGAAGTTCATTGCAGTGCAATATATAATAATGAAAAACCTTAAACAACCTAAATATTCTTTAGTAGGGGAATTAACAATTTTAGTTGTAAGATGGAATTTTCGTTATAAGTTTAAATGAATAAATGCGATATATATATTTATGATACATATTATACACATAAGATAAACATATAATATACATATAACAAGACTAGTTCTAAAAACATGCTGCATAGAGTACCAAGCAAGTTGTGGAACAATAATACAGTATGATAATCACCTGTTTTGAATCATACAATCCATAGTATCGGTAGGAAACATGTATCAGTGATGTAAAAAAAAGACAGGAAAGATATACACCAAACACTTGACAGCAGGTGGATCAAAAAAGGAACTAAACTGGGGAGTGGTAAAAAGGAACCAATTACACTTGTTAACATTTTAGTTCCTTTAAGAGAAAAGGGGAGAGGAACATTCACAAGCAAACACCACCAAGAGTCTGACATTTATTAGTGAGCACTGGTGAGCACTGGAATCTGTTGTCCTATTCGTGTCAATTTAAAATTTTTTTCACAATAAAAACACATTTCATATGTTTAACTGTATTTTAAAATAAAAACTTACTAAACCCTAAAGGTTCTTAAATGGCATGTACATACAAGGAGTCGTAACACTGCACATCTCAACTGTACAAGCAACATGGGCAGCCTGTTTCCCATCTGGCTCCACGGTCACACGCTCTTCACCTGTTACCAAGTCACACGGCACGCCCTAAGGTGACAAAAAGATATCTGGAGTTATTGCCATCTTTAAAATAATAGCAAAAAGAAGTTTGGGTTGTTTAATATTCTCACCATTACCATCAAATTTATTCCCAAACCTTTAAAAAAATTTCATGAAAGCCGCTCTTACACAAAGTATGTCAACTTGCAAACACCTCTAATTAGCTAAATTCTCAGGTATCAAAAACATGAGACAGTGTAGCAGTTTCACTTAACTTTGTATATTTCTGCACCGTAGCAGTATTAAAATAAAACAAATGTGAATTGTTTCTGGATTCAGGAAGAATATCATAAGTAATATTTAAGAATGGAAAGACCTCCTGGGGTGCCTGGGGCTCAGTTGGGTAAACACCCAACTCTTTTTTTTTTTTTAGCATCCAACTCTTAATTTCAGCTCAAGTCATAATCTCAGTTCATGAGATGGAACCCAGTGTCCCGCTCTGCACTGCGAGCACAGAGCCTACTTGGGATTCTATCCCTCTCTTTCTCTGCCCCTCCTCTGCGCTCTCTAAATAAACATTAAAAGATTATAAAAAAAAAAAAAAAAAAAAAAAAAACCAGAAAGATCTCCTAATATAATTCCTTGACAAGGAGCAACATTAATACTATCGTATAATAGTTTGCCCAGAAATTAAGGCGTTCCTCAGGACGAAGTGCTTTTGGTGCTAAATCTGGGAAAGTCTAGGCAATCTGGGACAGCCCATCTCCCTAGTGACCTAAAACTAATCACAAGGAAACATCTGACATGTCCAAACTGAGTGACAGTTTACCACAAATGACCATTAGTCGCCCAAAATGTAAAGGTTATGAAAGATGAAAGAAGGATCCTAGGAACTGTCCTAGATTAATGGAAACTAGAGACAGGAGAACAAAATGCAGTGCTGGCACTGTGGACAGAATACTGGGGGGTTGGAAGAGAATGGGGGTGGTATTACTGACAACTGGCAAAATGTAAATATGGACTGTAGATTAAGTAATAGTATTCTATCAATATTAAATACCCTGCTGTAGATAAATGCCACGTGGTTATGCAAAACAAAGTCATTGTTCTGAGGAAATATTTTCTTAAATATTTATGGATAAGGAGGCATTATGTATGCAAATTACACAAATTATTCTGAACAAAAAAACAGAATACAAGTTATCTTCCCAAACTGGTTCATCTTACATTATAAAGTTATAATAAAACAGTGAACCAAAATGTGGCCCATTTAGTGAAACGATGCCTCAGACTACAGGGCATTCGGTCCTTTTCAGGTTTATCATTACTTCTTTTTGATAGCATCATAGTCTGATCTAAAAAAAAGGTAAATTAAATATCGTATCAGAGTTAGGTTAACTCTGAGGAAGCAAAGGAGGACTTCAGAGGGAGTTTCAACTATATCAGTATTTTATTTCTTAAAAAACTAAATAGAGCAAGTATGGCAAAATGTTAGAATCTGATGGGAGTTGGGGAGTGGGTTCAGGTTATTTGTGTGTAATTCTCTGCACTTCTCTGTATTTGTGAAATATTCTGTGATAATTGTGTTTCATTCATTCTAATACACATTTTTTCACATTTTACTATCTCTGAAATCAGAATATATTTTAACAACTGACGGCAAGTCAGAGTCAGTTGACAGCATCTTTTTCTTTCTCAATTGTACATAAAATAGTGGTACATCTTACAAAGTACAATGAACTATGACAACTTTTATTAATGGCAAATTACTACATATGCCCTTTCCCAACTCCCACCTTCACCCTGCCCAGTCCTCCTTAACAAGAAAATTAGCAATTTTCAAGAAATTAACAAGAAAATTAACAAGAAAAAAAGCAAATACTTGGTAATATACTGACAGCAGCATTACTCTTTTCGAAGATCTCATGTGCCAATAATTTTAAAGGGCCACAATACACTCCAGATTTTGCTGACAAGTACTTCTGGATTGCATGATAAGTCTTTCCACTGTTTGTGGGGCCTGAATGGAATATTATCTTCCGCTGTATGGCTCTGGCTTCTGGGTACCTAAAACATAAGAAGGTAAACAGCTTAATCCCATTAACCTCAAAATCTACCTTGGCAAAAGTATCAACTGCAAACTATTCCAATGAAACATCTTGTTAATATTCACAAGAGAGCATCTTTGGAAACTAAAATTAAACGACAACTTTCAGATCCACAATAAAATAATGACTATTTTCTAAGATTGGCATTTACTAACTAGAGGACAGAAAAATCTAAATGCAAATTAATTTCTTGGATATTTTTGCTATTGTACTAGTCCCTTTTCTTCAGAAGTTACTTCAAATAAGTTTAAACCCCATCCTGCTCAATTGACATGTTCACATCATTTCCACAGCTCTAAACACATGAACCTGTAAGTAAATATGCCTAGCCTTCTGAATTTCAACATATATAACATAATAATTGAGTCTTCTGCTTCTGGCCGTGATGAATGGTACAGGACTTGCCCTCCCACCATAAACAAGTACAAAACTGGACAGTATATGCAGCAGCTGCTTAGCGACATAAACAGCAGACAGTGTAGGACTACAAGCCCTGAAACAAAGGAACACTTGAGCTGCGCCGTACTGCACCCCAGGAGGGCACAAGGAGGTGGAACCCAAGCAAAGTATGACAGTCCCAACGAGCTGAGCAGTAGCGAGAAAATTCAGAGATGCTAAAGCAGGTGGAATTTGAAAGCAAACTGTGGAAAAGAAGAAAGGGTTCAGTGCAGAGGATGCCTTGAAGTCTATGTGAGGCTACCCTGTGGATCCTTGACCAAGGGCTGGGCTGAACATGGGCAGGGCCCACCCAACCACAAAGGATTTGGGCAGAAAGTCTCAAAGGGGTGGCAAAGTGCTAGATGTCGGAGTTCCAGCTACAGTGTGGAAATGGTGAGAGCTCACACTGGAAAGGCCACACTTGAGTTGTAAGGCCAACACCCTAAACTAAGGGCTACTCTAGATTTGTCCTAATAAAACCTACAACCTAACTTGATCAGAATCAAGGGGAGATACCAGAATTAATTGCCTGCTTTTCTAGGGAAAACAACTCCTAGCCTCCTTATGATTTCTTGTCCAGCATACAACAAAAAATATTATAATGATATATATATACAATATATAATGATCACTAATCTCCCAAGATTAGAAACTGAAAATCTCAAATCCACAAATAAAGAAACTAACCAGTTAGGTGGTATTCTTAAGTCACTGATCTTACGTAGATCGTCCTTACATTCCAACACAGGAAATATCTGTTTCGCATGTCTCAAGAAAAATGGAAATAAATCATCCACATGAGCTGAAAAATAAAACACTGCATTAACACATACAGTCTACAAGTTATCCATAACCAAACTCAGTGAAACTTTTCCTCTTAGTGAGCCAGTTCAGGGGACACTGCCCCCAGGATAAAAAAAAAACTCTGGAGCGAGGAATTCCTTTTCTGAGATCCTGCTTTGTCTTATGTTTTCTTCCTAATTTCGCTTACACTTTCTACAGAAACAACAAATTGGCTGTCAACCACCATGCTCTACTCCTCCAATATAAATAGGTAAAGATCAACTTGGGTGAAAGTTAAGTTAAAAATAAACAACCTGGATATATACATTAGAAAGAAGACCTATGGTTACTGAACAGAAATGGATGTGCAAACACTTTACATTTAAAAACCATAACCAAAGCCAAACTGCCGACGGGAACACAACAATAACGTTCTTATATTTTTTTCTTTCACATCAAGAACTCTGTCCTGATATGTGGGAGAAAAAAGTCAGTGGCAGAAACAAATGAAATCCACCATGTATTAATTCTGTCTTCTGTGAGAGTTCATTTCACTGCGGCCTGTACACAATACAGAGTGGAGAGCAGAAGGTCAAGGCCCCCGCCTTTCTCAAGCTTAAGATATATTGTTGATTTAATCCACGGACCCACTATAAAAGCAAAATGACCTCTGAACGCCTGGGTGGCTCAGTCTGTTAAGTGTCCGACTTCAGCTCAGGTCATGATCTTGCCGTTCGTGGGTTCGAGCTCTGTGTCAGGCTCTGTGCTGACAGCTCAGAGCCTGGAGCCCGCTTCAGATTCTGTGTCTCCCTCTCTCACTGCCCTTCCCCCACTCACGCTCTGTCTCTCTCTCTCTCTCCCAAAAATAAATAAACCTAAAAAAAAATATTTTTTTTAAAGCAAAACGACCTCAAAGGCCTCCTATGAAAGCACGGAATTATTTACAGGATGTTAATAAGCTCTGACCAGAGAAATAAACATGAAGTATGGGAAGAAATACAAAGTATGTTCAACACATTTTTAAAGAGATTTTTAAAAGTCTCTAAACACTTGCCTGCACTGAAGCAAATATCATTCAAAATAATGTGAATGTCCACATCCAGGGAATGAGATTGCATGATATAATTTCTAAAGCTTATGAATGCTTGATGGAAGAGACGAGCTGCAGGAAATACAAAACCAAAATAGGTAAGACTTGGTCTTCATTTCATTTCTTATTTATAAGTGTACATATACAGGGGCACCTGTTAACTGCTGGACTCTGAATTTCAGCTCAGGTCATGATCTCACCATCCGAGCCCCACATCGGGCTCCGTGCTGGCAGCACAGAGCCTGCTGGATTCTCTCTTTCTCTTCCTCTCTCTCTCTGTCCCTCTCCTGCTCATGTGCACGCTCTCAAGATAAGTAAATAAACTTATAAAGTGTATGTACACGCAACACACCTAACTCATCAAAGTGATTTTGGTGGGGGGCACCTGGGTGGCTCAGTCGGTTAGGTGTCCGACTTCGGCTCAGGTCATGATCTCACAGTTCTTGGGTTCAAGCCCCGTGTCGGGCTCTGTGCTGACAGCTCAGTGTTTTAGAGCCTGCTTCAGATTCGGCGTCTCCCTCTCTCTCTGTTCCTCCCCTGCTTGTGCTCTGAATCTTTCTCTCTCTCTCAAAAATAAATAAACATTAAAAAAAAAAAATTCAAAGTGATTTTTTTTTTGAGGTGGGGCCAGGGGGTCTACAGCTGGTTTACTATCATCTGACCAAAAGTGAAACCCTAGCACAACAGGGAGGAAAGCTAAACACACAGCTCCCTTGCTGTGTGTCCAGCACAGCAGATGCATCTTGCCCAACTCCTGCCAAGACAGAAGCAAAGGTCAGGGAAATCCTCCAGACTACACCCATGCACTTATTTCCAGGGCACACTAGGTCTCACACAATACTGACAAAGATGTAATCTAAGAAGTAATAAAATAATATCTCTAATAGAAACGCTAGTAGCCTTACCATCGAGTCCATAATCAGCACCCAGTTTCTGAATTTCTTTCCTCTTGTAAAACTTGTCTAAGATCTTCTTTACTTCATCTGAAAGAAAGATTTGCTTAACATTGGTTTTCCAGATGGAGAAAGGCCCAAAGAGCAAAAGATACTTGAAATCCTAATACTCAAGCCAGCGGTCTACTGAGTGCTGTAAGCACTTAAAGGTTTTAGTTGACCACGAGCTCTTTATGGTTTAATAGTGCAATGGGCTGTCCAGAAAAATTGTAGTCAAACAACAGAATATTCCTGTTATACTGCAGAAGAATAAGCAAAGCACCACAGGATTAGACATGGTCCCTAGCCTCCATCAGGCCACTTTTAGATAACTGTATTCTGTTTCATTTACTTAGAAGCATTCTAAACATCTAATAGTGAGCAGCCAAAAAGTATCTAGAAAGACAACCAGTACCGCAAGGACCAGATCATCATGTTTTTATGTAAATGACTAAAGAGGTGAGGGATGATCTTTAGTTGGAAGATGATGGTTTTAAGAAGAACAGACTGGGGCGCCTGGGTGGCTCAGACGGTTGAGCAGCCGACTTCGGCTCAGGTCATGATCTCGCGGTCCATGAGTTCGAGCCCCACGTCGGGCTCTGTTGCTGACAGCTCGGAGCCTGGAGCCTGCTTCGGATTCTGTGTCTTCCTCTCTCTCTGACCCTCCCCTGTTCATGCTCTGTCTCTCTCTGTCTCAAAAATAAGTAAACGGTAAAAAAAAAAAAAAAGAACAGACTACACTTATTTTGTTCTAGATGGCATAATTAAAGCCAGTGGGAAGTAAGGGATGCAGATTTCAGTGGAACTTATACAAGAACTTCTAACAATTAGAAGAGTGAAGGAAGCTGCCTCAAAAAAGTGCCAGCTCCTTGTCACTGGAAGTATTCAAACAAGGCTTAGAAAACTATTTCAAGGGTGACAGCAGAGAATCACTGGGCTAACAGGGGAAGCTGAGTTAGATGTCTGCTGAGGAAACAGGCCACTATAAATCAATAATGTCATAAGTGAAAATATTTTAATCAATCAAGCTGAAATTGTATTAACACTGTACATGTTAAATATCACTGCATTATTCCACAGAGATAAACATTCTACTGATCCAGGCACACATGCTATATTGCTGGAAAGGCAGGCAAAAATGGAGAATACAGTCTTTGCCCACAAAACACAGAAAGGCCATCCAAAAAAAATAGAAATGGAAGGAAAACTTCCAAACTCATTCTATGAGACCAGCATTACCTTGATTCTAAAACCAGACAAAGATCTCACGAAAAAGGAGAATTGCAGGCCGTTATCCCTGATGAACATGAATGCAAAAAATCTCAACAAGATGCCAGCAAATCGAATTCAACAGTCCATTAAAGGAATTATTCACCACAATCAAGTGGGATTTATTCTTGAGCTCCAGGGATGGGTCAATATTCACAAATCAATCAATGTGATACACCACATTAATAAAAGAAACGATAAGAACCATATGATCCTTGGGGTGCTTGGGTGGCTCAGTCAGTTGAGTGTCCCACTTTGGCTCAGGTCAGGTCATGATCTCACAGTTCGTGAGTTCAAGCCCCGCATCAGACTCACTCCTGTCAGCGGAGTCCACTTTGGATCTTCTGTCCCTCTCTCTCTCTGTCCCTCCCCCTGCTGGCGCTATCTCAAAAATAAATAAACATTAAAAAATATATATATATACATGATCCTCTCAATAGATACAGGAAAAGCATTTGACATCCATTTTGATAAAAACCCTCAACAAACTAGGGATAGAAGGAACATATTTCAACATCATAAAAGCCATATACAAAAGACCCACAGCTAATAACATCCTCAATGGGCAAAAACTAAGCTTTTCCTCTAAAGTCAGGAACAAGACAGGAATGTCCACTCTCACCATTGTTATTTAACACAGGACTGGAAGTATTAGCCTCAGCAGTCAGACAACAAACAACAACAACAAAAAATAAAAGCCATCTCAACTGGTAAGGAAGAAGTCAAACTTTCACTATTCACAGACAACTATGTAGAAAACCCAAAAGACCCCGCCAAAAGTTACTAGAACTGATACATAAATTCAGTAAAGTCACAGGATATAAAATCAACATACAGAAATCTGTTGCGTTTCTTTACCACAATAATGAAGCAGGAGAAAGAGAAATCAGGGAATTCATTCCATTTATAATTGCACCAAAAACCATTAAGATACCGAGGAATAAATCTAACCGAAGAGGTAAAAGATCTGTACACTGAAAACTATAGAAAGCTTATGAAAGAAATTGAGGAAGACACGAAGAAGTGGAAAAACATTCCACATTCATGGATTGGAAGAACAAATATTGTTCAGATGTCCATACTACCCAAAGCAACCTACACTTTTTTTTTTTAATTTTTTTTTTTAACGTTTATTTATTTTTGAGACAGAGAGAGCATGAACAGGGGAGGGTCAGAGAAAGAGGGAGACACAGAATCTGAAACAGGCTCCAGGCTCTGAGCTGTCAGCACAGAGCCTGACACAGGGCTTGAACTCACGGATCGCGAGATCATGACCTGAGCCGAAGTCAGACGCTTAACCGACTGAGCTACCCGGGCGCCCCAGCAACCTACACTTTTAATGCAATCCCTATCCAAATACCAACAGCATTTTTCACAGTGCCAGAATGAACAATTCTAAAACTTGTATGGAACTACAAAAGATCTGAAATAGCCAAAGCAATCTTGAAAAAGCAAAGCAAAGCAAAGCTGGAAGCATCACAATCCCGGACTTCAAGCTATATTACAAAGCTGTAATCATCAAGATAGTATAGTACTGACACAAAAACAGACACTCAGATCAATGGGAACAGAACAGAAAACCCAGAAATGGACCCACAACTACATGGTCAATTAATCTTTGACAAAGCAGGAAAGAACATCCGATGGAAAAAAGGCAAGTCTCTTCAACAAATGATGCTGAGCAAACCGGACAGCAACATGCAGAGGAATGGAACAAGTTCCACCACTCTCTTACACCATACACAAATATAAATTCAAAATGAATGAAAGACCTAAATGTAAGACAGGAAACCGTCCAAATCCTAAAGAACACAGGCAGCAACCTCTTTGACCCTGACCGCAGCAACTTCTTCTATGTCACCAAAGGCAAAAGCAAAAATGAACTACTGGGACTTCATCAACATAAAAAGGTTCTGCACAGTGACAGAAATGATCAACAAAACTCAAAGGCGGCCTAAGCGGAAGAAGATGTTTGCAAATGACATATCAGATAAAGGGTTAGAATCCAAAATCTACAAAAAACTTAGCAAACTCAACACCCAAAAAACAAATAATCTAGTTAAAAAATGGGCAGAAAACATGAACAGACACTTTTGCAAAGACAGCCAGATGGATGGCTAACAGAAATACGAAAAGATGCTCAACATGATTCATCATCAGGGAAATACAAGTCAAAACCACGATGAGATACCACCTCACACCTGTCAGAAGAGCTAAAATTATATACAAGAAACAACAGGTGCTGGAGATAATGAGGAGAAAGGGGAATCCTCTTACACTGTTGGTGGGAATGCAAACTGGTGCAGCCACTCTGGAAAACAGTGTGGAGGTTCCTCAAAAAGTTAAAGGTAGAACTACACTACCATCCAGCAACTGTACTGCTAGGTATTTACCCAAAAGATACAAAAATACAGATTCGAAGGGAATCATGCACCTTGAAGTTTACAGCAGCATTATCAACAATAGCCAAGCTATGGAAAGAGCCCAAATGTCCACTGACTGATGAGTGGATAAAGATATGGTGTGTGTGTATATATATGCGCACACATGCATACGTACACACACACACACACACACACACACACACACACACACAATGGAATAATACTCAGCCATCAAAAGGAATGAAATCTTGCCATTTGCAATGATGTGGCTGGAGGTGCAGTGTGTTATGTTAAACAGAGTAAGTCAGAGAAAGACAAATACCATATGATTTTGCTAATATGTGGTATTTAAGAAACAAAACAGATGAACATGTGGGATGGGGGTAAAAGGAGAGAAGGAAACAAACTATGAGAGACTCTTAGAGAACTGAGGGTTGATGAAGAGATGTGGGTGGGGGACAGGCTAGATGGGAGATAGGTATTAAGGAAGGCACTTGTTATGATGAGCATTGGGTGTTATAAATGATGAATCACTGAATTCTACTCCTGAAATCAACACTGCACAATATGTTAACTAACTAGAATTTAAATAAAATTTTGAAAAAAATACATAAAATAAATGAGGAAACTTGTTCAATGGGTTTAGGTTTTCAGTTTTGCAAGATAAAAAGTTCTAGAGATGTGTTTCACAGCAACGCGAATATACTTAACCACTACTGGCCTGTACACCAAAAATTAAGATGGTTAAGTTTTGTTATGTATTTTTTTACCACAACCTTAAGATAAATAAATAGTATTAATACCAATAATTACATTATTAAAATTATTATTTTAATAGTATTATTACATTATTAAAAGTACCCCAAAATAAAGGCCTCCCAACTCCCATGTTAAGTGAAATAGCTAGCCTAACACTGTCTTCGAAGAACTGGTTAAAGAATAGCATATACTGGGGCACCTGGGTAGCTCAGGAGGTTAAGCGTCCAGACTCTTGATTTCGGCTCAGATCATGATCTCACAGTGGTGGGACTGACTGCTACGGGCTCTACACTGACAGCGCAGAACCTGCTTGGGATTCTCTCTCCCTCTGTCCCTCCCCTGCTCGTGCTCTCTCTTCCTTTCTCAAAATAAATAAATAAACTTGAAAAAAAAAAAAAAAGGAATAGCCATGAGTTCCATCACATTTTTCAGTAAAAGTATTATACTTCTTGGGGTGCCTGGGTGGCTCAGTTGGTTGAGCGCCGGACTTCGGCTCAGGTCACGATCTCATGGCTCATGAGTTCGAGCGCCAAGTCAGGCTCTGTGCTGACAGTTCAGAGCCTGGAGCCTGCTTGGGATTCTGTCTCCCCCTCTCTCTCTGCCCCTCCCCCACTCACACTCGGTCTCTCTCAAAAATAAATAAACATTGAAAAAATTTTTTTAAGTATTGTACTTCTGCCCCCCAAAACAAGCTTTGGCCCATAGTATGTTGTAGTCTGCATTTTTAAGTTACAATAGGAGTAGAGGATCTCTTTTGCATTGTTGGTGGTAATGCAAGCTGGTGCAGCCACTCTGGAAAACAGTATGGAGGTTCCTCAAAAAACTAAAAATAGAACTACCCTACGACCCAGCAATTGCACTACTAGGCATTTATCCAAGGGATACAGGTGTGCTGTTTCGAAGGGACACATGTACCCCCATGTTTATAGCAGCACTATCAGCAATAGCCAAAGTATGGAAAGAGCCCAAATGTCCATCGATGGATGAATGGATAAAGAAGATGTGGTGTGTGTGTGTCTATATATATATATATACGCACATATATATATATATATATATATATATATATATATATAGACACACACACATATATATACACACACACAACGGAGTAGTACTCGGCAATCAAAAAGAATGAAATCTTGCCATTTGCAACTACGTGGATGGAACTGGAGGGTATCATGCTAAGTGAAATTAGTCAGAGAAAGACAAAAATCATATGACTTCACTCATAGGAGGACTTTAAAAGACAAAACAGATGAATATAAGGGAAGGGAAACAAAAACAATATAAAAACAGGGAGGGGGACAAAACAGAAGAGACTCATAAATATGGACAACAAACTGAAGGTTACTGGAAGGGTTGTGGGAGGGCGGATGGGCTAAATGGGTAAGGAATCTACCCCTGAAATCATTGTTGCACTATATGCTAACTAACTTGGATGTAAATTTTTAAAAAAAATTAAAAAGAAAATTAACAACAACAAAAATTACAATAGGAGTGACCAATGTTGCTTGTTGAAGTGAACTGCCTGAAAATAGCTTCTGGAGAGCTAGTGCCCTGTGCAGCTATACAATTCCCTCGGCCTCCCAGAGCTTCATTTGGTCTGAGGAAATTCCCTGCCTCCTTAATCGTTCAGAAACTAAAGACGTACAACCTTATAATCTGAAAATCCTTTTGAAACCATCCGCATGCCTCCCATCCAAAGTTACTTTGGGGAACAAAACACACTGCCACTTACTGATGCTAAGCGGACTCCTTTCTCTCTGGAGTCCTGGGTGATCAGGATACAGACCACCTTAGGCGAGGACACCCTTATCATGTTCTAACTTGCACTACGTTTGGTTATCCATACATCCTTTCTCCCCGCGAGACTGCAAGTTTCTGGAGTGTTAAGTGCCAGTAAATTATAAAGACTCCTTAAAGCGATCCTCCTCTGGCTTTTCACTGACACCTCCCTTGCCCCTTCTCAGGGGTATCAGTTCTGGGCAGGGGCGAAGGAACAAAAAAGGATGCCAGAAAAAGCGGTCGTCCACCGAACGACCTAAGAAAGGCGAAACGTCCCATCGGAAGAGGGTTGAAACGATTCAGAGAGAGCAGTAAAAGGAAAAAGACCACTTCTGGGGCGACATATAAAAGGATCACTAACACGCAGCCCCAAGCTTGGAGGAGCTCACAAACCAGCGCGGTAGGCAGACACTGACAAGCACGATGACAACGCTTGAGGGGACCCGGGTTCTCCAGGGAAAGGGGATGCGGCTTCCTCGCGGCCACGCGTGGGCCTGCAGACACCCCCGCCGCCCTCGCTGGCTCCCGCACTCACTCTTGTCCAGAGGGCGGGTTAGCTCGGCCCCGACGTCGCCATCCGCGCTGGGGCCCTGGGGTTTCACAGTCAGCGGCACGAACAAAGACGTGTTCGGGGCTTTGGAGCCTCCTGAGGCAGAGGAGGAGGAGGCAACGGCAGACACGCGCCCCAAAGCCCCAGGAAGGTGTTCGACGTGGGCGCGAAGGGCAGAGCAGACGGCTGCCCGGTGGCCAGCCCGGCGCCCCGCCGGGAGCCGAGCCCACAACAGGGCACACCGGGAGAAGGACATCGAGGCCGCACGCCCTAAAGGAGGCCGGCGGGAGCAGCCCGGGTCTTGGCGGTGGACAATGACGCGCCCCGCCAGTGCCTACAGTCCAGAAAGACCCAGACCGCGCAGGGGAACTGCCCAGGATAACGCCCGATCAATAAGGAGAAGGTAGTGTCGTGCGATTGCTCATAAAGAAGAGGAAACGCTTAGAAATAAAAACCAGAAAAGATGAAATTCTTATATTCTTTCTCTCTTTCATTATTGATTGTGCCGGCTTTCTCTAAAGAAAAGAAAGTAATCAGGCACCATTGATGATGTCACAGATGAGGGGAGGGGGCCTGAGAGCTGTGTCACGTGACTCGGGCTGGCCTTGTAAGAGCGCGCGAGTTCAGAAGCGCGTGGACACCGCAGGGCGCAGTGTTGACCAGGCTGGTTGGGGGAGTACTTCTGTTGTGGGCACCAGCGTGACTTGCTGACTGGAGCACTAAAGAGCATTTCTCAAGTTTCTTGGATTATTAACTTTGGTTTTCTGTTAGAATAGCGTGAGAGGGCATAACCTGATCTGGCCTTCAGGAGTGTTGCTAAGGAATTTTTTTCTGCAAGTTCTTAGGTAAACCCCTTGTGTGACACTTGTGTAAGTACTCTTTTTTTAGTATGAGCAGTTTGTGTACGTCGTCCAGGCAGCTGAGATGTCACAACCGCATAGCACTAAAATATGTCCTCAGTACCCCCAGAGTTTCGTTTCATTTGCATAGGTTGAATACTGTGTCATAGGAGTTTGCAACATGTTAATTCAAAATACGCTGCTGTATTTTCCACATCTCTCTCATACCTGAAACATTAAGATCTTGCAACTTGAAGGGACGTGTCATGTGATATGTAATACTCCTGCGTCAAATAGGATACCAGTAACAATTTGTTAATGTGCCTTTCATTCCCAGGATATATACATATTGATGTATATCCTGATCACATACACGTATACGTGTGTGTGTGTGTATATATATATATATATATATATATATATATATATATATATATATATTGGTTTGGTTTTTAATTTTTTTTAATGTTTGCTTATTTTTGAGAGAGACAGAATGTGAGCAGGGGAGGGCAGAGAGAGGGAGGGAGACACAGAATCTGAAGCAGGCTCCCCAGGCTCTGAGCTGTCAGACTCTAGATGGGAGCTCGAACTCCTAGTCAGAAGATCATGACCTGAGCCCAATGGACTAAGCATATACTTGTTTTTAAGTAAATTCTAGCCCCAAGATGAGGCGGGAACTCAGGACCCCAGATCAAGAGTCAAATGCTCAAGACTTAGCCAGACGCCCCCACAGAATATATTTCAAACCTCAGAATACAAGTAGATAACCCTTTGTTCTCAAATAATTTCAGATCTGGTTTTAGTGATAGGAACTGTACATGTTAAGTAATGCAAATGCTTGTTACTCAGGCCAGTGAGAGGTCAAAGAAAGGAGCGATTTCAGATCCTTAAGGAAGTTTCTGCCAGACTTAAAAGCAAATGAAACAAGACAAATAGGGAAGTTGTAAGGAGATTCTCTTCAGAGAAAAGGTGTAAGCAGACGCTTAACTATGGAAAAGGCATACTGAAAAAATTTAAATGCCAGGATTAAGACAGGCTTCCTTCTGTGTTTGGCAAATTGTTGTTAAATTTTTGAGCAGTTTAGAAAGCGTCTAGGATAGACTGGAACAGCTGTCTCCCCCACCCTTTCCTCCAAAAAACAGGGAGGAAAACCAATTACAACTCTCCAAAATTTCTAGCTAAAGAGGGTAGATTAGGGTGTCTGAATTATGGTGGAGACCATGTATACGGAATAGAGAGACTTAACAAAGGAATCCTTAGGACAATTTAAATATGATATAAAAGGCCATTAAACAAGGATGTCTCATCAGATTTGGAAACTGGGAGAATGAACAAGCCAAAAATTTAATATGCCTTTTGTTATTATTATTCCTTTTGTTAGTATGCCTGACAACCGTTTATAATTTGGGGGCCAGAATCAGCAGTTGTTACTAATCTTATGGATGTAGTAACATAGTCCAAGACAGCTTTGCGGGTGGGGGGGGGGATCTTAAAACAATTTTAGTGGTAACTTTGTTTGTACCTCCTTGCAGGTATAAATCGTGGTCTGAATTTTATGATAGTGTATATAGGTTTTCCTCTTCAGCCATTAGCAGAGTTGAATAAACATTGAAACGGGAATAGTCAATGTAAGATTTTTGCTTTTACAGGATAGAGAGCTGTCATTCCCTTTGGGAGATGTTTACAGTACTGTTATCGGCACCTGGTACTTATTAGAGACTCCATAGAATGCAATAATCATAACTAGTATCCTTGCCTGCTCTCAAGCCTCCATCTTTGTGACTTTGCGCAGTCACTGCAATGATGCTTTGACGTTTTTATTTATTTTTGAGACAGAGAGAGACAGAGCATGAAGGGGGGAGGGGCAGAGAGAGAAGGAGACACAGAATCGGAAGCAGGCTCCAGGCTCTGAGCCATCAGCCCAGAGCCTGACGCGGGGCTGGAACTCACGGACCGCGAGATCGTGACCTGAGCTGAAGTCGGACGCTTAACCGACTGCGCCACCCAGGCGCCCCGCAATGATGCTTTGAAAACACAAATCTGATTAAGTTATTCCTGCTTAAAATCCTTCAGTGTATTCTTGGGGCGCCTGGGTGGCTCAGTCGGTTAAGCGGCCGACTTCGGCTCAGGTCATGATCTCGCGGTCTGTGAGTTCGAGCCCCGCGTCAGGCTCTGTGCTGACAGCTTGGAGCCTGGAGCCGGTTTCAGATTCTGTGTCTCCCTCTCTCTGACCCTCCCCTGTTTATGCTCTGTCTCTCTCTGTCTCAAAAATAAATAAACATTAAAAAAAATTTTTTTTTAAATCCTTCAGTGTATTCTGAATAAGTGTTCAGATAAAGCCCATACTTCATTAATTTGTATGGCATCCAAGGCCCATCCTAAATTAACTCTCCTTATACTGTCTCTCTACTTCCTGTATCTATCATTCCATTCATGCCAGAACTACATACCAGCTATGATGTCATCATTTCACATTGGGTGCCTCTCTTGTATGCCGTAGGACCCAGTACAACTACCGTCCAGCGCTAAAATTGTGTCATAATTGTGTCTCTAGAGTAGTACAGTTGAACAAGACAGGTTTGAACTTGGTGGGTCTACAAATATGTGGATCCTCTTTTGATAAGTACAGTATTTTTTTTTTTTAGTTTTTTTTTCATATTTTATTTTTAAGAGAGCGAGAACGTGAGCGGGGGAGGAGCAGAGAGAGAGGGAGAATCCGAATCCGAAGCAGGCTCCAGGCTCTGAGCTGTCAGCACAGAGGCCAACGTGGAGCTCAAACCCGTGAACTGTGAGATCATGACCTGAGCCAAAGTCAGACACTTAACCAACTGAGCCACCCAGGCACTTCCGAGAAGTACAGTATTATACAAATATTTTCTGTAGCTTACTTTATGAATAGGGTAATACATATAACATTCATAATATGTGTTTATGTTATTAGGCTTTTAGTCAGCAGTTAAGTTTTGAGGAAGTCAGAAGTGATGCACAGGGGTGCCTGGGTGACTCGGTTGGGCGTCCAACTTCGGCTCAGGTCATAACATTGCTGTTCATGAGTTCAAGCCCCGCATCGGGCTCTGTGCTGACTGCTCGGAGCCTGGAGCCTGCTTCGGATTTTGTGTCTCCCTCTCTCTTTCTGCCCCTACCCCACTCACACTCTGTCTCAAAAGTAAATAAAACACTAAAAAAAATTTTTCTAATATAAAAAAAAGTTTTAACTTGAAGTAATCAAAGACCTGATACAGACAAAACATAGAAGCTTTGGTTTTCTGAGCAGATAAAGAAAAAAACTTTCACGTTTTATCAAAAGCAGACCTGCAATCCAAGAAAACTTTGTCTTCTTAGCGTACAGAAAAGCAGAATTTCAGTCTTATACCAGCGTACTTTTTTTTTTTTTTTGAGTTTATTTTGAGAGAGCACAAGCAGGGAGGGGCAGAGAGAAAGAGGGAGAGAGAGAACCCCAAGCAGGCTCCTCACTGTCAGTGCAAAGCCCAATGCAGGGCGCAAACTCCTGTACCTTGAAATCATGACCTGAGCCAAAATCAAGTCAGATGCTCAACTGACTGAGCCACCCAGGTGTCCCATCAGTCTTGTACCAATGTACTTTTAAAATCCATCCATTTCAACCTTAGTCCTGATCACACATAAAATTCTTTTCCTCAGGGCGCCTGGGTGGCTCAGTCAGTTGAGCGTTTGGCTCAGGTCATGATGTCTCATGATCTCATGAGTTCAAGCCCCATGTGGGGCTCTGTGCTGACAGCTCAGAGCCTGCAGCCTGCTTCGGACTCTGTGTCTCCCTCTCTCTCTGCCACTCCTCACTTGCGCTCTGTCTCTCTCAAAAATAAACATTTAAAAAAAATTTTTTTTAATTCTTTTCCAAAGATTTACCTTCACAAGCGTACAATTTTTTTTTTCATTCTGATTGTGTCCTAAGCCTTTTTTCTCTAAACAACCCATCTCAAAATTACCTTTTTTTCTCTCAACAAAAGGTATTCCCATTCCTTATATTTTTCTCATGCATATCCTACTTCCCTACCTACAGAATTATTTCCTTATTTCCATCAGTCTTATTTACATTTAGCAGAATTTTAACTTTTAGAAACCTTCCTCTCCAATGAAAATTAAGTAGTAGCCAATTGTGAACTGTTACACCAGAATTCTTTTAGAGCTGAAATTCATGAATACATTTCATAATTTCTAAAAACATAGATTTTTCCATAGTACAATCTTTCAGTAAAGCACAAAGCACATTTGCCAACAGAAGGTACCCACAGTTTCTCTGCAATAAGAAGCCAAAAGCAGAGAAACCTACATTCAATAATCAATGTTGTATGATTTTATTTGGAAAAGACTCAGATATCCAATGAATTCAATTTATCATTAACTTAGCAAAACTTCAAAGTTGCAGGTTACCAAAGATTTTGAAAGCTACTTAAAAGTTTTACCTATAAACCTTTTTTATTTAGTCTACTTGTTTTTGTCTTTTTAATGTTTGTTTATTTTTGAGAGAGAGAGGGAGACAGAAGATCTGAAGCAGGCTCTGCAATGAGAACACACAGCCCAATGCAGGGCTTGAACTCATGAACTGTGAGATCATGACCTGAGCCAAAGTTGGACGCCAAACCAACTTAGCCACTCAGGTGTCACTGTGCATCTGACTCGATATCAGTTCAGGTCATGATCTCATGGTCGTGGGATCAAGCCCCACATCGGGCTACCCACTGAGCATGAAGCCTGCTTGGGATTCTCTTCTCTCTCTCTCTCTCTCTCTCTCTCTCTCTCTCTCTCTCTCTCTCTCTCTCTCTCTCTCCCTGCCTCTCCCCTGCACGCACCTCTCTCTCTCTCTCTCTCTCAAACTTTTTTTAATGCTTATTTAAAAAAACATTTAAATTCGCTTAAATACTGAATAAGTTGCAGCTGGGTCCACTAGAAGTCAATCAGTTTGTTCTCCAGTGCCGATTTTTACCTGGGGCACCTGTGGGGAAATCTGAAGTGGGTGTTTTAAGTCCAGGGAGGGGTGATGTTTGCTCCTTTGATAGTGAGGGTAGGAGGAGCAGGAGCCTATGGTGCTGGAGGCATGGAGGATGGTATAGGAGCCGGTTACGTAAGTCGGCCTGGCCCAGCCCACCAGTGATGGTGTGAAAACAGAAGGAGGGGAGGAGGAGAAGGGTGGAGGCAGAGTAGGTGGCATTCGGCCAGCAAGACTGGAGGCTGGTGAAAGCCCAGAGGGCAGTAGAGAGGACTCCTGGTCCCAAAACTCCTCCGCTCTGACAAATGAGCAGATGCACGCTTTCTTTTTTCCACCAACAGAAAGGGAAAATAGGCACTCCATGTTGGGCCGGAGAAGACAGGGAACTTCCCCCAAACAAAAGGAGTTTTGGCAGCTGCTTTGGGAATATTCCTTAAAGTCCCTGTCCTGAGGTAAACTAACCAGACAATTGGCTCAAATTAACCCAGGAAATGAAGGATGGAGAACACCCCACATAAAGTAAGAGTCAGGCAACGTTCATCCAGTCTTTTTAAGATACATCCCAGATCTGGGGCACCTGGGTGGCTCAGTCAGTTAAGCGTCTAACTTCAGCTCAAGTCATGATCTTGGCATGAGTTCGAGCCCCACATGGGGGTCTGTGCTGGCAGCTCAGAGCCTGGAACCTGCTTTGGATTCTCTATTTCTCTCTCTCTGTCTCTCTCTCTCTCTCTGACCCTCCCCTGCTCATATTCTCTGTCTCTCTCACTCACTCTCAAATATGAATAAACAAACAAAAAAGATACATTCCAGACCTGACACACAAAAAGCAAAGAGATAGTGACTTCAGAAAAAGAGGGAGGTATGTATAGCATCTGGACAGCCACCTGTTTTGTTTGATTTATTTTTGAGACCTAAACAAAGCATGAGCGGGGGAGGGGCAGAGAGCGAGGGAGACAGAATCTGAAGCAGGATCCAGGCTCTGAGCTGTCAGCATTAGAGCCCCACATGGGGCTCGAACCCACCAACCGTGAGGTCGTGACCTGAGCCGAAGTCAGACGTCCAACCGACTGAGCCACCCAGGCGCCCCTGGACAGC
The DNA here is from genome assembly GCF_028018385.1 of Neofelis nebulosa. Taxonomy (NCBI): domain Eukaryota; kingdom Metazoa; phylum Chordata; class Mammalia; order Carnivora; family Felidae; genus Neofelis; species Neofelis nebulosa. The sequence goes on along the minus strand of NC_080794.1, from coordinate 34,819,896 downwards.
CACCTGTTTACAAGAGAGATGTGCACCTTGGGGACTGGGTTTCTATCTCTTATAGTCCAACAGCTTGGGGTGCTTTTTATTTGACTCCAATTTAGTGGGAGATAGCCTAAGAGGGAATCCTTTGGGATTGAGGAAGCTGATCCCATAGTCAATTCCCACAGAACGAGGAGAGTACATTAATTACCTAGGAGTCCATTACCAAAATTCCCTTTTGCTTCTGAATGGCATCCCATCAGGAATACTGGCTCTAAGATTCCTGGGATTCAGGGTGGAGGTAGGCATCCCTCTTTCTCAACTGCTCTGATTCCTTTGTACTCCCTGAGAAGGGATGTCAACTTCCCTCTGCTTCCCCGTTGCATTCTGGACTACAGCGGGTGCTGGTGCCGGTGAATGGACTGAAATGCCACAAATATTGGGGCTGCCTCTTTCCATTTTGAAGGAACTGATGTATTCAGTGACCAATAATACCCTTTGTAAGTCTCTAGATCTAGTATTAATGGGTGGAGTAGAGGTCCTGGCCTTTAAGAAGGGGCAGCTATTCTCTATCAAGCATAACAAAACTAAGCTAGAACTACTTTTCAATCTGAGAGCAGGACTGGGAATGCCAAACAACCCATGGGTAAGGGCAAATGAGAGACCTGAGAAAATGAAAGTATAGAATTCCTATCTAATCCAGGCAATTTTCTTGTGAGTTTTAGCCATGATCCAGTCCCAAGGGAGTGGTCCCCTGTTGGGTGAGTGCCCCAAGTAATAGTTCTGACCAGTCCCTTTCAGGAAGCACATAGTCAGACAGACATATCTTGGATTTTATGCTCATGGAGGGATCACACTGCGTTATTTAGGAAGAAACCTGATACAGGAGTCTTAAGGTAAGCAGCCTTCCTAATGACATGTATGGCCTTCCTGTGCCTGAGGAGAATACAAGTTTTAACAGGTAAAACGGGGAGAGCCTGATGTTTCTGAGCCCAACACCATTACGGCCAAGGTACTGGGATCCAGCCAGGTGGCAGGAGTTTGTCCCTCCCCGTAGTGTCGCCATGGGCAAAAGGTTCTGTCCTGAGCATTCGGGAAAGACACGTTCCGAAAGGTTATACTATTCAGTACATCTCCAAAAAGGAACAAGTAAGAAACAAAGATTGGGGATAAAGATGACTTATCAAGGCACTTGGATTCATTCCATAATCCCCATATGGGGTCCCAAAACTGTGGGATCACTGAGCTCAGTCAGGAAGGAATTCTTGAGATGTTTTACAAAGCAATTTAGTAAGTTTAAGCAGCACAGGGACAGGCCCCTGGGCAGGAGCTGCACTTTTGTTGTATGAAGCTGGTGGTTATATGCTTAGTGTTCAACGAGGAGGGAATGTACATAGGTTATAAATGTTTTCTTCAAGTTTCTACTCCTAAAATACTTTCACAAGATGTCTCTGGTGCTTATCATTCAGCTCGATATTAACTGGGTGAGATGTACAGGCAGTCATGAGACCAGAATGTAGCAACTAGCATGTATTTGATCCTTATCAAAACTACGCAGGCGAGAGGTCAGTCATCTGGGGTAACGGTGAACATTTTTCCATTCCCGTCCCTCATCAGACTCACTTTTTCCTAAAGGAGGACGCCTAATTTTATAATCACTAGGAAAATAAGGTTCACTCATTTATTCAGATATTGAGTGTATTATATAATACGCACAAAGTACACCAAAACAGGACTGAGCCAAGAGGCTTAAAATCCATAAAATTAAAAAGTCTTTTATAAAAGTGTGGCAAGCACAGTCCTGGAGGTGTGCACAGCATGTCTTGGCAACATAGCAAGGAAACATCTAGCGCTTTGACTTGGAGATGGAAATAGTGTTTGGCAAGACTGGACAGGAGAGCCTTACTATAAAGCTAGGGGAGTGCTGGCAGGGGAGCAGGCATTCTCCAGAGTCTCGAATAACTGGAACTGTTTTACAGTATTTAAGCTTTCTCCTGCAACTGAGTCACTAAAAGATTTTTGACAGGGGAGTGACATAAGAATTACGCTCATCGAAGGCCCCAAGCCTAAAAAAGGATGTACATAAGGGGGCACATTTTCCTCATTATGCCTTTATTTGAAACTTAAAATGTTACATTCCAATCCAGGCTAGTATAAGCCCCTGGAGAATGCCTTTATGCAAGTTTGACAGATTCAGTTAAATATAAAAGGAATGAAATTAAAGACTTGACTGACTCACCTGGTACTTAAGACTTGAGTATTCCAACTACTTGATCCATATTGATGAAGGGGTCTGGAATATGCCACTGTGGCATAAACATTTTGAGTAGAAGACATTTGAGTTCCTGAAATCCTCTGCCTAAAAAGCAAAGCCTCCCAAAAGAACTCAATTGTCATAAATCCCCTCTCAGGGAGCAACCAGGGAAGATTATCTCATCACTAGTGAAGACATGGTTGGCATGACACCTAGAGACTTTTCTCACAAAATGATTATAGTTACCATCCTTTTTCTTTAAGTCACGTGCTTCTGCATAACTGCCCTTTCTACCCCCAACTTCTGCTATTAAGAAGTCATTTGTAAGTGTCTTTTACCCCTTTCCCCTCTCAAGATGATCTATAAGGCCCCAAATTCTAACTATCACTTTAAGTCGCATTTTTGTGAACTCCCTCATACTAAGTCCATCTTTTCTTTGCCTGTCTTTTGTCAATCAGCAGGCTCCCAAACACAGAATCCAAGAGGGTAGATGAAGTTTTTCCTCCCCAACAATTCAAAACACTGCCAGCCACTTGTTCTTTTTCTAATTATGTACTTTCCCCCTTTTATGATTTCAAAATAATAGTAAAACTCCTTTGGGAGCTACTTCTCAAATTCAATAGAGCCTAAGTTAGAATTGGTTAAGTGTTCTAATTAAAAAAATAACTCTTTTTAATGCTTATTTTTGAGAGACAGTGTGAGCGGGGGAGGAGGAGAGAGAGAGAGGGAGACAGAATCCGAAGCAGGCTCCAGGCTCCAAGCTGTCAGCACAGAGCCCGACACGGGCTTAAACCCTCGGACCACACAGATCATGACTTGAACCAAAGTCGGATACCCAACCGACTGGCCACCCAGGCACCCCAAGTGTTCTAGTTTTTAATCTAATGATTGCATTTAAAAGGAACTGTAATGCTTGATTTCCAGAATTTCTCACTGTGGTCTCTTTAAAAGCCCAGGGTGCTGGTTTTACAAATTCTGAAAACCTTAGTTTGGGTGCTTTTTGTTTAGAATTAACATCTTTTAGATGTTAACATCCATGTTTATGTGTAACTGAAAAACCGTGAATGTGACAAATTAATGCTTTTCGATCTTTATAATTGAGAATTGCATGGTAGATAGGAAATGTGTGAGTAGGGGAAGTAATTTACCAATAATTCTTTAAAGAAAACTTTGTTAGTGTGTGTAAACTGAACATGACTGCCTAATCAGAGGGCTGTTTAAGAATTGTTAAAATTCTAGTTTTTCTTTTAAAAAAAATTTTTTTTTAATGTTTATTTTTTAGACAGAGAGAGACAGAGCATGAACGGGGGAGGGTCAGAGAGAGAGGGAGACACAGAATCCGAAGCAGGTTCCAGGATCTGAGCTGTCAGCACAGAGCCTGACGCGGGGCTCGAACTCACAGACCGTGAGATCATGACCTGAGCCGAAGTTGGACTCTCAACTGACTGAGCCACCCAGGCACCCCAAAATTCTAGTTTTTCTAAAAACTGATGTGACTTTTAATTCATGATGTTCTTGCTATCAGAAATTCAAAATGATTAAGCTTTGACCCTCTTGTATTTTTTTTTTTTTTTTAGTTCTGCTGGAAAAAAAAAAAGTTCAAAACTACAAAAAAAATTCTTCACTAGTGATGGAAACAACTATTAACATGGTTTAGACAGTGGTTCTCAACACTGGATAGGTTTTTCAATGCTGATATCCTGGCCCCTGAAATTCTGATTTTATTAGTTTGGGTAGGACCTGGCATGGTTATTTTAAAAATATAAAGTGATTTGAACATGCAGCCAAGGTCGAGAACCACTATAGTAGATATTGTACTTTCAGCATGGAGCCTGACACAGGACTCGATCTCACCACCCTGAGATCATGGAGCTGAAATCAGGAGTCGGTCACTTAACTGACTGAGCCACCCAGTCACCCCTGTACTTTTTAAAAATTACTTAAGTAATCTCTACACCCAACACAGCGCTCCAACTCACAGCTCTGATAAGAGGCACATGCTCTACTCACTGAGCCTGCCAGGTGCCCCTGTACTTTTTACTAAAGACACAAATTTCCTTTTCAGTTTATTTCTAATTGGCCAAGTTTTTACTCAGTTCACTAAATATTGATTTCAAATGTTTATTCTCCAAATTGGTTGTGCAACAAAGTCTCAAGCAAAGTGAATAAGCATCTTATTTATGACAGTGTTTTCAGCCACCTAATTAAAAGTATTATATAACTATTTGAAATTGAAACCGACAGTATTTATAAAAACTTATCACAATTATAGCTTCCTAAACCATGAGCAATTGTGGCTTCAACGATAAACCTGACAATGAGATTTGAGAATAGAACTCTTTCAATGATTCAATTAGCAAGTTCTGTATCATTTCAAATTCTTTATTATACATCATGGTTGCACAATTTGAGGCTGGTTAAATACAATTGGTTTTCAAAATTTCTTCAAATATTCCCTAATTACTACATGCAAGTGACCATGAAAATATTTGGCATTTTTGAATTTTGAAACTCTGAACAGGCACTTACATGAAGGAAAACATTACCATTCACAGAGAGCCACATTTAAAATAGATGCTCCAGCACATGGTACATGGAACCTTTTGCCAGTAAAGAAGTTGGTTACTGACCATTTTATCAACAAAGTGCCACAGTAGTAAACAGGTTTAAAGAAATGTAATTTAGGTTACTTAGCTTACTCATAAGGTAAGGTTAACTGACAAGACTTGCGCTGAAGTGTATAAAAAAATATTGGTACAAAAACCAGTGAACCCTATGTGAAAGTAGTTTCACACAGCAGGCTTCATTTTAGTTCCTACACCCCACATTTAGTGTATCTGAGCTCAGACGCCATGCATATGAACAGATGACTGAAACCTTCTTTTTGGAGACTTCGAACTAATGACTTGAATTTAGTGTTAACAAAATTTAAACAGAGTGGGTGAAGTTTAAATCTGAGCTTGAACTAGCCAAAGTCCCAGTTTACCGAATATGAAATTGTCCAGATCTAGATAACTACATGCTTCACAGGTCCTCCTGAGTTCCCTATCCTCAAATTTTCCCCTAGCAAGGGAAGAGAATATTTGTGAAGGCAAGAATATTCTATTTGTATATATGTGGTAAAAAGATGCCTTAAATTAAAAAAAAATTCAAAGTATTTACGGAAAAATTATATAGTTCTAACAAACTTTAAAATGCCAACACAGAGTCAACTCAACATTGCAGAAAACATACAGTGGTAGCTGCTGGATGGCAGAGGCAAAAATAGTTACTTAATATGGTGAAAGAGAAAGAGAAAGAGGATGAGAAAGAGGATGAGAAAGGGAAAGAGAAAAAGAGAAAGAGAAAGAAAAGAAAAGAAAAGAAAAGAAAAGAAAAGAAAAGAAAAGAAAAGAAAAGAAAAGAAAAGAAAAGAAAAGAAAAGAAAAGAAAAAGGAAAAAAAAGAAAGCGAAAGGAAGAAGGAAGGGAGGAAGGCGGGGGAGGGGGATAAGGTGGGGAGAGAAATAGGAAGAAAGGGAGGAAGGGCGGACGGTAAAGAAAGGGAAGGAAGGAAGGAAGGAAGGAAGGAAGGAAGGAAGGAAGGAAGGAAGGAAGGAAGGAAGGGAAGGAAGGAAGGAAGGAAGGGGGGGAAGGAAGGAAGGAAGGGGGGGAAGGAAGGAAGGAAGGAAGGGGGGGAAGGAAGGAAGGAAGCAGGCAAGCAGGCTTCGGGGAGATGCCACATAATCTCTTGGGAAATAAGTTTAACATTCACACCACAGAAGGCTTCAAAGAGGATACAATTCAGGAAGCCATGGAATAGTAGACTAAGAAGCACCTATGGTGAAACACTCTATATGCCTTTCCCAAACACACATGTAGAAACATAAATGTAGTTCTCAAAAATACTGAGACGCCATGTTTTAAATCTTTGCAGGATGTAAGGTCCACTCAATTTTTCTACTTTTATTTGAACACAAAATATTTAATTTTTTGCATGTAGAGAATAAGAGGTAATTATTAGCATGAAAAAGGAGAAAGTATTTATAATCAACATTACGAAGAAAGCAAATTACAAATACCAGCCTACTCACGTGAAAATCTTTAATGTTTATGTTGATGCATATCTGAGTGCTTATAATCAAATCAAAGTGTGCAGTAAAAAAAAAAGAAAAAGAAAAAAAATGGCAGCTTAAGAAAGTTCCAGTGTTTCAAAGAAAGCGCTTTTTTTTAATGTATATACATGAAGAAAATTTAGTTGTATCATAAAATAAATGCAGCACTGTAAGATAAAGGAAGACTATTATAAATGGAGTTTTGGCCTTTCCCCCCCTACAAGCTGCAACCATCTTTAACCTGCTGAACGTAACCTCAATGGATATAGGAGTTTTTTGTTTTTCTTTTTTTCTCCTATTCAGTTCACATTTCAGGCTGTTCAGCAGATGCCTGGGAGTCTGGTGATTCAAATCGCTGGTGAAAGTTTGTTCTCTGTTTCCTCAATTTTTCAGGAGCTTTTCTCCATAAAATGATCTCCTAGTAAAACAAATGCAAGACATCGACAAATTAATATTCTCATATTATGCCTTAAGTTTTCACGATGGAAATAATGCCATTTCAATATTTACTATAACAAAATTAATTTTTCTCCCAACAAAAGCTGTTCTCTTTGCTGAGTGACCTACTTTCTTCCAATTCTAATCTCGGACCACTCCTTCTGCCAATCCTCCCCCCCCGCCCCCACCATCAGCACCTATGCACACCACCACCCCCAATCCAGAGCACCACAGCACAAAGTTCTAGCTATTACTGCTTTAAATAATTCCTAAAATCTACCCTTTGGTTTGCTATCACTTGCCTTTATCCAAGTTCAAACCCTGTCACTTCAACCTTAGACACTTAAAAGAGCTTCTGGGTAGATGGCTCTGCCTCCAGTGCCTGAGGCCCCTTTCTAGCCCATCCTTCCAATCACGACTAGATTCGTCTAAAACACTGCTTGGATTGCACTTCAGGAGTTCTCAGCACCTCTAGGATAAATCTCCAACCAGCATTCAAGGTCCTTCTTAACCTTTATCCAACCTTTGCCAACATCACTCCCCCCACCAGCCAAAATGAGTTAGCTCTCTGCTCCCAATGCACTCCAAATAAACCTGCCCTACAACTTCTATATGTTTTTCAAATACTCATTCCTCTGCCTATTTAATCTTACCCTAACCAATACATCCTGAGTCTCTTTTAAATTCCTAAAATTCAAAAAAATCCTATAATTATTTGCTTCATAAAGTCATGACAGGCTGTTTATGTTGGTTACCAAACATCCAAGTGAATGCCCAAGGGAAGCAAGGTACTTATTCCATAGGGCTACACATGCAACATTTTGGAAACTATAAAGTTTATATAATCCATCTTGACTTACAAATTACCTATGTTTAATTATACAGCATTACGGCAGTATCAATGCAAAAGGTTTTCTCTCTTCTAAATTATTGTCAAACTATTATTTAAGTTTTTTGTTAGTTAATTTAGGGTTATATCTAGGTGGCTCAGTCGGTTAAAAGCTGACTCTTGGTTTCGTTTCAGGTCATAATCTCACAGTTTCTTGAGTTCAAGCCCCACATCGGGCTCTGCACTGACAGTGTGGAGCCTGCTTGGGATTCTCTCTCTGTCCCTCCCCTGCTCATGCTGTCTCTGCCTCTCAAAATAAATAAATAAACTGTAAAAAAATTTTTTAATTATATAATTTTTCTTTTTCTGCACATATGCAATGTGAGGACCTTGAAGACAAAGTATAAAAAGTAGTTTTTGTATTCTTCACCATACTCAGCCAGAATGATTTCCTTTTTAACTTCATTTATTTTGAGAGAGAACGTGCATGCACACACATGTTCAAGGTAGGGAAGGGCAGAGAGAGAGGGAGACAGAATCCCAAGCAGGCTCCATGCTGTCAGTGCAGAGCCCAACTCAGAGCTTGATCCCAAAAACTGTGAAACTACGACCTCAGCTGAAATCAAGAGTCAGAGGCTTAACCGACTGAGCCACCCAGGCGCCCCAGCACAGAATAATTTCTAATTTAGTTTTGAATGCTCAACTGACACTCAAGTATTTATTAATCTCATTCAGAATACAAAAGACCATTCCAATCACAATCTTCACTGAAAATTCACCAAAGGCTTGCAATTGATCTTCAAATGAGAACAAGTTTTATGGTAAACATTATATATAAAAAAAATTATTAGATTTGGGTCATCTCAAGTACATTTACAACAAAATGGAAATCCAGAATCCATCAAGTTAATGCAATCATTCAAAGTGATAATGGAAAAAAAAAAAAAAAAAAAGAGGTTAGAGTGGGAGAGAGCCAAAGCATAAGAGACTGTTAAAAACTGAGAACAAACTGAGGGTTGATGGGGGGTGGGAGGGAGGGCAGGGTGGGTGATGGGTATTGAGGAGGGCACCTTTTGGGATGAGCACTGGGTGTTGTATGGAAACCAATTTGACAGTAAATTTCATATATTAAAAAATAAATAAATAAAAAAATAAAAAAAATAAATAAAGTAAAAAAAAAAAAAAAAAAAAAAAAAACCTCAGAGTTACGTGAGAAGATTGACATGAGCTAAGACATCATAGAAATTTTATTGAACCTTGTAAATTTTATTAGGGAAGCACTTTTGGAGTAAAAGTTGTGTCAGCACTTTCATTTCCATCCCCATTTTTAACATCTATAAAACTTAAGAACTCTAAAAAAAAAAAAAAAAAAAAAAAAAAAAAAAAGTGATAATGGAAATCTACATTTTTTGATAAAGGAAAGATATTCAAGACACTATTCAGTGAAAAAGCAAATTAAAGAACAACACACATAATATGGTCTAAATACACATATACAAATTTGTCTGGAAAACTTTGTTGACCTTTACTTCATTCTGTTCTTTACTGCCTGACTTTTTTTGTTTAACAAACAATAGGTATTATTTTTATAAAAAAATACAAAACCTTGGGAATGCGAGCTTGTGTAGCCACTCTGGAAAACAGTATGGAGGTTCCTCAAAAAACTAAAAATAGAACTACCCTACGACCCAGCAATTGCACTACTAGGCATTTATCCATGGAACACAGGTGTGCTGTTTCGAAGGGACACATGCACTCTCATGTTTATAGACGCGCTATCAACAATAGCCAAAGTATGGAAAGAGCCCAAATGTCCATCGATGGATGAATGGATAAAGAAGATGTGGTATATATATATATATATACAATGGAGTAGTACTCGGCAATCAAAAAGAATGAAATCTTGCCATTTGCAACTATATGGATGGAACTGGAGGGTATTATGCTAAGTGAAATTAGTCAGAGAAAGACAAAAATCCTATGACTTCACTCATATGAGGACTTTAAGAGACAAAACAGATGAACATAAGGGAAGGGAAACAAAAATATAAAAACAGGGAGGGGGACAAAACAGAAGAGACTCGAACAAACTGAGGGTTACAGGAGGGATTGTGGGAGGGGGGAAGGGCTAAATGGGCAAGAGGCACTAAGGAATCTACTCCTGAAATCAGTGTTGCACTATATGCTAACTAATTTGGATATAAGTTTAAAAAAATAAAAAATAAAACAAGTTAAAACAAAAAAAATACAAAACTTCCAAGAGAAAAATAAAAATGCTGCCAAATGATAGCCCATTCTGGTGTTCTGCAGAATGACAGGGAACAAATCTATCCCAACACTATTCCACTCACACTTGCTTTCCTAGCATATTCATAGAAACCCCCACTTGCTCAGTACTATAAAGCGTAGAAAAGTGAGTACTTTCCAGGTGTTTCTAGAACTGCCATAGAACAAAACATCAGCCTGGGTTGTGCCATACCTGCTGCTTGAAATACCTTCTGTCTTCCTCATCAACAAGGACTAGATTCAAGAAGTACCTTACTGAAAATTTTTTGTTCACATCTCTCATTGTTGGAGTTGGGTCATATCCCGCTAAAAATAATCTTATTGGAATTGATTCACCTGAAAGAAAAGCAATTTCCATTTAATTCTAAAGAAGCATTATAAAGAAGACACTAACACTTTAGCTCTTCATGAGACGGCAGCATAACAGAAAACTTTAAACCAGGGTTTCTCAGACTTAGCACTACTGACATTTTGGGCCCAATTATTCCCTGTTGTGGGTGAGGTCCTGTGCACCATAGGAGTTTAAGCATCATCCCTGGCCTCCACTCACTAGATGTCAGCAGCACTCCCCAAGTGTGGCAACCAAAAATAACTCCGGACAACAGCAAATGTCCGGGGGGGGGGGGGGGGGGGGGGGGAAGCAAAACTATGCAAGATGAGAACCACTGCTCTGCAGTTGGAATACTGGATTCAGATCCCAGTTCTACAACCTACTGGCTGTGGGACGTTGGCCAAGTCACTTAACCATTCTGTTTCAAGTTCCTCATCTGTGAAATGTAGAATACCAGTAATACCCATCTTGTAGAGACTTTGTAAGGACCATATGAGTTAATATATGTAAAAAGCTTAGAATGGTACCAACAGATATGTCCTATTTTAGTAGTTTTGTTATTCTTTCATGAAGTTTACCATAATTTCTAACCACGTGTATAATTTCTTTAATACGTATTAACTAATTCATCCAAAACAACAAATGCGTTCAGAATGAGGATTGGTCATTCATTACCAAAAAGACTACTATTCGGATTCTCAAAGTTTCTCCTTTCCTAAGGGTAACTATTTGCATATTCTGTTAAGTCCTTTTTATGTAATACTTTTCTTGTGCACATCTATTTCCTGGAAGATATATGACCTATTACTTTACATAAAAATTTGTGGCTGCTGAAATTTTACAAAATAATGTTGCATCACAGAAGTGCACACACACAGGTCTTGAAGCTAGAAAGGCCTGGGCTCTAACTCCAACTCTGCAATAATTAGCTATTGAAGGAAACCAAATTATTGCACCACAAAATCTACCTCTTGGACATAAAATTATTTTGAACTGCAGGCAATTAGGAAGCAGCAAAAAGCAGAAAAGGCTCCCCATTTTCTGCCTAAAGGCAGGATATAAATTCTCCTTTTAATGAAGACAGAGTCTTACCAGCCCAGGGATGGCTGATAAAGAATCCACAAACAAACCTTACTCCATTAGTTTCCTCCCATATATTTACCTTCCCACAGTCTGCCCTACCTTTGGAAGCCTAAAATTGCTCTGCTTTCCTTTGTCTGGTCATCTCTCCAAATTTATTGTTCTTTTGAAGATGTTATATAAGCTGAAATTTTAAGCCACTGTTTTTTTTTTTTTAATTTTTTTTTAGTGTTTATTTTATTTTTGAAAGAGAGAGAGAAAGAATGCAAGCAGGGGAGGGGCAGAGAGAGAGACACACACAGAATCCGAAGCAGGCTCCAGGCTCTGAGCTGTCAGCACAGAGCCCCATGCAGGGATCACGAACTCACAAACCATGAGATCATGACCTGAGCCAAAGTTGGACGCTTAACCAACTGAGCCACCCAGGCGCCCTGCCACTGTTTTGAGCTATTTGTGTTGAGGTTTCTCCTTTATGATGTCCACTGCATCCATTAGTAAACTTTTTTTTTTCCGTTATTTATCTGTCTCTCTGCTAAAGGGTCCCAGCTGAAAATCTAAGATGGGTAGAGGTAAAGTTCTGCTTCCCCTACACTATATCACCTTTAACAAGTTTTTTAAAGCTCTTTGCATCTCAGCTTCATCTGTGGAATAAGGAATACCATCACCTAACTTAAAGGAAACATTATACCATCACCTAACTTAAAGGAAACATTAGAGCACCTCAGAGTATAATGCCTCATTTACAGTTGGCACTCAGTAAATGAAAGCTACTTTTTTTTAAGTAATTACTAACAGAGTGAGAAAAAAACAAAGACATAAATTTAAAGTGATAAATCCTAGGGCGCCTGGCTGGCTCGGTTGGTGGAGCATGCTACTCTTGATCCTGGGGCTGGTAAGTAAGTTCAAGCCCCATGTTGGGTGTAGAGATTACTTTAAAAAATAAAAATCTTAAAAAAATAAAATGATAAATACTGGCTTCATTATCTTGGATACTGAAGATAATAATGGAACTGCTAGTTTTCTTGGATACTATAAGGACTACAAAATCCCACAGAAAACCCCACAGAAATTAATGCTCAGCTATACTGTAACTTGTATTTAATGAGTAAAAAAGACAAACTACTCTAATAGAAGACAATCAAAATATTACAAATTCAGAACTAGAGAATATATAAATGTCTCTTCTAAATACTAAATTTAAACTTAGTAAAAAAAATCAAACCTTATTTCGGACCAGGAAATATCATTACAGTCATTCAGTATCTATACAAAGATGACCTTAAAAACAGTATTTTAAGAATCGTTTTAAAAATTCATAAATACTGGGGTGCCTGGGTGGCGCAGTCGGTTAAGCGTCCGTCCGACTTCAGCCAGGTCACGATCTCGCGGTCTGTTGAGTTCGAGCCCCGAGTCAGGCTCTGGGCTGATGGCTCGGAGCCTGGAGCCTGTTTCCGATTCTGTGTCTCCCTCTCTCTCTGCCCCTCCCCCGTTCATGCTCTGTCTCTCTCTGTCCCAAAAATAAATAAAAAACGTTGAAAAAAAAAAATTCATAAATACTTCTATACTAAAAATTTTCAAACTAAATACTTTCAAACTAAACTTCCATGAACACTATCTGCACTACCTATCACAAAAAGTAGTACATGGAAAGTATGTTATCTTACCTTTTACTGGTGCACCATCCATTATTTCGTATTTAGCAATTGTTTCTGTTTCTGTGGTGGTACTGGGTCCTAGCACAATAATGTAAATGACATTACGTTAACTATTTCCAGAATATAATTTCCAGCCTTATAACTTCTTATTTTCCAGCTACATTGAGTATTAATTTATCTTCCCATTTTGTGAAAATGTAATTCATTCTCTTCTATTTCTCCATGTACATTTATTTAATCTACTTATCACTCAACTGAATGATTCACTCCCTTCTTCCCAAACACATAGTTCAGAAAGAATATTCTTCATAGAGTTCCTTCAATCATTTCTAGTATCTACCAAAATAGAAACTAACAATGCACATCAGAAATAACCACTGACATGCAGTTTTCTCTGCAACATCCAAATTGTTTTCTTTCATAACACAGAGAAAACATCAAACTGAGTACCTGATTGACATAGTTCTTTTAAATTTGGGTATTTATCTTCTAAGAGATTATTTGATCCCAGAGATTTTTAAAAAGTCAACGATACGGTAAGTGAAAAAAGTATACGAAAGCATATATTAATGATCCCATTGTTCTAAAATACCCACAATATGCAGGCTACATCTTCTGAATAATGAGTACAGATTATTTTTTATTTAAACTTTTATAGAATCAGACAATTTTTATAACCAGAAAAGGTATTTAAATAATTTCTTTTTAAACAAAAAGGAACCCAACACTTTATTTTAATATCTTTAAATCACTTAAACTTTTATTAGTAGGTGAAAATGGAGATTAAGATATCACAGATGTTTCTAATTATGACTACAATTATAAATTCTTAAAAAGTGTCGCCTAGGGGCACCTGGGTGGCTCAGGTGATTAAGCATCCGACTCTGGATTTCAGCTCAGGTCATGATCTCACAGTTCTGGGAATCGAGCCACATGTCAGGCTCTGCGCTGACAGCACAGAGCCTGCTTGGGGTTTTCTCTCTCTCCCTCTCTCTGCCCCTCCTCTTCCCACATGCTCTCTCTCTCAAAATAAATAAATAAACTCACAAAACAAAGTGCTGCCTAAAATTATTTTCAGCAAAAATCCAACAAAGGAGACAAATCTATACACTAATTAAAATTAAAGAGCAGTTATAAATAATTCTGGGGCAACTGGTCAGCCATCTGGAAAAAACTAAAGTTGGATCCATACCTCATATCTTAATCAAGACAAATTCCAAAGAAATTAAAAATTTAAACAAAATGCCCAAACTATATTATTTTAGGAGAATCAAACACAGACAATTATTTTCAGAACCTCAGTGTGAAAAAGGCCTTTCTGTGGCATAAAACCTAGAGTCTATAAAAGGAAAAACTGGTAAATCTGACTACACAAACATCAAAAAATTTCTACATGGCAAAAACCATCATAAGCAAGACAAACTGGGAAAAGTTTTGCTGCTTTTAATACAGAAAAAAAAAAAAAGCTGATTTCCCTAATATATACAGAGTTTCTACAAATCAGTAAGAGACTAATAATAACAGAGATGGAGCAAAGGATATGGATAGGCAGTGTATATAGAAAAGAAATAGCTTTTACACACAGGAAAAGATGCTCACCTTCATTCAGAATGACAAAACTAAAACTACAATGGGGAACCTTCTTCCCCTACCCATTATATCAGCTAAAAATTTTACAATGTTGTGTTGGTAAGAACAGGAGGAAAGAGGCACTTTTCTACATTCCTTGCTGGAATGTAGAACCCCTAAAGAAGACAAACTGGTAATATGTATCAAAATCACAAATGAATACACCCTCTGAAATAACAATTCAACTTTTAAGATTTTTATCTTGCACACACACTTGCACACATGTAAAATGACATTATTAAGTGAAGGAAATGACTGGAAACAACCTGTAGCAGACCAATTAAGTTCTATATATCCATAGAAAGAATACTATAAAAAAGATGAGGAAATATTCTATCCAGTGATATGGAGAGATCTCTAAAATATACTGTTAGGCGAAAAAGCAAAGCATGTATTGTATATAAACATTTAACTAAAAGCAGGGGAAGGGTATAATATAGAGGCACTTATTGTATATGTATAAATATCTAGAAGCATTTTAAAACTTATATGACCTATGAGCTGAAGTACACAGACACTTTTTACTGTATAGTAAAACTTTTTACACTTTATTTTTGAAATGTGTGAATTTATAACCTAATTTTGATGCTTTTTAAAATATTTATAAAAATTAATTTCTAAAAGGCATGATTATTAAACAATACTAAGTATCAAAATTTGTATCCAATGTGTATATTTACTGTGTTTAAACAATATTTTAAGATTTTTAAATTTCAACTAAAACAGGAATTTTAATTCAAATATTTTTTTTGACTTACCAATTCCTGTGATCTCTTTTTTGATCAGTTGCAACTCCATATGTTGGATTTTTATTCTTACTAATAAAAAGTAAATTTTCCCAACAATCACATCCTTTAAATGATACCTTTGGGGAAAGAATATACCTCATTTACTAAATATCAGTTTAAAAAACAAACAAAAAGAATGAAATATGTCCTGAAAGGCTTTAGCAGACATCTTTAGGATAGTAACTATTTAAGAATACCATTTTGGGGGCGCCTGGGGGGCTCAGTCGGTTGAGTGTCCGATTTCAGCTCCATGAGTTCAAGCCCCGCATCGGGCTCTGTGCTGACATCTCAGAGCCTGGAGCCTGCTTCAGATTCTGTGTCTCCCCCTTTCTCTGCCCCTCCCCTGCTCATGCTCTGTCTCTCTCTCAAAAGCAAAAAAAAAAAAAAAAAAAAAAAAAAAAAAAAAAAAAATTTAAAAAAAAAAAAAAAAGAATACCATTTTGACTCTTCATATTATTTAATGTTCCTTTTTTACAAAAAAGTATTCATTATTTTACTATAAAATTAGGAATCGGGGTGCCTGGGTGGCTCAGTCGGTTAAGTGTCTGATTTCGGCTCAGGTCACGATCTCACAGTTCATGAGTTCAAGCCCCGCCTAAGGCTCTGTGCTGACAGCTCAGAGCCTGGAGCCTGCTTCAGATTCTGTGATTCCTTCTCTCTCTGCCCTTCCCTGACTGATGCTCTGTCTCTCAAAAAATAAATGTTAAAAACAAAAAACAAAAAACAAAACAAAACAAAAGAACAGGAATCAAGCTTTTACTTGACTATCAATATACCTCAAAGGAAGAATTAGCCTGATTAACTGCAGGTCCTTTACTTAGAGCTTAGTTTCCAAAGAACTTAAGCGCAAAAAATTAAAATTTTCATGCTTGCAATATTTATTTGGTGTATAATGATGTTTCTGAACATCAAAACTCTGCACAAGAGTTTAGTGTCCTTACTCTAAGTGCTAGAATAGCACAGTTAACAAAGCACTTGGCCATAAAGAGACTCCACAGGTTGAGTCTGCTGCTGTGATATCTAGTCATCAAAGACCTTTCCCAAGTATTCTGAAATAATGTGGTAATAAACCTAGAAATTACTACAATACCCAGAGGGCTTTTTAACCTTCTCCCAGGTTTGGATCTCAAAATAATTTCCCAGGAATTGATCAACGTTATTATGTCAGGAGGAAGGGAGGCTTCCAGTGACAAGCTTTTAGGTCCTAAACAATTTGATAATTTTATTAATAATATGATTTGAGACGCTGAAGGCATGTCTATATCACATTTTTAGTGATATACGCTGGCGAGGGACAAGTAATAAAAGTCATTTAACAGAAGAGTACACAGGAAGGGGATAAAAGTATACATCCATTTCTTCAACAAATAAATTTTAGTGGAAAAAAAAACAAAAGAAATTTAAGAGTCAAACTACCAAATGAAATGTGTTTGGATACACTGGATTTGAACAAATCTTGTGTGGATACTGATTTGAACAAACCATGTGGGGGGAAAAGATATTTTATGAGACAATCAGGGAAATGTGAACACTGACTGGATATGGTATGGGTATTAGGAAACTATTAATATTTTTAGATATAACAGTATTACCGTTCTATTAAAAATGATACACAATTTTTA
Organism: Neofelis nebulosa; assembly: GCF_028018385.1. Taxonomy (NCBI): domain Eukaryota; kingdom Metazoa; phylum Chordata; class Mammalia; order Carnivora; family Felidae; genus Neofelis; species Neofelis nebulosa. Next base: position 34,802,919 of record NC_080794.1, on the reverse strand, counting down.
TGGATGAAATTCCATGTCTGGAACTGGCTTTAATATAATCTATGAGGAGTGTGAGGGCTGGATACAGATAAAACAGACCTGACCATGTGTTCATAACTACTGGAGCTGGGCAATGGGTACCTGAGGATTCACTACAGTGTCCATATACTCTGGTCTATGCTTAAATTATTCCATATTAGTTTAAAAAGGCATTAAACAATAAACAAAACAGAAGCCCATTTCTGTAAAAATGCAACATTATATAAATGTGCTATATACCTTCCCCTCCCCCATGGAAAGGTACACAAGAGAATATTAAATGTGATTAAGTGGGAAAAATAATAGGAGCTCCTGGGTGGCACAGCGATTAAGCGTCCAACTCTTGATGTCAGCTCAGGTCATGATCTCACAGTTCGTGAGTTCAAGCCCCACATCAAGCTCTGTGCTGATGGTGCAGAGCTTGCTTGGGATTCTGTCTCTCCTTCTCTTCTGCCCCTCCCCAACTTGTGCTCGCTCTCGCATGTGTTCTCTCTCTCTCTCTCTCTCTCTCTCTCAAAAATAAGCTTAAAAAAATATTTTTAAATAATAAAATAATGAGAAAAATATGATTGTTTTTTTACTTTTCTAACATTGCCAAAATTTTCAGTAATGAAAATGTATTGCTTAGGTGGACAGAAAAAGCATTTTTGTTTAGTTTTAAAAAGATAAGTAGGGGGGCGCCTGTGTGGCTCAGTCGGTTAAGCGTCCAACTTCGGCTCAGGTCATGATCTCACGGTCCATGGGTTCGAGCCCCGCGTCAGGCTCTGGGCTGACGGCTCAGAGCCTGGAGCCTGCTTCCGATTCTGTGTCTCCCTCTCTCTCTGCCCCTCCCCCATTCATGCTCTGTCTCTCTGTGTCTCAAAAATAAATAAAAACATTTAATAAAAAAAAAAAAAAAAAAAGATAACTAGGCTAAAGTTATATCAGCCCAGTAAGGTAAATTTTTACAGACATAAGGTATTAGTTGCCCTCTGAGATGGTAAGATCCTCTACAAAAATTGACGGGGGCACCTGGGTGGCTCAGTCAGTTGAGGATCCGACTGTTGATTTCAGCTCACATCAAGATCCCAGGGTCATGGGACTGAGCCCTGCATCAGGCTCCGCACTGAGTGTGGGATCTGCTTGAGATTCTCTCTCTCTCCCTCTGCCCGCCTCCCCAACTTGTGCTCTCTCGCTCTCTCTCTCAAAAAACAAAAAACAAGCAGAGACCTATTAGGAATAGAATACAAAAGACACCTGCACTGAGTTAGAAGACGCCAAAAGTTTCTTTCTGTTCAGAGATTCTACTGGGCTGTTAACATCTGATTAATGTCAATTCTATCCTTACCCTGACCAATTTACAAAGACCTGAAAGGCTTGTTAATTTTCCCTGAACATTTAAGTTATCTGTTGTCAAAGGTACTTACTTTGATTTATTATATTCAAATTCTATGTGTAGACAATCTTCAATGCCCACTTCCATCTTAATAGAGTTGTTAACATCAGGATATGTGGCAAGCTGGTGAACAATAAGATCATATTCTTTTACCAAGTCTGTGAGTCTTCTTACTATTGTCACTTTAAGAAAATACCTATGAAGTTAAAGGAGAGGGTAAGTTAAATCTCCTACCATAAATTTCAGTGTCTTCAATAAGCAAACATTAACTGCAACTCAGCTTTCCTCCTTGCTGATCCTTTGGGATCAACTTCATTTACGAATTCAAATTTTTAAATGCCCCCATCAAAAAAATACAAACAACAATTTTAAGAATAGTGTACATACTTTTTAACACGCATTTGAAGTGCTATGGTCACACCTACTTGGGGAAATCTCTCTTCAGCACTTCTTAACCATATACTAAATGGGATTTGTTGGGAAACTAATGGATTTTGAGGTAATTCTGTTTACCAGACAAAGAAAGTACCTAGGGGATGATTCGTACAAAAAAAGTATATGACTAAACCAAACTTCTCATGACGGGGTTCTCTAAATCTATGATAGAAGACTATCGTTACCTCAGATGAGCATTAGCTAGACAAAACAAAATATTTGGCAGAATTCCTAAAAATCTAAAGCCTTTCAGTCCAGAATTGTAATTAGAAGTTCTAAGGAGTCATTCAACAGTAGCCATTACTTTCTGTTTTTGACACTATCTATACCGTTGCTAATACGCATTCATACCTCAAGCGGACATTGGCACCGATGTAAGATTCATATGGCTTTTCAACTTGCATAAATTCAAAATCATAACTTCTGCTCTGAGTCAATTCTCCAGGCAAGGCTAGTTCTTTCACTAGGTTTACAAATTCGTGAGTATTACTCTTGTCATTGAAAAGTTCTAAGAAATTTGAAAAAGCAAAAACGACCAATTACATTTAATATGTTTCATTAAAACTCAAACTTCTACCTCCAAAGCAAATCATTTTTACCAAAATAATTAGTTGGATTTGTCTCTAATACACTAGAGCTATGATATAAATTCCATTATTCCCTTCATTATGCTCCACCTAGGCATAAAAAAATTCAAGCAACACGGCACAATGAAAATTTCTATTATTAATAACGTATTCATCCCTTTAATGTAGTTAGAGTTTGCCCAATATGAAGCTGTTTTAATAGACACATTTCCGGCAATTATTTGAACCTCCTCCCCTCAAGGCAGAAAGCATTTATTGTTTTGCTTTAGTTAGGCAAATATATTACCTGATAAAACTATAATATACAAATACAAAAAACTTTTCAACTATCAGTGAATTACTAAAATTTGCCCCCTCAAATATAATCTCGTCTGGAATAGATACAGAAACAAGTATCTACCCATTCCAATTTTGACACTTTAAAAATGTATAGTAAAACTTAGAAAGCTAGATTTAAAACCCAGCTATGTATACTGTATTAGAAAGACCCATTTTCTTTTCTCTTTTCTGAATCTGTAGTAGCAAAAGATTTATAGAGTTTAACTCCTACTAAATCAAGAATGCCTCTGAAATACATATATGGAAATATTTATGGAAGCTGATCTAAGTCAAGAAGAAATTACATCCCTCCTTTTCACATGGAATCTTCTGACAGGTGAGTCTGGCTACAGGCACACATTAGGTTAGGAAGACAAATGGCATGGGTAATTAGAAAGTGAAGGATGAAAGTGACACTGGAAATTGTAAAGCTGGTGAAAGATGCAGGCAGATGGAAATTCCAGTGAGTCAACTAATTTTACTTGAATTATTTCTCAAGGCTGGTAGCTCACATAACTCCTTTCATTTTTAGTAACTAAGTTTAATAACAAATAAAGGCAGGTTGAGTCAAGTATCATTTAATACAATACAAAGAAACCTGTTTTAATGTTTACAAAATAAATCCTCTTTTATTATGCAAAATCAATTCCTTCCTTCCACAAAGCTAAGCTCTAATTCACGCATGTAAGTGCCAAATCCAACCCTCTTCAAACTCAGTTATCATTAAAAAAAAAAAAAAAAAAGTAATACTATTTTAAAACTCACCAATTTGACCTACAAATTCAATTCTAATTCCTTGGTGCTCTAGCCTCTTTCCAGGTTGCTTAAAGGCTAGGTTTACCTGCCAAAACATGAAATTATAAAAGATGTTAACAATCCTTTGAGTGGGCCTACCAATAGATTCCTTCCAGATGAATGCAATATATAAGCCCTTCAGGTATTCATTTCTGAAGTTTGAGACACCACCACATACCTAGATCATGATGACTTTATAGCAGTAGAGAAGGTATAACTTATACAATCACTTATACATAAATTTAAAAGCACCTGCTTTGTTAGGAAGGAATCCTTTATAAGCTGGAGAACTATACTCAAATCAAAAAAAGGGAAAACTTTCAACTATTCAAATGCGTTTTCCAGTCAAATAGTTAAACAATTCTACACAATGGCATTTTAATGTAAGGTAATCACTAATTCCAAGAATTTACTTAAAAAGATCATTTTCAGCTCTTAGTAACCAAAAATATAGTTATAATTCCTAACCTTAAAAGCCATGTTTATTGCCCCTGAATCTGCTACTCACCCTAAAAACAGAATTTCTAAAGATTTAAATTTTGAGTATGATTTATCTCACATATTTTTTAAGTAAAATATATAATCTTTAAATTCCTAAATTCACATCTGCCAAATGGAAAACTTAATTTTATAAATTTTTAATTTGAATTGACAAAATATCTGTAAAGTACATACATATTAAGAAAATTTTTTCCAAACATTAAAGGATTAGCTAACATATAAAAAAGCCTACTTCCAGATGTATTCTTTACTATAAAAAATATTAACATGACTCAAAAAAGCATTTTTAATAATGCTTCTCAAAAGATAACAGTAATCAAGGGTCAATAAAAGCAGAGGTCCAATTACTTCTGTTTGAAAACTATATTAACTAAAATATTCATTTTTCTGTATCTTCCATATCTGTAACCAGAATGAGTTAGTTACTTGCCTTCCAAATTAATATCTCAGAGAAAGAATAAACAAATTGTGGTACATCATATGATGGAATATTATTAAAGTTTAAAAATAATAAGATCAAAGAATTTTTTTTTTAATTTTTTTAACGTTTATTTATTTTTGAGACAGAGAGAGACAGAGCATGAACGGGGGAGGGGCAGAGAGAGAGGGGGAGACACAGAATTGGAAGCAGGCTCCAGGCTCTGAGCCATCAGCCCAGAGCCTGGCGCGGGGCTCGAACTCACGAACCGTGAGATCGTGACCTGAGCTGAAGTCGGACGCTCAACCAACTGAGCCACCCAGGCGCCCCAGATCAAAGAATTTTTAATGATGTGGGAAGATGTGCATGGTATGTTACATGAAGGAAGCATGGTCAAATTGTATACAAGCATAATGCCAATTGTATTTCTTAAACTACACAAAAGAAATACTCTTAACAACAGTTACTTCTGGAATGTATGAGTAATTTTGTTTTCTTCTTTGTAGTTTTCAAGATTTCTTTTGTTGCTCTTTTACAATAGGCAAATAACACCTTCAAAGTCAGAAAAATACTTCTTGAAGGAAAAAAAATTAGTACTTAGAGGCTCCACATACACTAACAAGTTGAATTTTAGGCTTGAACCACAAATAAAACAAGCATAAAACTAGCATAAAACAAGCATACTTCCAGCTGTTTCTCAAGCCAAGCAGGAATTAGAGCTCTTCTCTAATTTATACTAATAAAACACGTAAGAAGAACATACTTTTTAAAATGTCTATTTGGCAACAGGTTTTGGGAATGCCTTCATTTGAACATGGCTGTGTCTGGTATTTTTTAAATGTACAGACCTTCAAAAAACATTCTGAAACCCTATTATTAAGGTAGAAATGCAAAGTTATTTCATTTTCCTACCAAATTACCTAAACTCTGAAATTGTCCTTGGTCTCCTACTGATGTCAAAAACAGTTGCTTTTTAAGCCTGATGCAAGATATTCTGGAATCTAAAGGATCCCAGAGTTAGAAAACATAATTGAGCATATTTAAAAGCTGTTCTAAAAGGGAGCATAGAAACATAAATTAAACTAGGATAGTGAACTGGGTTAAAAAGTTTTAATACTAACTGTTACAATTTTGTAACTTTTATTACAATTTCAAATTTACAAAACAGTTTTAATAACAGCACAAGGAAATTCCATATAATCTTTATTCAAATTCATCATGTTTATATTCTGTCCCATATGCTTTACCACCTTTTCTCTCTCTATATATGTGCACGCATAGATACACAACTTTTTTTTCACAGTTGAGAATAATCTGGAAGCATCATGCTCCTCTATAATCTCTTACATAATCACAGTGCAATTATCAAAATCAGGAAAGTTAAAACTCCACAGTTTATATTCGAATTCCAACAACTGTCCCAATAATGGACTTTATACCCGTTTTTCCTTCTGTCCAGGCTCTAATCTAGAATCGTATGTTACATACAGTTATGTCTTTTTAGTCTCCTTTAATCTCAAACATTCCTCAGTCATTGCCTTTCTTGACCTGGATGTTTTTAAGAATATAGGTCACTTACTTTGTAGAATATCCCTCAATTTGGGTTTTGTTTGACGTTTTACCACATTTAGACTCAGTTTATGCATTTTTGCCAAGAATATCGCAGAAAATGAAGTTGTATCCTCCTCAGTGTATCTTATTAGGAAGTACGTGATGCCAATTGGTGATGTTAACTTTGATCATCTGGTCAAGGTGATCTGCCAGGTTTCTCCAATTTGAAGTTACTATTTTTCCCCTTTACTATTAATAAGTAATTTGGATATGTGAGACTATGTGTATATGTATAAAAGGCCATGAAAACAAAACATAAGGAAACAATCCATATATAAAACATACACAGGGGCAACTGGGTGGCTGAGTCAGTTAAGCATCTCTTGATTTCGGCTCAGGTCATGATCTCACAGTTAGTGAGTTCAAGCCCCATGTTGAGCTCTGCACTGACAGTGCAGGGCCTGCTTGGGATTCTCTCTCCTCTCTCTCTCTCTCTGCCCCTCTCCCCGCTCATGCATTCTCTCTCTCTCCTCTTTCTCTCTCAAAATAAATAAACGTAAAAAAAAGACATATTCATCGCTCTAACAGGCCAATCTCAAAGCTCATTCTTCAGCATATAATATCCTGTAGATGTCAAATAATGCTGTCTTCAGGAGCTATGTAAGTGAAATTCATCTACACTGTGTTTAAGACAAACATGTATCAATTTCCACACCATTTATAGTATAATTTACAGTTAATTACCAAGATATCTGTACTCTGTTGTTGCTGGATATTGTGGTTTCCCAAAATTAGTTTCAACTGCTGCCAGAAGAATAAAGTCCATATTCTTGAAAGATACTTCAGTAATATTCTTTGTTTAAAAAATTAAACTATAAAGCCCTTAACCTCAGAATAAACCTCTGTTCACTTTTGTAACAAGGAATTCAGAATTCACTATGGGTGGCTTGGTAGACAAGCTTGAATTGCTTCAAGACAATTTACTTATCACTGATCAATCTAAAAGAATGTTAAGGAATTATACCTTATGAACCCACCAAAAATATTCCCAGAAAAATTACTATCAAATCTTTCACAATTCACAATTTTCTACAATTATTGTACCTAGTAATTTCAATTAATAATAAACAATAATTAAACAATTAGTAAGACTCTCAGAATTACTCAGAAGGCCTAGTGATACAAGTTGAAATTAATTTTACTTATTTTTCACTTAATTTTTTCAATGTTTATTTTTAAGAGCACACGTGCGTGCAAGTAGGGAAGGGGCAGAGGATCCAAAGTGGGCTCTGGGCTGACAGCAGATAACCTGATGCAGGGCTCAAACTCACGAACTGTGAGATCATGACCTGAGCCAAAGCTGGACACTTAACCAACTGAGCACTCTTCCTCTCTCCCTCACAGTAAATAAACTTAAAAAAAAAAATGAATACAATTCAGAGAACAGGAGAAAATATTTGTGAAACATAACTGATAATGGACTTGTATCCAGCATATAAAGGAACTCTTGTAACTCAATAAAAAGACAACACAATAAAAAGAAAAAAAAATGGGTATGAATAGACTTTTCCCCAAAGATACACAAATGGCAATCAGCACATGAAAAGATGTTCAGTACTAGTCATTAGGGAAATGCAGACCAAAACCATGAGATGTGATAGCACTTTATACCCACTAAGATGGCCATAATAAAAAATACAATATTAAGTAGTGCCAAAAAAGTGAAGAAACCGGAACCCTCATACATTGCTGGGAAGAATGTAAAATGGTGCAGCTGCTTGGAAAAGACTGGCAGTTTTTCCAAAAGTTAACACAGAATTAACATGACTGAGCAATTCTAATGTATATACATCTAAGAGAAATGAAAACATATATTCACACAGAAACTTGTACACAAATGTACAGCATTATTATTATTCATAACAGCCAAAAAGTAGAAACCCAAATGTCCTCAACTGATGAACCGGATAAAGGAAATGTGGTATATCCCTCCATATTCCACACGGATATATATTGGAATATTAACCATAAAAAATGATGTTTTGATACATGCTACATGAACAAACCTTGAAAACATTATGCTAAAGGAAATAAGGCAGACGTGAAAGGGCAAATTTTGTATGACCACCTTTAAGAAATAACTAGAGGGATGCCTGGGTGGCTCAGTCAGTTGAGCGTCTGACCTCAGCTCAGGTCATGATCTTGCAGTTTGTGAGTGTGAGTCCTGCATTGGCCTTGCTGCCCTCAGCACATAGGCCACTTTGAATCTTCTGTCCCCCACCACGCCATCCCTTCCCTGCTCACACTCTCTCTCTCAAAAATAAATAAAACATTTTAAAAAAATAACTAGAACAGGTAAATTTACAGACAACAAAGTGGACCAGAGGTATCCAGGGACTGGGAGAAAAAGGAAATGGCTAGTTATTGTTTGATGGGTACAAAGTTTCTCTTTGGGGTGATGAACAAATTTTGTAATGGTTGTACAACTCTGGGAATGTAATTAATGCCACTGAATTGTACTTAAAAAATGGATAAAATGGCAAATTTAGTATTTTTTTTTTTTTACTAACTTCTTAAAAAGGAATGAACCCTGAAAACATCACATTAAGGAGCTAGACACCAGAGGCTATATATTGTACGAGTCCATATATATAAAATATCCAGTAAAGGCCAATCCATAGAGAAAGAAAGATTTGTAGATTAGCGACTGCTAGGTGTCTCAGTCCATTCGGGCTGCTATTACAAAATACTGTCAACAGGATGGCTTGTAAACAACAGAAATTCATTCCTCACAGTTCTGGAGGCTAGGAAGTTCAAGATCAGATCAAGTGCCACCAGACTTGGTTGAGAGCACTCTTTCTGGTTCACAGATGGCTATCTTTTTTACTGTGTTCTCACATGGCAGAAGGTCTAAGGGATTTCTCTGGGGTTTCTTTTATAAGAGCACTAATCCCATTCATAAGGGTTCTGCCCTCATAACCTAATCATGTCCCAAAGGCCCCATCTCCAAATACCATCACGTTGACAATTAGGTTTCAACACGTGAATTTTAAGAAGGCACAAATATTCAGTGTATAGCACTAAGGAAGCGATTGCTAATGGTATGGTGTTTCTTTTGGGGTGATGAAAATGTTAGGGAATTAGTGGCGGTGGCAGTACAATTCTGCAAATATAGTAAAAACACTGACTTGTACACTTAAAAAGGGTGAATTTCATGGTATGTGAATTATACTCAATAGGTTATTTTTTAAAAAAGAAAAGAAAGCAAATGTCACAAATAGACCAACGGAACACAACAGAAGTTGGAATAAAATCATACAACCTCTAAACTATGACAAAGGTGATATTGCAGTGCAATGAAGGAAACGATAAGTGTTCTGGGTTCACCAGATATCCATGTGGGGGGTGGGGGGAAACTAGCCTTGACTCCTATGTCACACAGACAAAATCAACTCCAAGCAAACTGAGGCTCTAAATGTGAAGTGTAGGGGCACCTGGGTGGCTCAGTCCATTAAGCATCCGACTTCGGCTTAGGTCATGATCTCATGGTTCGTGAATTCGAGCCCCAAGTCAGGCTCTGTGCTGACAGCTCAGAGCCTGGAGTCTGCTTCAGATTCTGTCTCCATCTCTCTCTGCCTCTCCCCTACTCATGCACTCTCTCTCTTTCAAATATAAGTAAATATTAAAAAAAAATTTTAATGTGAAGTGTGTAAAATAAACAAATTTACAGGAGAAAGGTAACAGGAGAATATCTTCATGCCCATAACGTAGGCAAAGATTCCTTAAATAGGATACAAAACATACTAACAAAAAGGAAACTGGGGCACCTGGATTGGCTCAGTCATTAAGACTCTTGATTTTGACACAGGTCATTATCTCACGGTTTGCGAGATCAAGCTCCATGTCGGGCTCTGCACTGATAGTGCAGAGCCTGCTTGGGATTCTCTCTTTCTCTCTCTCTCTCTCTCTCTCTCTCTCTCTGCCTCTCCCCGGCTCGTGCTCTCTCAAAATAAATAAACTTAAAAAAATAATAATAAGGAAACGGAACATTTGTAATGTATTAAAATTAAGAGCTAGTCATCAAAAGACAGCCACAAGGGGGCGCCTGGGTAGCTCAGTCAATTGAGCGGCCAACTTTGGCCACGTCATGATCTCAATAGTTTTGGTTGGCTGCTGTCAGCACGGAGCCCACTTCAGATCCTCTGTCCACCTCCGCCCCACCCCCCCACCCCCGCTCCTCCCCCACTCTCATGCACTGTCTCTCCAATATTATACATCAATAAGAAAAAAGTCAACTGAGTAGAGAAATGAGCTCTCCCCACTCCCCAAAAAACGTGAACAGACACTTCATAAAAGATATCAAATGGCCAATACATCTATGAAAAGTAGTTCAACTTCACTGAACATCAGGGAAATCAAAATTAATACCATGTAACAATCAAGGGAATGAGACTATGAGAAGACAAGCCATAGAATGAGAAAAAATATCTGCAGGAGACACATCTGGTAAAGGACTGTTATCCAGAACATAAAAAGATCTCTTAAAACTCAACAAGAAGAAAACAAACAATTTAAAAATCTGCCAATTAAAAATTAGGCAGATCATGTGAACAGGAGCCTCACCAAAGAAGATACACACTTGGCAAATAAACATAAAAAAGATATTCAACATCCCATTACCACTACACACCTATTAAAATGGACCAAATCCAGGGGCGCCTGGGTGGCTCAGTCGGTTGAACATCCGACTTCGGCTCAGGTCATGATCTCACAGTTTGTGAGTTCGAGCCCTGCATCAAGCTCTGTGCTGACTGCTTGCTCAGAGCCTGCTTCAGATTCTGTCTCTCCTTCTCTCTCTGCCCCTCCCCTGCTCACGCTTTGTCTCACTCTGTTTCTCAAAAATAAATCAATGTTAAAAAAAAATTTTTTTTTTAAATAATAATAAAATAAATAAAATGGACCAAATCCAGAAAGCTGACAACACCAAATGCTGACAAAGATGTGGAGCAACAGGCGCTCTCACACGTTGCTGAAGGAATGCAAAATGGTAGCACTACAATGAAAGACAGTTTAGCAGCTTCTTACAGAGCTAAAGATAGGCTTACCACACAATCCAACAAGCACACTTCTAGGTATTCATCCAAATGGGCTTAAAACTTATACCTATACAAAACTTGCACAAAGATGTTTGTAGCAGCCTCACTCATAAATTGCCAAAACTTGGAAGCGACCAAGATGTGCTTCATTAGGTGAGTGGATAAATAAACTGTGGCACATCTGGGGCGTCTGAGTGGCACAATCAGGCATCTGACTCTTGATTTCAGCTCAGGTCACGATCTCACGGTTTGTGAATTTGGGCCCCACACAGCACAGAGCCTGCTTGGGATTCTCTCTCCCCCTCTTTCTCTGCCCCCCTCCTGCTTGCCCACCCACTCTTTCTCTCTGTCTCTCTCCTCCTCTCAAAATAAATAAGTTAAAAAAAAAAACTTTAGAAATTCTTTTTTTTTTTTTAAATGAGAGAAAGAGAGCGAGCAAGCAGGGGAGGGTCAGAGAGAGACGGAGACACAGAATCTGAAGCAGGCTCGACTCTGAGCCGTCAGCACAGAGCCCAACACAGGGCTCAAATTCACAGGCTTCGAGATCATGACCTGAGCCTAAGTCAGACGCCTAACCAATTGAGCCACCCAGGTGCCCCCACCCCCCCCAAAAAACCCACAAACTTTAAAAAGAAAAGACTGTGATACATCCAGACAATGAAATATTATTTGGCACTGAAGAGAAATGAGCCTGTGAAAAGACATAAAGGAACCTTGCGTATTACAAAGTTAGAGAAGCCAATCTGAAAAGGCTAGATACTGTATGATTCCAACTACATGACGTTCTACAAAAAGCAGAACTATGGAAACAATAAAAAGGTCAGTGGTTTAGGGGGCAGGACAGGGAAGACGAACTGGCAGAACAATCGGCGGGGGAGGACAGGGGAGATGAACAGGTAGTACAAAGAAAGTATTTTTCAGGCAATGAAACTATGCTGTATGATATTATAATGATGGATATATGTCATTATACATTTGTCCAAACTCACACAATAGCAACACTAAAAGACTGAACCCTCAGGTAAACTATGGACTTTGGGTGATTATGATGTGTCAATGTAGGCTTGTCCTTGGTAAAGACTATGCCACTCTGGTGAGTGATGTTGATAATGAGAGGCTATACACGTATAAGGGCAGGAGGTATACGGGAAATAACTGTACTTCCCTCTCAATTTTTCTGTAAACCTAAAACTGCTTAAAAAATAATTCTTAAAAAAAAGTTCTGGAAAAAAAAAAGTATGCAGACAGAAATTCACATGTCAGGGATACCATAAAAAGAATTTATTCTTGCTTTGGATGGGATATCAGACCTCTTAGAACTTCAAAACTAGATCTAATATATGCAGGATTTTTATGCAGAGTCCCTACAATGCAAAGCCAAGTTTGGAAACCAATTATTCAGTCCAAACTCCCTAATTTTAAGGTGAAATCCATAAGATTAAATGACTGCCCCGAATTATCTACCAAGATTGGTAAAGTCATGGCTAGATCTCCCACCTCTAATCCAACAATCTTTTTTATTATATTCAGATATTTCAGAAAACCTAGACTTGTTCTTAGTGAACATGCTGGGTCACAGATAATCAATGCTTGTTTTCTTCTCTTTTAAGCTATCTTTTCAAAATACTCATAAATCATCTATTTAATAACGTGTTCTAAAGGTATGTCAGGAATCAATATTAACAGCAGTTACAACATTTGCAAAATAGATACAAAAAGCAAATATCATGTACCCCTCTGATAAAAACAACAACAACAAAAACACTACCCACATATACTCTTGCCAATGGAATTTAACTTGTGTCTCATCAAGTCTCTAAATTCAGCTACCAATTTACAAGGCAAAAACTCTGTCATGAGTATCCAATCACAAAGAACTCTGCAGTTCAAGTGTCCCAAGTTCTTCAAAGTTTAAAGAAAAGATAGTCATAAAGAGGGAACCAGAGATTGAAAGAGATTTAAAAAGCGATATCAATCTTTTTAAAGGAACAAGAAACGATTAAGAAACACAAGGGATTTTATTATTATAGAAAGCATAGTGGCTGGCTTCTTTTGAGAAGAGACTGTAACTGACTGAGATGAGACACAGGGACTACTGGCAAAGTTCTCCTTTTTTTTTTTTTTTCAACGTTTTTTATTTATTTTTGGGACAGAGAGAGACAGAGCATGAGTGGGGGAGGGTCAGAGAGAGAGGGAGACACAGAATCAGAAACAGGCTCCGAGCCATCAGCCCAGAGCCCGACGCGGGGCTCGAACTCACAGACCGCAAGATCGTGACCTGGCTGAAGTCGGACGCTTAACCGACTGCGCCACCCAGGCGCCCCAAAGTTCTCCTTCTTGACATCAATGGTAATTACAAGAAAACATGCCTTATATTTATTTTGTGGTTTTTCTCTACATGTTTTATTTTACAATAAAAATAGATTTTACAATAAAAATTTATTTTACAATAAAAATACAAAAAAATATTTTAAATAAATATTTAACCTTTTATTTTACAATAAAAAGGTTAAAAATGAAAAAAAAAAATCTCAGGTCAATAAATAATCAGATTCCAGATATGGTATCTTTTGAGCAACAGAAAACATTTATCTACAAAAGGTTTTATCATTTTTAAAAATGTAGTCTATAGTTATTGATTAGGTCTACATATGATCTCTAGCAATTCCAAAAATATAATCTGAAGGCCTACTGTTTTTTAAAAACCACACTGAAGTAGCTTTATTTCCTTAAATTTGTCCTCTTCCTTTATTTGTCCTATAACATCAGCCATGAACTCCTAATTGGCCCAGATGACATAAGATTATGTTAAACCAGACAATAAATGTTCCCTTCTAGACTTAAAAACAAACGGGGCACCTGGGTGGCTCAGTCGGTTCAGCGTCCTATTTTGGCTCAGGCCATGATCTCACGGTTCCTGAGTTCGGGTCCCGCATAGGGCTCTGTGTTGACTGCTGACAACTCAGAGCCTGGAGCCTGCTTCCGATTCTGTGTCTCCCTCTCTCTCTGCCCCTCCCCCACAAGCACTCTGTCTCTCTCTGCCTCTCAAAAATAAAGAAAACTAATAAAAAAAATTAAAAAACAAACAAAAGTTATGATTAATGGGTATCAATCATATTTGCTAAGGTGTAAGATTATTCTTCTACAAAAAAAGATTATTCTTCTACATTGCTTGATAAGGAAAAGGGGCAAAAGTGAAACCTTACGTAAGGTATCATAAACCTATCTGACTATGCATAGATACATTCCAAATGTACATTAAATCCTCTACAGGGTACCAAGAAATGAGATCAACAGACACCACAGTAGTAGTGTAGAGAGAGAAGCTACAAAGAATGAGAAAGAAATTTTTAGAAAGGTATACTAAAGAATTATCCCCAATCTCTACAACTCAACTTAATGTAAAAGGAGAAACAAACTTTTGAGTGGATCACAGCCCCAGTGAAGAAGCTAAAGCGAAACATGCATAGTCACAAACACAAAATTCTGCGTACAATTTTAGACTCTGTCCCTGTAATCCTTCCAGTAAGAATCTCTCTCCTAGGGGAACCTGGGTGGCTCAGTCAGTCAAGTGACTCTTGACTTCAACTCGGGTCATGATCTCCCAGTTCTTGAGTTTGAGCCCCAAGTCAGGCTCTGCGCTAATAGTGTGGAACCTGCTTGGGATTCTTTCCCCCTCTTCGTGTACCCCTCCCCTGCCCCATTCTCTCTCTCTCAAAACAAATAACTTTAAAAAAAAAAAATCTTTCCTATAAATGCTCTAATGGAATCAAGGATTTTAGCTGACCTTCCAAAAAAACCTTCCACCTCCAACAAAATCATTCAAATTTAGAAACAGCGCAGACAACTTTGATGACTAATTCTAATATCCTACAACTAGATAGTTCTCCCAAACACAAGATTTACCTTTCCTGAAACAGATTCTCCATCATAGAAAAGATAGTGTTTTTCTACTTTGCCATCTTCAGTTTTCATCTCGGCCATTTTCCTGGTTTCCCCATCATTAAGGACAACATCGATCTCACAAATGGGTCCAAAAAAGCCTCCAAGAAAACTCTGAAATAAAAGGAAAATGCCCATAATTATGTGTTGTCAGACAGTACATTTTGTAATTCAAGTAAAATTACCTATGACCTACAGTTAAACAGACTGCAAATCTGTTGAGTACAACAAGGAAATAAGAACTTAAATTCCACATCAAAACTAAACAAATTTAGGAGCACCCAAGCTGGGTCAGACCGTGCAACTCTTGACCTCGGGGTTGTGAGCTTGGGCCCTACCTTGGGTATAGAGATTACTTAAAAATAAAATCCTAAAAAAAACAAAAAACCTAAACAAATTTAGTATAACAATGCACATACAACTAATATTGTACTGTACATTAACATGTTAAGAGGACAAATTTATACGTTTTTTTACCACAATTTCTTAAAAGACAAAAAGAAAACTAAAATTTAAACACGCTATAATTTCAATCATTGCCATAGGTAAATGCTATAAATAATTACTAACATATACCAGAAATCTAAAAAAAATTTTTTTTATTTATTGATTTGAGACAGAGTGCACAGGGGAGGGGCAGAGAGAATCCCAAGAAGGTTCCATGTTGTTAGTGTGGAGCCCAATGTGGGGTTCAAACCCACAAACTGTGAGATCATTACCTGGGCAAAAATCAAGGGACAGACACTCAACAAACAGACTGTACCACCCAGGCACCCCTAAAAATTAATTCTTAATAGATGGTTTGAAAAGTCCCCTTTATTCTCCTGTGTGGCTCTTTCATATAGCAGAACTCATAAAATCCAAATTATGCGTATAGATCCAAATGAATAATTACTATGTAATACTTACTATAAAATGCACTGCGATATGGGTCTGAACAGGATGCGTTACGTTGTGTAAGCCCTTGGAATAAATAAAACTGGCTCTAGTAGAGGAGACTGACTAAATTTCTGTGAATTTTTCCGAAGAAAATGTATAAGCTGGGGTGTCTCGATTGCTCAGTCGGTTAAGCATCCGACTTCGGCTCAGGTCATGATCTCAGGGTTGTGGGATGAGCCCTGCATCAGGCTCTGTGTTGGGGACACGGCCTGCTTAAGATTCACTCTCTCCCCCTCTCCCTCTGCCCCTCTGACTCTAAAATATAAATAAATAATAAAATTTACATGAAGAACCATCTCCTATCCTGTCATCCTACATCCTTTCTTAGTCTGCCCTACACAACCATAGTAATCTCTCAAAAACATAAACCTGATCATATGCTGTTTAAAATCCTTCAACAGGCTGGTGAGAGTACAAATGGGAACAACTACTTTAGAAAACAGGTGGCATTATCTGGTAAAGCTAAAGATATACATACCCCATGACCCAGCAATTACACCCCTAGTTATCTACCCTAAAGAGAACTCTTACACATGAACCAGGAAACAAATGTAAGAATGTTAATAACATCATTGTTCACAATAGCTCCAAATAGGAAACAATTCAAATATCCATCAACAAGAGATGGGTACATAAATTTTAGTCTATTCATAAATAGGCAAAGGAATGAGACACAACTATACACACAGATGACTCACACACACACACATACCCACTAATACTGAAAGAGGTCAGACACAAAAAGAATACACATGCAATATTATTCCGTTTATTAAAAAGTCAAAAACATGTAACATACACTCTAGTATTAGAAATCAGGAAGTGGCTAGAAGAGAGCACAGAGGGAGCTTCTAGAGGGCTAGTTATGCTGTTGTGTTTTTAAATTTTTTTTAATGTTTATTTATTCTTTGAGAGAGACAGCGCATGAGTGGGGAAGGAGCAGAGAGAGAGAGGGAGACACAGAATCTGAAGCAGGCTCCAGGCTCTGAGCTGTCAACAGAGCCTGATGCGGGGCTCAAACACACGGACCATGAGATCATGACCTGAGCTGAAGTGGGTCACTCAACCAACTGAACCACCCAGGCACCCCCCTATGCTGTTTGTTTTTATCAGAGCACTTCCTACACAGGTTCATTCACTTTGTGAAGATACATCAAGCTGTATATTTGTGCACTCTTCTGTACTTCACTGTTACACACACACACACACGTATTCCCTAACGTGGCCTACATGTAACTGGCTCTACCCATTATCTCCAACCACACCAGCCTCAAATTATCCAAGTTAATCAAATTTGCCAGTTTCTTTCTCATCCTAGACCAAGTATCCTTAACCTAACTAATTCATCCTCTGAGTCTCAGTCTGACTCATTTCCATAAAGAGGCCTTCCTTTCCTTCCTAATTGAAACTAGAGTCTCCAAATTTAGGCCTCACAACACCATGTAGTTTTTACTTCATCATTTATTATACTGTGTGCTTATTCAATACCTGAATCCCTAACTGAACCGTAAATTCCCTGAGGACAGATACTTTATCCTTTGCTCATCACTAAAGACACAGTAGCTATGGGTAGTATGTGGAATTTAGTAGAAAGCATTAAAATATATATTGAATGTTAAATTAATATTGAATAAAACACATACTGTTCTGGGGACCCTGGGTGGCTCAGTCGGTTGAGTGCCCGACTTCGGCTCAGGTCATGGTCTCACAGTTTGAGTTCAAGCCCCACACTGGGCTCTGGGTTGACAGCGTGAAGCCTGCTTCAGACCCTCTATCTCCTTCTCTCTCTGTCCCTCCCTCTCTCTCTCTCTCTGTCAAAAAAAACATTAAAGAAAACTTAAAAAAATTAAATATAAAAAAGTTAAAAACACATGCTGTCCTCATAATAAAAAATAGATACAAAAGAAAGGAGTTAAATCTGGAATATTTGATGAAACTAGCCCTCCCCCCAAAAGTTAGCATCGGTGCAGTAGATAAGTCTAGAGCAAGGAACTTGCATCAAATCTCAATTCTGTCCTTAGGTAGCAGAGTAACAGCAAGCAAGCTAATGATCCTCTTAAAACTCAGTAGGTCACAGGATGATACCATGATCAAAGAAGACAGTGTTTTCCTAAATTCTGAGCCTGTTGGGTTTTATTAATCCTATATTAACAAAAAGATTGTGATTTCAGGGATGCCTGGGAGGCTCAGTCGGTTAAACGTCTGACTCTTGGTTTCCACTCAGGTCCTGATCTCACGGTCTGTGGGTTTGAGCCCCACATCCAGCTGAACACTGATTGTGCAGAGCCTGCTTGGAATTCTCCTTCTCCCCTCTCTCTCTGCCTTCATCCGAGTTGTGCTCTCTCTCTCTCAAAATAAATAAACTGAAAAAAAAAAATGGGCAAGTTTAAAAATAAATATATCGTAATTTCAAGAAATCAACTCAAAAAATTGCCAGATTTGTATTTTTGACATACTACAAAAACACAAGCAGCATGTTTTCCTTTCAGCAATGTTTTAATCTTTCCTGGCAACATTACAAATAACAAAGTCAATTTTAACCAGAAAACTAATTTTAATCAGAAAATGATTCTGAACTTAGAATGAAAAACATCAGTGATAGGTCATATGCACTGTCCCTTCCTAGTTAGCTTTCACACTCCCAAGTTTTAAATTCAAAACTTGCTCAAGATGGTTTATGTTCTCCTAAGGGCTACAGATATGACAATGTACAGCAGCTCAAAATCAGGCTGCTGATATTTACTAATTATCAACTATGTGCAAACTACTGAGCAGCCAAGGTGGCAGGGAAGGGTGGGAAGATGGGAACTGCTATGGGAGGAGCACTTATGAAAGGGTAGAAGACAACAACCTCATTTAAGACATAAAATAGAAGCAGGAAAATAAAATTCAATTTTTTCATTCCCCTTTAATACTTCCCAGAGCTGCTTCCAGGAAAAATGAGATTCGAAAACTACAAAAATTCTTTTACAAATAAAAGTAAATATTATGGTAACTTTTCCCACATATGGATACTTAACACCCAGAGAACTTAGGATTTGAAAGCTGACACTAAAAGATCAAAATCAAAATTGCCCCTAATTAAAGTGGTGTAAAAGAGGGGCACCTTGGTGGCTCAGTCAGGCTAGGCGACCAACTCTTCATTTCAGCTCAGGTCATGATCTTGCAGTTCAGGAGATCGAGCCCACATGGGGGTTCTACACTGACAGCACAGAGCCTGCTTGGGATTCTCTCTCTCCCTCTCTCTTGCCTCTCTCCCGCCCACACTTGCTAGTCTTATAAAACTTCACAATTAACTAATAACATAATTATAAAGTTAAATAGTCTTATTTTGACATGATAGGTAAAAATAAAAAATTCCTACGCATTAAAAATATGTGAAAGCTATGTTATCCTTTATTACTTTCTGTATGCCTGTAGTATTTCACAACTAAAACTTTAAAAAGTAGGCTTACTTTTCAACATAAATTGTCAAAACACTAAGATGGGGACAGATTAGATTTTTTTTTAAAGCCTAGTTGTAATACATACAGAAGCATAATAGATTAATAAACTGTAACATTTTAACAAGATTAAGTTAACAAACACCATGAGAATTCAGCACCAGGTTAACATCCAGTTTTTCACATTAGGACACATCAAAAACAAACTAGTCTTATCAAAGGCCTCCAGAAAACTGTCAAGGTCTTACAATTAACAAGTAGACAACGGAGAGAAAAAGACATCTGAGGTAAAAGTTTGGCTTTTCTCTTTTCCTTCTTTTTGTTTTTTGTTGCTTATGTATTTTTGAGAGAGAGAGCACGCAAGTGGAAAGGAGGGCAGAGAGAAAGAAAGGGAGAGACACAATCCGATGCAGGCCCTCGGCTGTCAATACAGAGCCCAACAAGGGGGCTTAAACCCATGAACCTTGAGATCATGACCGGAGCCAAAGTCAGATGCTTAAGTGACCAGACCGACAGAGCCACCCAGGTGCCCCTTTGTTTTCCTTCTAAAAGGAGTTGAAAGAAAAAAGATTTGCCTACCCAAAGTCTTGCTTTTGAAGTTTTTACTACAAGATATGCATCTTCTGTCATTTCAAACAAAAGTCATAAAATTAGGGGCGCCTGGGTGGCTCAGTCGGTTGGGCGGCCGACTTCGGCTCAGGTCATGATCTCGCGGTCAGTGAGTTCAAGCCCCGCGTCAGGCTCTGTGCTGACGGCTCGGAGCCTGGAGCCTGTTTCAGATTCTGTGTCTCCCTCTCTCTGACCCTCCCCCGTTCATGCTCTGTCTCTCTCTGTCTCAAAAATAAATAAATGTTAAAAAAAAAAAAAATTAAAAAAAAAAAAAAAGTCATAAAATTAAAATCTTTTTTAATTATTCACATCAAATTTTAATAATTTTCCTGTTATGTAAAGAAATCAAAATACATAATTGACAGGATGGTGAAGACTAGGAGGTAGAAAGTGAATGAAAATTGTAAAGAAGGTTAGTATACATTAACATAGGCTTTTGCTGAAATTACAGAAGACATGTATTAAACTGAAAGATTACTCATATCTTCAAGGGAGCATTTAAAATATGAGATTTTCAGGAGCAATATTAGACAATAATATACAAGTCAAAACTCTTAGGTAGCCTTTAAATAGCTAACCTGCAATATATATGACTATTAAAAGATTACAGCATTGTTTTTACAGTTTTCTAATTGTGGCCTAACCCTCCTATCACCTTTAGGTTAACTTAAGATTTTCCATATAATTCATAAACCCATACTGGGCATTACCACCCAGCAAAATTACATGTGAATATGTAGCTCTCACTGAAGAAATTTCACTACCTCCAGTGGATGTAAAGAAATGCAACTCAAGGTGAGTGGATAGGGAGGCTCTCAAAATTTACACAAGCAATGAAACAGCAAATTTTCTTGCATAGGTTACATTTATGTCCATTTGTGTTATAAAGCTTTACAATTCAGTTTATGTTTGATGAGTAACTTGAAAATAAATTGCTCTTAAACTATTCAAAAGCTTATTAAAAGTAATAATTTTAAAAATAAGCAATAAATAGGAGGGCCTTTTATGTCTTCTTGGCAAATTATATTCAATTAAAAAAGACTTCCCTAACTCCCTCACTAGGCAAGGTCTCCTTTTTAGATTTATCACAACTGTAATTTCCACGTTAAATAATTTGTACAAACAGATGGTTACCTCCCTCTAGACTGTAAGCTACAAGAGAGCAAGGCCTGTTTCAGTCTTGCTCATGGCCCCTGGCCAACCTAAGTAATTATTTGTTGCAGGAAAAAAAGGGCCCCCAGTTTAAGAATGAATAGGTCTGTCTTTTACTTTTCTGATTTTAATTAGATCAACACGATTTCTGAGTTTAAGATGTATTTATTCAAAACATTTATTTTTAATTTTTTTTAAATAAACCTAGCTTCTGCTTCAGCCAAAACTCTAAGTTTACTCAACCAGTGAGCTTTGGTAAAGCTAACAGTATCAAGAGAGCACACAGTAGGCACTCAACGTACACTTGTTAAAATCAAACGAATACCACAAAGTGAGCCAAATGAGATCCAATCTAGAGACGGCCAACACACACAAAGTTAAACGCCTTGTGCTTCCCACGAACCGGTTGGAGTACTCGGATTTCCCTCCCTTCTCTGTTCCCTAGGCCATTTCAACATCCCGAAGCGTTAAGTTTCTAGAAAATGGCTTGGGGAAGGAAATGAGAGCCAAAGCTTAAACTAGCGGGCACAAAACCAGTGTCTGAATTAAAATCATCCCACTTCAACGTCCTTTCCTTTTTTTCTCCCATTCTACAAGTGTCAAAATCAAGGCTGAACTGGGGTCAGGATACGGCAGAATGTCACCACAAAGAGATTAAAACAACAACAACCCGGAGTTTACCAAGCTCGTGACACTGAAAGAGAGTGACCCAGTACCCCCCCCCCACCAGCCCGGAACTGGGGGACTCCCGGGTCACTCCACCTGAAGGGAAGCTAGGCTGTCCGGAAGGAGCGGAGGGACTAGCTACCTTGGAAGGGGAGGCGGCGCTGAGCCCCCGCAGAGGCGGGGTCCGAGTACCCAGCCAGGGCCCCCACAGCCGGTCGAGGAAGGCGGGCAGAGGCTCCGACATGGCCAGGAGAGCGCGCAGCCGCCCGCAGGTGCTCGGGCCTCTGCGAGACCGGGAAAAGGCGGCCCCGCCCGCCCTTCCCCGCTCCCGGGGTGGCTAGACAGGCCTAACCCGGTTCCCCGCCCTGCTCGCCGCCCCCCTCCTGCCGCTCCCCTCCGCCCCACCCGGGATACCCGGCCCGCCGTTGGCGGGCCCGCCGCGCGCTGTAGGGCCAGGACTGGAGGCGAGCGCGCGGGCCGCCGCGCACTCACCATTGTCAGCGCCGCCGCCGCGTCCCCCCCACTTCACTCCGCTTCCCTCAGGAGAACTCCCAGCCCAGATTCCCTCCGCCCCAGCGCCCGTCACGTGACCTGGAGCCGCTGGCCGCACGTGACCCCTCCCTTCCTTTCTTCCTCTCCCCCTGCTCAGGTCCCCTCCCGGCCTCTTGCCCCGCCCCACTGGCCAGCCAGGCCCTCGAGGACTGGCAGCTTGGAGGCGGGGCCTCGTGCTCCACCCTACGGCTGAGGAGGCGGGGCCACTGAGATGACGTAAAGTGGGAGGGGCCTGGGCGGAGGCAGGCACCACAGGCCCTCCTCTCCCTCCCTTCCGTCACGTGAGGGGCGGTCGGCTGACGGGCTTTGCCACGCCCAGTTCCTCTTCCCTGTGGAAGTTTGAGTAACTGGAAAAGGAGGGGGGGGTGGTTTATCTTCCTGGGTGGGTTACTAGGGCCCCTCCGAGACGAAGGGGCGTTGTTACCCGAGGCCCTGCTTCCCTAGGCCTCGCAGGGTACGTGCTCTCTTCATCCAGGGATTATGCATTTTTCCATCTTTCTGGAACTCTGCCCAGCTCCCGCTCCTTCTGAGAGGTTCTGGGTTTTGAGAAACTTGTTAGCTTTGTAACCTCTGAAGAGCCGACCAATAGAAAAAACGTGAGGGTGCTACATCCGTTGCTTTGTAAAGTACGCGGATAGCTTGCGATCTAACCCCGCCAACCCCCAGGCCCTGCAGCCCAGCCAGTGCGTGAAGTGGGGGGAAGCCTTCCTAAAACAGGTGATGCTACTAGCCACTACTCTGGTTTTAACCGCATCCTGACGCTGTGGTGTAGCCTAGAGGCCCTCCAGTTGAATGGGAGGCTGTTTTAGTTTTTAAAAGCAGTGTTGAACCACCACGGTGTATTCTGTACCTGACCAAAGCAGGAAAAGAATGATAATCTGAACGCGCCATCGTTATCCCATTGTAAAACAAAATCCAGTTGGTGCCGCAGGGCCATAAAGCAAGCACAAAATTAGAGTATGGTCTCTAGCCACAAAAAAATTCAACTAGAAATATCAAAAAGATAGTCAGAAAATCCACAAACATATGGAAACTAAGCAACATAATTCTAAGCCTCTATGTCAAAGAAGACGTTAGTGGAAACTTAAAAATAGTTTGAACTAAAAGAAAATGAACATACAACATAGCAGAATTTATGGTACGAAGTATTTACAGGGAGGTCTGTAGCTTTAAATGTATATATTTGAAAAGAAGAGTTTAAAAGTCAGCAATGTAAGTTCACATCTGGAAGTAAAAGCATA